>NC_053016.2:13531844-14142201 GCF_016746245.2 Drosophila santomea
CATGAAAATATCTCTAAAGCAAAACTCAAATCTCTTTTGTGCCTTAAAAGTAGTTTGTTTCTGGCTGCAAAGCAAGCTTATGGCTTTAAATTTTCTTTTCTGACTAGAATAAAGTTTTTATGTTTCATCTCAAGCTTTGGGCCATAAAACCATATAAGTCAATAATTTACGAAAACCGTAGCGTACTTCATTGCGGACATACTTAATTTAATCCTGTGGGGAAAACGCTGTGAGTGGAGGACAACATGTGCATATGTGTAATCACAAGGCTCGTGTCAACACATTTTTCAAAAGGTATCTTAATGAACCGCAGTCTGATTGTACGAGTAGCTTTTGGCTTGATGGTGATGTGGAGATATAGGCAAGGACCTGTGCAAATACAAATCTGCCATTTGTTAATCGAGACACGCACACGCAAATCAAAATCACAAATAAACCAGAACAACAAAGACGCAATCCGAATTAAATGGTCTAAGGCACACCTGCGACACGCTGCCATCACTTTTGTTTGTTCACTTCAGGATTGCGTGGGAAAACTCACATTTTTTGTCTTCCACGTGCGGAAAGTCGAAATTCAGATGATTATGCGGCAATCTTCTTATCGTTGAGGTTGAATTGTCGGATAATCCGTATTAATTATCCAGTATTAAATATTAATCTAAAACTTTCTTACCTGCGGTTGAATATCGGAAAGTATATCCTTCTTAGTATTAACTACTATCTTTCCGGTAAAGTGCTTCAAGATTTCGCTGGAATTCGTCTTTAAGAAAGCTGGCAAATGGATTAGCCAGGTTTTTAGCCGAAAATCACAAATTCAATCACTGCCTAGTGGAAAAGTCTATAATAATAAGACTCCGATGTGCCGATACTTTCGGGTTACATTTCCTTTGGGTTTCTCACAGATATTTTACAACCGAAATTCTTATAGCGTTTGAAAATATTGTTTTTCCGTTAATGCTTCGCTTATTTAGTGTAGCGCTGAAATTAACAAAAATTTGTATTTACTCATTGCGAATCCAGCATGTTGTAAAAATGACCTTCGGTTTTCACAATCGTTTAGTGCCTAAAATTATTTTATTATTTCCAATTAGCTCGGCGAATGTGGTTCACTTCTAAAAATAATTCAGTATTCCCAGTAGATATAATTTTTGCAAAAAGCTTCATGCTTCCATTGTAATAATTCGTATGTGTAAACTAGGCATTTAAGCAAAGGCTTTTAGTTTTTCAATTTGCAAGTGCATTTAAATCTATATAATTGGAGCAAAACCAATTATACCAAAGACAGGGTAAAATTGATAAATGTTGAAAAATTATTTATCTTAAATAACACAACTTTGAAATGATTTTTTGATCATGAGGGTTTCTATCAACAGTTTTCATAGTATATTTACACACTTTTAAATACATGAAGTGTAATTTTTTCGAATATAGCCGAGCATTTAGGTTTTAATTTGAAGCGTTTTTCAGGTTTATTTTACATTTTCTTGTATTACCGGTATATTTTCCGTTACGATACGATTTTCGCGTAGTCCGTCGGTCGAAATAAACTGTTCAACAACTGAAAACATTTCACTTTTGAGATCCTCAATCTTTCGAAAACCCGCTGCAGCTTTTCACAATTTATTAACTCGCACTGACAGTATCATAAATATTTCAGAAATCGCGCTCCTGTCGAATCCGCGCATTCGTCGAACTTACACAACCACGAGCGGATATTCCGCTTGTTCAGTACGAAAACGAGTAAAATATTATTCAAATATCACTCGGCGTTCTGGGTCCGAATTCCCGCTCGATTTTGGCATTTCGCGTCCGATTCGTTTGAGATGCCGCGACATTCTGACGACGGCTCGTTTCACAGAAGCGGGCCAACACGAAAGGCGTCCGAATGCGGCGGCAGTCGACAGCGCCTGCTGGCCAAGTTAACAGCGCTGTTAGCCAAGCTGCACTGTGCTGTTGTGTTGTTGCATTTCCACTTGTGCGTCACGTGCTCCTGGCTGTTGTTGTTGCATTGAACTTGAACTAGTGGCAAAGTTGTTGTCGTTGTGGTTGCCATTGCAGTTTTTTCTGTTTTTCCGACATTGGCGCGCATTTTGCCGGCTGTTTTTGGCTGGCATTCGGCATCTTTTCTCATCGCGCAGGCGCTCTGAATTGGGAAGACCGTTTTTGAGTAATATTTGGTTTCAAATTTCATTTGATTGTCCCGCTGCAATGGGAAAGTCTAAGTAAACTAATCATTCAGCACGGGTGGGAACTTACTATAATTTCTAATTTTAAGGAAGCATATTCTGAGAGCTACGCTTATACATAAATAGAGTTCATTCGTTCGCCTCCACAAAATTCAAATTATGGCGCAATTTGAGCAAACTGAATTTGAGGATCTTGACAACAAGTGCTGTGAAGCGCATTTAGAGTTATCAATTGACTGGCATTTCTATATTTAAATTTGTATATAAAGGAACCCAAAGTTGTTACATTCCGTATATAGATACTGAATAGATATTGGAAAGGATCCAAAAACTTTATTTAAATCGTTGGTCCCTTAAGAAATTTAGCAGCTAATTAACAGCTATTTGTATTGAATAAAACCTACGTATTTATTAAATATTATTGTGGCTATCAGACTACGTAAACAACAAGTCCTGCTGATATTAATATGCCAATTGTTCAGAAGTGTCAAAGTTGTACAAGTAACCTCTTCCCCGCATTCTTCAAACGGATAAGCATTATGCACGTGCCTGCTGCTGAATGCCAAATACTCGTAGTATACAAATTTAACAAGGCGGGAAAACTTGCACCTTGTGTGCTGCGGAAAACTGCGAGAGTGGCTGCAGTTTGAAAAGCTTTGCGTGCATTAGTGAGTTTCCCAACAAAAATCAATCTTAGAAGGCGTATCTGGTTGCAAACTCCACCGCAATGTAACCCCATCTTCTAAGAACGTTTGGCTGAGCTGGCAAGTCGGAATCTTTAAAGTTTGATTTCCTCGGAATTAGCTACAAGTCTTTGCCCGAGTGTAAGCCGCAAAGCTAGATCGAAAATATGTTATTTGGATGGTGGCACTCTCACCGAAGGACGAAGGACGCAGAAATTCCAATGCAATTTGATTTTTCAACATTTTCCGATGGCTTCGCGGATCTCCCCTTTCAGCTTTGAACATTTCCGTTCTTGGCAAAGAGAAAACCTTCGCCAAGTTCAAGTGGAAAAGTAGTCATAAGTCGGTGGCAGCACATGGGTGCGGTCAGTACTTGGGAGCTGAAAGAATTGAATTGTGGTCGGCGAGCTTTTCGCAAATAAATTAAGTATGTGTACTTTGAGCTTACAGCTTGCCAAAGAATCGCTCAAAATGGAGTGGGCAAAAGAGAGATTTAATGCTGCCAAAGACTTTGAATGTAAATTTAATTTGAGTCGCAGCATGATGTATGGCATAGCAATTTTAATCAATTGTCTCCAACTCGGCAAAGAGTCCAACAAACACTTACCCTCCTTATCCCGTCACAATTCTATTGAAATTAATTGATTTTGGCTCAGCAGTAGGCAAACATATACATATCATCAATGCGGTTGGCCAAATACGCTGGAGAAGCTAAGCAGATTAAATAGTCGCTCATAGGAGGCAATTAATTTTACATTCTAAGTAGTTGCCATTCAAATACACTAGGCTATAGGAAGTATACTGCACAATATTAAGTATACGTAATTATAGAAAGTACACCTAAGTATAATTCCATTTTGCGACTTTAAGCTGTTTGGCTGTTATTTAATGAATTATATATCCAAACCTTTCACTCACTCGTGTGAGAAAACGAGTGATTATAAATAGCATGGAAATCTACAGTCGAGTCCATCGATAGTGGACATATTTTAAAATAAATATCATATTCAAAGCATACACTAAAAAAGGGTAATAAGACACAAGGGAAAAAGGCAATGGTGGCAATAAAATCACAATCAATTATTGTCAAGTCACAAAGTCCCTTGTTGCAAAGCCAATGAATAAATAAAAAGCTACACATGTTGCATTTAGAATACCCAACATTTTGTATTGTTGTTTAGTAAATCAATAAGCAATATCTTATCTCATTCTTAAAAATGGATATTGCATTGCACACAACGGACTGAGGTACTTTACCACTTTACTTGGTAATTTGTTAAAGGTGAAGATAGTCTGCATAGACATAAGTTGCGGCAACACGTAACATAATGCCTTTTACATAGTGCGTATTGTGCGTAATAAAATTATTCAGTGAAATCGTTAGGAAAATGTTGTTAACAGCAAGCAGGCGGTTACTTATCATCCGGCCACTAATTAAAACAAGCCGCAGGCGAAAAGGCAAGTGCTCGCCTGATAGTGAAATCCAACTTTGGGGAGTTGGCCAACCTCTAATGAATAATGACGGCCCAAAGCGGAGTAAAAAAAAAAGGAAAAACCCGGTCCGAATGTCGGACAGCATTTTGCGCGTAGCGTGCGTGAGCGAATCAAACATGTCCTTGAAGGACGAATACGTGGCGAGGACTGGCTTAATGGAGGGAAATCGGGCAAACCCTAAATATCCACTGGCATCGAGAATTAAACAATCGATTTGACGCCAGTCGCCAGTCGGCAGTTGCAAGTTGCTAGTTCCCAGTTATCCAGATGAAACTTTTTCCAGGTCTAGTCGGCAAAGTTTTCGCCAGAGCAGCAGGTCCTTTGAATGGATGGATAGATGGATGGATGGATATTGACCCAGCCAACGTCCTTTCGCTTTGCATACTTTGCGCCGCAGTGCCAACGCAATTTGTTCCAATGTCGTGTGTCACGTTTGCTTTCATTCTGGCATGGCTTTTGGCTCCTTGGCTTTTGTTTGGCATTTTGCTGTTTGCGCTTGTGCCATTTAAGCCCCAACTGCAGTTGCCGGCCCCCCCCCCAAACCCCCATTTCAGTTTTCTGCGTCCACCTTCCCTGCATTTTATACGTTCATTGGCTTTGATGTTGTAGCTGGAAGGACTAATGAACCCTTTGGCGAACGGCGATGCCGGCAAAGGCCCATAAAACTCAAGCGAACACCGCTCTCATTGCGATAGATAACACGAACACACCGCCGAGTGTGCCATACATGAACTTTATAGTTCCTTTGTTCCACGCCGCACATAAGACATTTTTGCCACTGAATCTGGAGCAAAGGGTACGTGCGAAAAGAGTCATAATTCTGGGATGGCAATGTTTATGCTGATATGGTTCATATTTTGGTGGGGCCTTGAAACATTTGCTATACTACTACTATATTCTTAATTTGGGTTTTTAGATTACCATGCCAGGAGCTACAAAAATGGGGTAATATAGCTGCATTAAAAGCTTTTCACATTTGTAGAGGCAAAAATTGAGGTTTCGTGTCAGCCGGAATCGTTGTACGACAGTTTAATTGGCGCTTGAACCAGCTGGAATTTGGTGTTAGACTGGACACAAAACAGAAAACACGCAAACCCCATGAATAACTAAATTTGTTCGGAACTGGACAAATGTAAGCTAATACAATTTTTACGATCAGATTTCAATAATGCGTTCAAGGCTCAGTTTGTGTTAACATTGAACATAATAGTTTTCATTTCAAGGGTTAGAATACATTTACGGATAGAACATCTACATTGTTTGAAACTGATATTAGATCTCCCCGTTCACTTCTGTATTGTATTTGTACATCAATGGGCTTAGAATACAATATTGCAGGTACAAACAATAATCATTACAGAATTTGTATTAAATGATGCAGACTATTTACATTTGCCACAGCATTTATAATTCAATTAGCTTGATGATTCACCCGGAGCAGCAAAAGGACGAGCTGCGTCTCAAAGGCCAGCGGAACTTATAATTACCACAAACGGTGGCCGCTTCTCGGTTACAGGTGGGCGTTGCGGCCACCCACCCCTCTCGTCACCGTTATTGGCAATGGCTTGGGGCACGTTTCGTGTCAATAACTTACAATTAGCTTGAAGTGGTTGAGTAGTTGAGTGGGTGAGCCCGCAGAAGGCGGTGGATGTCGGGCCAAGGGCGGGGGCGTGGCCATTCAGTCACTCGGGCCATAACTAATAGATAATAATGACACGACCACGTCAAAAGTTGATGGTATAGGGGTTCATTGGACCTCCCAGCCCAACTGCCGGGTTAGGGGACAAAGTTCACTGCGCTATACATGCGATTCTCGTGTTTATATTAATCAAAAAGTCCCAAGAATAGTAATAATAGTAAAACTTAATAAATTAAAGAAGGAAATATCTAACTAACTGCCAGGAGTAAGGAAAAATTCATATTTTTGTACCATTGCTTACCGTATTTGGAAGTGAAATTTAATGCTGGAATAAACTTAAACAAATTTAAGAATTCAACCAAACATATTCTATTAGTTGCAAACTTTAAAATGGCTTCGGCCTGTGGTGGCGATAAAAATAAATTTTTGTTTGCAACAGTTTGCAACAACCGGTGGTGGTAAGTCGTCCAGCTAAGAGCCATTATAAGTTCAAAATTCTACTTAAATTTGATTGCACCTACTTAGCTCAAAGCACACTTAAAAGTCTATCGACATCAGATTGCGGATTCAGCACCCCAGAGATATATGCCCACTCGACAGATCGAAGACGCCCTCGAATATATCTTTTGGCAATAGTATATTGTATCTGAATCGCTGTAGAAATAGAAGGCTGAAAAAGGGAATGGAGATTCGGGCTTATACTTAAAAATGCCGTCAACGCCTTGAGGCGCCAAACATATTGAAATTGTCTTTTTGTATGACGGTTCAATGCACAGACTTAAAAATGTTGCCGTCTGGTCAAAGTTGAATGGTCAGAATGTCGGAAAAAAGTCAACTCTCCTGGTGTGTTTTGCCAAGCGGTTTGTAAGTAATTTAATTGCCAAATGCAAATTTCAAATTCCCTGCGCAGGTTTTCACCGACATTAAATACACAAAAATAATGACTGGAATAAAATTAAGTAGAGTGCATTTGGCAACAGATAAACTTTGAAGGGAAAACCATAAATAAACTGCTAACTTTAAGGAAAAACAGAAATGAAATGTTTTCGACTATAGGGTAGACAATAGTCTTATAAACTTAATCGCTTCGGAATGGCTTAACCAAGCTTAAATAAACAAATATTTGCAGTTGGCTCGAGCACAATTTGCCGATGCTCAAAGGGTACTTGTGGATATTAGTGAGAACCTCTTCAATGGCTGCATCTGTAAATGGCGACATCGTAAACAACTATTTACTCAATGTCCTCTTACAGACCTCGTACATAATTATCTGCATTGGTTTGGTAAACAGGTCCTGAGAAAGGAAAGGGTTTGCATCACCGCCTTATCCTGACAAAGGGAAATAAATCAACACAACCACAAATCTGTGGGATAGCATCTATTCCTATTAGACTTGACCCAAAGTTTGAGGCTGCGCATCAAGAAAAAATACATAAAACAAATAGCAAGCCAGACAACTAAGGCAGGTCCTTGGACAGCTGGAACTGAAAGTGTTTGTTAAAATAGTTAATTCCCAAGGGTCCACAAAGCTGCTTTTCTTTGATGTTTAAACTACTGCTACTCTACAGCTAAATCTTAAGACTTTTTAATATCTTTACCATTAGTTTGTTTGTTTCCGAAAATTGTGCTAGAGTGCTCATAACACATTTAATAAGCAGCGAAAATATGTGCCACTAAAATTGTTATAAAAAAGAGTAGGCTAAGCATTTGTAACTAAGAAAGAATTGAGTTGAAGTACATTTTACATTCATTTCTCTTCCAGACATAAGCAGAGAAAACCAAAAATGCCAGCTCAAAAGGTAAGAACCTCTGCGTAAATTATCCAAACAAATTTAATGTATACCTTTTTTTTTTTAAATACAGCCCCCCGAGTTCAAGTTTCCCATGCATGACATACACTTCAAGCAAACGTTTCGCAACCTAAGAGTGGCCTGTACTTTGGCTTTAATAGCTCCGCTGCTTTTGTACACTTTACACAACAATCCGCGCAGGAGGAAGTACAGGAACTTTTACTCCAAATACGATCCGCTGGATGCGTTCGATCGCATGATGAGTGGAGGCTACCTAGCGTCCTGTCCGCCGGGTAGTGGACCCAAAAAGGATGACAAGAAGGACAAGAAAAAGAAATAGAACACCATACAAGGACATTTAAAACATAATAATACTAACATAATGCCCCTTTTATTCATTTCTTGATATCAACTCATTAAATTAACCAAGTGAGCTCTTGACGATACACTTCCTAAATGGAAATATAAATTAACATGGAACTAGTTTACACATTATATTATGTACACAATAAATTGGAGCATTGCAAACTATTATTTTCAATGGTACCTTTCATTTGCAAGTTGAAGCAATAAAGTTTGTGGTAGAAGTACTTGCGATCAGCAGCGATTTAATCGCATTTAAGCGGAGGCAACCAATACAAGTTGGATGATGTCGGAAATCCGCCGAGATGTTGCCTAAAACGCTGAATAAAGGATGTGAAACCAAGCGAGATGGGCGGTGGGAGATGTGGGCCAAACCAAGGCAGCTGTCGAGCGACAAACTTAGAGGCAGTATCGAAAATGAAACTTTTCGGTGGCATCAGAACAACAAATGCGGGCTCATATAATGCGGGAAAGGCATAAAATTTCAATAAACTTGCTGCCTGCATGCTAAGAAAAAGAGGTTCGCGGTTGCATTTCGCCATATTTTCGGGAGATGGGTGCTGCCCCCTTATGGAGAATGTGCAGTGTCAGTAAAATGGGGAACTTTATTGCAGGCCGCGTTGACATCCCTCCCGGCATTGTCACGCTGCCTGGATAAAAGAGGAGGAGCCTCAGAGGAGGAGGCGCTGAATCGGGAGGAATGGCACTAGGTACCCACCATGCAGCTACGGGGGGAAAGGGGCTAAGGGCCGTTTGTGCAGCGAACCGCGTTCTTCAGCATGGGAAGCATGTCGCTAATTATCCTCTTCAAAACCTAAGCCCGAAATGTTCACCATCCAACTTGTCTTAGAAAATGGTGAACTTTTAGCATTTGCAGCTAAGCCTCTCAGTCGCTTCCTGGGCCATATTTAAGCCAACACCAACCGTGCCCAAATGCTGCACTGCCTCCCGACAGCTCCTGCACTTCGCCGACCTGACTCCAACTCGCCAAGCAACTCGCTCGCATCCTGGTAGCCTCAAAGAGAAGCAGACGTGCTCGGCTGAAGAACACCTCAGATAGCAAAACCGCAAATACCACAAACTGCGCCATCTCGACGGAAGCAACAATGGAAATCAGTCAGATGTCTCAAGTCTCAAAGTCGCTAGTGCAATGCCCTACATTACCCCTTTTTTTAGCTTAAGCATATCCTAAAAAAAAAAACTAATAATTATATGTGCTTCATTTTAACTGGCTTTTATTTTATATAGATATATCCTGATATATTTTAATTAAGAACAAATATCTCATAGCTTCAAAATTGACCGTAGTTAGTTTCATAAGTAAGATTATAATTATTATGTATAAGCTTACAAGGTCCTAAGTCTGGCTGAAAAGTGTGCATGCCCACTCACGTACAGGGTATAAACAAGTTGAGTACTTAACAAAATTTGTCTGCGCTTCTTTTTCGAGAGTGGAGCGGCTATTTTGCATGTTGCTGCCACCTGCCCACATAAACAGAAATGTTCCTGAGCACGTCCTGCTGTCCGGGACTTTTATTCAAGGCAAGGAAACATTTTTATAGCTGTTTTGGGTCATAGAAAAACGGGCAGTTTACCTTTTCCTTAGTCTTGTTTTTCATCCTTCAAGTGTTTGAGGTAGTAGAGGTGTTTTTCGGATACACTTTTCGTGACCCTTTTGATTGCCAATCGATGGCCCGTGTTAAGGAGATATCAAAAGCACTTGGCAGTCAAACAAATGTGTATTTCATATTTGTACATTTTTGGGGCATTAAATCATGTTGAATGTCGCAACTTCTCGTTGCGCCTGTATGTTTTTCGTTCCCAGAAATGTGAGAGTCCCGAAATAGACATTTCCTGGCTGGGGGTAAATGCATAATTGCTACCTAGCAGCTCCTCGACTTGCACAGCTCATTAAGCCCCCCTTGTTGTGGCAGTGCCTCAAAGTTGGACAAATTGCATGGGACCAGCAGAATGATGGCCCAATTGTGCGCCTCGTAAGACCGAACGCCAGGCAGCCAGGCTTCGATAAATCAAACTGGCAAAAAGGATTTCCGCCCTGACTTTGACTTGATGTGCATTTAATGGGCGGTTTGCGTCACGAAGCTTTCCAATTGGCCCAGTGCTGGCAGACGGACTGGCCTGCTCGCTTGGAAAATTGCAGTTTGGCAGCTTGGCTAGCTCGCAAGTTTGGCAATCCGCTTACACGTCACGAAAGTCGACAAAAGTAGACAACATTCTGCATTATTCTTCATATTTATGAGTCAAACTGCAGAATGTCGCTTTATTAGGGGCAACTGGCCGGGCAGCTCTGCCTTTCCCAAACAAGGCACCCAAATGAACATGCGAAATGCCGATGAGTGAAGCCCCATTTCGAGCAATTGAACTTTTTGATTGAGTTGGGGGCTTAAGCGATTTGCCATCACAAGGGTTTGCACAATGGGTGTTAAATAGATTCAGACCGAACGAATTGATGGATTTTACACTGCAAACGGATAGGTTAACAAATCAGGGAAATATAATTATGGAATAGTAAAGCGATTAAAGACATTTATAATAGTCTGTATTATGCCAGATCTGTTCATGATATAAAACTGCTGCGAGTGCTACAGTTTTTCCTTCTTAAAGATATAACAAATTGATGATATACCTAAATGACTAACTAAATAAAGTTCTTGTTTTAATTCAGCATTAATTCCTTGACTTTCTATGGTGATAAGAATTCAACTTTTTAAACCCGGTAGTGGTGTTAAATCTGGAGTGCAAAGGGTAAAACATGCATAATGCCGGAGTGAAAGCTGCAAATCCGTTGTGGATTCCGTGTAACCTCCTCCTTATCCCTTAGGTTTTTTTAATTATGGTTACGCTGACATAGGCACGTCACTGGCAACAACAAGAACCAGGACACGAGGATACAAGGACATCAGGACACCAGGACACGAGGACAGCAGGACAACGGGCGCATCTGGCACATAATTTCATTCATTTTGTTTTCATTATTGCACCACTGCTGCTGTCGAGAATTGGGAAGTGATTGCCGTCCTGACAACTTAATTTAAAAACAGAACTATTGGCGAAACGCTTTACAATCTGAGCAACTTTAATTTGGTTAGCCCGAAAAATGGATGTATACTTTATTATTCCTTCACTTTGTGCTTGCAAACTGACGTTTTTGCGCCCGACGGGCTTTAATAACACTGAACTACCGCATTTGTTTACATTTATCCCACGATCAAGGATTCCAAGTGGGAATGTTATTTAATGTTTTTTTTAAACAACTAGTTCAGGCAACACACAGTTTCCTTTTTTTTTACTGAAAACATGCCTAACTTATTCGGCTTTAAATGTTTTTTTCATTAAATGATTATATTTGCGTACAGAATTAAAATGTTAACAGCTTTGATAATAAATAGACGTTGCTAAAATAATTTATAGGTATAAATGAAAAGTTTAGTTCGCACATGGGGCTACTTTCTACCCGCTTCGTTCAAATATTTTGTTGGCTACTGTTACACCTCACGTCGAGATGAAAAACTCTAGCGATGCATAGTTGACGAGACAGGTATCGAGAGAGGTTAAAACAATTGCGATACACAGCATTTTCCTTCCACCCACCTGTGAATAGCGAAGTGTTCGCCTAGCAGTGCCTATGCGATTTAAAATGTTGAAAAACAGGAAAAACAGGAGGGAAGAAAAGAAAATGTAAGCGAGGAATCGAAATGGATGCGAAGGGCAAATAAAAGGATTTATGTGTGCGATGGTAAGCTGCGGCTGAAATAAAATAATTTGTCTCGTGCTCTTTATTACTGCATATGTAAGTCATCCTCCCTTGATGCCTTCCACAGAAATAGAAGGCCCTCGGGGAGTGCGGCACACAGAAATACACTTTGAAGATGTTTTTATTAACCACTCTGACCTCGGTTTTATCCCTTTTTATTCATGCAGAGAAACAAGTATGTTTGGTCGGATCTGCTTTAAGTTAAATCAATAAACATACTTTATTCTTCGCGGTTATGGCTGGTTTTATAGAAATTTCTATGCCGGTCATGAGCTTTGATGTTTGAGCCCTTGCCAATAATAAAAAAGAAAAACTTGGGGAACTGGCAAGAATTAAGCATGCGCCGTGTGGAACCGCGGAGTTTTCAGATGCAATCGGGGCTTAAAGCTGAAGGAGTGTTCGCCCCCAACAGTTTCCATTTGGATTTATCACTTTAAGAATGGGGCGAACGGGTCGATGGAGCACGATGCTAAGCACTTCTCCAATTTGTAGCAATCTCTCGGAAAACATGGCGTATGCGTAACGCGCAACACATAACTCAAATCGCCGGGCATATTCATCTCCATATGCAAAGTAGATTTATGTCGCATTTCTGTTCCGGCGTTGGCATTTTTCGGCCCTCTTCAGCCATTTGAAATTCCCACAACTTGTCGGCGTATTTCGCTTGTTTGTTGATTAAGGCTCGAGCTCTTTTCGCTCTTCTCCCGCATGAGCGTAAATTTTCCGCTTTCACAAAGCTTAAAGTCAACACTTGCCCCTTACTTCTATTTATATTTTTGTTTCTTTAAGCAGGTATCTAATTCAGGCATGCATTATTTAATTACTTAAATTCTGTTTTGGGCGTTGCGCACACAGTTCACGTGCCTGAATTTTTGACTAGAACTTTTCGAGAATAATAGAATTCTAAATGGAACCCTAAGAATTGCGAAGTTTAGACACGTTCTTAACAAAATATTGGCCAACAACCAACGAATACAAGTGCTACTGCTAAACTTTGGGTTTACACTTTATGCTGCACTTAAATCTAGTCTCAGTGTTTATAACAAATAGATAAAAGTAATTATTGATAAAATGATGGGATCAAAACTTATGAAACTAAAAAGCTGCAAGTCTTTAAAGGTCAGTCCGGCTTAAGGCCAAAAATGTATACAATTGAAAGAAAAAATGTGTCAAAAGCTCTTTATTGAATTTCGTGAGGAAAATGCCAAGCGGAATGCCGGCAATGAGGCGATCCAAATAAGCTGCAGCCCACAGGCCATATGGCTCATGAAATCCCGGCAATGCAGGCCAGCGGGAAACCGATGCAAGGCGCTTTTCCACTTTTCCATGGCACCGTTGACACAAAAGTGAAGCCGGTCCAGGTCGCTTCTTATTCCGGTGTTTGTTTTGGGCCCCAGCCAGCTAGTCCGCCAGTCAGCCACTTCGGATGAGCCTCGGTTTTATTGCTCACTTTAACAGCATTTGAGCAATGCATTTTCCGAATTTTCCAGCAGTTGAGCCATGAATTTCATGTTTGCATAGTTTTCCTTTTGTGGTTTATATGATTAGAATTATGGTAATGTTTTGCCTTTAGTTTGATTGGAATATATTCCAATAAAAGACTGGTCAATTTTTCTGGCTCTGGTCCACTTGCAAATATAAAACGTGGTGCTGGCAAAAATTTTTATATTTCGCACTAGTTATCACTTCTCAGGAAAAAGTTTTTTCCTGGCTTCCTAAGGGAATTAATCAGTTACATTCAACTGAAGGCAACAATAAATTTAAAAGTTCAGCGACTTCAAACCAGCCAGCCATCCAAAAACTTTTGTTGCGGCATAAGTTGAAACTTATTTACTTCGTGGACTTTAAACTTTTTTGTCAAAATCATCAAAAATTTAAAGCTCATACCCTTTCTAGCAATTCAATTTCATTCAATGTTGCTTTTTCTATGAGCGAAATGCTTGTCCAATAATTAATAAAATAACATTTTCACAATCACATGAACATTCTGCCATGCCATTGCAACTGTTCAGAGATAAAGATAGAATTCGTAGATATGAATACAGCGGCATGGTATTCGAAAAGTACACAAAAGGCCATAAAATAAAAGCTTCCTGAATTTTGGTTTTTCATGTGCATCATTTGGCCCATTCTATACGCCGCAAATTGTTGCATTTTTTAAATATTCTGACTGAGCGCATTTATTTGTGGTTCATAAAAAGCTTCAATTCCCAATGGACCTCAATCCAGCAGACCCATAAAAATGATTGCACTGCAGAGCCTAGAAATACATTCTACGCAAAAATAGCAATCAAAAAATCATCGGCACTGGTCACTCGTTCTGGGCCATGATGTGTCCTCTATACCTTTGAAATGGAACTTTTTGGGAGCAGTCTAGGTCTTTTCGGTATCGATGCCAATTTGTAGATTTGGATTGCAAATAAAAGTACGAAAAATGCTGAAATTGGACACAGACAACATCAATATTGGCCAGCTTTAAAAAGATTACGGACTAAGGCAGGATGACAACTCCATATTACACCTACGTGATATTTATATATTGTTAGCAAACTAAATAAACATTTCTAATTCATAGCAGGCAAATACCCATTCAAATCTTACAGGCTTTGGATCGAAAAAAGCGAAATATATTCAAACATATATTTTGTATCAAAGTAAAATTTCATATTAGATTTCATATCACTCCCAATTCGACATTCTACCGGACGTAAAAACGGGTTCAATCTTCGGGTAACATTTTACAGAATGTAAAAAATCTTTTACACGCTCCTCTCCTCACAATTTTAAAAACTGAAATGCACAAATTGGTTATGTATTGTAATTAGTATTGCAAAATACTATACTTTACCTGGCTTTTTATTATCAGCTCTTTGGCAATTTATATTTTTCATTTGGCAGGCATTCACGGCTTCCGTATGACACTGGCCATCGAAACCACAAACAGGCCGAAAGTTTCGTGAGCAGAACGTCTGACAACTTTCGGCAAAACCAAACCAGAAGCAGATAAATGCCAGTTTCAAGATGTGCATTGTTTAAACTATATAGAACTGTATAGAGCAATGGCAGCAGACGAAAAACTTTAAATATACTTGGAAGTCTGCATCGGATGATCGGTTCTGCTAGGGTTACTTAAATGCGGAACAAATGGGTTTCACAATTAAAGAAATCTCGCTCGTTCGAAGTGGGTACACTCTTACATGAATGACTAACATGTGACATCCATGCAGTTCCCAAACTGCTAGTAAGTGCAACCTATTGTAGCTTTAAAGTCTGCCAATCTACAAACCGCGTCAAGTTGAATTCCATTGAAAATACTGAGGAGGCATAACATTCCTCACTGTATCCATAACCCCAGTGATTTATTGCTTTCAGCTCCGTGTGCGTCTCTATATGGCCATCCGTCATACGTTTCATAACAGAAAACTGATTTTATTGGCCCTATGTTTTTTAATGTGCTGAAGGGAAAAGTTCAGCTCAACCGACTTGTTTGCTTGTGGCTACGAAAAATACATTGCGGAAGTCCATATAACAGGATATTTATAAATGAAAATCCCCTAACTTTCACCAGTGACCACAAGCATGAGTTTATGGGCTTCTCCGCAGCCGGAAGTCACTGAGCACCGCAAATTCACCGTCAACTACAAAATTGAAAAATCAAGGAATTTGCACATCCTGTCGGCAAGATTGCATGGGCTAGTAAATAAAGTGGTTCCAAAAAATCCCATCTACATTTTACGCTAAGGATATAGTTACAGATATATACGTGCAAACTGCACAGGACTCAAATTTACAAGCAGCTTAGCTTGAGCAAAACCAAAAGTCTTACACTCAAAGTATTTGAATAACATATTTTTAGGTTCTGAGTCTTTGGGGTTACCCCACCACTTTCCGTAATTAAATTTAATTTTCAGACTTTAGCCATGAAAATGCGAGAAAATCACTTTGTATGGTAAAGTCATAAAGGTCAACAAGTTTTTTTTTTTTGTGATTCGTGCAACGCCGAGACATTCATACCGCGTCCTGAATGCGAAACGCAGGAATATTTTCCGCACAATAAATTTACAGCGTATATTTAGTTTATCCCTGCGTCCTCGTGGGCACGTTTCCGCCTTGACGCCATCAAACAAAAGGCACCCGGGAGGCCGCCCAGTTCAGCAAAATGTCGAGCCGCCCCACAAAAATAAAACGACTCTCGCAAAAACACATATGTACACTTCCACTATATATTATAGTATGCCGCTGGCCGTGTGAAAATTCTCGCCTTCCGCTCGACTTTTTTGCGGCTCAGTCTTTCGCAGCCTCTATTCCATTAACTTAGTTGTGTCACATGGGGCTCAGCGCTGGGCGAAGCCTGAAAATAAATGAAAGTAAATAAATTAAATTCACTTAATGCTAAAGTAATGAAAAGGGACTTCAAAGTGGTACGGGTATCTCTTTTTGTTCATTTCCCAACTCAAACATCAGGCAAACAAAGTTACTTTTGCAGTTGCCCAAAAAAGTATGCTACGTTAAATATAGGTCCGACCTTCAGATTTGCTTCCATGATGCGACTATCCTGCCAATTAGCTATGCCCAAATAATAGGCTCAAAGTGCAATTCTCTGTCTCATTTGTTTTAATTATTGGCTAATGGTGGCCTCCGTCAATAAGTCAATACTCAGAAGTCAAAGTTGAGCAAGCCAAAAAGGATTTAAGTGTTTGTCGCAAGTCACTTTGCAAATATAGTCATACACTATGCTTTGCTCTAAAATCTAAGTCATAAATTTTCATTTGTCGCAAACAATTTGCACTTTTATCCTCTCCTGAGTTGCTTGCCATAATTCTGTCTATTGCTGTCCTGGGAAGAAGCAATTCAACTTTGCACAAGTTAATTAATTGATTTTCATAAACCAAACTCAACGGCTTCTGGCATTTTTGCCCATAATTAGTGTTTCTTTCAAAGTGCGGTTTTTGTTCTTTCATCGGCACTAGAATGTACCCATAATTAGGTTTATAAAATGTTATAAAATTAACTTGAAGCTATTTAAAGAATGGAGAGTTGTTGGGGGTTTGTTATATGTTAAAATGACCAAATTAACAATCTGGGAAAACGAAATGAAATTTCATGCTCGGCCAATCGAGAGACTTTAAAACTTTGCCTCGTTTTCATGACATCTCCACTGGGCGTGCGGATCGCCACAATACGCAATTAGTTGGGCACTTAATCCGAGGAGCAAACACCACCAGTGCAGAATGACACCCCGATTAGCGCCGGCTGTGATGGGGATTTATCCCATGCCAAATGCCCCGCTCTCGGATGGCTTAGCTTGAATGTTGGGAAATTATTTGAGAGCTTGTTTTCGCTTTAAAGTGCAGCTAGGAGTCCTTTTTTTTTGCTGGCCCCCATCGCTGATTAATGAATATCCTTAAGAGTGTTTTTATATACATGGCGAATCCGAAACCAAATCGCATTAATCAGCAGACGCAAACAAAAGAAGAATCAAGGTCGTCTGGGTCTGATGAGTAAACAATGGATACCTTTCCTTGCTCCTAGCTGCATTCAAAATAAAGTATACCCCTTATCGATTCATTAATTATTCTATTAGATCCAATGATTACACAGTAACGTACATATACATACTCGGTTTATTATTAGCGCTGTTGTTGTTTGGAAAAACATTTATATATTACATAAAAATCGTTTCAGGAACAGAAATACAGATATTTAATATTTCTACGGGAATGGGGATATAAAAGTACAGAAGGACAAATTTCAAATACTTGTATTTGACTAGGCTAACGAAAGCTGCTCACTATGCAGAGTCTTCGTAGACATCTAGGCTAAGGCAGTTGGTCCAAAAGGCATCAATGGTATGGTACAAATGGGGCAGTGCATTGCCGATGCCATGGTTCTCATCGGTGTAGGTCTGAAAAATGTGGCAAGAGCTTTAGACGTGTCGATGTGAATAAATTCTAGGTTTTAGGACCAACCTGTTCCTCGAACTGAATATCTTTTCTCTGTAGCAACTTGGCCAACAGCAGGGAGTGCTGGTAGTGGACATTGTCGTCGCCGGAACCGTGAATCAACAGGAAGTCGTGGCTTTTGAAGTTCTCCAAGTTGGTGAACACGCTACTCTCCATATACTTCTCCAAGTTGTCATTCTCAGTGGGAAGTCCCATATAGCGCTCGGTGTAAATCGTATCTACAGCGAGACATTGAAGGTGTTGAAAAAATAATAAAAATAAATGAAAAAGAGTTGACAAACCGTAGTACAGCCATGAGGTAACTGGAGCCACCGAAACTCCGCACTGAAAGACCCGCTCGTCATCCTTCTCAATGGTCTTGGCCGTCATGTAGCCACCATAACTCCATCCCCAAATGCCGCAACGCTCCGCATCCACGAAGTCCAGATTTTGTTGCATCCAGCGAGTGACAAAGAGTTGATCTTCGACCTCGTGATCACCCAGATCGTTGTTAACCGAGAAGAGCAGGTCCTTGCCCTTGTTACCCGTACCACGGCCATCAATATACGCATAAATCGTCTCTCGCGAGGTCGTGACAAACGCCTCGTAGCCCAGGGTGAACCCGTTGGTCACTCGCACCGAGTTGGGTCCCTGGTAGACAACCACGATCAGTGGGTACTTCTTCGTCTCCACGAAGTTGGGCGGAAGGGCGAGCTTGGCGTAACCAACACTGCCATCGGCCAGGGTGACATTCATGAAACGATAGCTGGGACGCAGCTTGTTCTCTATTTGCATGCGGTACGCTGTGTTCGGCTCCCAGTCCACCTGGAGTGACTTCGTGGCGGCCTCGAAGATCCTGGTGTAGCTGGGATTGGGTCCGGTGCAGGAGAGCGTGTAGTAGGAGAAGGACTTGCTGAACGTGGCCGAAGCGGAGCGACATGCCACTCCATCCGCATCGATTTGCCCGCAGCTGAGGCACTCATCGTTGCTGAACACATGGTAAACCGAGGGATCTCCGGGCAGAGTTGCCTGATAGTAACTGCAGAAGGAGTGTTTCAATTGGAATCGCTTCTATATAATACTAAGGTGTATGCTTACAGTATGTCCCTGGCTTCGTCATATCCATAAACGTTCAAAACCGTGAAGTTACCGCGCGACTGCCAACTGTTGAGACCAGTCTCCAGGTCCAGGTTCCACACCTGGTGCCAGTTGTCTATGAAGTAGCCGAAGATGCAGCTCTTGCCAGCGGTGAGGCACGTAGGCGTGCCAATGTCCACCCAGCCGCGAGGCTCCTCCAGTCGCCTCACCTCCGCACAGTCACCCAGGTAGCTGCAGCTCTGAATGGAGGTGAGATTCTGGCGGCGATTCATCCAGGTGATGAGCAGGTGAGTCGCGTTCGACCAGACAACGCTCTGCAGGATGTGATCGCTTCCGACAATCTCCACGGGCGCCACGATGCTGTGCACGATGGGATCAGTGTCGGACACGTCGTAGACGCGTAGGCTCACCACCGGGTTCTTGGAGCCCGATTTGGGATACTTAAGCTGCTCCTCGTGCGGATACTGATAGAATGTGGTGGCGCCGTCGCCGTACAGGAAGTAGGTGAATGTCTCCACCTCGGTGTCGTTAAAGAAGCCCACGGCCAGCCTGCTGCCGTCCGATGACCACCAGATCGCGCTGCCGCTGCTCAGGACCTCCTCTTCGTAGACCCAGTCGGGCACTCCGTTGTAGACCACCCCGTCCACGCCGTCGTCCGTGATGCTGACCTCCGAACTCTCGTTGAAGTGGATGAACACGTTGTTCAGATAGACGTAGGCCAGGCGATCCCGCAGTGGCGACCATCCGCAGTACTGCAGCTTCTCGCCTTTGTGGATTTGCACGGATGTGTTGGTCTCGATGTCGAAGACGTCGTACTGCGCTATGTACGAGTGCCGGAACTTCTCCGTGAGGTTGTGCCGGATGAGGATCTTCGTGTTGTCGGGCGAGAGTGAGAAGGTGGCACCCACATAGTTGTTCTGAAAACAGTGAATCGTTAGCATTTTCCAATCCATTTCCATCGTATGTAAAGTGCATTACCAGAAATGAAGAGTTTTGGAAGATCACATCTGTCTTGGTGGCCGCATTGAATTTGTGGATAGATCGGTCGGTGGCAGTGTAATAGAACTCGTCATCTGAAAAAGTGCATGTGTTGAAGATCAAAGATCCGAGTGAAGGGTATCTGACTTTCTATCGTTCTTTAGATTTTTTGGCGATCGTATCGATGCCCACAGGTTGGTTAGATAACATATACAAATACAAACACCCTTACTAACTAATTAACTTTGTACAAGTTTCAATTGCAGCTGTTTGAAGTAAAGCGAGTCATTGAATCTGGAATGCCGCCAGAAAAAAAGGCAACTAGAAATTTGGTGCTTCGAAAGTTAAGTAGGAGAAATCTGGCATCGCGCCAGTTTCATAACTGTGCACCAAATGCCCTTCTTTATAGGGAACATCATCGAACTACAACCAAATTTCCTATTACTAAGCCATTGTAGAGCGCAAAGTTCCCAAGTAACTTGGAAGTGCCAAAGGAAAGCAAATCTAAGATTTTTCTACTATCTGGACACTGCCATTATGGTTAACCAAACGTCGCTGATAAGAAACACTAAATAATCGTACTATCGAGCTGCAGAATGATGATCGTAATTCATTCAAGATAAGATTAAGCATACTAAACTAGCCAAAACTTGAGCTCAAATTGTAAGTCTAGCAAGTTTTCTTCGTTTCTTCATCAGTTAAGTATTATAGTTCTGGGTTAATTCTTTTTTCTGTGCATTACTATAGGGGGGAAATGAATTGCCCAGCCGTATTATACGTAAATTAGCTCATTGATAAGGGTCGGAGCACTCGCGGTAGGAATTCCCCGGATGTTAATTCCCCCCAAGATGATAATTCCCCGCGGGTGATGCTATATGTGATAGCAGTCCAAGGCACAAGACAAGGTTCTTAGCGTTGGTGGTGTGATGGGACAACAAAAGGTTCGACGACCCAGAACCGATGGGATCGATGACAATAAGCAACGAACCTGTTATCCAGGTGCCATTGAAGCTCCGAAGCCCCGAGGTGCCATACAGAGCTTCCGTAAGTTCCCACGCTGTCTTGTTGCCCTCCGCTCCCTCGATCCGTCCAACAACCGCCGCCGTCGACGGACGCGGACACATGGCCATGAGGAGGCCAAGGGCAGCGATCAGCAGCGGATTAACTAGCATGTTGTATGCCGCCCGTAAAATCGTAGATCGTTGAAGTCCACTTCACACTTGTCACTTCGCGAAATCCGCAACACGCAACAGTCGGCGGCGCGGCTAAAATGCAACTGAGCCGGAGTCGGAGTCGGAGCAGAAATCAGAAATCAATTACAATCACACAGCAATTAGCGCGTATGTCTACGCCGACGTCTACGTCGACAGCGGCAGAGCTCGCGACTGAGCGAGTGAGAGCCACCTGTTGAGCGCGTCGCGGCGTTGCCAGATGTCGCCATTTATACACCGCTCATACGAACTTACACTTGCCGACAAAGATTACACTTGAATGTCGCACATTCATAGGGATTTCTTGATAAATTATCCATAAATATTTAATATTTCTTCAATATTTGAACAACATTTTTGAATGGCTTACCCGTATTCCAGGTGCCATTAAAAGCTAATAGTCGCCTGCCCAAGCCGTACAATGCCTCCCTAATTTTCCATGCGCTTTTCACTCGCGTTCTGTGCTCCGCGTCCGCTGCGGGAACAGATCCTAATGCTAATTGGAGCAACAGCAACCAGCAACTCAAGCTAAATCCACCGTGCATAGCTGTATAGCTGCAGCTGAAAGGGCCACGCTTAATCTGATGTTGGAAACAAGTGCGGAGTGCTTGGCATCTCAAAAGCGAGTGAACTGGCTTTGCTGAGCGTAAATGATTATATTAAATTAGTGGCCAATGGAGGAAAAGCCATAGCGAAAGACCCCATTTAACAAGTGGAAGCCCTAAGAGCTGGCAGATACCGCTTTCTGGGGAAAACTACTACAGGAATAAGATACATCCTTTAAATGTTTACTACATATGAATGTATATGAATGCTTACGGAGCTTTTTTTAAAGTTTATGTCTATCATACTTACATATTTGAAGTAGACAAACTTCAAGGCACAGAATGACCGGCTTTTTTCTGTGAATAGTGAGTATCCAATAGTCGAGAATCCCTCATGTAAATCATTCCTTCCATAAATTCCATGTAAAATTCAATTAAAAGGGCGTCTACCTTCACGGCTTTTGAATTAAAAATAACATATGTAGGTTTTTACTTTCGATTTCTAATTTTATTCTAAGCTTCAAAGAAGATTAAAAATGATTTTTCTAAATATCAACCACCCTTTTTCAGTTTTTTTTTTATTCAGTAAGGATGTATTTTACCAAGCCAACTCCTTCCATACGAATATTGCATACTTTTCAGCGCTGTCAAATGAAGCAACTAAAATGATGGTGCTCAATTTGTTCTATTAAAAAATGAATAACTTATTTGCAGAGAACGATTCTGAAAAAAAAAACAATATTATCTACAGCTTGAAACCCAAAAGGTTTAGGCAATAATCCAGCGACTTTCTGGTATAATAATATAATAAACTAATATATTTATTAATTAAGTTTATTTTAAATCTTATAAACAGTGTTGCATGATTTTTGTTAAGTTTCGTGGCACCGATCAGCCTGCAAGCGGCATGTTACAGCAACCCAGTATCTAAAAACAATTGTTCATACACTGCGGTCCAAAATTGAGGTTTCGAAAGTCAGAAGAGTTGTTCACTGCGGCCGCTGAGCCGTTGGGTGCTGATTTTGCAGCTGGTGGCTGGGAGTCTGCTGCTGCAGCTGCAGGACGTGGCTCAGGATCTGCGCCTGCTGCTCGAGACACTTGGGGAAGAAGGTCTGCATGAGGTCAACCTTGCGTTCCTCCAGCTCCAGTCGCTGTCGGCATATCTTGGTCTGTTCGTAGAGCAGCTGGTTCTTTCGCCGTACTTCCTCCATGTACAGCGCCTCAAGCGAATCTGCGTGTGGAGGATTCACAGAGCCGAATGGACGACCCCGCTTGCGTGGCACAGGAACGGGGGAGGCGCCAACGACGGCGGTATTGGTGGTTGGAGTTGGAGCTAGTGCTGGAGCCGGAGCTGAGGCTGGAGCTTGTGCCGACACCGGCGCGGACATACCACCGTTTGCGTTTGTGGCCACGCTGATGGTGTTATTACTGCTATTGATATAGGCTACCGCCGTGATGGGCTGGTGGTTGACGCTCGATGTGGCCGCAGTGCTATTGTTATTGACGCTGTTGTTATTGAATTGAGTTTGCTGCTGCTGAAACTGCGGCTCATAGTTCGCTTGGAACTGCTGTTGCTGTTGTTGCTGCTGCTGCTGTTGTTGCTGTTGTGGCGTCTGCAACTCGAGCAGCTGAGGCTCGGCTGGTGAATACTGTTGCAACTGCTCTTGAAAGGGAATGGAGCGGTACTCTTCGTCCTCGTATTCCTGCTTGACCACCTCGTCGTACTGGTCCGTGAACAGCTCCGTGCTAAAGCTCATTCCGCCGCTGTTGTTGTTGTTGTGGCTGCTGCCGTGATTACTATTGCTGCTGCTATTGTAAAAGGTGGCCGTACTCGGCTCACTGGCCAGTCCCAGGCCCTGCTGCTGCTGCTGAACGGATTGTTGCTGTGGCTGTTGCTGCTGCTGCTGCAACTGCTCCGCGGACACATCATCCCGGGGCGGAGTCATGTCGCGGTTGTTGAGCAGGGCCTCTGGCGGCAGCGGATCGGCGTTCTTGGGCCTGTGCAGGTTCTTCAGGATGCGGTTGATGATGTCGTACTTCTTCCAGCGCGTAGCATGGCTGGATGGATCCGCCTGCAGCTGTTTCTTGACTTGCCTGAGTGGAAACCGCTCTGTTAGCATGCAATCATAACGACGTGGTCAAATGGTTAACCTACCTGAACTTGGCCCTGGTCTGGTTGACCTTCATCTGGATCTCCTCGGGCTTCACGTCCACGGCGAACCGGTCGCGCAGCTCCTCGGCCCACCGGCCAAAGAATATGGTGTTTTTGCCGGTGCGCGTCAGCCGCCAGTTGTCGCGTCCCCAGATCTCGTACAGGCGCTCCTCCTCGCTGGGCGTCCAGTAGCGACGCGCCTTCTCCTTGCCCCTGCCCTCGAGCAGCTCCTGACCACCGCACATACCCAAATCCTGTTCGGCACCGCTGCCGCTTCCGCCCGCGTTCAACGCCAGCTTATCGTAGTCCATCGACTGCTCTGCTCCTGCTCCTGCTTCTGCTCCCGCAGATGCTGTTCCCTGTTCCGGCGCCTCTGGGTGTGCGGTCTCTGCTCCAATTACACAATGCGACGCAGCGGCACAATGGTGGAACACACGGGAAGCCAAGAGTAGTTTTTTCTGCACAAAAAATCAACAACAGCTCTGATACACAGAAGAGTGTGACCGTGCGTCCCCAAAACGCCGAAAATGCCCATAGCTTAGGGTGACCACTCCGCAGGGAATTAACACAATTTCTATCTTATATATCTGTTGTTTACAGAATTTACTTTCATACGCATTAAAATTCGAGAAAATAACACTTAGATAGCAAGGGAACATTATAGATAGCATTGGCTACATTTTATAATTGATATAAGCATAACTGATATAAATAAAGTCGCTTGATCGAAATAAGAATCATATTATATTTTCTAACTTCCGAAGATTTCAAGAACTGTAAAACTATGTATATGAAAGTAAAAACCGTTGGTTGTATCTTTTGCACCTGCTGCCGGGTCGCACTAAAAGCGTTCTTGGTATTTCCGCGCTTTCCGCGACTGGTCCTTGGTCACGTACGAAAATGTTTGGATGCTAGCGATTCCACGGAATAGAAGTGGAAAATGAGTGGCCAGAAGCACCTGCGACTGCGCTACTACACCTCCTTGGAGGAGGCGATGCTGGTGCGGCTTTGGCGCGAGCACCTGCACGACATACCCTCCTACACGGACAACCTGCCCATTTTCCGGGAGATCGCGCACGGCCTGCAGCAGCACGGCGTGCGTCTCAACAAACAGGAGGCTCGCCGGCGCATCAACAGCTACCGCAACAAGTATTTGTAAGTCGCAGCTGCTCTGGCCACGTCCAAGTGCTAATATGCCCTATTCCTCCTTTGCAGAAACGAGCGCAACCGCGCGGAGGGCAATGCGGACTTCCAGACCGACTGGCGCCTCTATCCGCTGATCGACAGCCTCTTCCGTCCTGCCAGGCCGTCGACGGACCTTTTCCACGCGCGCAATGTATTGGAGACGGCCGCCGCGAGAGCACGGGTGGATCTGCCCTCCCTGCCGCCACTGCATCTCACGTCCGCCGCCCACCTGAAGTTCGAGCGCGACCCGGACGGAAGCGCCTTTCTCGATCCACAGCCCCTGGTGCACGCAGTGGTGAAGACAGAGCCGCGGCAAGACGACCAACACCATCCGGTGAAGACTGAACACAATCCCACAGAAACGCAACTGGGAATGGCGGCTAACCACTGCCCGCAGGGAGCTGCAGCCGACAGTGCCATTCGGCGGATCCCTCTCATGCCTGCCAACCACAGCCTGCCCGAGGCAGAGGAGGCGCCATATGGGGGCCACACCAACGGCCTGTCGGACGCCGAACGTTCAGCGACCAAACGGCGACGAGGGCGTCGTAGTATTCTGCCACACACGGGCAAGATCACAATGGCCGTAGTGGAGGAGCTGCGCAAGGAGAACAAGATGCTCGAGGAGCAGAATGACGCCTGTCTGCAGGAGCTCGAGCACAAGGAGAAGCAGTTCATCACCATGGAGCACAACTTCCTGGCCTATCTGGAGCGGCAGGAGGCCTTGCTGGCGCAAATACAGCAGAGAGCCATCAAGCTGGAACCCGATCGCGACTACTAGAACTTCGGATGATATGAGCCAGCTTTAGCTTTAAGTAGGGAACAGAGTCCCACTGGTGGACATCGAGTCTCGACGCTTGACCATGTGTATTTCATTTCGTTCCTTTCGCAGACACAGAAGTCTATTTCACTTGACGTACAAAGCAGCATAGCGAACCGAAGATATGTTTATTTCTTAGCCTTTTCTTATTAAAACGTATGTATAATGTGTATAAAAAATCCGACTTTGTAAAAGAATTCTGTACGGTCTTTAAGTTAAGTTGAGTTACTGATTAAAAGTTTAAAATGTAAACTAGAGTAAAGTATTTCGAAATAGTTTGGATGAATTAAGATTTAAGATACATTTCAAAAACTGGTGAAATAATAAATTATAAGAAAGAGGAAATTAAATTATAAGGATACTATTGCGATAATTATAGAATATCCGTTTGAATACGAATATATTTTTAAATAGTAACTAAGTTAAGCATTATTTCAAAAGAAATGTGAAAATGCAATTTAGTTTGAATTTTGATTCATTTAGTGTGTGCAACAACCGGGGGTTATTTGTGCACCAACCCTAGTGTGGCAGCAGTGTGACCGTGGCTAGAACGCGTCGAATATGTTGTATACATTTCTTAAATTTTTATATTTTTCATTTCGGATGTTACATGTTTATGTATGGGATCTTCTTATTATTATGTAAATCAGCTGTCTAAAACCTTAATTTTTCAAAACTAAAAATTAACATGTATGCCTTGCTGAAAAGAGTTCTCTTAATCATAAAAACTTAACATGTGATTAACATAAATTTAACATGCTGTTAGCAGCAGTGTTCTTAAGAGCAACCTAAGAGCTTTCCTAGTCGATTGGCACGGTCACACTGTAGAAATACCAAGACCATCGAGTGGCAACGCCGCAACAACGGCAGATATCGGGAGTTGGCAATATGCCATTCGATTTCGAGACTTTAAGCGAAACGGTCGTGTTTTTGCGCGTGTGTGCGGGTGGCGGACGCGCGTGCCAATCGGAAAAGGCCTTTAAATCAAATGAGTGGCTCGCCAAAGGAGCGCATCAAGGTGTGTGCACGTGTCGAGTGTGGGTGTGTGTGTGTGCGGCGCGGCGCGGCGCGGAGAAAGCCAGCCTTCCTGTCTGGGATAAAAATAAAGATAACGATTGGGATAAAGATCGCCGAACGGATTGTGCGAAATGCACAAATCGCCGTGGAATCGGTGCTAGAGAAGGAAAAACAAGTGTGCAGCACACAGATTGAAATGTTTGCCCATGTGTGCGCGAGCGTCACCTAAATAAACAACATAAAATTCGATTTGCAGCAAGGAGAGCGAGTCGGAGCGAGTGAGAGGGAGAGAGAGAGAGAGAGAGAGAGAGCTATTTTGTTGTTGTTGCCGCTGCATGTGGCATGCCCGAAAATCCCAATCAGAATCAGCTGAGCCCTGCCTCGCCTCGCCTCTGCCTCCCTATTACCCTTCCTCCCACCATCTCTTCCTTTCGCACGGTGTGTGCAGGCCAGTGTAAAAGTTTTTGCGTGTCTCCACCGTTTCTCTTTCTCCAGGGCCGCAACACTGTGCTACAAACTACGTGAAAACCCGTTTCGTTACATTTCGCTTCGCCCCGCCTTCCCCCCTCCACAACTCCCTCTCTCCCGATTCGGTTTTTTCTCCGCTGTCGCGTCACGCCTCGTTTTTTTTTCTCTGTTGTGTGTTGCAGTTGTTGCTTTTACTCAGTGCCTCTTTCATTCATAGAAAACGGTCAGCAAAGCAAAGCAACGCAAAGCGAAGCGACAGCAACAGCAACAGCAACAACAAACAGAAACAGCAGAAATAACAGCGCGATTTCTTTTCGTTTCGCCCAAAAGAGCAGGCAAAAAAAATCAACAAAATACGAAACACAAAGCCAAATCAAAAGAAATCAAATTTCAAATTCGTGCGGCCACCAGCAATATCGAAATAAAGAAATTATCTAAATCATCATCGACATCATCATCAGCAGCACAAAAATCGAAAATTGCCTCGCTGTGTGTGTGATGTAAGTTCGATAATAATATTTAACAATTGCAAAAGTTTATTTTATGCATTATGCCTAACTGGCGCCCATTGTTCGCCCCTTTTTATTGCTCTTCATTTGGCTTTCCTACGTCTTCCGGCTTTTTTATTGAAATTCACTACTCATTTGGGGCCAGCTTTATGTGTTTTTCAACGTATTGTACATATTGTTAACACATCAAGTGCAATAATTCTTTATGGTATTTAATGTTCTCTTAATTTGTTAGAATTTTCCCATGATCGTAGTCATGTATGGGTTTTTCCTTCTGTAGTAATCGTGCGGGTCTAGACCACTAGAATGATAAGGTTGATAAGATTCTTGGCTGTAATTATCGAATCTATGGCAAAATCATAACTATTTTTTTTTATTATTTCTTGCTGGCAAAACTGAGATAGATTGTTTTTGGTTTTCTACCGATTTGATGAATTTCATTTTCCAATCGCGTTTTAATTTTCACATTAAAAACACATTTGTTAACCCATTAAAAATTTGTTTGGCATTTGTTTCCTTTCAAAACAGCTCATTAAATCCCCGCAGTCCACATAAATCTTGTCGTCGTTTGTGGCTAAATATTGTCACTTAGCAAACACCCGAAAATACATAACTTAATTTATGCGCACGAGCATTAAAAATAGATTTTGGAGGTGTCGAAAGAATAAATATAAATATAAGAGGTTTGCTAAATAAAAGTGTATTAGGTAATTGTACACCACGCATTGTTATAAACATTACTGCCTTCTCATTATTATTTGACAATTCTATACAAATTATTTTTTGCTTGGATCTTCAGTTAGCTTGGGCTAGTTGTATATAAATAGACATGAGCTGTCCATAAAAAATGAACATTTTTTTGTGAAGTGGTTCAAACGGGCAATTTAACACGATCTACTTAACTTGTGTGTTGCTGTTTATTAATAAAATATTTGCCAATTATACGACAGTTTACGTGTTTAGTTCCATGTGTTTCGCCCTATTATTAAATATTTGTGCTTTATAAACACAACTTATTTACTCCATTAGTATGATTCGAGCATTTTCTGGGTAATCAAACGAACTAAACAAATGTTTTTCTCAATAATGGAAAATATTTGTGTAGCAAGACAAGAGAGCAGTTTTCCGCATCACAGAACTCAGTATCTTATATCTGATGGCGCATATTGTAGATAAGAAATTATAGTAAGTAAGTGTAGTAAGTAAATTTAAGGCGATACCAACGCATTGCGGTGGCTGGATTACGCAGAACATAGGACCTTGGATACGAATAGCTCGGAAAGATTTCTGGTTTTTAGATAAAGAGCGAGAAACACAATTTTCTACACAAGATTCAAGCGGAAGTTTATAATCGCTGCCACGAAAATTCCAGAAGGGTGATTTGTGGGAGATTTTCAAGAGAAAACAGTTCTGGATCAATTCTCTATATGGGCAACAACTATTTCGCTTTTATTCTTGTTTCTTTGTAAATAACACCTCTTGTGTATTTTAAGTTTTCAAATTAAATTGCTATTATGGTTTCATTAATTTATCATTTTCCCCCTCTGACCTGAAAAGTTTATTCCCCCGCCTGGTGACTTTTGAAATATAATTGACACCCCCAGTGACGTAACATCAAAGCTCACATGCATTTACACAAATTTTGTTTGTCATGGACACAACTGAATCATATTAGGCCACAGCATTTACTACACTGGTTGACAAGAAACCCGTTTTAATTTGTGTTTCGCTACTCTGGTGGGAAAGTTTTAATTTTACATAACCAAATTGAGATATGAAATTGAAAAATTAAAATATAAATATGTGTACGCAGAACTATCAACATAAAAAAAACCTATAGTGATTGACTATCTGATACCGTTACTAGTAAAGTGAAGAGTCCAACAGCTTGTGGGCGTTAGAGTGGGCGTGGCAAAAAGTTTTCTTGCAATTCGATAGAAATTTACAAAACTGATACAAAAATAAAAAAATATCAAAACATTTTTCAAAACTGTGGGCGTGGCAGCTTTGGGCGGTTTGTGGGCGTTAGAGTGGGCGTGGCAAAAAGTTTTTGAACAAATCGATAGAAATTTACAAGGCCAATACAGAAATGAAAAAATATTTAAACATTTTTCAAAAGTGTGGGCGTGGCAGTTTTGTGCGGTTTGTGGGCGTTAGAGTAGGCGTGGCAGCATGATTCGACAAACTTGCGCTGCGTCTATGTACCTAGAGTCTGTATGCCTAATCTTAACTTTCTAGCATTTGTAGTTCCTGAGATCTCGACGTTCATACGGACAGACAGACGGACAGACGGACAGACGGACAGACGGACGGACGGACAGACGGACAGACGGACAGACGGACAGACGGACGGACAGACGGACATGGTCAAATCGACTCGGCTATTGATCCTGATCAAGAATATACTTATATGTCGGACATACTTTACGAATCTATATTTTATCTACGAGTATAATTATTATAGTAAAATGTGTTAGACATCATACAAAGTTAAACATCAAAGTTAGATGAACAAGCTTTTTGTTTATTTTTTTGCAGTTAACAAAATTCTAATTCTTATAAAAACGTAGTAATTCAGTTTCTTTCAATTGTGAATTAGCTAGATTTTGTAGTCCACATGGGTTGACAAGTTGTAACCCTTTCCCTGCCTGTCTTACCGGTATTGCATTACAGTGTTGTGGTTAACCACAAATAAGCAGTTTTGTTCTTTTGGTTTTCCTTGCGTTTTACACTTTCCAAGACCCAGACCTTAGAAATCAGTCAGTTGTAACGTACATACATCTTAAGGTAAGAACTCAAGTAAGTCAGGTGCGCAATTGACTGCTTCTAGTTTATTCATGATACCTAAAATAGTTTTTTATATATTTTTATATTCGAAAATTATTATAAAAAGTTTGATTTGGAAAGCAAAACTTTGCGACCCATTTAAATTTCAAAAAAATTTTTTTGTATCTTCAAGTGAACTTTTCAGGTCACGCATAGAACATCAAAGATTTAGTTATTCAAAACTTCAACTAATTGGTATTAATATCTTTTGCTTTCGTATTTTACTACATTTCGTTAATGTGCTCATCCAGCGTTGTGTTGCCAGTTTCGCTTGTTTAGGCCAAATATGAAATGGGGCAGTCGGCTTTGTCATGACAACTGTAGGGCAACAAAATGTTTATCCAACTTCCTCTAACAGTTGGGCACGCAAAACCGTCAGTCAGTCACGGCCAGGGGTATTCCGCCGGGGAGAAGAGTGGTGGCTAGGGATAGGGATTGGGTTCCGAATTGGAATCGGGAGCGGGACAGGTGCGCCCGGTGTGCGGTGTTCCGACACCTTTCTCCACGGCCAGGGGCCATGTCATCGTCAGCATGACGAGCACTGGGTTGCCCAGTTGGGCGGTCGGCGGCTTATGCTTAATGGTTGATTGAATTGAAACGAGGGAAAATGGGTTGTTTAAAGGGCTGTTGTTGGCCTGGTGGTTCCTAACACCTAGATGAGGGTTCTATGAAAGGCAGCTTACTGAAAAACACGTTAAAACGGAGGCTAGGCAACTCTGGTTACCAGCTTTTTATGTAGCGCTTATTTAAGAACGTTGGTATATTGTTTACCAGACTCAAAAATTGTTTATATGAACCGCTTTTCATTAAATACACCTTTTTTTTTTTTTTTTTTTGATTTTTTGGTGCATTTAATTTTAGCAGGGTAATGCAATTTCTTACACCTAGTTAACAAATTTGTTTCGGTCAAATGTTCCTAAGTTATTAAATCACATTTTCTTCGCCGTTTTAGATATATAACCTTCAAGGATTAAAAAATATACATCTCCAAATTATCAAAAAAACAGAATTAAGCTATGTATAAAAACCTATATTGCATAACTACAAACAGAAGCGAAGCTCATTCTGAAACTAGCAGATATATTTTTTTAATGTTCAATTATTTTATTTGAAAGATGCATCTAGAGCTACAGACAAAGAGGTATTCCAGCGAACGACACAATTAAGATGGCACATTTTCATCAGGGCGCATTGACTGAATTCAGGCGCCTGGCAATATTTATGTAGTACTTTCCTCAACAGCATGGCTTTTCATGCTCGAGCAGCAAAAGTTTAGTTGTAATTATTATGCAAATATATACAGTTCGAGCGACGAGAGAAAATGTTTGTCGGCTAAAAAAGTGAAGAACTTGAAGGCGACGTTGAAGGCATTTGAACAAATCATTGGTTGGCTCTGCCAGAGTTGCCTTATTGTTATGCAAAAGGGTTGCTTACTAAGGACAGACTGTTGCTATTGTTGTTTATTGCTTTATTATTGTTTGTTTTGACTGCGACTCTTCTTAACTCGATTGAACCTTTAAAATGGTATAAATATGAAATTGAAAGGCAAGCATGTATTTGATTTTAATATTTACATTCTAATGGTAAGCGGCCAAGAGGTAGCACTTCAGTGGGGAAAAGAAAGAAATTTAATTAAAATTCGTTTGCCTTTACCCTCATCACTTATGCTCTTCGTCTGTGCAGCTTGTGTGTAGTTTTTGGCAGGCTTCCAAGTGGAAAAGCCGCCTGTGTTGTCAGTTTCTTTGTACCTGGAGAAAAATGTGACAAATTTCCGCATACCATGTCTCAGATGCTATACCTTTTCTTAAAAACTAGGTAATAGGTGCTAAAGTATACTCGTGTTTGGCCAAGGGAGTTCTTTTCCAGATGTTGTCAAGCTTAACACTTGCTAATGCTCGAAATGTGTTGACGGAATCGTTTCTCTAAGTGCAGGCGGTTGGGACGGCTTAGAGATAAGACTAGGAGGATGGACCATGGGTGATGGAGTGTGGCAGCCACTCAAACTTGACATAGACTTGGGCCACGGGCTTTGTGTTCGTGAATGTGCTGTTGAGGTTGTGGTGGCATTTGTGTGTGTGTGAGTGTCTGAATACAAGGACGTGAGCACCATGTGACCACTGTGGCACACATGCCGTGGACAGGGACAAAAAATGCGGGAAGTCCTTAGTGGAAACCAATTTCATCACTTATTGTCCCCAGCTAAGCTGGCAAAGAACCCGTCTTGTGAGCTTGGGCACAACCTTTGATGGGGTTGGAACACTGTGCCGCAATTCGGCTTAGATTCGGGCTAAGCTTGCTGTTAAGTGAATTAGTGAAAAACACATTTTAGTTTTGAGCTGCATTCTCGTGTTCTTGATTACTTAAAAGCTTTTCCTCACGCACAGACTGTCACAGGCCAAGAACAAGGGCGCTTGTGGCTTTTAAATCGATAATGGCAGAGAGGTAAGGAGGCTGCATGAATAGGCATAGAATGGACCTTCGGCTGGCGATCTGTGCATTTGATTGAACTGAGAGGACTAGAGCCTTTTCAATTTATTAAGCGCCATTGAAAATCGAATGAGCGGTAAGGACATAACGTTCAGCATGTTCGGAAATATAATATCAGATTTGCGACAATGCAAAAACGTAATATTATAGATATAATAATGCAAACTGTATGACTTATTATAAAAGTTGGTAACATTTTAAATAGCTGGTTTCCTTTTAATTTGCAGATGAAGTGTACCAAGGAAATTAAACCATCTTTAATTAAGGAAATAAAATTTTTTTTGTTTAGTATTTTCAGAGCGACAAAGTTTGTTGGGGTTGTTAAATAGTCGGTACTTAACGTGCACGGAATATGTTCCTTTGTCTTATTTGCCTTTTTTGTTGTCTCTCTTTTTGCCTGTGAAAAATATGCCAACGTACTTAAGTTCTTGTTGCGCATACAAGTACTGACAAATTGCCTTCATGAGCTACCCACCCACTTTAGTTTTGCTTTTGAGGACTCATTAAAATCCGGTAAGAATAAATCTTTACAAATTTCAACGCTCGCTGCGGGAAGTCTGTTTAAAATGGGGACAATGTACATATTCTCTTAGTAATTTAGTGTGCCGAAACCCCATTTTTCATGATGCCAAAACGCGTTTGAAAAAAAGATACCAAAATCTTGAAAGCTCTGGCAAAAAACTAATTACTTGTGGGTGCATTTTGAATGTACATATGTCTTTAAAGATTCATATTTTGCCCTGCTAGTTTTAGTGATACTTATTTAATTATTTTCTTTTGCTCACCAGCTGTTGTAGTTGGCCTTTTTAATGAGTGCCCCTGAGAGATTTGTTTTAACTGGTTAGCATGAGAGAACGACGAGCTGCTTAAAAGGATAAGCGTTGCATGAAATATGAAAATGTCCTTGACCAACATGCTGCAAACTTATCCTGTTTTCAAAATCATAATTTTACGTATGAATATATACAATTATGAAAGCCTGCCTTTTGTACGAATTCCGGAATAATTAGGATTTATTATGATTAAATTTTATTTAATATCATTCCACTTAAGCTTTAAGCAAATGAAAAACGTTTATGCAAAATACTTATCGAAAGCCGTTCGAATGGTAATTTATTTTATCAAAATATTGCGGAGTTTACCCCTAGATGGCTGGACTCCCACATATTGGCCCACTGAAGCATCCAGCCGGTAAATCAATATGCCACCTCGAGAGGAGTCATCCATTACGACCTGCTTGCCAAACATCCGTGCGCAGCTAACAGGCGAAAAAATAATGACGGCAACTGGGTGTCGACAATGGATCCTTGTGCAGGCCAAAGGCACAGGATATCGCCGCCAAAGGCGCGTAATGTCATTAACAACAAATTGAGCACATTAATAAATATGAATTATGATTGTTAATAAAAAAGTATGGCCAAAAGCCACGGAACTGGAAGTGTGGCGTAGTTTCGGGCCATTTTCACGCCCAGTGGCAGGAAGCTGACACATACCCGGTGCCACGCCCACGATTGGAATGGGGCGCAATTAACGGAGTTGCGGGTAACCCAAATGGTAATTCGCCCTGTGGCCCACAGGCTGATGTTGCATAACTTTCAGCGCTCCATGGAATGCGAGTGTGTGGTGTGGCAGACATCATAAATCAGTTTTTGTTCCGGGAAGGGGCCACCCAGTTTCCATAGTTGATTTTTATTTCGTCCCGACTGAGTGTGGCCCAAAGCTCAAAGCTTCAAATGGTCAGCAAAAGATAGAAGAAATGAAAAGCCACTGACAGCTCATCAAAAATTGGCTTCGAAAGAAGTTTGAGTATCGACTGAAAAGTTTATTTAGTCGTAACCCATTCTCTACTTTTTAGTATACCAACCTGCTGTTAAACGTGGCCATGCTTTCACCTTAAACTGCACTTTAAAACCCATTTACAACCTAAATCCTCGTAAACCGCTGAGCCCGCAAACGGTTCATCATAATGGAGGCCAGAGCCATTCTAGCCAAGTTACTGCTCATCCGCAGAACGGTTGCCATTTTGTTTTTATTATTTAAGATACGGGTGGGAGGGGCTTAACTAGGACCACAAAGTGGATACCACCTACCCATTTGTTGGCATCAAGAATTCCTTTGGTATATTCGATTTTCGATTTTATATTGAACTCAAGTGCGCTTCAGTGTGTTTTATTGATAACGTCAGCTCGTCACTTTTTTCTTTGTGTTACTTAACTCGAAGAGTGACAGCCGTGAATTAGGAGAAAGAAAAGTTTTTCCTCAAACTGTGTCCCTGTCTGTTTGTAAGGCTATCTGTGTAATTTGGACCCAACATTTTCGCAAACGGAAGGAGCGTCCTGTTTTTGCTTCCTTCCAGACTGACACTTGTATTCGAACTTTTTCCTTACACGAGTTTTCGGTTTGACTTGATGTTATTTGCAGCATGCCACATCGTCATCGTCATAATGATGATTCCTTTATCTTTACGGCACCTTGCACATTCATCGCATTTCCTTTCGTCGGTGAAGTTTCCTGGCTCTAATGTGATGTGAAATTTGACTAATTAAGTGTTAGACGAGATTATCTTGTAGGTTGCGTGTCAAAGACCATCTTTTTGTCATCACAGCCTCCATTTTCAAACGTAACTGAAACTTCACACACAATGGACTTGAAATTAGACGATGTCTTGTGAGATTGATTGCGTTAGTGCTCAATTAAACAAAAACCTGCCCAGTTCATCGTGAAATGTGATTTGGTTAATTGGAAAATATTTGGGGTAAGACCTGATAGCCATCATGATTAGGAGGCCATTGAGAAAGTTTTTACAATCCCCTTTGCTTCGCTGTGCAGCTAAGGCTTGTCTACCAAATAACAAAAATATCTTCATTTAAAATTCGTTTATTTCCGGAATTGAATGTTTACAAAAAGGGCAATCATCTCTTTAAGACGAATATTCGCTTAAAAATGTTCGAAATTAACAGGCAGCTGTGTCATATGGAAAGAGAAATATATGCAAATGGAGTTAGCCCCGTCAGAATCTCAAATGGTCGTGGGGTTTTTTGAGTTTTTTTTATTTTGCCTTCGGCTGCTCATGCGACTGTCATATGTATTTTTAAGGCCCCAATGCTTTTGGCCATCTTTCAGGTTGGTTGTTGTTTTTTCTTTTTGACTGATTGCCGCCTCAGGCACGAATGCGTGTGTAATATTTATCAGTCCATTCAATTTACATACAAAGTGCTAAGTGTAATTGAAATTTGCAGTAATTTCCTACTCAGCTCGGTAAACTGTCCGTGAAATATTATGTACTTCCATTTCAAGATTTTATATATTGTAAAGGAATACTTGTCATATTCGTGCAATGTAATCCTTAGGGTTTTTCTTTATCAATAGAAAAGACAAACATTTTCAACTTAATAACGGACCATAAAACATATCAGAGTAAAATATTTGACTTATTTATGTTGTCTAATCTCGGTTCCTTTTACTTTTCCACGCTTTTGTTTATTGATTTGATAGACACGTACTAATATAATTAATTTTCAAGGTATATAGCTCACGGGTTTTTAATCTTATCTTTTGCCCAACGGCAACCTTCAACAAACCTACTATCAATTTTCCATACACCATACACCCTAATGTAGGAAAAAAAGGGTTTATTAAACTATTTATATTCTGTTCAATATTCAATCATTAACTTGTATGAATTCATTAGCAAACCCTCTTTGTGCTCAAGTACAATAATCCTTTTATACTCCATGTGGCTCATTAAATAGCAAATAATACTGTTTACACTGATTTTCTTTCAAGAGCAATTAAATCAAAAGGGGCTTTTAGAGGCTCTAGGAATTAAAAGCCATTTGCTGTTAGAAGTTGGATGTAGTTTTTAATTGGCCATTCATCGTGCCACTTAGGAAACTTCTGTTTTTGGTACAACGTCAAAGCACGGTTCTGATTTGTTCCAATAACGTTCCAATAACAGATAACGTATCTAAGAAATTGGTAGCCAAATTCAATTTTACCTCTGCAGAAACCAAATGTGTATGTCTAGTCATGTTTTACAACTTCTTATCAACGAAAGAGCAACTGCCTCAGTAACTTTATTAGAATTGATGTATACAGGCATATTTTCCACGTAAACATAGTTTTTAATGAGTGGATTTTCTTAAAGACGAAACTGTTTTCATGCTCAACCCTCATTCTCTATAGTTATTATTTTTTAAATAAATACCTTTTTCGAGCAATTATTTGGCAGTGTATTGGGTGTTTTCAACTTACCCTTTCACTAAAATGAAGCTGATTATGTCTACAGACTGCGCTGCTGGAAACTCAATTAATTTTGAATGCAATTTAAAGTGCACTTGTGTAAAGCATTCTACTTAGTAGACACTTTCCCATCTGCGAACTAAGTCCACTCGGTCATTTTCCTTTTAAGTTTTCCTAAGGGTTGCGGTATTTTTTCGGCGCTTTCCATTGAAAAAAGTTTTTGAAATACGCTAATTTTAATTAGCTTCCGACCAGAGACTCAGTTTCACTAGCCAATGCCGTTCGACCATCCAATTTCGCTTTTATTTCTCTACCCCGCTCACCAGATCGGGTAAACATGTTTGCTTTTGTCTGGCTGCCGGTATCGTTATGTAAGTGCCTAGTTTATATATTTATATAGTATATATTGCCCGTAGTCCCAACGTATTCCATTAGCCAGGCGAATGCTTCCCCGGGGAAACGCACAGTTTATTTGCTCTGTTAATTAAAATTACGAGCGTCAGACAAATTTGTCTGCAATGTACATGCAATGGGGTGATTATAGGTAGTTTGATTTGTTAGTCCATGGTTCATTTGCAGCTAATTTAATTAACATTTTGGGCAGTAACTTGGTGGCTTACTCACTTAGTATTACTTCTTAGCCCGTATTAGTGTAGAGCATTGTCCATTTTGTACAGGACTCGTCGAAGAAAACCATTAAGGGTCTTTTATGCCATGGTGTGCCAGGCACACTCGCTTAATCTTCGGCTATTCAAGTACAAATCTGGGCCGTTGGGTTTTTATTATTGGTTCAAGCCATGCAAGGACCTATTCAGCGTCCTTACCACAGATACAGCTGAAAATACAGTCCCCAAAAGTGGGAAAATGCCGCGGAATCGACTTGCCTGCAGTTGTGGATTTTGCTGGCTCATAATGGCACACTATTTGTGAACACACTTACTTGACATGCGAGTATATTCATCTAAGGTTTATTTATTATTTATTGCATACCTTACTATACTGTCATGATTTTCCTTAGGCGGTGAACAGTAAAATGTAAACCAATGGTGTTTACTTTATTATTATCTGTTGATTGAAAAAGTCATAATAATTGTAGTTTGCAGAAAAGGAGAAAATATTAGTTATATTCCAGTTCCGGATATTGATAGATTTCTTTTGTCATCCTTTGCAGTAGCCTAGCTGAATTTCTTTTCCAATTCTAGGGCATCTCTATCCGAGTTTCCACTTTGCTTTCGTTCGGTTTTCCCTCTCGCCAAACCTAATAAATTTTGCATTGTGCGCGGCGTTTGGTTGGAGGCCGCAGTTACCTGAATTCAGATATTGCCTTCCGGACATACAACTTGGCAGCAGCTGAGGCTGTGGTCCTTTTACCCCAAACCCGCCATCGGAATCCTTAATATTCCCTTGTTGGCTGACCCTGCGAAAACGCCTTATGGCTTCCTAAATATTTTAACTACGAAGTGCAGCAGTTTAAAGCGATAACATAAGCTATCTATATGATGTTTGAATTTTTGATAGTGTGAGCAGTTGTTGAAATTTGTTGCTCGGCATTTGAACTTTGTCTCTCGTCCTTTAAAATGCTCGGAAAGTGTTATGTGCACATGTTAAGTAATGCTTTAAGTTTCCACTTGCAGAAACTTTTGAAAAATCGTATTATTCAACCACAGTGCTCTTGACCTGTGGCTTCCACTTGGCCTGGGTGCATCCATCCCCTTCATGTCTCTAGACAAAACAGATAAATGACTGTATTTGTTGAGTTTGCTCTTGCTGCAACATCCCTACCCCTAATCCTATCACCACTCGAGAAGTCAAGTGGCGAGGACCAACTGCTGAGCTGGGCTGAGCCCTTCTATGGGTTAAATGGAGCGCAAGGAGTCTGGCGGCTTGTAAGGAAACCCCATTACTTAAAAAAGTATGAGACTGCTGCACAATTTGCAATGAGCAGGCAAACCATGTGTGACCACGAATTACTTATTGAAATCCCACATAAAAGGGAATTGGCATTTGTTTTCGATGCAGTAGCAGCTTTTCAAAGTACATATCATCTTTGCAAAACTGGGTGAAAAGCATTTGCAAACTTTAAACTTAAACCTCTTAAGAACAAAAAAGCGTTAACCTGCTTTGTTTTCTTTTGACCCAGCTCCGCCTGCTCCTCACTAGAAGTCCAAAGTACACACCTGCTAACGGGTAACTACCTTGAGGCTGGGAGTCCTGGCTGCACTGCATCCCCGGGGCACCGTTTATTCAGCAGACGATGACGGGGAAAATGTGCAGAAAGGCAGTTTGCCTTACTCTACACCGTCTTTGTGTTTCGTTGCACATCAATTTTTAAGCAGACCAAATGCAGCTGAATTGCATTTTAAAGCAGACTTTACCGGTTCGCCTGCATTGCGTAGAAGATTGCCGGAGGCCTATTTAGAATACATTGTGTAGCTAACCCAAAATCCATTGTTAGCATTGCATGTAAGAGTGCTGGGATCCTAGCTTGCTTTTGGCAAAAAATACGGATTTCAAATCCTGTCTAAGAAGTAGTTACATATGCTTAAATATAATACGCCTAAGATTGTGCAACATATCTATCTAATTAACTTCCAATTCTATTCTTTCATTAGAATATGACTAATTACATTTATCATTACATTGCATTTATTTCTGACTAATTACATTAATCACAGTTGACTAATTATTCTTGTTCTCTGTCTTTTCAGAAAATAGCAAAATAAAATAGGTGAGTGTTTACAAGTTCCGTCTTTGTTTGTATCATAAACTTACGTTTCTCAAACTGACTGTTTTTTCTACTGTAAACATCTGTTTCAAGTAAAAAATTAATATTTTTCTTAGATTAGGGTCTGTTTTGATTTATCTGGGGCAATGCACTTGGGGGTATGAGGGCATATTGATCATAAGTTCGTGCCAAAATTAAAACTAAGTCGAAAACTTTGGAAGGCGACAGAAAAACAAAATGCTCTATGCGAATTTCGCTGGTTCGGGCAAGGTAACACCAAAATTTGGATTATCCGGCAGTAAACATGAAGACATCCAAGTTAGTTAGCTGTCCTCGTTAATCACCGCCGTCAGTTTGTTGTCATGCTTTATTTTGTTGAGCCCGGCTTGTCGTTTTCATTAACCTTAATTAGCGTGTGCCGTTGACATTCGTCACTATCCACATAACTGCAATTGCTTTACACCCGTCACTATTCCCCGCCGCACTGCACAGCCATGATTATCAGCAACATCATCGCCAAATGAGAGTGATATTTGGTGTCACACGTTTTCCACGTCGCTCCTCTGCATTATACTCTTCCCTGCCATTCTGGAATGGAATGGCCCAAAGACCTCTTCGCCGGCTTCTGATATTGACCATGGCTGGCATTTGTGGCCAACCACCCATCTCCATCTCCATCTCCAACGCCAGCCAAGCAGCCACTTCCATTTGCCCAGTTGCTCATTGCAACTGGCTTGGATGACTGCCATCGCCGTTTGTGTCAGCTGCAAATGAGTTTCTGGGCCGCAAGAGCGAAGTGGAATAGTAGAAATAGTAGAAGTATGGATGCATGGTACACCGAGTTTGGAATATTGAAGGTTGAGAGGTCTTGAATATTTAGGCAAATCACTTTTGGGGCGATTTCAACTGGTAGGATAGCAATCTCATAAGCTCTGCGTTTTCAAAACGATGTTTTATTTGCCAATTAGAGTGTTTAGGCGAGAACGAGTGCATATTGAACCCATAAGTAATATGCCAACCAGCACTAATTACGCCCATGCCTTAGTTCGCTTTCCACCCCAACTTGCCATATAAGCCTCGGGTGCGATGTCGCTTTTGCTCCATTTACTTGCCAATGACAGTGAGTTCGAAAAGTATGTCGACCTATCGCTTACTTCACTGCCCACATGGGGAACTAGTTTCATTTTTTTTGTTTTTTTTTCATTTTGTATAAACGTTACTCGGCAATAGCATTTTGTATTGGAATCGCATGGCACGCGGCCTGATCGTGTGACTTTGAACTCAATAAGTGTGGATTGGTCCGGTCGATTTTTATGACAAGTAGCGAAACCGAACAATATTAAACTGGATTAAAACGAACCCAAAGTGCCAGTAAAAACTTTCACGTAGTTCATTTGCCAGATGGAAAAAAGCTATTTGTGCCTTTTTCCGTCCGGCTGTTTGTCACGTTTGAAGTTTGTTTGGCGCTTTTTTCGACTTTTTTGCTTCCTACACTGGTATTCTTGGGATCTTGAGATCTTGGTTCGCGGTCCGGGTTTTTTATGATGGTTCTTCGAAAGCCTGACAGCTTGAGGACTGCTTGTCAATAAAGTTCTTGACACCTTTTCTTCATTTGCACAGATTTCTCTCGGAATGACTTTCGGTTTACTTTTCACTGTATTGTTTTTTTTCTCATTCGAGCACACATTCCATGTAAATTCAATTGCTTTTTTTCGCTAAGCAATATAAAGATACTTGAACGGAAGCCCATGAATATAAGATAAGAGCGCATACATTAAAAGTATATTGTAGAGAGTTCGTTAAACTTGTGGCCCGCATTTTATGACCTCAATAATTGTGCTTTAAAATAACAAATTTGATGCTAAAAAAAATCCTGAACTATAAAGTGGTAATTGTTTCAAATGATATTATTGTTCTGCTCTGCTTTTTTTTATCTTTTGAAATTGTTAGCGTACAATGCTTTGTATTTCATAATTTGTACACTGCTGAATGAATGGCAGAACACAATAGCTAACACACTAAATAGCAATAATAGGCATTTGCATTCAATTTGCTGCATCAAATGCTTAATGACCGAGTGAACAATCGCAAATACACGCACAAATATATGAATATTGCTCGTTTCTCGTTCCTCGAGCCGAATTATATTGTGCAAACAAAAGCAACCCATCTCCCATCTCATCGCCCCGGACTACTGGTCACCTGCCTGACCTCAGAGTTGAGTTTGTGTGCTTTAATTGCTTCTGACTTTTTGTTGCTTCCTTGTCTTGGCTTGTTGAACTCTCAAGGTAACAAGAAGTAGCAACCTGCCCCCTTCCGCGGCGCCCATTTAATTTCCACGAAATGAAGAGGGAAAAAGCGGCAAATAAAATGTCTAAGATTGCGATTATCTTTTTAATAACATCTCGAGGAGAGGCGAACATTACCACAAAAGAGGCGGGAAACTGGCAATGAAAAGAAACTAAAAAAATCACGAATTTAATTACCACGCACCCAGATAGCGCCCCAAATGAAGCAATGAAATCGCAACAATCGCAACAACGGTTGGAGTATTGGTCACTGCAAAAGTATCATCTAACTAGAACCATTGCCCATATGGTAAATAAATTAAATTAAGTTTTTACTACGTGTTTTCTGTAGTTTTTCCGCATGCCTGCATCTCAAAAAGCATGTCTGACATAGGTCTTGGGTGCCCAAACCCCCTAATCGTTTCAGAGTTTTGCTCTAAATGTTTTCATGGTCCCCGTAGATATGTGGCAGTTATTTATTTCAAATCCCATTCGTTTGTAAATGTCACTGCTCAAAGCAAGCCCACAGATTGCTAAGAATAGCCAACAAATATCTACATAAAATACAATTTATTTCATTTTACACAACTCTTGCCAGGCCAACAAAAGCTAGAACGAAATGACATTGCTAAAATTCTGTCAGTCGCATTCATGCGCAAAAATCATTTCAAGTAAATTAGAACTTTTCCTCTTCACTGCTTCTAGAACACAGACATTTTCATTTATGTTACTTTCCTGTAAAAATAAACTTTAGGTAACTATTTCATTATGCGGTCAATTTGACTTGGTTACTTAAAGTAATAAAATACGCTTCCAAGTTCAATACCAAATGCGCCAAGTAACTATAACCGATATACTTTAATAAATAATTAGCTGGATGAACTGAAAGCACTGAGTAATTGAACTCCAAAATAGCCGTTTACAGTTGAAAAGCGCATCTCGAGAGTTGGACCGATTTCATCAGCCCTCCGCCGTGTGAACGTGAGGCACTGGCTCCTGACCCTGCCGCTGATCCAGTTGTTGCGGCGGATTGTTCTGAATACTGGGGTGATGATGGGCTGCCGGCTCCTGTTCCTTCTCCTCCATCTCCTGCTCCTGTGGCTCGAGTGGCGTCTGCAGTTGCTGGGATTCCTCGGAGGACTCGGCATTTGGGGGATCCGGATCGCCATCACTGCTGAGCAGGGCGTAGTTCGGGGGCTTCTTGAGCAGGTAGCGGGTGTTTGGATGCTGCTTCGTCTCGAGCTCCAGGCGATCGATCAGCCAGCCCTGTTTCTGGTTGTTTGAGGCCCAGAAGTAGACGGTGCCCCTGTCCTTGGGACCCTGGACATTAAACTGCAGCTGAGCCTTGTCCTCGTCACAGCGGTTCTTCTCGTTGGACAGATTGAAGCCGGACTCCTTGATGGGCTCGCCCAGCAGACCCACGGCTCCACTGTGCTGGCGCAGCTGCTGGATGGCCAACTGGTAGAACTCCGTCTGGCGCACACGGTCCTCCAGTCTCCAGCGCATATAGGCCAGGCTTGAGATGGAGGCCAGTGCTCCGCAGATGCAGATGCCGCTCATCGTTCGCCTCGAGGGCAGACCGATACGCAACTTTAAGGTTGGCATGGCGGCCTCTTAGACGGCAAGAAATCACTTTTAGAATTTTGTGTGTGTGTGTATGTGCGAGGTGTCAGAGGCCTACAAATACTTGGAATGCGAAACAACTCGATGACAATGATCTCACAGATCTCGAACTTGTAGCGCCGTTCCCACCAAGCAGCTATCACTAGATGGCACTTACCGCCGAGCCTTGAAATCACTGCCGCTGCCTGGGATCGGCGGGCGTTGCCTCCGCATAATTGCACTGCAACTTCCTCCTTGGCCAGGCCAACAAAATGCTGCTGGCCGGCAGAGAACCGGCGGCTTGGCTCAATTTCATAGTCACCACCCAAAAGGCGGGGATCGCAAAACGCCGCCGACGAAATCCAGAGATAGAACACAGAACTCGTTTCGTTTCTCTGGCTAGCTGTACATAGTAGTTTTCTTTTTTGGTTTGTAGGCCAAATGAGCGGCGGCGCCATTAATGACAGTCCGAAAAGTGAGCCGTCCACTGGATGGATGGACCTCTACTTGCATCCTTGTGGCCCTTGATCGTAGGAGGGCATTAAACTAAGCTAGTGGGAAAACAAAGGCAAAAGCTTTGTTTTTAGTTGCAATTATATCTTAGAACATTCAACACGCGAATGCTTCAGCTTAATCGGGGCTTTCTGAATGTAAGCTTATTACTTATAAGATTTGGTTGTTATTGACGGTCTCGAGTGTATACTATATATAGTAAGTGATGCCCACTGCGTCCATCCATACTTTTTGTTCATCTCATTACAGCAGTGCTATTTTTACTGGCCAGGGCCAGTGGAGTCGCGCATAGAAGCAGTCGAGAGACCAATGAGTATCCAATTAGGGAGCACATAGTTATTTAAAAATAGTTCTTCCAAGAACGCAGGGTATGAGAAGTGGCCGGCCCCATCGCGTCGGTAATCGATACTCATGCAACGCCTGTCACGGATGGGAACGGAACGGAATATTGCATCTGATACGATGCTGGCGAGAGTGTGCGGTTAATCTATCAATGCATCTTCAAGTTTGAATTTCTGCTGCGGCGAGCCTGATGTTACATTTCTGGCCTAAGTGGCCTCTGGTGTGGCTGTCCTTATCGTGGAGGGATCATGAGTTACTCACTTACTCTGTCTGCGTGTCCCCGTCCCCCTCCGTTGGCCGGGAAATGTGACAATTTCTGTGTTCGTTTTTTTAGCCTCATTAAGACCTCTCTAAACACTGCCACTTAAAGACCATTTTGGTGTGCTTATCTTTATGGCCAAGACAGCTAGTGCGAGCCCCCTCACCTTCCTCCGCCTTGTATCTTCGACGTCTAGTACGCCATATGCTTAACATGACTTTGATGTACTCAGCATTACGGCCCGAGTAAGATCTTTAATAAATCAAATTGCCTTGGTCGGCGGGAAGGGGGTACGGGGCACTTAAAGCTAAATCTTTCTGATTAAGTATTTCCCAGAAAGTAATTCCATGGGTTTAATAGCCGTTTGGCAAGCCACGGGTTCTGCAGGTGTTTCTCTTACTCAAATCTGTGTATAAACTCTTTAACTCCTTACCATAAAACCGAACTTGAATGCGATGCATGCTTAAGTGAACCATTTTCTCGCCAAAATTACATTCAATTGCTATTAGGAAAATTTATTATCAGGAATTACAAGTTTTCTATTTTTTTTTTTAACCTGACTGCGGAGTTTCAAATGATTACCTTCACATAGTAAGCTTCATACAGCTCAACCCGTTTTAGCAGTGATTAATATTACTACTTGGTGATTTCATAGTCTTTACAACATAAGTTGTAAAGATTAATTAATCCCCCTTATAAAATTTAGCAAATTCTCTGGTAGACACTGACGCACAATACGAGAAAAGACAATCAACTTTTTAATGACATCAAATGAATAAGTGCTTTTTGTTAAATTTGTATAAGCAAGCGTCAAGGCTTTTTAATTAGTTTTATGCTGAAAACGAGTAAATGATGCTCAGCATAAATTAATTGTGAGTTGGGTCAGACCCGAGCTGAATCATAAAACTGGTTGCTTGTCTTCCCAAAGATGAAATATGCAATTGCGCACAACAGTTCCGCAGATAAGTAATGGCCTACGAGTCTGACTACGGTGTTCTTCGTTGTGGGTTATATATTCTGTTTATCTTAATTATTTAGTCAATCCTAGTCACTGCCCATCGATTTCTAAACCTTCATTAGTCCAAATGGCCTTCAAGGCTCAGCAGCCAAATTACCCATTTGCTTAAAATCTAAAAAGACCATAAATTATGAAAGACTACTGAAGATTCCAAGCAAAAGAGGTCGCCGCAGCTGTCAGTTGTGTTCGTTCAATCAGGCACTTCTTCAGTCAGCCATTTCAGCCATTTACTCACTTAGCTATTATTTTCAATAAAAACCAAATAAATATGGCAAATTGTAGGGGCCAGCCAGCATTAGCAGCCAGCGGCAAAAACTACAAAATCGAACTACAAGTCCAGCAAACGCTGGGCGCCTGCGCAACACGCAAAGCCAAAAGAAAAGCCGCTGGCGAAGGCAAAGGCAAAAGCTGCTATACTCGGACGTGGCTCAATTGAAGCCGAAGCCAAAGCCTCAGTTTCAGTCTCAGTCTCAGCCAAAGCCAAGGTTTCTGCCTTTGTAATTGCTTGTCTCCGCTCGGCTTCAAGTACGGCCAGCAGAAAAAACAACAACCAAAGCAAATATCCAGCGACATGCGTCTGAGTAATGTTAGCGCCATAAATAGGCAGGACAGACAGAAACAGAAGAGCGCGCTATAATCGAGTGCCTCGACTACCACATACCTGTTACTTAGCCAAAGGGATGGCGCGATTTATGCTGGAGTCATGTGCGCAGCATACTTTTCCAAGCGTCCAGCATACCCGGCACTCGTAGGGTAATTAACATGCTGATCGAACCTCGAGGGTCCACGATGCGAAGACGGCGGGCAACCATGGAAGCAACTTGTGTGTTTAATTGCCAGTTGTAAAAATCTTTTAGGGTGGAGCTAATCACCAAGCAACAGATGCAAAGAAAACAACATCCCTATAAGTGAATTGAAGGTTAAACCTTTTCGCTGTACTTGTATTCTTCAGGATTAACTGGATGCATCGATGTTCACAAGTGGAATAAGATTAAACTGCTTATCCATTAGGTTTCTTTATACACAAATGCTAATTCTTGGCCCCTTTTTAAGCACTAATTAAATGTTATTCCTCGTTGGAAGCTGGCCACGCCCTTCTTTCAAACAAATGGAACTCGAATTGATTAGAGCTGCACATTGCACACATATGGACATGCCACCATGTGGGCGATGGAACGGGATACAGTAAAATCAGACCCCGAACCACTCTTCCGCTTGAACTATGGGGTATTATCTTATATGCCTGCTGCTGGTTGCTGATACTTTAGCTGCTGGAGGAGCTCGGTTTCCATCTGGGAAATGGCTGAACAATGGTCACTGATAAAGTCCAGCGAAAGGGAGCTGTTCCTAAGCACTCGTCTGTGAAGCAAAGTAGCCGACATAAAACACCAGCGAAGCTACCAGCTACCAGCTACCAACTGAATCTGAATCTGGATCTGTGTCTGGGGATTTCTTTCTTTTATCATCGGCTGTCAGGCCAGCGGCGGCGAGCGAATCGAATCGAAACTGCTTTCAAGAATTTTCTATTTAGGAAGTGCAACCATAACGTTTCCTGCAAGCGAGCGGACGGCTTTTGTTGTTAATTGTTTCTTTTATGTTTATGTAATTGCCAGTGAAAGACAACGCTCACTTTACACTTTTCTCCACTTCACGAACAAGCTATTATGGCGCTTTTAGTTTTACTATATAATATATCAGAGCGAAGGACAGCTTCAACTAGGCCACAAGATAAAGTTATTTGGAACGCTATAAATAAAATTGGTGTAGACAAAAAAATGCCTCTTTAAAACTCTCTCTTTAAAAGCTAAGTATGTTCGCTTCCGACAAATTAAACTTGCTAACCCACAAATTTATACTTTTTGGGTAGATAACATTTCAATTTAACACTACACTTTTCTTGCGCGTACAGAAATGGTAAAATTAATAAACGGAAATAGCTCTTTGTTCAGCTTGGGCTTTTCTGAAAGTGCACCATCTGCTGCACTGCGGCAAAGGCAGGAGTGGAAGTCTAGGCACTGCTTCCACGAGCTCTCCAAGATGCAGTCGCGGATTAGATGACAGATTAGTTAAATGCGCATGAAATGAGGATCCGTTCGCACCGTTGCCTGCTGGTTGGTAGAATCCCAGAGCCGTGGCTGCCTCGAGAACGCTTCCTACTTGGCCTTATGACCATACGGAGCCTCCTTGGCCTCCAGCACGCGTTCCTCAAATGTCTTCATTCCGTAATCAGGCGTCGGGCCAAGCACGCGTAAATCGCCTCTATTAATAGGCGTTGTAATTGCCGGTTGCATGCAGGTGATTAACTGAAGTCGGCCCCAAAACGGAGTGGGCACCGAAAGATGCGTATTTCAGATACTTTTTGATTCCCCCTGGAACTCTTACAGCTCTTAGTTGCCAGTTTTAACGCATTTAATTCAAACGCGTATTTTCGTGATGTCACTTCCATTAATGAGCTCATGAAGTATCGCGCTTAAGGGTCGTTAAAGTTCAACTTTATAACTGAGCCCACAGGCTTTTGTATTCCTTTAGGGCTTGAATAAACAATAATTTAAATTCAGCTAATGAACCTAATGACCTCTGGTCGCCCTTGAACTAGTTCACCATAATTTATATAAGTGGAGTAGCATATACCGCCTAATTGCTAATCGACTTCCTGGTGGCAGTTCATGTTTTCTAACCGCAAGTATCCCAGAAACCATTGGAACTCCGCTGAAATAGCCACAATTTCTACAGCTCACGTAGATTGCACACCCGATTGTATTTCCAATTGCATTTTACCAGATCCGATTTGAAGCAATCAGCGATTTATGCCCCATTACCTCTCGCTTACTAATAACACACAAATGTGCATTCTATCACATTTGCCAGAATTTTACACCATGATTTATTCGCATAACTATGCGAGTGTGTTCTCATATTTGTTTGGTTTCCACTTCATTGGTTTTTCCTTTGCTATACGTTTGCACATCCTGTCTAATATGCTTTGTTGGCTGAAATCGCTTCTGATAGGATTAATAACACACCATTCGCATAACAAAGCATCGGTATTGCACATCAACAAAGGTTGTATGAAAATAAAGGAAAGCAATAAATAATGCTGAGTCGACTGGAACGAATACTTAGATACACCGACTTGGTGACCGATGACAATAATAATTGAGTTTTCCTAAAATATTTGCGTTTAAGTTACATAACTTGTGAGTTGACTTTCATAAATCCAATGGCTTTCGTCTAATTCCATATATATTTCATGAATGCGTTTACTTTTCGAATAACATGAACTGAAAGTTTACTTTACTTAAGAAGTTTTGTTTTTATTCTAAATCAAACTCCAGTTCTATGTATTTTGCGATCATTTCCCCACGATTTAAAGTCTCAACACAAATCGCTGTTAAAATACCCATCCTCAAATGCTCCGATTGTATTGCCTGAAGCTGTTTTGTTGTAATGACAAGGGTACAAAAGAGCTTGCCACACCCAAAACTTTTCCCTTGCCTCTTGCAACTCGAGGTGGAAGAAATGTGCGCAAAAACCAACAAGTGATATTAAATGTTGCTGCAAAAGGGGGGAAGCTGCTCAGGCTCTCAATATTTTAATACCTGGTACTCGTAGATTAAAGGGGTATACTAAACTACTTAAAAAGTATGCAACAGTAAGCGGTAAACCGAAAATATGCAGTCGTGTTCACATTTTTTAAGTATTACCATCAAAACATTTATTAACATGTTAATGTAAACTTTCCCTGAAAGTGCGAGTCTTGGGTATCGGATAGTCGACGTACTCGACCACATCTCCTGCTTGTTCGCATTTTCAGTGCGGTTCAGCGCGAAGGAAGACGGCTGGCATACGGAAAAGCTGTATACGGCGAAAATGTTGAACGCAATTGTGCTCGCACTGCTGTCACTTTTCCATTTGGCTGCCGTCCGCATAAATAAATAAAAGTCAGCGAGTGTGTCCGCATCCTGGTTGCCTGCTTTTAGCGCCGTTGTTGCTTGTTGCCTGCTTTAAGTCGCTTTAGGATCCTTACACTTTCCGCGACTCACGATTCACGTCCTGCGTTCGTTCTCATCATGACTTTGCTCTGCAAACGCACTCACCTAATACTCGTACTGTATTCATGGTGCGTGCGATAGAAATTCGTTTGCACTCCTTGTGAAGGCTGGCCGAAGTAATGAACCCGTGCTCACGTAGAACGCTTTCAGTTCGCTAGAAGAACATGCTGCACCAAGTACCTGCTAATTAGCTCTCACCGAGTGGTAATCATGTAAGTCAACAATTGAACGTGAAATTTCATTAGGGCAGCCGACGATAACAGCGCGAATATCTCAAGTACCTGGTCCGCCGTTTGGCTCCTAACTGCCCAACTTCTCGATTGCGTCATTTTCCGCAGCCCGCGTCCGCTCTGACCAATCCATTAGTCGGGGAAAATCACATAATGCATGTAAACGATAATGAAAATGACATTAGTCCAGGCCACACGAGAAGCGGCCGAGCCAACAACAGCAGATTGAACATCAAATTCAGATGTTTTCGCATTCCCAAAGGGGAAGCAAATATTTGCAGGCAGATGAACTTGCAAATGCCCTCTAAAATACATTTAATACATTAAACATTTAGCAACAACTAGCATTTGGTAATAACTATAAAATATTGCACAATTAAGATGATGCTTTACTAGTACGGATTAAATGGATTATCCAGTAGACAAAATGGTCTTGCTAAACCTGCAATACCCTGTACAAATGCACAACGCAGCGAACGGGAAAACGAAATTAATGAAATTAAGCTAACAAACTGCGACCAAACCGCTGTGTGTGTGTGTGTGTAGGTGTGTGGCGAAATGTATCTATGTGGATTGGTTTACGTCCTCCGCCCACGCATATCGCATTAAGTTTTCCGGCTCCTTTTTTCAGCTGCCGCAGATACAGTCTTTGCCCCTCCTCGTCCCCGCCCACGGAAGTGATAATCGATTCGCACCTGTCCTGATGTGGGCGTGGCTCCACTCTTGCCAACCTTTGCCCATACCACCAACTGTCGCTCATTATACGAATTAATGTCACGCATTTGCGTTCGATATTTTCCATCTTATATTTAGCATTTGTCCAGGGCAAAAACAAAACCGTTGACATCAGCCATCGGACATCGGGTGCAATTGACGTCTATATAATGGCATACAATGACATATTATTGGCAGTTAAGAGACTGTTGAACTTTGGCGTTGCAGCAAGTTGTATTGCACAGGAAGGAATTAGTTAAAATAACAAATATTAACCTACGCATTAGCTTGTGATTAGCAAGCTTTTTTATTTCTCCGATCAGCATCACTACTTTATCCATCCAACATTAGATATACTTGCTTTATCTCGAAAAAACCACAATTTCCTTTGAATTTTCTTCCCTCGGTAAACATTTGTATACAGAAACTTTGTTTGCTCTCCTCTCGTTTGCCACTATCTGGGTGTAGCGGCAATTTATTGGTTTTTCTTGCTTCATAACTTTAGTTTTTGTATGTTTTGATCGCGTGATACTTGGCGTCGCTAAGTAGGCAAAAACTGGCTGGCGATATACATAAACCCGTACAAGGTTCTGTCTCGACCGAAATCGGTGGTCCGTGGCAGCACCTACCCTCTAATTCGTGGCGTGTTTGTTTGCCTTTCGCTTTCGCCGCGTCTTTCCTTCGACTTTCCTCTTTTGGCCAAAAGCTTCATTAGTGCCAATGCACCCATTATCGCAGTATTTGTCGCTGCCAGTTGGCACCGAAAGGAGCTCCGAATTGTGTTACGCGTCCATGAGGTCAAAACCAATCGATTTTCTCGACTTTTTCGGTCGACTTTTTCTTGCGATGTTCCTGTTTTGTTCTTTTTCCGCTGGGGCAGCACTCGCATTTGAGAATTGTGTTTTCTGTGGCACACGCTGCGTATGAGCAATGTATTTCGATAGGTTTGCACTTATAGCTTCCACGACACTTTACTCTAAACAAAGATATCAAGTAAACTTTTTGAATGGGCCAAACTAGGTAATATTAAACTTACTACGGCTGAAACAACATATTGGATAAAAGAATAAAAAGATGGCTTGATTTGATATTTCCGTGACGGTTGTAATTATTGTTGTGTATGGACACAATAATAGGCTGTATTCCTTTGTATGAGTAACATTGCAGGGCCATGACAAATAATTGTAGCAGTAAGTGAAACGATAGTATATTTTTGTGAATTAGTGGACTCTCGTGAACTAATCGACAAAATTACGAGAAACCCATATCGATCGTGTTTAAAAATGTTGTTATTTCCACAAGTTCTACATCTCAGGTTTAATCATTGCCTCTTAATGCCTAATTTTCTTAAATTAGTTTTATGGAATCATTCTTAGCGGTCACATTAACCAATTTTATAGTTGTTATACCTAAAGGAAGATGTGACTAATTAAGATTCAAGAAAACGTTAATTTTATATATTCCTTTATAGTCGAGATTTCTCCGTTTCTAACCACCGATTGGCAATGCTAATGAAGTTACTATGCAAGTGCCGTTGGGTCTAAAATCTCTTAGAGTTTTACGAGGTGGCGTAAATCTTCGTTAGCATGGAAACATCGCAATCGCCAGACGAGCTGCGTTTCCACACCCTCAGTAAAATGGTTATAACTCAATTCTGCCGTTTCCGATGTCAAAACAAATGAACTAATATAAATTGAACACTTTATGAGTGTTCCTATGTTTGGGTCCTGTCCCGTCCCGTAAGGTTCTTTCCTTTCCGAGTAAAAATACGACAATGGTGTGACAGGTATTTGGGCATTCATCAACTTGTGTATGACAGCTTGTTGGAACTGCCCATACCATAGTTCAACTCCCTGTGGGGAAGCGAATGCGATATTGACCATCAGGCCATCATTAAATGGCCATAAAGCTCTTTGTTAATTTATTTACGCGTAATTATCGATAATTATGGTCTTATCTTTTGACTAGGCTCGCAGTTTTTTGTTTGACTGTCTGCCAATTATGTCGTGCATTGAATTATTGAATCCCGGCGAATTGCTAATTTATTTAAACTTTATTGAACACCATCAATTGACTCAGAGTCACGCAGAGTCAGGCAAAGCGAACATGATTAAACTGATTGAAACACAATTTTTTAATTATTTATACATAGTCGAACTGTGCGGAAAATAAACCTAAGATTACTGCTTGCAATTAAGTGGGTTTACTCGATCATCCCCAATTGACCCGCCGCCCAATCTCTTTATAAGCTAAGCCTGGTATCCAAAATAAGCAGTATCCGATGGGCAGAAACACAGAGGCGAAGCAAACAATGTTTTCATAAACGATTTTCGCCTGTGACCGCGTCGCAGAAATTTCTGAAAGAGGCGAAAGGCGAAAACGAGAAATAATGAGGCATTCCATTCCGCAGAGCCTCCCAACCATCTGGAAATGCCCAACAAGGGGCCATCGCAATCTAATTAGACATAATAAGGCAGGCAGGCAGGCAGGCATTCGGCGGGGGAAGTGGAGGCCCATCGGGTTGAGGGCACCACTGGTCATATATACCAAAGAGTTTGTCAGCTCGGAGCGGATCCACTGTTGCCAGGCGAAGGTTAGTTTCGCTATTGCCCCAGCCACTCCGCCACTCCAGCGACTCCAGCCACTCCACTCCACTCCACTCCACTCCAGCCACTCAAGCAGCAACTTGGAACTGACCAAACGACCCAGCCGGCAAGGCCCCAAACAGCCTCACGAGAATTGGCGATCGCAGTGCGGAGTTTTTCCGGCCATGCTCTGTGCTATTAAAATATATTACAGCAGCAATTTCAGCCGACTTTATTTTTGCGCTTAGCTGCGGCTCTTGAGGTCCGCAAACCGATGTTCGCTGCTCGCTTATAACTTCATTTTTTATGGTCATGAAAGTCAATTGCAGTTTGGCATTTCTTCGATGGATTTTCCCCTCGTTCGTCCGTGGAAATGCCATCATCATCGCCCCGCTGCGACTTGGGATCTGTATTGTGGAGAAGAAGTCGTAACACTTTGCACGAACAACTTAGCAACTGACCAGTAAGCATATGGACACATTCTAAAGAGAATATTTTATTCTAGTTTTGTGTAGCCTTTGTACGTGTATCAAAACTAATTTTAGTTCTGTACATTCATTTTGAGATAACCGGTTTAAGCAGTGTGAGAAGATTATTAACCTCAAGCTTATCGGTGACTTATGAAGTATGCAAATTTATATAACATAACGGGCCAAGGATTTAAAAAAGATTACAGTTTCAGCAATACAATATACCCTTGAACTCTAGGGGTATTCGACCAAAAAAGTTCTGCTTTTTAGCAACCCACACTCGTTGTTACAAAACAAACGTGTGTCGCACTTCACGCCGCCTTTTTGGGGGCACAACTTCAGTTGGCAATTGAAAACTCATAAAAATTCTCACGTTTCGCTCCAAATTTTGTAAGTCACACAACTTTTTGGGGCTTTGCAAAATCACCATACCACAAAGAGCCACACACGCCGCAGCAAAAACAAAGTGACGAAGATCAGCCACAAAGTATGTGAACGTGTGGAAAGAAACAAACAAAATCATAAAACAAGAGAGAACGCTGTAGTCGAGTTTCTCGACTATCTGATACCCGTTACTCAGCGGGGTGCTACCGCACCAAAAACTGTCAGGGGTGCGGGGTCCAGGGTCTGGGGTCCGTGCGGGGTGCGGGGTCCGGGGTGCGGGGTTCGTGGTCCGGGGTGCGGGGTCCAGGGTGCGGGGTCCGTGGTGGGTGGTCCGGGGTCTGGGATGCGGGGTGCGGGGTGCGGGGTCCGTGGTTCGGGGTGCGGGGTCCGGGGTCCAGGGTCCGGGGTGCGGCGTCCGGGGTTCGTGGTCCGGGGTGCGGGGTCCGGGGTCCAGGGTCCGGGGCCCGTGCGGGGTGCGGGGTCCGGGGTGCGGGGTCCGGGGTCCAGGGTGCGGGGTCCGGTGTGCGGGGTCCGTGGTGCGGGGTCCAGGGTCCGTGCGGGGTGCGGGGTCCGTGGTGCGCGGTCCGTGGTCCGTGCGGGGTCCGGGGTGCTGGGTCCGGGGTTCGTGGTCCGGGTTGCGGGGTCCAGGGTGCAGGGTCCGGGGTTCGTGGTCCGGGGTCAAGGGTCCGGGGTCCGTGCGGGGTGCGGGGTCCGGGGTGCGGGGTCCGTGGTGCGGGGTCCGTGCGGGGTCCGGGGTGCGGGGTTCGGGGTGCGTGGTCCGGGGTGCGGGGTCCGGGGTCCAGGGTGCTGGGCCGTGCGGGGTGCGGGGTCCGGGGTTCGTGGTCCGGGGTGCGGGGTCCAGGGTGCGGGGTGCGGGGTGCGGGGTCCGGGGTCCAGGGTCCGTGGTCCGTGCGGGGTGCGGGGTGCGGGGTGCGGGGTTCGTGGTGCGGGGTCCAGGGTCCGTGCGGGGTGCGGGGTTTGGGGTGCGGGGTCCGTGGTGCAGGGCCCGTGCGTGGTGCGGGGTTCGGGGTTCTGGGTGCGGGGTCCGGGGTGCGGGGTACCCGTTACTCAGCTATTCGAAGTGCGAAGGAGAGTCTTCAGCACATACAGTTTTTGGCGGTTTTGTGGGCGTTAGATTGGGCGTGGCAAAAAGTTTTTTGGCAAATCGATAGAAATTTACAAGACTAATACAAATATGAAAAAATATCAAAACATTTTTCAAAAGTGTGGGCGTGGCAGCTTTGGGCGGTTTATGCGTTAGAGTGGGCGTGGCAACATGAATCGACAAACTTGCGCTGCGTCTATGTCCCTGGAGTCTGTATGCTTAATCTCAACTTTCTAGCTTTTGTAGTTCCTGAGATCTCGACGTTCATACGGACGGACAGACGGACGGACAGACGGACATGGCCAAATCGACTCGGCTACTGATCCTGATCAATAATATATATACTTTATATGGTCGGAAACGCTTCCTTCTGCCTGTTACATACTTTTCAACGAATCTAGTATACCCTTTTACTCTACGAGTAACGGGTATAAATATAAAGTGTTTGGCTATGGAAAGATTAATGCCAAATGTGATCGTTAGGGTAAACTAAAGCTACAAACGTGTTGCAAAAAGCCGAGCTGCTCAGGTTCCGGATTAAGTTTCTCTCTGCAATCAAACTATTATCAGGCCTCAAATTGTAATGCTGTTGAGAGCTGTAGTTGGAGTAGTTGCGTCGGTTTCCTGTAAAGTGAAATGCGGATTACTGGCGGCCTGATTGACCGATTCATCAGCCGACAATGCCCCAGAAACACAAAAAACCGGTGGCACTTCTAGTGCCCTCCAGGAGGCCCACGCGTCCGCCTACCATACAAATTAACGATGGAGCAATGAACTCAAAACATGGTCCATACGGTCTAATAGTTTTTAATTTCGGAACTCGTGTGGACCCCCAAGGCAAGTCCGCTAATGAATGTTTTTGTCTTCTCCAGAAGTCGCGTTTGATTTGTATTCATCTGACCAACACACCTTGGCATTTGTTGTGTTCTTTTTGGCAAAGAAAATATACTCCGTGCCTGGAAAATAATATTTTTATATGTGATATTCAGGTGTAAGGTCAAGTGTTGCCTATGGCAGTTCACACAGAACAAAAGGCTGTGGATGAGCAGGGTGTGCTATAGGCCATTCAATGATATCCAGTTTCTCTTCTAAGCAGTTATTCTCTTAAAAACAAGCATCCAGCCTAAGCTCAAGCCAAAACTCAGCGAGTTGGGATATCTGCTATCAGACGTCGAAGCGGAATTTGAATGACTAAAATGTTCAACAACTGTTTTGCTCTCTCACATGATGTTTTCTTATATGGACCCTTTATATATACTTGTATACATCTACTTATATATATTTCACGCTGCTGACTAATATCGCAGAAATTGTGCCTTGATTTAGCCAATGTCGTTGCACCCGCAAATATTTAATTCCGGCGGTATCCCTCAAAATTCATTGTGAATCACAAAGTTGGCGTGCGCACATGTTGAATGCACAAGACCTGAACTGCTTTCGAAGTGGCATTGAGATCTTTAAACAAGTCGACACCCGCATCTTGAAGCCCCGAGAAGAGTGCTTGGCAAACGGAGACCCACGTAAGCACTTCCTGTGCGACATTTTGTTTGGTTAACCACGCCGAATGATAAGTAATCATGGGCAGTTAATTGATAACGAGCTCAAACAATACGCTGGCAGATACGTACGTTGGAGAAAACTGTGCCAATTAGACAGGAGTTCAGCAGTATCATTTCAAGAGTCTCCGGCTTCAGTGTATTTGATACCAATGGAATCCAATAAACGGCAAGGAAAACTATTTATTTTTAGTTGCAACCGAAAAGTTCAATTATTTATTAATTACCGAATTAAGAGCTAGCAGCAGTTGGCTTATCACATGTTGTAATTGAATCATTTTGAAATTCTGGACAGCTTACATCTGAAATTGTTTATTTATTTATTAAAAAAGAAAAAAGAAATAAAAAAGAAAGAATGCATTTATCATAAAATGAATAATAAATTCTTAGAATCAGTGTGCATATTCAGTAAATAAACTTATTGGAGGGTCACCAACAAAAAAAAAGTATAAAAAAGTTAAGTAGCAAATCGTATGAAATTTATATAGAAATTTGTCTGTGCGATTCGTTATCTTTAATTAATTAAGATTGACATATTGAAGCTGTTGAAAAACAAGTAAAAATATCACGGCGTCTATCTACAGACTTTACGTTGTGATTACTCCCTCTCTTGTGTACTTTAAAATTAAAACACTATCAATAAGAAGTCTGATCAAAAAAACCACGTTAAACTCAATTGCTAACCACAGCCTGCCATTTTCAATTAGAACTATATGCTTCTGATAAGGGTTTCTTATGTATATAAAAAATACACTTTTATACTTTTTCACAATAGACACAATTACTCTATGCAAGTTTATTTAGAACTCAAAAATCAATAAGTCCTTTTCTAACGGGCTTTTATTGAAGAAAAGAATCATTAGTCTTCATCTCATTTTCACATGCAATTCTATAAAAATAGGGCTGTGTATTGAATACTGGCTAAATAAAATATTGGAAATTTTGTTTTTCGTGCACCTATGGTAAAATATTGTTTCAAAATGATTGAAAGGTATCTCATAGGTGGAAAATTTGACAAAGTTGCCCAATATAAACTAACTCCACCAATGACTTTCAAACTTGGAAGCTGCTAAACCGTTGAAAAGCGCCATCTACTGTACAGGGTGTTTCCCATAAAATCTCTGAGGGCGCTGCTGTAAAACTACATGTTTTGTACATGTATATCTACATGCTAGCATGTAAATAATTTTAAGTTCATGCACCTGTTGTTTTTTAAATATTTGTTTAAATACGTTATTACAATGTTTTTTTTTCCTTTGCAGCTACAACATGCGTTTTGAGCCTCTGGGCCAGAAAATGTTCACACGCCGCAACTGGTTGCTGCGCTGCAGCATCCTAATCAATGTGGCGGTGATCCTGTACATCGGCAGTCAGCTGATGATCGGCGGCGGCAACAACTTCTCCAATGGCGGTGGCTTCCTGCTGCAGGAGCAGCAACAGGTGTCGGTGCTGCAAGTCGGCTCCGCCTCATCAGCTGCTCAGGTGCAGCAGCAGCAACAGCCGCCCACTCCCAAGAACCAGAACGTAAGATACATCTAGATAATGCACATGCGACCTTTGCACCATCGCCTCGTTCCTCTTCAGCAGGTGGTCGAGATCTTCGAGTCCGAAGAGAAGCAGCTGGTCAATGCCAACGCAGATCCTCCAGCACCAGCGGCTCAGGTGGCTGAAGGCGCTGCTGGAGCTCCGCAGTTGGCGAACGACAGTGGTGCCGGTGCGGCTGGTCTGGGCGATCCCGCCCAGGTGATCGGAAACATTGGACCCGGCGGTGTCGCCTTGAGCGGAAATGCCGAGGTGAACAACAGCCAATCGGACGGCGGCTACATAGTCACAGGCGACGAGAAGGAGCTGGAGGAGCGGGTACGATCGCTGATCAACTGCTTCGACCACGACTACCACCAACAGACCCTGCAGCGCGGCGACTTCTGGGTGCTGCAGAACTACGTGCGGGCGGAGCACGGCGACATCAAGTGCCACGAGTCGATCACCTACACCACGCACGCGGACTACACGTTCCTGGACAACCTGGTGCCGCTGCTGGAGCGCTGGAACGCCCCGGTGAGCATCGCAATGCACGCGCCCGGCACAGACTTCCAGCCCACGCTGGACTCGATCCGGTATCTGCGGGAATGTCTGCCCGGCAGCCACCTGGTGCGCGCCTATACCACCTTCCACATCTACTTCGGCACCAAGCACATCCCCAAGTCTGTGCCCAAGCCTCACGAGGTCTTCAAGACGGGATACAACTGCACACTTCCAGCTCCGTACTTCAACGTCAGCTCTGGTCACCTGTACAAGGCGCAGAAGAAGCTGCTGTATCCGGTGAATGTGGGGCGTAATATTGCCCGCGACTCGGCACTCACCCACTTCATCCTGGCTTCGGACATCGAGCTGTATCCGAACCCGGGTCTGGTCAAGAAATTCCTCGAGATGATTGCCCGCAACGAGCAGTACTTGAGACGCAAAGCACCCAGGTAAGTGTCTTCACTTACTTGAAAGGAAAGCCATCTGATTGAGATCTATCTTCTTTTGCAAATTATAGAGTATTTCCATTGGCCATCTTCGAGGTAGAGGAGAACTCCCCGGTGCCTCACGACAAGACAGAGCTGCAGGAGTTCCTTCGCACGGGCAAAGCCATACCCTTCCACAAACGGGTGTGCGCCAGCTGCCACGGGGTGCCCAAGTCCAAGGAGTGGATGTCCGCCAACGAGACGGATGAACTAAGTGTATTCCACATAGGTACTGAATATACAATTACAACTTTGTGCCCTGTAGATTAATTTAATGTTGTCTTTGCAGGAAAACGAACGGGTTACTATGTGCACTGGGAGCCCATCTATATTGGAACTCATGCCGATCCCCATTACGATGAACGGCTCAGCTGGGAGGGTAAAAGCGACAAGATGCCTCAGGTAAGTTACACCGCATCATAGCTTCCCAGAAATAATCTACTTAATAATATTATTTGTTCGCAGGGCTATGCGCTTTGTGTGATGGACTACGAGTTCCACATACTGGACAACGCATTCCTGGTGCACAAGCCGGGCATCAAGGTGCTGAAGAAGGACAACCGACGGGCGATGCTGTCCGGCAAGACGAACCAGCTGATACGGAAGATCATCTATCCGGAACTGAAAATAATGTATGGCATGCGCAAGGGATGTGCGATATAGTAACTAATCCTGAAACCGAGCTGAGGTCAGTCCCGATTGAACGGGAAGGAGGAAAAGGCGAAAAGACTACAACCAACTTCACTATTACTATTTGCAATGCTATAGATCGGTTGTGTCGACTACCGGTTCCCATTCCCTCTATAGCATTGAATGCGCACTTCAAGTGCGTGTTTTACAATTAGCTAGAGACTTAGCCCTAGAACTATAGAGCATTACGTAGTTAGGCTTAGCTATAGGTCAGGACGTGTAACGCCATGGGGGCCTATTGGGTTTTACCGCGTTCTTGGTTATCTTTTTCTACTCTGCAAAGCCTTGAGAGCATGGCTTACATAGACTTAACGTAGTTAAATGTGGCTTTTAGGTATCATGGTGTATTCCATTTAGCTGGCCATTCTTAAGTTGGAAATAGCCGCCAAATAAGCAGACGGCCCTTTTGATAGAGCATGCTTAAGAATCTACGCCTACAATTGATCCACTTCCATGGAATTTCTGTAAATAATAACACACTTGGACCAATCCTCCCTTCTGCTCTCTGGACATAAGCCGCCAGAGACTTGAGTTATGGGGTGTCCACCACTCATAGGCAGTCATTATCAGTTACTTTTAGTCTAGGCCATAAACTTAAGTGTAACGTTATTTAGTTGAATTTTCAATATACATTCATTAACGAGTTAAAGATAGTTTTATCGGATTTCCTTTTTAAAATACTCAAGCGAGTAATTGAGAGCAACATTATTTTTGTATACCGGGCCGAGATTCCTAAACATCAGCAGAAGAAGCAGTCTTACCACTTTTGTGTTTCTATCTTTCCGCAGTAAAGGCATAGATTAAACAATGTTTTTTGGGCAATGTAGACTTACTGCAAAGACCAAAACGTAGATTATACCGGGCCAAAACAATTCCAACGTTAAATATTTGACTTGATTAGCAGAGTAGGAATCATTGAATTGAAACGTATTAAATAGACTTTGAGAGTTAAAGCGTAATAGTACTAATGATAAAGACAAGTTTCAACAAAACACAATTACTATTAAAATTTATACAAGAAACACACACATTGAGAATTGATTTGTTTACTTACCGCACTGAAAGGTAGGCTGAGCAGTTAATGCAATTGAAAATTACATTTCAATAAGCATAAATGCGAACCGTGATATTTGTACTAGTAAAGCGATTTCGAGATGTTAAACCTATTTGATAAGAAATGAGGGAACGATCAAAAAAGAATGATCAGAGGCCCATATGCATTAAACTTAACCTAAATTTAGTTTTGTATTAATGTTTTTAATTAGTGTTGAACATTAAGTCAAACTTGTGCACATATAAATGTTTAAAACAACATGTCGAAATCGAATCCACGATTAGATTTCGAGTGAAATGCTGAAGGTTTTTGTTGCGTAGGCCTTAACACAATAAAGATTTGTAAGTTTAGAAAAGATTAGTACTTAGCTGAAATACGGCAAATTTTACGTATGTTGTTGAATATTTAATGCAGTACGTTTTGAAAGTGACTTGGGAACAACATACAACAATTGGTGTTTGTATAAGTACATAAGCCTTGATTCCGCTGATATCATGTTTGCAAATCAAGTCTTCGCTCAAAAATTGATTTAATTACATATTTTCCATTCGTAAGACTAAAATATCACTAAACATAATGAAAATGTTAAAAATGTAGCTAAGAGCAGAATTAAAATATAATTAGAATACAAAAATTTGAATTACAACAATATATTTGTATGATGTAAAGAAAAGTGTAAAAGTGCCTTAGACAAAACGATGAATATAAATTATTTGTAAGAACATTAATCAAGCAGCTGAATAATATTGAGTTTGCAATTAAATTGGCAACGCTGTGTGTTCAAGCATACAGCATATTTTTGTATGTACATATATAAATAAAATCGTACGGCAATGTATTAAATTAAAATGTTTACTATATATCGAAATAGATTATTTTTTATAACTTGAGTCTATGTCACAATTTGTATTGAATGAGTCTTCTTGATGATTCACAGCCTGCCAATTACTTAACTTCTTTTGTTTAATGAAGAATACTTTTAATTAAGTTGTCATCTAATTTTATTAGGATTTATAACTAATTTGACTAGAAGTCCTTGATCGTAAAATTTAGATTTACACATATTTCAAGAACGCCTCATATGTCCAAATAAAAATGTTTTAATAGGTAAATGCAAATCTGCTGAGCATGGACTACTAGCTAAAACCTATGGAAAGCTACACAAAAAAAAGACAAAATAAAGAAGAATAATAAAAAAACGATTAAAAAGTCTTTCACCTTAAACATTATTTTCAAGCGAATAGTCGAATGGGTATACGTACTCAACTCTGCCAAAATTCATTTGTTGCGGTGCCTTAAACAAGTTCTCCGGTCTCATGACATTTGCTGCATCTTTCGTCATTACTTAATTTAAGCTTTGATTCTTTAAAAATCCCCACAAGCAAAGTTAAGGCCTAATACCAAGATCATTGTCAGATTGTCGGATTTTCGTGATTGGTACGGCCTCATGGGCGCAGTCGGCCTTGACTTTATGTTGGATTTTCTGGTTTCTATTGATTTTCGGCTGTCTGTTCACCGAAAACAAAAGTGCGAAATATGGTAATCAAATCAAACATAAATTAAATGCTGACTTTGTTCATTAATATTTAAAACAGTTGCTAGCCGAAGCTGGAAGCAGAGCTTTCAGGTTTGATTAACTGACTCATCTCGAACGAAAGCGAGTTCAAAGTATTTATTCTTTATTTTTCCATCGAACAAATGTTAAAGCGGAAACAAATTCCCAGAAGAAAGTAGATTCCAATTGGGAAAGAATCAATCAACAAAATATGTTTGCAAATTGTAAGCACCGCGGGGTATTCAACCAAAATTATAATCGCCAGTTGCAATAATGTTTCATTTCTGTCGAAATATTGTGCCATCCGATGTCTTTTCGTTTATTCGTTATTTATTGACAAGTTTGTTTTAATGGCAATTGAGGCTGAGATTACGACGGCGACAGCAAAAGCTGTTGCGAATCCCCACCAGGTAGGGGAAGATCACCAAGCTCCGGCGACGTTTCGGCTCGCTCCGATGATCATCATCGAAAAGAGCTTCAGCTTCAGTTTCAGCCTGAGCGTCAGCTTCAGCTTCAGATACGAATGTGAGGTTACCAGTTAATATCTGCGCTGCGTTTCTAGCGCAAAACAGTCGAAATTGTCAGCTCGTTGGCTGAGCATCGCAGTAGCTCTTCCTTAGTTTAACTTTTAGTGATCACAACCCGAGGACTAAATACAACAGTTAAAATGGCTAAAATCTTAATCAGTGCTCTATTGTGCGTTGCCATGTTTGGCTCAATGGGTTAGTATACTATAGTTTTTTATATATATTATTTGCAAAACGAATGACTTTGGTCACAAACTTTGCTGGTGCTATACTATAGCAGCGAAAAGTTCCAGAAGGTGACACAAACATGTGCATATACGTCAGCACAAAATTTCAATAAACATCAACTCAACTCATTTCATCTTGAAGAATTTAAGATTCATAGTTGCGGAATCCAATAAAATTTAATTCTTATTGCTTTCTTTTCAAACATATTCGCTTTTTGATAAAAAGACCCACATATCTGTATCTGAATGTGGCAAGTCCCACGTTTAGTTGCAATTATTCAGTTTTACAACGCATAAAACTGATACTCATCCGACTCACAATACCAGGAAATTACGCGATTTTGCAAACAAATTAACAACAAATTGTATGTAGAGAAATGCAAAGAAAGCTCAATAAGTGCCAGTAATTATTGCCATCGTAATGGCCAATATGTAAAATCCCACCGAAATTTCATTGCTATTTCAAGGTCAGCAGGCAGCCTTTTCAGAAATTTGATTCACACGCCGCAGCGGGCATCGAAACATCAGTATTGCATAATCTTTGGCTGGCACCAATGGTCCATTGTGTGGAACGGGTTTATCTCGCGGATAGCGGTCAGACATGTTGGGGGAGCTGGAGGCGACAGATCCATCTCGGTGCGTGCCCAGCCGGTTGTGGTGACCTTTAAGCGCGTTTGCACCTCTTTCGATTCAGTACGACATCTTTACTGTGTCAGGTTTCGAAAAAACCAACGGTCGCGAACTGAATTTCGAGACGGACGTCACGTTTTAGACGAAACCTTTTTGAGCTCATAAGTGGAATGGTATTTTAGCATGTTTATTGATTACATTAATTGAGGTAAAAACAGGGGCAATCTGCTTACTTCTTTTTAAACATTAAACTTATTAAACAGAAAGGCAATAATTTAAAACCATTAAATTGTTGGCAGAACGTTCACAAGATAAGTTGTTATAGTTGTGCTAATATTAGTTGGTTGGTTTTATATCAAATGATAATATAAATGAAACTGATAATGAAAGCGGTTTATGACGTCAATGACAGCAGCTAAATATGCTCATTGATTTTTAAACTGGTTAATATGGTAACAGGTTTTTAATAGTGCAGGTACTCCAAAAAGGCGACCCTTCATGTGGAATTTAACGACTTATTTTGCACTGAAAATGCTTTAACAATCGTAGGCATTTGGAATTAGTTGGCATTATAAGCAAAGAATATGGTTCGTATGCATTCCTGGCAATCCCAATTCACTGTCACTTTCTACCAAATGTACAAACTCCTATATTACAACTTCATAAGTCCTATTCCCACTACACACTGAATGTCTTTAAATCACAACCATCACTTCATCCAAGTCCCTGGCACTTGTCTACTAAGCAAACTTATTTCTGTTACACCGCATTAAATAAACATTTTTGAATCATATTCGCGGGTTCAACAACCGGGGTATGTGCCCACAAAGTCATTAAAGTTTCAAAGTTTTAATACCCGGGTATGTGTATGTAATATCGCGGGAAGACGAGAAAATCCATTGTCAAGTGGAATGCTGCCCTACGGCAATCCCACGACTCGTTGATCATAAAGTACGTATCAAATAGCTAAAACAAAAAAAAAGAGCCAGTTTCCCATCATAACTCATTAGAGGTAAGCTAGCCACCCCAATCCCGTGGATCGATATTAACCGTCGTACGCTATTTCTTCCAGCTGCCGCTGCCGCCGGAGGATGCAAGGAGGCGAATGGAACCGCTCCCGTTTCCGGATCCTGCGATGCCTACATTGAGTGCAAGAACGGAGTGGCCGAGGAGAAGCTCTGCCCCGACGGTCTGCTGTACAACGAGAAGTCCACGGGATACCCCTGCGGCTACCCCATCGACGTGGAGTGCACCCAGGGACAGGCCCGCCTGCAGGCCGCTCAGCCCACGGATGAGTGCCCCCACCAGTTTGGATACTACCGCATGGGCGATGCCAGCCACTGTGGACAGTTCATGAACTGCGCCGCGGGCCGTGGCTTCGTGTTCGACTGCCCCGAGGGTCTGGCCTGGAATCCGGCCACCTACAAGTGCGATTGGCCCGATCAGGTGGAGGACTGTGATGCCGAAGCCTTCCTGGGCTTCCGCTGCCCGGCGCCTGCACCCAAATCTGAGCTGCTCGGCGAACAGGAGGCGGACTACACCTTCCATCCGTCGCAGGACAACTGCCAGGTGTACTTCATCTGCATTGAGGGTCGTCCGCGTCGCATTGGCTGCGGCGAGGATCAGGCGTTCAACCAGGAGCTGAATCAGTGCGACGACATCGAGAACGTGCCCAACTGCAGCAGTGACATCCGTGAAAAGGGTGCCCAGATCAAGGCCGCTCGTCTTCATGCCAAGAAGAACTAAGTCAAACCAGTTGTGATTTTGCCCATGCACAGGCCATATGGCGATAGGCTGCTCGAGTTTTCTAGTCTGTAGTTAAAGAAATTGGCAAACTGATTGTTGACATTTTGCTCGTCGAAATAAAAAACGTAAAAACATAAACAAAAACCACTTAAGCTTTCCTCAATCCACAAACTCCGCTCCCAAATGATATGACATCTAGCTAATAACCTGCGTACTTTTTTGTCATTACAGCTCTTGGCTCGCCGGAATGCCCCACGCCCAACGGACGCTTTGCATCGGGCGATCAGTGCGACTCGTACACAGAGTGCCAGGATGGTACTCCCGTGGAGAAGTTGTGCCCGGACGGCCTGCTGTTCCACCAGCGCACCAAGGCGACCGGAGAGTGCACATACGCCCCGTACTCCACCTGCAAGGAGCGTGCCCGCCTGCAGCCCGCCAACGGAACGGATGAGTGTCCCCGCCAGTTCGGCTTCTATCCGAACGGAGATGCGACCAAGTGCGGCGTGTACCGCAACTGCGCCCACGGCGTGGCCAGCCTGACCAAGTGCCCCGAGGGCCTGGCCTTCAACGAGGAGACCTACCAGTGCGACTGGCCCGATCTAGTCGCCAGCTGCAACGCCGAGGCGTACCTGGGCTTCAACTGCCCCGCCGCTGACTCCGCCGATGATAGCGCTGCCGCCGCCGTGGACGTCAGTCCGGAGGGTGAGCTGCGCTACTATCGCCATCCGCAGACCTGCAAGAAGTACTTCGTGTGCGTCAACGGACATCCGCGCCTGTACAACTGCGGCAAGTACCTGGCCTTCAACTCGCAGTCCAAGCTGTGCGACTTCTACAACAAGGTGCCCGAGTGCTATGCCCTGCTCAAGGAGAAGCAGCGCCTGAAGGCGGAGAAACAGCAGCCCCAGGTGGCTCAGCCGGAGGCTTAGGGTCTTGGAGAAACCAATGGAATCTCAGAGGCTGCTAGCTGTACTCTTCATGTGCAATAAATATTATGCTGTAAATATGTAACTGCTTATTGGTTATGCAATGAATAAATAAGTAATCTATAAAGAAATGGATGTACATTCTTATTTTAAATCTGTTATCCAAAAATTTTGAGTGGTAAAAAGCTAACCTTTTTCACTTTGTAAAAGATTTCTCCAAAAGAACCAAGTAGAATTTAACCCACACTTAGCAAAAAACTTAATTTGGTTTCTTGAGTTTGTAATTTATTATCAGTTTCAGATTTTCCGTTTTTTGAATTTAGTGTGTTAGTTATTAATAATAGGTTTCTTACTAGTACTTGGTAGATTAATTAAACTTATATTATGTTACATAAGTAAGATGGCAAACCACTTCCACACGGTTAAGCATTTGTTTGCGAACTCATCATGGTCGTTTCTTCACTTCATTTATAATTTTTACAACGTCTTCATTTATTAAAAAAATATTGTTTTTAAGAACCAATTTTAATCCGCAGTTACGATCCAGTTACGATTTTGTTTTGGAAATTATTTAAGCTCGAATTTCGTATTGTTGATTAAAAACATTTATTCTGTATTTATCACTAAGTAACCAATTAATTTTCGTTCAGAATTGTTTAGGACTGCTTAAAACTAAATTCTTCATTAATCCTTTTGGATCCGATCGCTTCCGTTTCCTCTGATTCGTTTCTTCTTTGGCTATAAAAATTAAATTACATATAGGTATTGTTTTTTGAACTTTTGCACTATTCTGTTGTAGATGTTTTTGCTGTTGTGTGTGAATATCAGTTTGTTCGTTATATTAAATTACAACAAATAATTGGTAGTTAAGTTAAGTATTATATTTGCTTTTACAAATTTTTGTTTCACTTCGATTCATATCATTTCATTCTTGCTTTGTGGTGCTTGGCTAAGGCGACTTTTGTTTGGTTGTTTTCACTTTGTTTTTGTTGTCTTTACATTTTGCAATATATTTAACTTTTGTATCCGTTTTCATGCTTTCCGCTTTCTTTCACATATACAGAAATAAACAACTTGCACTGAATGAAAACTAAATAAACGATAGTTCGACAAAAGGAGTAAATTCGGAAAAAGAAAACAAATGTCTTAGTCGTTTTAAAATTTGTGCTAGAAATTCGGCTATTAAAATTATTTATGTTAATACACACACTTGAGAAAAAGTACATATCCTTTCATTTCATTGTTTTTGTTACATTTTGGTTTTCATTTTAACATATTCAGTCTTTCAGCTTTTAACATAAATAAATTAATTAAATTAATTTATTTAATTACATTTAAAACATCATGCTGCTTGTTGCCTGTAAATAATTTTGAGTTCTATTGCATTTATGTGGTAATTTTTCAGTTGTCTGCCTATCATTGCTTGTCTTTTAAATTTATAGCCAAAAAGGTTTTTCAAAAATTTTGAAGAAATTTTACATCCTTAGTCAAAGTTTGTTGTAGAAGCCAAAAGTTTTGGTTGCTTGCTTGCTGCCTTCTTTAACTTAAATCTATTCTATATATTTTTTATCATTTACATTTAATTGTATTAATTATATGTTTGGTAATATAGTTTTTCAACTACTCCCCTCGTATTTTTTTTTTTGCGCTTTTGAATAGCTTTTACTCCTAAACTGGTTTTGCTCTGTTTTCTCATACGTTTAAAAACTGTTTTAGTGGACGTAGAATCTCTTTGCTTTGGGTAGTTCAAAATGTGTCGCTTAATTTTAGTTTATCGATATATAAGAAATATATAAAATTTTGTGTCTAAATTCAGTTGTTTTTAGGAGTTGTTTTTGTGAAAACTAAAATAACTTCTCTTTCACGTATTGGTTTAAAAGTTTATCAAATACTCTCCGTTCAATTAAAAGTTTTTTATTCTTTTGGTTTTTGGGTGGGGCTTAAGTTATTTTAGTTTTATATAGTCTCTTTCTTTCGATCATTGCTTTAATATATGTATGTACGTAAACTGAAAAGATTTCTAAATTTGTTCTCGTTTCGCTCGTTTCTTACTGTGTAAACCGGTCTCTTGTTAAGGCATCTGCATTTTGTCACTGAAGTTGTGTTTTTTCTTTTGTTTCTAGTTTTGGTTTTGCATTTTTACAGAATGTTTTAACTGCATTGGAATTTGTTTGTATTTTAAATTTCAAAACAAGACTTTCCAAAATATAATAATAATTTGCGTTTGCCCAAAGTTTTTGAATTTTTGCTTTGACTCCTAAAAACAACGAAATATGTTTTTGTTCGTTACGAGTAATTTTGCTGTGCCTTAAGATACAATTTCTTTTTTTTTGAAAATTTGCGTTCACTTTGTAGTGCTGAAATAGACAAAGTTTCCCGTTTCCCTTTGTTATTAAATGGGTTTTAGTTGTTAAAATTTTGTTAATTTCGAATTAAATTTAGGTCTCTGAATAAACTTAAACTATTAATTTTGTGGCCTAACTTTACAATGCGCATTAAGTAATCTTAGTATGCTTATTTAATGTATTTTTTTTTTGCACGCAAATAAGCGCTTTGCTGGATAACCATGCTTAATTGGTAAGCTGAAATAATTCAAATTTCAAATTCAAAATCCGTAAAAAAAATAAAAAACACGGTTGTATATAATATAAGAACATTTTAATAAAAATTTATTTAATTATAAATTGGAAAACTTAACATTACGCAATAAAATAAATGTTCAGGAAGCAAAAGTAAATGTCAATCAAGATCAAAAATAATAGGAAACTTAACTTTTTAAAGCAATTAAAAACATATATTGAACGGCATAAAAATGCCTACACTTTTTTTATAACCTAAAAAATGTTCTCACTTAATAGAGTATTTTGTGCTCCCACTTAATTGAATTTTCGCTTTTTACCACCACGTTTTTTTCCCTTTCCCTTTTTGGCCAGTTTGCGCTTTTTGCTTCCATCGCCACGCAGAGCTGATTCCCGACTAATCTCCCCAAGAATTTCATCGCCAAGTGTGCCTGCGGATGGATAAGTCGGTTTAAATTTCTGATATTAGAGAGGAGTAATGAGAGCATACCCAACGTGGTCAGCTTTCGCTGGCGATGCTTCTCCGCCTTGGTCACCGGCAGACGCATCAAATAGGTCTCCTCGTACTCCTGCTTCTCCTTCTGAGCATGGGATAGAATCTGCTGAGCACGGGAACCAGATGAAATCTCTGTGGGAGCATCCAAGTACTCCTCTTTAAGGTCCTGCAGCATGGAAGACCTGGTGGGAAAAGAGACATACTTTGCTGTTGAATGGAAACTAGTTAGCAACGGTGCTCAAACTCACGTAATGGCCCGCTTCTTGGCCCGGTCCAGTGCCTTTTTCTCCTTGTCGGCATCGCGTTCGTCGCCATCGTAGTAAACGGGCTTGATGCGCGGTGGCACGTACACTCCGGACTTTCCGGCTGTTGCCGCTTTCCGGGGCATTTTCGCAGCGCCGGCCTCATCCTCGTCCTCCTCCTCGTCGTCATCGTCCTCCTCATCGCTGTCATCTTGTCCATCGTCCTCGTCTCCTCCTGCTCCGCCTGCGCTGCTCATCATATCATCCGGATTGGGCTTGTAGAGAATGGGATCCGTACTGCTGGAGACCCCAGTGGTGGCTGTCTTTACCAGTTTGTCGATCTGGTAGCGTAGCTTGTGGTCTATGGGCCGAATCTTCTCCAGCACCGTGCGAATCTCGATCAGGCGTTCGATGGAGGGATCGCCCTCGATGGTCTCGCCGGAGCATTTGCGCAGCACCACGTAGGTCAGATTGATCAAGTAGTCGAGCAGCATGTGGTACTTCACCTCCAGGAAGCTCAGGCCGTACTCCGTGGTTAGTTCGCCTCGCTTCACCCGCTGCAGCATGCCCTCCACCAAGTCTGTCACCTGCTTTACGTTGCTGTTCATCTCCCCCAGCAGCTGAATCGCCTGCGGGATGTCCTGGCCCTGTGCCTCGCAATCGTAGTCCAGTGCCTTCAAGAAAGAGTTGAAGTAAAAAATTGAATGAGTATAGGAGTCATAAGAATGACTGATTTAGGTGCATTAAGTACTAAGCAATGGGTTTTATTAATTCGGCGCTATAGCTGCTTTATCAGCTTACCATGCTTAATTCCAGATGTGTTCTAAGCCCGTAGTCGGCTTTTTTGGTCGATTCAAATACAACGTGCCACCATATATTTACATAATATTTTACCGCATCTAACCCTTTGCCCAGTTGAGTGTCGCGCAACTCATTTGCATATTTTATTGGTTGCCATTTAATTATTTGCATTTTACAACATTTTTGGCAGCACACACAATCCACCGCCCACACCTCACCTCACGGGCATCTGCTTTTTGACCGACCCGGCTTATGTTGCATTTATTTTCAATTAATATTAATAAAGCAGGTGGCTAAAGGCAGTGGATCTAAGGGGTGAATGGGGGTAGTGCTGCTGTGCTGGCGATTGGTTGGCATGTTTTAGATATTAATTGCAAAATACAGCGAAAAGCTCATTTTTCATATATTTGTTTTTGTCATTTGCGGTCTGCATTTTTGGCCTGCAGTTTACAAAGCAATTTACCAAATAATTATTTCGACAGCAAAATTGCTGGTCAAGTGCAGAACAACCCGCAGCATTTATTTCAAATTCTGTGTATGTCCTTATTAGCAAATTATTTTAATTGTATTTTGTGGCCACGCATACACAAAAAAGAAAGGGAGGTTTGGACAAAGGATTTACCACAAAAATAATATATATATATATATTTGCTTAATTTATTAATTCATTCATTTTTATTTACCATATACATATATAGTTGTCATCTGCAATGATTGCCAGTTTGAATCCAATTACGCGACGACAAACCGGACCATCATAGCGAATAGTCACTGTCGCACAAACAAAGCGTTAGATAAAACGCAGGCATATTTTAGCGACGAAAACGGCACAAGCCAATTGCAGAAACACAACCACCACGTACAGATGGCCCAAATGAGATGAGATGGGCATAACGAGGCTTCCATTATAAAGTGGAGCCCAAATAGAGCACCGTCTATATGGGACCTGCCACAGAAAAATAAACCAAATTGCAAACTGCGGACACATACATACACATACATAGACAGACCACCACCCGGTTGGCCCTCTATCCACCACCCGAAATGATTATAAATTCTAGGGGCTTTTGTGTCATTTGCAAATGCACCAGCCAAAACAATGCAGTTTTTGCAATTATTGCAGTTGTTGCAATGCTGTCGATGTTAAGCATTAACAGTTATTACGCAATGCATTTCATGTGCGTGGCCGCGAAAAACGGGTCCTTTGGGCCAAAACCAACACATAATTCGCCCATAAGTAGGCAATACAAGTGCAATTGAATTCGTACCAGGAATCGTCCCCCCTATTGTATATATACATATGTACATAGGCATTTATATACACAAATATACACCGGCCACACTCCAGCGACTGACAAAGGATGGAAAACGCGAATAAACAAACAATATTTCGTGGCAATTTTTCCGTTGCATGAATAAAATATATACTGCAATTTCTGTGGGTTTTCCAGCCAGGTTATGACCGTTCATTTCATTCATTTCTCTCTCTCTCTGCGGCAATCCGCTGAATTTAATGACAACATTTGATGGCGTCTGCCCCATTCTACCCAAAATAAAACCCACCTTTTTTGCCAACCACAAGCGCAGCTGCACAATTTCAGTGGTGCCTAAAATAATTTGGGTGTAGGACACCTTCATTTGTATATAACCAATTTATTTTTATACTATTTTATGCAATAATGTCATAAATAAATGTGTTTGCATGTGGTTTAAGCCTCGTCTGTGATAATTGCGCAAAAGCCTTTGCATATTTATGGGCTGAAATTCGTATTGCATATGCAATTTTCGACAGACGACATACGCTGAATGCATTGGTTTTATGGGGGAAGAGGGGTTTTATGCCAATAATGAGGGTTTCTGTTTGTGGTGTATCTCATTTTCCAAACATTTTGGTATGCCCGACACTTTTTGTTCGACTTTTTACAAATTTATTTTATAATTATATTAAATAAATTGTATTTTAAAGCAAAATTTAGCGAAGGAAGCTGTTTTTGTTGACTTATGCATTCAATAGTCTCCCATAACCCGTAAAAATAATAAACTGCCGGCCCTCAATTACCAATTATTGCTTACCGCAAAAAGTGGGCAGGTGACGAGCTCATCAATGTCAACTTGCCAGATATGAAATCACTGCGAAACACTTTGTTGCTTATCGCGATGGCATCACTGCAAGCCCAAGTCAAAGGATAGGAAATCCTGGCTAACTCTCCTACACAAAACCCCGCATTTTAAGCGCGTCAGCCATGGCAAGAGTTCTGTTTTCCCCATGGCCGGGGATTGTGTATCGCAAGGCCCATTAGAAAACGATTGGCATAACTCAAAAATTGTGCAAATTAACGTTAACCCAACGAACCAGCGACCAGAGAAACTCCGCTGAATATGACGGCAATGCACTCAAAAAAAAAAGCTTGCAAAAGACATTAATTTCATAAGACTATAGTTTTACACCCCATACCGTTTTATACCTCGGGGTAAGTTAGAGTGTATATTTATATTAATAAATCTTTAAAAATATCTAAAAGATACTGAAAACAAAGATACTATACACAAAGATACAATGCTATCACTTTTGGTTTGAGTGTATCTGCCGATACACTCATCTAATACCCTCAGGCTGGCTCCAAACCGCAGTGAACCACCCAAACACATAGCCACCCAAAACTACAAATCCTGTCCCCCAAAAGTCTGATGTCGCGAGTTTCCCCCCAAAAGTGGCATGTGCAATTTTTGGTTGCAAGTGTCGTTGTCTTTGTTGCCGCTGCAGTTCGTGGTGTTGACGTTGTATAATGCCAATAACCGAAATATTGATTCTAAGTCATGGGTAGAGGGTGTAGATTTTGTGTTGTTACACTTTAAGAAATATATTATATTTATAACGGAAAAAGGCTGCTTTGTTATAAAAAGTAATATACAATATTTGCCATTAAATTTCTACTATTTTTAAGATACATTTGTATTACTGATTAATCAAAGTTTGGCTTTATGCAGGCTTATAATTATTAATTTCAAAATGTAACACACATTATTTCACATTTTGGCTGCCAATTACCAATTTATTTATGAACGCATAAATAACAATTGTAAAAATACGTCTGGACTCTGATTCGTATTGTAATCCCAAGAGGAAAATATTCCACATTTGACGTTGACATTATATTTGTTGTGGTTCGCATGTGAGTTGGATTTGCGTGTGTGGATTCAATTTGGTTTGGTTTGGGTTTGTATCCGGCGAAAACGGGAAATGAAACTGCTGTGGTCGAACCAATCGGAAAGTGAAGCTGCACAACGAGCACTAATTTTAAGCACCAAAAAAATGCCATCTATGAAATGGCATTGCACCATACAGACACCATCATTTTCCGCCTCGATTCGCAATTGACAATTATCAATTTCAGATTTTTTTATTCAACCCCCAGCGACCAAATTGTGAGCAATGTTAAGGTCCATTATTTATTTTAATAATTGGCAAACCCAAAAGAGCGAAATAAATTTGAAAAAAATAGCTAAGTGGATTGGTACTGAAGGTTGGGCAAATAAATTGTAAAATGTAAATACAAGGATCCATGTAGAAAAGGGCGAATATTAGGAAATAAAAATTTAAAATAAATATTTTTATATACCGTGCGTCATATAAAAGAGGTCTAACGACTCTACAGTTGGAGCCAAATGAACGTAGGGTAATCAACCCAAGTGTACTTTATAGGGTTTAAAGGAGATAGTTCATAAGCTTTTTGGTTCTCATATTTCTAGTTTTTGTAGTGCATCTGTAAAAGAATATTCGCTTTGAATCCACCAATATGCACATTCCGATTCCGTTTCACTCTGTTCGATATTATTTAAAAAATACAAATATTACAGGCACATACACAAACCGAATGGAGTGAAACGAGAAGCTGAAAAGGCTGAAAAGTAAAAAAAAAAAAGGAACGACACTGCTATGAAATATTGCCAATCAGAAATGAAACCGAAAATAAATCGATTGTTGCAACAAACGCACATAGCACGACAACATGGACAACAACAACTACGAATCAGACTAGCCATGGCCAAAAAGCAAAACAACAACCATATGTCACAGGAGAAAGGCCGAAAGAGTCGGAAACAACACGTTCCCTGTCCCATTCCCCCGAACTCTGCGTTACGCGAAAAAGTGGGTGGCTTTTGGGGGGTGGGCATTTGGGTGGTCATCTGGGTGGCGCCAGTGTAGTGGGTCGGCTGAGTGATTGCCGCGTCTGCGGGGGTGCAAATTGAAACAGAGTTGAGCCCCGATCTCTGAAACTGTCGACCAGCCCACGGATCCACCCGTTATGGCATCCATGTGTTGTCGTTTTGTTCGCCGCTCGTTTGGGCCCAGTTCGTGTCGCTCTGCCGCTCCTGGCCAAAAGCCTCGCGGACCCAACAAGCGCGTCGAGTGATTGGGTGGCACGGAGGTCAGGTGGTGGTAGTGGGGATTGGGTATATGGGTTTTGGGATGGAGACTGCCTGATTTCCGCCGCTGCACGTTGCATTTGCATGTGTGTGACATAATTGGACAGCATGGAACGTGAGCACAGCGGAGACGCATTGGATGGCAGGCACAGTGGTCAGGAGGAGCTGCTATCCACGAGCTGGGACTCATTTATCCGAAATATGCTATTTTATATGCCTTCTGGTACATAAGTTGATCAGGTTAGGCAAAGTATACCACTTCCATATATCTGCATTTACTCGCTTCAAACTTCTAATTAGATGGCTAATGCTAGTTCGTATTTGATACAGCACCCCATCTTACAAAAGAAGTGCCTTCAAACCAGTGTTAGGGGTGCTCTATCATCGGTTTTCTTTGTGGCATTCACAGTCTCTTTTATTGTGGACCTTTGCATATTGATGAAGCTGCCGACTCAACCCCTCTGCCATTCATTGTTGGCCAGCTTATCACAGGGAACAGCTAAAGCCTTCGTTGGTAAATCCAAAAACACTTTCTCGGGCTTTTAAACTGCAGGGCTCTTGGAATTGGGACAATCTGTCATTGAACAAAAACTTGTCAAAAGAATATAAAAAGTTAAACCTAGTTCAGGTGCTATAAATATATATATTCAAATGTTAAAATTCTTATTAGTACGCTATCATTGCATAACCCAATCCTAAAGAATGACTTTCCATATGGCCTCAGTTCGTTTGCAAATTTAGTTAAAGCTTTAGAAAACCATAAAGTCTTATGATCTATCGCAGGTCTGACAAATGGCCCCTCCTTCAACGAAAAAATATATAATGTACAAGTTTATGTGCGCCGAGAATCTGACAAAAAGCGGTGGTTTTTCTGGGTGTGTGGATATTTTTGCACGTCGAACAGAAATTATTTATAAAATACACAAAACACAATTGTGTACACACAATATATAGGATGCAGGAATATACGGAAAAGCTACCCTCTCTCACTCACTCCCGTGCGCAGAGACAGGGCCGGAAAACTGGAATGGAGATCCACATAAATTTACGTGCCAATAAAATAAACAAGCGCGGAGTTTTTGGTGATTCGCCAGTGGAAATAACAACGGGCAAGTGGCAGTGGAAGTGGCAGGAGCTGTAGACGGACGCCACAGGAAGGGGCAGCGACAGAGGCTTTTTACCATTTATACGAGCCCACAGTGGCAAGAGTAACCACCCTTTTTGCCGCCCCTCCCCTCCACTCCATGCATGCATAAATTGCGCGAATTTTTAACGTTGATTGTGGAGCAGGCAAAAATAACCGTGTGGTGGCTAATGCTCGACGGAGAAGCGGGGGATCGGTGGTCGGGAGGTGGATGGCGGATGGCGTGGAGCACACAGACGTTGTCACAACAAATACTCCGCGAATTTTATATAAATTTTAAATACAATTTGCTATCGAGCCCGCCGAAAGCGAGTAAAAACAACAGCAAACGACCAAATGGTCGAATGTTTCGACTGGTGTCGATGAATACTGGGGAAAGGGTTAGACGGTCTATGGGTGCGCACGGGCATAGAGCACACACCACACAACATACAGCACACAACATACAACAGACAGCATACAGCATATAGCAGAAATCGGTGGTCGGGAGAGCGGACAAACTGTCGCTTAATTGGAAATTGTGTATTGTTCTGAGAGAGCGGCGAAAAAGCATAGATAGCCAGCAAAGTTCCATCAATTTTATTTGCTTTTTCGAGCCAAATATTCTGCATATTTATAATGGCGATGTGGGAGGGGGCAGACATAACATGGCCATATCCTTTTGGAAATTTAGTTTTATTAATTATTAAAACTCAAAGCTATTTTCAATAATATAATACGTTAGAAAATAATAGTATCTCATTTGTAGAGTCACATAATTAAACAAGTCCGACGCAATTACCACCTCAAATCCACTGCCTAACCTTCTGGGCTAAGAACTCCACTCCCGCATCATCCAACCTAATCCCTGTTTACGAACTGGGTGGATTGAAAACAACGGACTCCAAGCCCGCACTGTTCTCCAAAGGAACCCGTCTAATCTATTAAAAATTCGTGCGGCACACGGAAAGGAGGAGCAAAAAAAATTCATTTTAACCGAAAACGGGACAGAAAGGACACGGATACTTATCCGTAAGTAAAGGACAACAGACTTGCTTTCGAATGATGAATGAGCGAATGCATTTGCCGCTGCCATATGACTTGACAACCGCAAATTGTGGACAGGATATAATGGTGCCCACCGATGCGAGTCGCAGATAAATTTTATAAATTAAATAGACAAACTCCCGGTCTGCACACATTCTCAAAAATCATATTACCGTAAAATTTGCGCCAACTCCTCGACAAAACATGTACGTAAGTACCAAGTCGACCCAAAACAGAAAATCTCATTACAATTTCAACGCGATCAGACAAAGCAGCATCAGCAGGAAGGCGGCGAACAGAGGAAACCCTGATGATGAAATGGATTTTTATCCCAAAACAGGACACGGCGAATAAAAGAAGCATGCGAAGGAATAAAGGGAGCAGGGAATTATGGAAAAAAAGAAGGACTAGCCGTAACAACAACGTTAACGATGAAGCCCTGTTCCAGCGCTCAACTATCTGATACCTATTAACTGGCACAGTTGTTTAACTATAAAAATAATTACTACACATGCATGCCTCAATTAACAATATATTTTCATACTTCACTATAAGACGACATTGGTTCTTGTTAAAACTTAAACTCAATTCATGTCGGTTGCTTGTTTTCTTCCATTCCTGACTGTTTACTGTAGGGTATCAAAACTGAAAAAAAATCACGGCATCAGCAGAAGTGGATGCCATTCCTCGCTCCACCGATGCTACCCTTCCCGCACTCCCATCCTCGGAAAACAAGAGCATGGGACGAGTTGGTCCTCGGCGCGTAAAAAATGCAAATCCCAAGTCAAAGCTTAGCACCGTGGCGCCCGTACGTGGGGCAGCCTGGCAACATATCCATCCTCTGTCCACGCCTCACACCCATACAAACACACAGATTTGAGTAATGGATAAAAAAAAACCTACGCAGAAATGGAATTTCAAAACGTATGTCCCGGCATAATGCAACACACTGCGGGGCGGTGTGGTTCTTCCACTGGAGATATAGCATGGGGAAGCAAAATTCAATAAAAATGAAAAAATAAAACGGGCTACAGCCACGGGGTTTGAATTGAAGGCCAGTTTGGGGTCCGGTCTGCTCTTTCAAAGATTGGGATTGGTGTGGTGGTGATGGGCAGAAGGACCAGACCGACTGGTTGCAGGACTCTCCGGATCAATGACGAAAGTGCGTTGAAGTGTAGCGCAAACAATGGCAAGAGGCATAAGCAAATGGGCCACGTGATGTTCATATGCTGGGTGGTGAAAGAAAGAGTGCAAAATGGAAAATGTTTTAGGAAACCCCAAAGAATCCGCTTTCCATTCGTTTGTTGAGGAAGGCCTTAAGGAAAGCATGTTATAGGTATAGATATATAGTCATAAGCTATAGAAATTCCAAACTGCAAACCAGCTTCAACTTGTAACTTTCCGCCATCTTCCTCCCGTGCTGTCAATCGTAATGCCCAAAATCGGTTGGATGGCTGAAGCCCATTCCCAAAAGACATCCCGCAACCTATCAGTTTTCATTGCCACGAAGCGCTGATTAAAAGACGCTTCCGCTGCACTCAAACAAACGCACCAGGAGACGCATCTCCGGCAGAGGACTCTGCGTATCCTCGTCACTGCTGCCTGCAGATGGCCGTTATCCTTTGCGTTGAAGGCGACCAAAGGGCCAACTAAACAGACGTCAAAATCATTGCCATTACACGGGGGGTTAGCAACCGGACACGAACTGGTAGTTGGATTTCGAGTGGGTAGACTCCACTCCAGCATACAATGAAAGGGCGCGCCCACAACCAGGACCACGCCTCCCCCCCCTCCGACCAAGCGTGATGGTCAACTGTCCCGCCTTAACCCGTCAGCCGCATGCCTGGTCGCGGAAAAAATACCCGAAAAGGGAGTGGAACCTCGCCCACTGTTTGGGTGGGGAATTTGAAAAGCGTCGCCGGTTCAAGCTCAAGTAGCTTGTGTGCCATTTTTTCCCATTTCGCTCATCGTTTTTGTTCTCAACTTTTGCTCTATTTCCGCCATCGCCATCGCCATCGCCACCGCTGTCTGGCTGACGTTTTAGCGCGGCCAGTTAGCGTCGGTGGCTTGGGGGATGGAGAGCCGGAATCCAGGATCCGAAATCCGGAGGCGGGGAGTATTCAATGCGGTTGTCAGTCGCTGTATGAGACGTCTCCGGCAGTCCATCCTCTGGGGCCCTTTGTGCCGGCATTCTGCATGCAAAGTGAAAATGTTGTCGCTGTTTAATGTCAAGCGTTGACTTTTTTCGTGGCAACTCCAAGGATCATTGTCAACCACGACGTATTCTTCCCCTCCGATGGCCGCAGACGTTTTCAAGCCGGGCGGAACTGAAGTTCCTGGCCGATTTTGCATTTGTAAAGCACTGTCTTGATGGATTTGTCAGGGTCAGTTCCGATTTTCGGTCACTTGAAGTGCCACTATAGGATAGCTGGCATTCTGGGAAACCAGCTATCCAAATGGAATTACCTATTACATATCCTCCGTGCCCTTTCTACGAGTTCAAAAGCATTATATATAGTCCCACCCATAAATACGTCATCACTATTCCGGTTAATACACATAAATATTCAATATTATATCATAAAAATGACGCTAGAGTATATAACCATACAGTATTTGGGATGTACTCCCCCAATGAAAAGGAATGGCATACACATTACACATGGGTGGGAATGGGAGTTTATGGAAAGGGAGGCAGTCTGGCCCAGAGCGACAATGGCAAATGGATAAAAAATGTTTTCGTTTGCAATCATATTATATTTATGCAATCATTCGTTGGGTCTAACTACCCGGTCTATCTATTTCATTTGATGGTTTACCCTCTTCTATATGCTACGATTTTTTTCCAACAAATAACTTGTGGGGGAGGTAATTTTGTCGTTCGGGTTAATCAAGGCTAGAGATTTGCCATTTTTTTTTTTACTAACAAGCCACTGTGCAGTGCTGGCAAAAGTTTGGATTTTTCTATTTGCAAACTCATTTGGGCTGTTTACATTGCATTCCACTTTTTCGGCCGCAAAATAAAGGACAGTTTGTGCTGCTGTTCGTGCTGTTTTTTGGGTTCCAAAAATATTTAAATATGTAAATAATACTCGAATGTTCGTGCACATGTGGGAACACCACACATGCAGAGGTGTATATATCATCAGCGCTATGGAGGAACTGGAGGAACAGGCCCAGCCCAGAAAAACTTCAGTTTTATTATTACTTTTTTGCAGCCACGTGTGGCTTTTTTTTCCTTTCTGCTGGTCGCGAGTGTGTGAGTGTTTGCATGTGTGTATGGTTGTACTACGCCCTTTTCGGACACTGCATTTTTAATATAATTTTTACAGCCCCCACTCCATCCCCCTGTCTACCGTATCAACGCCCCAGTCGCAATTTTTTCCACAGTCTTGTTGTTATTATGGTTCCACGCCCCTCCCACCGGCAACTTTGTTTGCAGTGGGCGTGCATACGTATGTGTATGTGTTGTGTGTACTCATTTTCAATTTCATTTTTTCCATTTGTGCCCGGAATCAGATTTTTTTGGGGTTGGTATCCGCCCATTGGCAACTGTCCGGTTTGCAGGTGGTCCTGCCGCTGCATAAGCGAGAAATGCTTGCGATGCTTTGTTATACCCCTCAACTCGCCATTCAAAAGGCATATTACACATATTCAAAAATGTAAATCATCGAGAATGCAGCATTTCTATCCTAATGAAGTGTACTCTGTTATGATGTGAATGAAAAAGCAGACTATTCAGACATATTTGCCTGTCTGTCATTTTTTTTACCCACATTTTAAGAGTTTCTAAAGGACTGCAGGCTTTTTTACTTTTCATGACAGCCCATTTTTTTCGTAGCCAAACTTTTGGGAAATATTTAGTTTTAATAACAATACAAGTACAAATAATAAGATTAAATTTATTGTTCGACAGGTCAGAAATCACGCGGTATCCCGTAGTCGACCAACTCAAGTGCAACATTATTTTTGCTGTTATTTATATTTTATATTTTAATTTCTGCTTTTGGGGAAAAGTGGGCGTGGCAGGACTGCGACTGGGAGGCGGAAGGTAATGAGCAGGCGACGTTGTCACGCCTTGTGAAAAACGAGAGGGGAACATCAAGTATGGTGTTCACTGTAAGCGGGGGCATTTTTTCTGCCGCATAAGCAAGAAATGTTTTAATGAATTTTTATTCCGGATGGGGATGTGTTTTTAATTAATTAAAAATATAAATTAAAAATAGCATAATACTTTAATTGAAATGGAGATGGGGCTTGGGTAAAAAGTATAAAGAAAGAGTTGTGGATACTGAACGCAAACAGAAGGTAAACACCTTTGTCGGCTAAATGAAATACATTAAATAATCTTTATGGGCTTCTGACAGCTTAACAAATATATTTATATTTATTTGCTAAGGTCGAGGATCAAATATTATTAAGTTTGGAACAAAATCCTAATAGTTGCCTTTGCACAATCCAATGCATTCCGCATACGATTTGCGGAAGTGGAAGTGGCAGGGTTTGTATATTATGGTTATAAATAATAATAATTTATTATGAATACTTTAGAGACCAACATTTTCACGCAAACAAGTGATTTGCGTACGAAAGATGCTCCTTGTGCTTAGACAACTAAATTTGATATGCGAATAAAAAGCAATTTTTCTCTGTGCACACCAGACTGCGGTACCGCCAAGAAAAGGGTCACCAGACAGCTTAACCAAGTAACTTAACCCGTTCCCGATCTTGGGAGACCCTCAACTTGGCCTGACCACAAAGTAGGGCTGCTCCGCAGTGGGGCAAACGACCCGCTCGAACAGCTCGGGCACCACCGAAGGTCGCGGCTTCTGTTCGTCCGGCAGGAGCATGCTGTTCCACAACAGGTTCGAGATGATCGCGTGGCCGCGCTGGCTGAAGTGGAAGCAGTCGTGGGAGAAGAACCGCCAGTCCGTGTTCCCATCGGGCAGTACGGGAGCAGTTAGTTTGGTCAGCATTGGATGCGCAACGATGGCAAAGTCCTGGCGATGAAACTCGGGCAGCCGGGCGATCTCCATGTCCAGCTGCTGCCAACGGGTCAGGGTGTCCATGCGCTCATTGAACTCGGTGCGATTGAGGCGGTCGTTGATCAGGCAGTGGCATCCCACACGGTGCACCACGAAGCACTGCAGCGGCACCTGGGTCATGGTGCTCAGCACCAGCGGTATGTTTGGCACCACAATCAGGTTGATCAGCAGGCGCGGCACATGGTCGCGCAGGAGGCGGAATGCCTGGCGGAGATCGCGGGCGTGCTGGTCGAGGAAGCTCTGCGGAGTGTCCCAGTGGCACAGGTCGGAGCAGATGTCGTTGTTTCCCACATACACAGTCAGCAGCTTCCAGTGCCGCTTCATGTCCACATGGCGATCGCGTCGCAGCAGATCGATGAGCACGCGAGCCTGGAAGGGCAGATCCCGCGACATGATCATCGGCTCGGCGATGTTCAGTCGCGAGGATCGGTGGTTGATCACCAGGCTGTTGCTCACCGCGAAGCCGTACAGCTTGGGATTGAAGATCTTCAGGATGTTCGGCAGCGTCACGAACCTTCGCCAATTGGCAAGTCCACCGCCGGAGAAGGTCAGGCCGCGAAACTCGTTGATCATGTCGATGGCATTATTGGACAGAATTCCGTTGCCTGCGGACAGGGAGTCGCCGAAGGCAGCAATGATATCGATGTCACCCGGCCTGAGGTGTTCTATGGAAGTGGGCGGACTCGGGGACCGTGTGTTGTTCGTGGGACACCGGAAGGGCACCTTCTTGGACACCGGAGACTGGAGCTTTCCCTCGCGTCGACCGCGACTGCTCAGCGCCTCGATGTTGTTGAGGGCCCATCTCAGCGTGGTCTGCCTGGTGTTAAGGAATATGTGGCGCAGATCCTGGTCGATGTCGGTGTACTGCTGAATGCCATTTTCCGGCGCACGGGGATCGTAGGACTGGGCACGTACTCCGATGTCAGCCAGCAGGCGATCGGATCGATTTTGTCGCCGAATGCGACGATTTGCGGATACAAGAGGCGTGAACAATATGAACAACGAGCACAGACACAATGCATAGGTAAAGTAAGACATTTCTGATGATTTTTTGGTCGAAATTCAAGAGGTTCAGTCTGAGTTCTTATCCATTCGGAATTACTTTAGCAAGCTCACGCAAGCTCACACCCGATGAACTTCTGAACGCGTTCTCATCCGACAGGCAAATGTGTCGATCGTTTTTAATGCCCGCCACAAACTATATGAATTCACAGGCCGAATCCCCTCCTCGCAACTCCGTTCGCTCCGTCCGCCTCGTCCGCTGGCTCTCAAACTCATTTCTTTCCATTAAAGCCAACAACAAGCCACACACGATCGCAGAGGATGGGGAAGGGATTGGGACGGGGCTCAGAACTTGACTTAAAAGCGTTGACCGAGACATTAACAATCATAAAAATGACAGAGCGGCCTGATAGCAGCACCAGCCTCTGGTTTCAGCTCGAAAAAATACACACAAAGTGCCCTGCGGTTCAAAAGCAGCAGCAACACCAACAGCAACATCAACAGCAACGAAATGCCCTAAACAAAATACTGTACTGTTTAGTGTACAAAATAATTACCTTGTGGCAAAACATGGATGCTACCAAAACACGCCGAGAAAACGCACATTTGTTTGTGTTCAGAAAAAATGAAACAATAAATATAATTAATTTGAAGCTATAGAGACAGGGGCGTAGACTTTGAGCTTGGGATCTTAAGGTGAGCCCAAAAATCACCCTATCCGACCAAAAATTTTAAAATCAGGTCATTGAGTTAAAAAGTCGGGGGAAATTTTGTTTGTTACGGCCAATTAAAATAATATTTTAATGTGGTGATTCCTCTAAAGAATTATTCGTCAATTTAACGTTTTTCTTTTACTCTTCCGTCTGTCAATACTTAATGTTTTTCAGTGATATAAAGATGGTAATTAAATAGTTACCGGCACAAAGAATGAAGTTGGTTTTTAAGAACAATGGACACATGTATACCTGGCAATAGTAATTAAACTTTATAGTATATAATTTTAATTTAATTTATCTTAAGACGTTAAAAAATTACATTTTACCCGTCTCTGCCTAAAATTGAATCTTATCTGCCTTAGATCTTCAACTCCCCATTCATGCATTTCGAACAAGGAAAACACAAGCAAAGAGCTTCAAAATATTTGCACATTAAGCTTAAGTAAGTTGGTAATGTAATTGTTGCTCGAAATGCTTCAAATCTTAATAGCTAATTGTTTGTTTGGATCTCGCGAAAAGAGTCTTGAGACTTGAGTGCTATGCGAAAACATATCCGTTTTGTCGAACTTGATATCGGTTATTGCCCAGCAAGCAACCAAGACAATTTATATAAAATATTATTAAGTAAAGTGATCTATAAATATATTGTGCGGCTCTCACAACTTGACTCACGCTGGGTCTTGTTTTCGAGGCGTGTCATCTGAAGGCTGTAAACACAGCCTGCGGCATCAGCAAGGGGCCTGAACGTGATGGAATTTTACTCTGCTGTTCCGGTTTCCGCTTGGCCCCCCGCACCCTTTCCTTAACGGGTTGGCAGAAGCGGCCCCTCTTTTGGTAACGGGATTGAGCCCTAAACACTTTGAACTCACTATCTGTCCCTTGCTCTAGATTTAGAAGAGTAAGTATCGAAACGAACCCGCTAGATTCCATTATGAAGCTCATAGTCAATGGCAACCTTTGAACCGGGAAAAAACTAAGCAAACTGTTAGCCCTTTAAAGTGCAAGCCTTTGAAAGTAATAACAATAACATCTACACATATGAGAGTTAAGGAAGCCTAAAACACAAGTTTTTGAAAAATTAAGTAACCAAAACTTCTTTTGCCTGTTATTGAACGTACATCTGTTTTTAAGCCAAGAGACATCGTTTCAAAAGTAATCATATTCAATTACTTTCTATAAATAATACAATGTATTCACTACATTGACCAGAGTAATTAAACAAGGAATAAATGCAAAATTAACTTGTCTGGTTAGTAAAGCGAAATCAATTAGCTCGGGAGATGTGGAATTTTATAATGTGTCAATTTTTATAAATTGCTGCCCTTCTAGACACCGATCACATTTAATCGCTTATTGATTAGAGGTATAATTTATGTGGGGTTCAAAGATCTCAACAGAACACTTGACATTCTGAGTTAGATTCTTTTAATAATACTGTAATCCAGTTATGCTGTATACTAATAGTAACCCAGCTGCAGTTACTCACTTCTGCTTACGGTGTCAATAAAAATATCTCAGATTCATTCCCTTTAAACTAATTGAGACTAATGGGGTGTTGCTAGGTGAAGTTTACATTTTTATTTCAGCAACATTTTGCAGTACGTAAGCAACATTATTGCTGAGCTCAACAAAGCAAGTTTGCTAATGCAACTTCATTAAAAAAGATTTTCATGATAACAAAAATTTTTTTATACACAAGGTAATTAAATAACCTTAATTTATAAAAATATTAAAAAATATTTTGCACTGATTTAATTCTCCCAAGAGAGTTTTTATAAAAGCTTTTCAGGTCGGCTCTGCTCGAAAGCTCCAACTCGAAAATTAAATAAAGTTTAATTTGCATGAACGGGTTGCCAGACTGGTATAATTTGTATGTTTACACAATAAATATACACGGAAAAAAAAAATGCATATTTGAGTAACTTAATTGATATCTGCTGAAAATGTAACATAACCGCGTCTTCTCGTGAGTTTACCAGCATAACTGAACTTACTTGCAAACTAATATCCCTATAGTCAAAACAAATACCTCTTAATAACCATATACACATGTAATATTGTTGTTGAATATTTAGCAACGTTTTAATTGTAGGCTAATTATTGTTATAACCGAATGATATCGCAATTACGGACAACGTGTCAGATAATCTAGGAGAATGCGCTGTAACTGAATTATTGTTGTTATCGATTGCTCTACACGACACTTTATAAAGGGCTACAAAAAATTTAAAAACAAAAAATAATGGAAAATTCTATTTCCTTACAAAAAAAGGTTAGTGGTGTGGACTTTTATTAAAATTCAATGCACGAATAGAATATTCACACATTTTTATTAAATATGCTGTCTCATCAGATAATGTAATTACATCCGTTACTCGTACGGTAAAATGTAATATTTTATCTAACTGATTGATGATATAAAATATATATTTGCGATCTGCCTAGTTCTCCTAACCGTTCAGTTCTTTACATTTAACTTTTTTTATACCTCAACCTCCGCAAAATAATCCTATACAATTAAACAACTCCAATAGTCTAGTTGATTTATCCGCATTAAATATTTATATTTTTTTTTATATAATTTAATTGCATAAAACATGATTATTCATTACATGATTTATGACATAAATATCTGTCATACATTTAAATATGATTCTATACCGCACGGCTCGATTAGTCAATTAGTATTGCATATTTTCCATTTTATATCGATTTTTTTTTTTTTTTTTTTATTTTTTTTTTTTAATCTTATTATTCTTTTTTTTCTTTTTTTTTTTTTTTTTATTTTTAGCATAAATGAAAAATAAATAATATAATTAATTCATTAAGAATCATTAAATTAAAAAAAAATAATATTAATCTTAATAATAAAACTAATCCTCATTTTAAGCCCTATAATCAATAGTTTAGTTTGTCGATAATGCATCACTGGAATTTCCAAATGATTCAGCTGCCGGAGGAAGGACGGTTTAGTTGCCCATTGCACAACAAATTGCTGGTTGATAAAAGTTTGCCACTTTTTTCACAAGTCCCCATTTGCCCCGATCTAAAATATATAGCCCGATTAAGCGGAAAGCTGACAGCAAGTGAGCAGGTGAGCAGACCAATAAGCGGACTGCGCAGACGGTGGTCAGCAAACCCTAAGTGGGTTGAATCGTCGGTTGACCGACTGGCTCTCTGTGATAACAAACGTCAGCACGAGCGCGGAGTGCAAACCCCAGAGCTACCACCTCCACCTCCACCTCCACTTCCACTTCCAGCCCGCTTCCACTTCGAGCTGGCCAAGAGCGAGTGCCAAGCCGCTTGCGCAGTCGCAGTCGCAGCTTCAAGGTCGCCTATTGTAAAAGAAAGCGCCAGCGCACGGCCTTGAACACGAAAAATATGTTAAAAGCCAATGGCTGAAACAAGCAGAAGCCGAAGCATGGAAGCATGTGCCAGATAAAAGATGATATGGGATGAGAAACTTGAACTTCGATTTGCCCTCTTTTGTTTCGCATGGAAACGTATGTTTCATGTTCGAAAACTATCGAAATGTGAGCAAACAAGCCAGTTTTGAGTGCCATAAACTTTGCGCTTGAGTAAGACAATGGACAAAGCCAATTTTTCGAACCAATTTGTATACTTGTTACTATTCGTCGTCGTTTAGCTTTTTGCAAGCTTGTGCAAGAGGGCAAAACAAGAAATCGCCAGGCAGCATCCCAAAAATTCGAAATAAGGCAAATTGGGGTTAAATGGTTGGCAAATGGGTTAACCCTCTGCTGATATATTAAATCAGCTATGTTACCACCATTTATTTGGCAGTGAGGAAATAAATACCTTAACTTAATATTATATTTAATGTAAATTACCTTTTTGTTAGTGAGTAAGTAAGTGTTGCTAGTCTGGAAGTAAAGTGATCTCGGAAATGATCCTAATCTTCTTTATGAGCCCTATTAAAGTTGGGAAGCTTGATCTTCGTGCAAAGTGTACAATGTGAACTATGTTTCTCTAAGTGCTCAGAGAAACAGACATACTCTAACGCTCTCCTCATGGAATATTTTATATATTATTTAATTTTTTACCCGGAAGCTGAAGCGCTGTGACCCTTGTATTTCAGATATTATTTTTAGAATTTTTTCACTCTATGGACGATGTTCAGAAGTTTAATTTATTCATAGTTCACAAAGTCATAGGTGGCCCCCTTGTAAATGTGAAGTTGACTTCACAATTGATTCCGAAAATATACAACTAAAAGAAACAACATGTGTCCAGTCTTGATTTTAGAAAAAGAAGTTAAAACGGCATTACAAATAATTATTAACTGGGGTATCCACCCTAACCCAAAAATCTAGTCCATAAACTCTGTTAAATTATTGGCTGTAAAACTAAAATATACAATTTATATAGCGCAATTAGCATTTTTAAACTTACTGTGAAATAGTAATTGTTATTAACCTGACGTTTCTAAGCAATGTTCACATACCTGCAAATAAATGCGAAGAATAATTAGTTGGTTACGAATCAATTGGTTTCTTGATAAACAGGTTGTGGAATAAGCAAGTATTGAATAATTCATAAAGCCAAGTACCAGATAAATGCCCTTTTTGAATAACATGGCGGCGATAGCATCGGATAATTATAAATATGTGTATAAAGAATTTATTCTCTCCACCTTATAAGGATGTTGATGGTATATACATTCGCACACACTCATTTGTAGAAGTTAACAGGTAGACGCCGCACAAAAAACAAATAGATAGAAAAAGCGCAGCGTTGTGCCGCATTAATAATTTTATTTCGTACAATCTATCTTCATTTTTTCATACACTCGTTACCCAAGGAAACAACAAAAAACCCGCACAAATAAAATCTTTTTTATTTTCAGCGTCGCGAGTTGCGAGTTGCGCCCTGCGATCGACGAAAGCCAAGAGAAGCGATGACTGGCGCCGGATCCGAGCCAAGCTGAGCCAGCCCAGTAGAGCACAGTTGAGCCCAGTTGAGCCAAGCCACCCGGCTTGGTGGATTGAGCTTGCGAGTGCCCGATCCGCCGCTTGGTCAGCTCAGTCGAGAAACGGAGCTTGCAAGCGACACTTGTGGCAAGCGGAGACGTTCAGCCGATCCGATACAGTCGAGCGTGAAAGACCGTCGAAAGAAAAGCGGAAAAAGCCAAAAAGCCACTCGTCGAATCGGCGAAAAGCAAAGAAAAAATTGCAACACCAAAAGCGCGCGTGCGTAACCCGATCAGTTAGAAGATAGGCGAAAAATCCCTCGATTTATACGGTACGGTTAAACAAACCAAAAAAACATTTCTTCATACCAAAAAGAAATACTTAAGCAGAATTTGTGTGTAAAAAGGAACACAGTTTTAAGCTACTACAATGTGAAGTAAAAGATTCAAGTATTTTTAATAATAAGTGAGGGCTTTTTATCGTCCAAATAACGATTTCGGATGAGAAAAACCACTCACACAAACACATGGGCAAAGAAAAACGAAAGACTTAAGATACAAACTTGAGCGGGCTGCCTCGAAGCATGACCACATGTGAATTTTATCCGGGTGTATGTGAATTTCGTTGTGTGTACATAAGAAGATCTACGGCCAGGCCACGAGCCAAAAATATTGTGTTGAAAAACTGCGACAGCTAACATTATCAATATATTTCCGGCGTTCTGTTTGCCTTTTCCAAATAAAGGTTTAGCAATAAAATAAATATCAAGTGTTTAAAAAGCTTACTCAAAGCTGAACTGAGCTACGCTGAGTCGAGCGGCGGTTGGTTAAGCAATGCAAAATATTGCAACAGTACCCCATCCATTTATTTATCTCTTCGGTGTGTTTGGGACCCAATGATTTCTGCTTATTTTTCGGTTTCAAGTGGGAGTTAGAGCGCCACAAAGAAATTGATGCTAGCAGGTGAAGCAATTTAACATAGGGATTATGGAAAAAGGTACAACAGGGAAAATGCACATAACTTGGGCACAGTAATTTCCTCTGAGATGTAGTAATATCGGATGACAAAACAGAAAACGATTTCGACTAAAGCGTACTGTGACACACAAATCTTTGATGACGAACTGAAAACACAACGACTAGGACAAATCGCTTAATGAATAGCATAATGACATAAACTCACTTGTGCATTCAATGGGAAAAAATAAACAAACAAAAGCAATGCTTGGACAAGATGCATCATCCTAATCATTTATGAATTTTAAAAAGATTGAAATGAGATAGTAAATGAAAAAGTGGCATTCAGAAACCTAATACTTTTCAAGAAGTCAGTTAATTTATCTTGAACATTGAATCATAATTAGATTTTCTCTAAGAATAATGATTGGATTTTCTTACTTGAAGTCAGGAAGTTGTATCTCTTTATAATAATGAGCACACATAATTAGAATCAATCGGATACGCAAACCGTTACATCAATGGAAAGGTAAATGATATAAACACAGGCGCGCAATCCGAGGCAGACAGCTGTTGTGGATATGTATGTTGCTGTTTCTGCCGCTGCCGTTGCAGTTTGACCGAAATGATTGTTGTGGCATTATATAAGAAGTGGCCATGCCACAAAAACGATGAAAGAGAAAGAAGAAAATGGTGAAAAAGACCGCAAATGAGAAGGAAGCAGTTGCCAGGAGTTTCAGCAGACAGCTGGCCAGGCCAGCAGGCTGGAGAGTGGTTTGTCGCAGTTGCAACGTGTTGCACGAACTAAATACCCACTAACACTGGAATAAGCCATCCGAGGGGCTGGCTCACCGTTGATATGGTTGGCCTGCTAAATAAGCCGTTAAACCGCATCAAGGTAACAGCAAACTTGTTGGCCATTTAGCAACGTGTTTGGCAATAATTACTTACACCTACTCTATTGGCCATGCTCGTGCTCGTGGCTCTGTTCTGGGGGGCTGAGAAAGCAATTTGGGGGTCCGTCCCTATTTTTCTAAGCGGCTCATGGCCGTGGCAGCTCAATTGCAAACATTGCGAAACATTGGCAAATAAAATGCGACTGCAGCTGATGGCAAGACGGCAGCAACACCAACAACACTACCAACAGCAAAACATCAATAAATATAGCCACCAATTTTGGGAGCCGCTCGCAATTGAGTTACAACGTCAGCAGCGGCGGTCCGTTAACCAGTTGGCAACCTTGATGCTCACTTCTTGGTTTTTTTTTTCGTTTTGTTAATTATTTCGGGTTTTTTTTTATTTGTATTATGGCAGGTGTCGGTCTTGGATATCGATTGTTGTACCGAAATGTATTCATTTAGTGCATATTGTTAAGGCGGCAATATCGATTTGTTAACCACTTTAAACCCTAGTAATCCCTATGTTTCCACTGTAAAAAGTTATGTGGAAAGGCTACAAATTACTATACATGTTCATTAAATTCAAATGTGCATTGTCAACTGTGTCACACTGGTTTAATGGTTTTTTATTTTACTTAACCTAAGCCGCATATGTTCATGCTTCCCACTTCGACTCGAAAGATGCGCATAAAAACCATAAAACTTAAACGACATTAAGCTGAAATAGTCGTCCTTTGCATCACGATTTGCAATGTTAAGCAAACAGCAAAGTTGAAAACAAGCCATAAAGTTATGACCACGACTGTGTGTTACTAACCTTACTCAATTTATTTTTTGGGTAAATGCTTACTCTTTTGTAGGTTATGCTTTCGAACGCTTTATGGGCGGGTTTTGTTTAGTTTTTTTCTCCACTTTATTGTTGATTTTGTTGTTGATTATGTATATATCATGGCGAGATAAATAAATGAGTAAGAGAGATAAATAGTTACAAATGCAATCAAGTAAATAGTTTATTTTTGGCTTGAGACTAAATCATGAGTTGGCAATCTAAGTGGGTCAAAGTCTGATTAGCGAGGTCACATGCATATACGAGTATAATGATTTTGTTTCTGTTTCTAGGAATTTCTAGTCGCATATCAAACGGGAGAAACGATCATAACGACTCAATGCAAATGTTACAAATAAGATATAACCAAAAGCGTTCGAGTTAGAGCGTTAGATAATTAAAGTAGATTTACTTTAGTTATAGTATACAATAGTGTTTTACACATCTTACAGGTCTAATGGGTCGGAAAACAAATAACTTCAATTCGACACATTCAGTCGTTTTGTACTTTTCCCTTGAGCAAACGATATCTGTGACTACTTAGGTGTCATGATCCACTTGCGATTCATTTCACATTTAAAAGGTTTTGTCTCGACATGCAACAGTCAGCTCTTCCCATTTACAAGTCAGATTTTGTGCCCCTTAAACCTCTCACGACATATTTTCTTTTCAACTTAAATCCAGTTCGCAAAGTGTTTATTTATTCTAAATGCATTTGTACTGACGTTGGGTAGACCTTAGGTATATAGATACTTCTCTACAGTATATAATTGTTATTCAAGACGATTCTGCATCTTTTCATCAGAAGTTCCGTGTTGCTCAACAAGTTTGTCATATACTCGCAATGGTATGGGTGTAAAATACTGCATTTTAATTTAGCTGACACGATATTCTTATACCCTTGGAGTAAGATACTTGTTCTACAGATATTTTAATATTCTAATTTTTGTAATATGACTGGTGGTATATAATTAGCTGTATTATAAATTCTAGGCCCGACGGTTTAAAGCTTAAAGTTTAATGTGTTAATTCTGACGCATGCTGGTTATCGAAACTTGATGTGCATTTTCAAGCAAGAGGCCAATGAACCTTTTCTTGGTTAAGTTAGTTAGAACTTACACATTTCGGTTTCGTGTTCATTCAACCGCAAAGATGGCTAATTAGCGAGTACTTAGAGCTCGAATAGCAGCCCGAAAATAAGTTTGGACCTCCCAAGTGATTTGAGTGCCTCGACACGTGCATGCCATAAAGCCTGGCAAATCAATAAAATACATAACCAAATCAAGAAAATGCGAATTATTGACGCAAGTGATTTATGATGTTCCGAGTGAAGGAGCCAGAAATAAAAGAAGAGGGTAGCATTGTAGCTATAGATGCTAGGAATGTCTCGAATAAAAATAGTTTATATGAATTCCATTCCGCCCACAAGCATGAAAAACATTGAATTATTTATATTAATTATTCCACAGAATAAAACATAATGGCGGCTGTTGAGGTGCGGAATGGCTATAAGTACTATGGCTCCAAATCAAATCCCAAGATTGTGCTTAACCAGCTAAATATGAACGTGATGCGTGGTTCTATGTAAGTTGCATTTAAGTTTTTTTGGTAAACCGAACTAAGTACTATGCTCCTTCTCTCATACGATCAGATACGGATTGCTGGGTGCCTCCGGCTGCGGCAAGACAACCCTGCTCTCCTGCATCGTTGGCCAGAGGCGCCTTAATGGAGGCGAGGTCGCCGTGCTGGGCGTCAAGCCAGGAGAGCCGGGTAGCGGCGTGCCAGGATCACGGGTGGGATTCATGCCCCAGGAGATCGCCCTGGTCGAGGAGATGACCGTCAAGGAGACCATCTTCTACTTTGGCCGCATCTACGGACTGACTGACGAACGCATCCGGGAGAAGTTCAAGCTGCTGAAGGAGCTGCTCCAACTGCCGCCAGCTAGGCAGATGATCAAGCAGTGCAGCGGTGGACAGCAGCGACGCCTGTCTTTCGCCTGCGCCATGATCCACGATCCGGAGCTCCTCATTCTGGACGAGCCCACCGTGGGATTGGACCCCATGCTGCGTGAAAAGTGTGTGCAAAAAAGTGTTTGGCCTGCCTGCAGAATAACCTAATTTGTATCATCTTTCAGGATCTGGGACTTTCTCGTGGAGACGACGAGGAATAGCAAATTGGCTGTGATTATAACCACCCATTACATAGAGGAAGCCAAACAGGCAAACTGCGTAAGTGGAAATAAAAATCGTGATTAATACGGAGCTTAATATATACCCTAATTACTCATTCAGATTGGTCTTATGCGCAATGGTGTGCTATTGGCCGAGGATACGCCTACCAACATTATGATCAAGTTCGGAACTCAGTCGATCGAGGACGCCTTCCTCATTCTGAGCCAGCGGCAGGGCAACGAAGACGAGTTGGCCCAAATCATGGATCACAACAAGAATCAGGCCTTGCCGGCAGCTGTGCTGCCACCTGAGGTAATAGACACACACGAGCCCAACACGCCGGAAAAACAGCCCATCCCGTTCGAGGAGCCCCTAAACGAGAACCGCAAAAAGATTTTCTTTACCACCAAGGGCAGGGTAAAGGCCCTGATGACCAAGAACTTTGTACAACTCTTTAGACAGCCCTCGTAAGTTCCAACCAACATCCAAAGATGTCGTCACGATTAATGACCAATTATTTTAGGGGAATTATTTTCATGCTACTGTTTCCCATCATACAACTGACGTGTTTTTATCTGGCCATTGGAAAGACGCCCACGAACCTTGAAATAGGAGTCTATTCCGGCGAAGTGGAGAACTATGGGGAGTGCTTCGACGAAAACCTGGTCACAGTCTACAAGGACAACGACAACGAGAGCTGTCTATTCAACAAGCTATCCTGCAGATACATCCGCGAGTTGGGTGACGACGTGGCCACGCGGAAATACTACGCCAGTGAAGCAGATGCATTGAGTGATGCAAAGCGGGCCACAACCGTTGGCTATTTGCACTTTGCCCACAACTTCAGCGATTCGATTCTCTCGGTGATGGAGGACGGCATCCACACCAGTGACGGTGCCGTCGACCACGCCGAGCTTAGTATCCACATCGATATGACGGGTAAGAAAGTGCCCGTGCGAAGTCTTTTAAATCTATAGAGTTGTTCTGCAGATCAACAAGTGGCGTACTTCATGCAGCGAAAACTACGTGACAAGTTCAGCACATTCATGAGGAGTGTTGTGAAGGACTGCAATGTATCCACGGCCATTGTAGATCTGCCCGTCCAGTTCCAGGAACCAATCTTTGGCAGCACAGACATCGAGTTCCAGCAGTACTGTGCCCCAGGAGTGGTAATGACGTGAGTAGAGCATCCACACAATGGACATCCACACAATTACCTCTGCTCACTTGTTTATGTTTTTTATTTTATGAGCTGACGAAATTCACCGCAATCCATTAATTGGTTCTTCGTTGGTAGTAAATCAGATCTTTGCTTGAATCAACATTACCCTATACCCCTATACCCTAACTGCTAACTTGTACCACCACCTCTTCGCAGCACTGTTTGGGATTTCCATTTATTAATTCCCTTAATTGTATCATAGCATGGTGTTCTTCCTGGCCACTTTGATGACGGCTGCAGTGTTCATTTCTGAGCGCATGGACGGCATCTGGGACCGAACTCTTTTGGCAGGTGTCTCGGCCAACGAAATGCTGTGGGCCCATCTTCTAACCCAGCTCATCATCATGGCCCTGCAGTCGTTCGAGGTTATTATGTATATTGGTCTAGTGTTCGATACTTACAACAATGGGGATACCACAACGCTCATTGGGTTGTTAACGCTGACCGCATTCTGTGGCATGTTGTTCGGTAAGCTGAGACACAAGAAATGTGCCAAAGGTGCAGTTTAAGAACTATGCTGTAATTCACTAGGTCTCTTCATATCCGTCTTTTGCAAATCGCATACAGAGGCAAACTTTGTGGCTACTGGCGCATTCTACCCCATGATTATACTGTGTGGTAAGTGTCCTCCAGCCAGTTTTCCCATATTCCTTTTTAATGAAACCTAATTTGGAATACGTGCAGGACTTCTGTGGCCCTTGGAGAGCATGCCGCAGTTTCTGCAGGACCTAGTGATGGTGCTACCCTTTACCATACCCTCCATCTCCGCTCGAAATGTGATCGAGAAGGGCTGGAGCATCACACACGAGAAGGTCTACAATGGTTTCCTGGTCATGGCCGGCTGGACGATCATCTTCTTCGTGCTCTGCCTGATTGGTATCAGACGCAAGGCGTAATTTTGGACCTTGGGCTAATCTTTAATATTCGGGGGCCTTTCATTTAGTTGTAAGGTTTTAGCATTTTTTGATAGGTGATCCATGTATGTGCATATCGTTTTAATTTAATAACTATCGGAAGCATATCACTCGCATGTTGTAGACTCTCATCACACAAGGAAACACATTCATACCAACGAATCGTAACTTATTTTTAGTCAACGTTCTATACTGCACTAAAAATATCATAAGGTCTTAAGGGTGTCTCACAAATAATATTTATAATACACAGGACAACAAATCGTACTCATTGACAAGCACAACACAATTTACAACAAGTCATACATTTTTATTCACATCGAATGTGTGTGAACTTTGTATATTTAAATGTGAAATTATGTAAATCGAAATTTCAAATCAACCAAAAATATAAACCTAAATTAAATGATTGTAAAAGTGATTGATTTCGGGGTAAAAAGGTAATTTTGTAAGAAGTTATTAAAAGGTTAGTATAACTTAAGGCATCGCATTTAAATCAGCGATTAATATCCGTTTAAGGCAGTCAACAAAAGTTTAAAGTTTGTTCTTGTGTGAAATTCAAAGCTGCATAAAACTAAAGTCCATTCCTCCTACACACGAATATGCATATATGAAATTGTATGTTTGCTTTTATATATAATATTGCTCCATGTGTGTGGGCCAAGGGCAAGGACACACTCACGACGACGACGATGTCGAGGACGTGCCAAAGTTGCTGACACACTTCGGCCTGGAAAGTGCTAGACAGAATGTCTGCCCGGCCGGATGACTCCCCCGGACCTCCCCGACTTTCTCGGTGTCTGCCAGCAGACATTTTTATTACAAAACTTTATCTTTGCCAAATACGAAAAGGAAGAGTAGGAAAAATACATATAAAATGCCATCGTCCTGCCATTCTCCCTGCCAAGTCCCCGGTGTCCTTGTGAGCGTCAGTTTTTGTGGGTGTATAAAGTGATGGGTGGCATAAAATCTAGTTTGGTATTCTATATAACTTGCATTAAATATGCAAGATAGGAGTCATTGCATAAGTTTGAGTGCTAACTTGTTGCGTTTCAGGGAATGTGTATGCGACTGCCAGATTAGAATTGCAATGGTAGAGTAACAAGTGAATGCTAAGTTCCAAATGATTAGGCTTTAAAATTTGAGCAAGCATTCATTAATTAATGGATTTTCCTCAGTTTTATATCATACTATGTTTTTACAAATAACTAGGTAAAACACATGTCTCCACAGTTCTCAGCTTATATCAAGAACACACACATAGTTGACACTGAAATAATAGTCTATCATCTTTGCAAGAGTTTTACGTCTTTTCAAAAGTTATTTCAGTGTAAGCCCTCATAAATTGGGGTCAATAATTCATCTGTACTCGCAGATAAACTGAACCTTTGTATACATTTAAATTATTACCATTCCGCATTCTGCACACAAAATGCCAAGTAAACTTTTTGGTCAATCCTTCTGTCTGGCGCACACAGACAAAGATTTTCCTGGGGATGCCCCACAAGCAACAACAACAACAACAACAAGGAGGAATTAAAACAACGTTTTTGATAACAAACAAAGTTGCATGAGTAGGTCAAGGTGCCTGAAAGTAGGCAACTGAAAAGTTTTCTCGAGCGTTGACTGCACAAACAATTTGGGCTAGCTATGGTTTAAACTTTGAACAAGAACACAACCACACCCAGACAATATCAACAAACTGAAAAAACCTCCTCACTCCCAAAAATTAACACATTCTCCAGACTAGTGAAAAAGCTGTAACAACTTTTGACCCATTTCATGTATATACAAAAAACATGTTTGGCCTTAAATTCACTTTGAAAGGGCGGCGAACTGAAAAGTTAGTAAAATACTCTCGTAATTTGACCTTCAACCGAGTGAAGCCAACTCAGGAAACAAACTCACACATGGACAGCAAGCAGACAACCAAAATCTGGGGGAAATGAGTAAATATTTAAACGTTTGAAACAAAATGAATTTTAGACTCAGGAGCTTGGAGTTCAGTCTGCAGAAGGTTTCTGGTTTGCTATAGGGCGTGTATGTTGTTAAATTCACATCTGAAATATAGACCAATTGCTTATTGTACACTTTAAATGCAAATGAAACTAAAATTGCAGGGATCAAGATTTATAATTCCGTAGATCGGACTATCTTCCATTATAAGAGTCAATCGAATAGTAATTAGAAATAAAGAAAGTTATATTAAATATATAAGTTCAACCCAAAATAGAATGATGTCGCCCAATGACTTCTGCAAACATAAACAATGTCTATAAAGGCGCAACACAACTTTTATCCAAAGGATGTGGGGCCATATTTTTCGAAATTAAAACCATCTGGCCATCAAAATGAAAGATGACACAATTGAGCTTCGAGGGCGAAACGGTTTTGTTGGGCCCCACAGTTGGAAAGGAGCCCAAAACAATGCCGACTTTTGCATTTCATTGACCCTTTAAATGGCTAAGAAACACACAGAAGGCACCGCCAACACACTCCTCTGCATGTCAGTCAAAGTTCTTTCTCTCGGCAAAATGGAGAAAAATTTGATTTGGGGAGTTTATTCAATTTGCTGCATGTGGGCCCGCCTGGAGGGGGCACATCACATAGATAGCCACACTCACTCGCACACTGGCATTTAAGTGCACGCCGCTCAACTGATGTCTGACGGACAACCAGAGTTATGGCCAGTGGGTGGCTGGAATCGGGTGGGTGATTCTGGGTGATTCAGATGGGTTGCGGGCTGGCCTGGGCTGGTATGGTGCGCTCTGAACTTTGCCAATATAATACAATCAACGTTGTGCTTCGATTCGATGCGCATTCAATGCGTTTGCCGCTGTTGAGGCAGTTGAGGTGGCTACCAGTCCAGCTACCGATGCGTAGGCCCACCCAACCTCACGTGCACCTGCCCCCAATCCTTATCCACATCCACATTCACATCCCCACACAAGCCCACACCCACACACGTCACTCCCGCTTCTCATGTGCAGAGGATGCCTTTTGTACATAGGCTCGTTTCATTCACTCGCCCGAGCAGTGTGTTCGATTTTTACCTCGTTCTCGCTCGCTCCCTATGTAGTCTATGTACTCCTGTGCTCCGAGTTCCTTGTCCTGCACTCCGTCGCACGCAGCGGAGCACGGGGAAGCAGCTGGGGGATCCTGACCACACATGCGTTTGGCCTTTTGCCTGGCACACATAGCAACAGCAGCAGCGGCAGCAGCAACTACGTCAGGTTGCTGCAGCAGCAGTGGCAACAGCAACAGCAACAGAAATGTCGCGCTGTGTTTCAATCGTTTTATATGGCGCAACTGCCGATTGGATTGGTACAGTGGTCACTGCGTATGAGATCCCTTGCTCTTAACCAAATGCAGTACAAATAATTGCAATTAATATTTATTAATCAATAGTATTTTCTGAAGCTTCTTTATTTCATTATAATCCTATAATCATGAAGAATAATTTAATAAGCATAGATGACTTTTTTCAATGGTGAGTGAGTTCCGTACAATAGTAGAGCCACACTGAAAACTCTGGGGAGTAATTCAGTTAGAGTGGTATTTTTGTTGGGACTGATAGGATAGTTGTTTCCTGGATCACTGTGCACAAAGGCAGTGCTCGAGAAGCGTCAGCCAATGCAGCGACCGGGAAAACAACAACGGCGGCGGCTAAAATACATGCGTGGGGAAAAGACGCGAGTGCAGGGGGCGGGAAGGCTCTGTTTTTCGGGGGGAGTTGGGAAATTTTGTGGGTGAGAAAGGGTGGCAGGGTGTTGCGAATGGAAACGTGGACGGCGAAGCTGGTGAAAATGGCGGCAGCGACAGCGACAGCGACAGCGACGCAGCCTATTTCGGTGGCCAGAAATATAAAAAAGGGGCGTGGACGGGGAGGGGTCGGGGCGGCCGGGGGTTCGTGGCAGCTGAGGGACAATGTGCAATTCACCGGAGAGCAAGCAAGAGAGAAAGAGAGAGCAAATGGGTGGAAGTGGGCGTGCAGGCACACACCGAAATGCAGTCGGAAAACGAGGACCTGCACACAACTGCACTGGGGACTATGTACGATCCGGATGTCGTGTATGTATTGCCATTGACCAGGACATTCCCCCTCTCGCTCTCCGGGCCCATCTCTTTCTGGCCTGCTCGCTTGTTTACCAATTTATTTTGCGCACAATACGAAACACGGAAAATGCATGAGGCCACCGGCTGTCTCCCAGCCCCAATCCCACCCACAAGACCGCCGCCCACCGCCCATCGCCCATCGCCCACTGCCCACCACCTCAAAAAAAGGCCGTTGCGTTGCATACGAACGCAATGATAGCCACACAGCAGAGCAGGCCAAAAGCAACAACAGGGAGCGGGCCGAAAAAATTGCAGAAATTCCAGTTCGATTTTTGGCCATAATGCAAAAAAGCATGTTGCCCTGCTCTCTCCTCCTGCCCCTCCTCCGCACAGATGAACATATATGTATGTATCTGGCATCTCGGTTGCTCCCGCATTCAGTGTTTGTTGTTAGTTTCCGGTTGCCACTTTGTGCGGGGATTTCTGCCTTTCCCCAGTTTCCTTTCCCGGCTTTTCCTTGCTTTTTTAGACTTTCGTCGTGCTTTTTTTTCCAGCTTTCTGTTTGCCTTTATATCCTTTGCAGGCCGCGACTTCCACTTTGATAGAACGAGCGCCGTGTTTTATTTTGTTCCTCCTTCATTGTTGCCCCTGACTTTTGCCAAAAAAAAAGGAGAAAAAGAGAAGGAGGTTTGGCGTGTAGTACCACGCTCGTAGTGAGTTTTTGTGCCCCATGTCCTTCGTAGTAGTTAGTACGCGTGGTCCAAAGTCAGTCATCAGCCCATACGCATTTCGCTAGTCCACGTAGAAAAAGTCGCTATGGAAATGCAAAGAAATGGAACGAACGACGTAGAAAGGAATGGCAACGAAAAATTGAAGAAAAATGGGGCACAAAGGATTCGAACGTCCTGAAAAAAAACCGAATGGAAGAAGGCAACTTGGCATCCTAAGAGAGGGACACATTTTTCGTTGTCAAATATTCCCTATTTTTGGCCATTTGATACTATGAAGCTTCTGTAACTTGAGATTACTTGAGATATATGAGAAATGTATGTTTTCTAGATATTTCCATCGAAGCAACCCGCTTCATTTTAGTTTGAAACTCGCACCCCGTTCTAGACCCGAAATATCTCAAATATAAAAACCTGTCATCCAATGAGTCCCACACTACTTGCTTTCGTTATCCTTGGGCTGTTCAATGCAGCATCCTCGTTCGTTAGCTGGACTGAGGCGTTTCACGAGCAGCAGGCGACGTATCTGCGTCCCGGTGAACCTCACATCCACGATGCACAGACGCTGCTCAACATGCTGTACGTGCACAATCAGATCCAGGTCTACTGTCAGCCCCCAATGGAGTTGACCATGTGGAACGTATTCCAGAGCAACCGCCTGCGCTTGCAGATAGCCGCTGACGGAGATTATAGTCAGTATAAGGGAGCCACCGTGCGGGAAGTCCATCAGGCGGTTCGCCAGCTGGACGATTGCCACGAGGGGAAGCCACTGGGGCATTCAACAGAGGAGCCAAGGATCGTTACGATGGCCACACATGATCACGCCTGCTATGGCATCTATACAGTTGAACCGTTTGTCCTTACGCTGGAAGTGATCAGTTGCGACCTTGAGCGGGTAACACAGTTCACCTTTGGCCTCGTTTTGTGGCTAAGCTGTCCGCTCCTGGCGGATTCGCTGCTCGCCTTCTACTGCTCAGCTGCGGCCTTGGGCGCCCACCTGGCGGGTGTGTTGGCGGTCGCAGCCGCCCTAATGTCATCGGACCGCGAGCGGCACCTGCGCCTTGGAACGCTTAAGGTGAACTTCAAGCTGGTGCTCAAGGAGCGGCCCACTGCGATAACCTTGGCGCTGATCGGAGGCGCTTGGCTGCTCAAGTCCGCCTGCCAGCGCTTCAGTTTCCTGTGGCGGCGCACTCTGTTCCGCCGTCTGCATCACCGCCTGCTGAGGGCCACCTCATACTGGCTGATCTTCACTGCATCCGATCACAGGGGCTTTGGGTGGACCTGCCTAATGCTGCTGATCCCCTGGCCGGAACTTTTGTCGCTGATAAGCTGGCTGAATACCCAATACGCTCGATACCAAAGGTGCTGCTTGAAACCAACGGAGCAGTGGGAAATCGTGAGTCAGGAAGCCCCTTATCAAGGGTCACATTGGCGGATTGGGCGATCCGGACACGATAATCTTTTATCCGAAAGCCAAGGGAGTTTTAATCCCATTAACATGCGTTTTTATCGCGAGCAGCAACAGGATGAGCAGAATGAGCATGATGAAAATGCCTTAATCTGCGAATCCTGTGCTAATTGTCATGGACGACCCTCCACGTGGAGCTGTTTTAACAGATGTCTTCAGATGAGCTCGACTAGAAATCCACCCAGCCCAGAACCTCATTTAACCATTTTATATCGCAATCTTCACTATTCAAACTCTGAAAGCAGCTCCACGTTCCAGTGATAAAATAGAACCTACATTGAAGTCCAAGCCAGCAGAAGAAATCGGAGAAGGATTGGATCCACTGCAATCGAATCGATGCTAAGGGAGGCAAACAAGAATTTTCTATTTGCCAAGATAAGTTGCCTTATGAAAGAGGTTGTCGATGGGTGGCAGACAAAGTTTCTCAAAAGCGAGGAAATGTGTAGGCAAACTCTGCCTTATTAAGTGCAAAAATGGTCATGAATGAACATCACTAATTAACTAAGGACTGAAATATTACCTAGAAAAGTTAAATAGGCATCACAAAAAACCAAGTACTGAAATTACAGCTTTGATTTGATTTTATGCTTAATGTTGTTAAATTTCGTTTGTGTACAACTAAAAGTTTTGGTTTTCATAAACAAGTGAATCCATTTTGGAAGAATTCATCTAACTTTTTTTAGAGTATAACTTAAGTGCATATGTCAATGACGATTTAACAGCTGTCAAGTGATTTATTCTCAGTTTGGTTTGGCAATTCGTCATGCGTGCTTACAAAATCCAACTCGTGCAAGAATTGAAACCAAACGATCATCAAGCAAGGCGTAGATTCGTCGAATGGGCCCAAAACGAGATTGCTGTTGTTCCCGATTTTTCATAAGCCTCCAAGATCTTGTGATTTAACACCGCTAGACTACTTTTTGTGGGGCTATGTAAAGTCATTGGTCTATGCGGATAAGCCACAAACGCTAAACCATTTGGAAGACAACATTCGCCGTGTTATTGCCGATATACGGCCAAATATTGGAAAAAGTCATTGCAAATTGGACGTCCAGATTGGACTACATCCGAGCCAGCCGTGGCGGTCATATGCCAGAAATCATATTTAAAATGTAATGCCACAAGATTATCTTTCATGTCAATAAAATTCATGTCAATCGAATAATCCATCGTTGTTTTATTGCAATTTAAAGTTCTATACCTCTAAAAAAAACACCCTATAGTATAGGAATCTGTAATAATAGTGGTGAATGGCCGCTGAACCTAAGTTCCAAACTTCTAAACAGACTCCTGCATCCGTGCTGCTTTTAACTTAATTGTCCTGATTAGCATGCCTCCGTGCCTGTTATCCTCGTTGAAATTTTTGTGCTTTTGACATTCGTTGGCGCTTGGAGTTACGAAATAAGAGACTCGCTGTGGGGCGAGGGGGTTCGGGTGGTGCGTACTGCGTATTGAGTGTGGGGGCACAAATGTGCCTATTACCTCCTCCCCAGCAGTTTACCATTAGCCACACGAACGGAGGAGCAGGCTGCTAATACTGATGCTGATGCTGATGCAGCTGCAGCACTGGAACAACAACAAAGTTCGGTCAAACGTCAGAAATGTTCGTGCGCTTTGGCTATTGAACGCAGTCCAAAGCGCAGTGCAAAACGCATTGAATCCACCCACTGCCCACTGCCTACTGCCCACCACCCAGTACCACCAACAACACTCCATGCAGGGACCAAGGACCTACTCCTCGGCCCGGGCATCGGCAAATGCAAATGCAAATGGGTAAAAAGCGCTTTGACGACCATGTGGATGGAGGCGGTTGGGCTGGTCCTGGATGCAGTGATGAGTGGGCGGTGGCTGGTGGGTGGTGGTGCAGGGTGGACAGTTGGACGGGGCAGGCGCAAAACGCATTTCAAATCGAAAAGTGGTACTTCACTCATTTGGCGCGGGGAAACGGCGGCAGGTGACTAGCCAGAGGATTCGTTTCTCCACATAGATACAAATACAGGGTATCGAGAATAAGTTTGATGGTTTATGTTTCCTTAATTGCACAAAAGCTTAGTGTAATGGATTTCGATAAAGATCATCTATTTAAAATTATTGATAATTGATAATAATTGATAACCGTTTAAACTTTCTGAATCTTTAGCTGAAATAAAAGGGTGTCAGCTAGTTGCAACCCCAATTTAATTTTCCTGGCTTCATTTGGTCCGCTTGGCTGAAGGAAAAATTGACTAAATGCGCCGATTTATGTGCATTACGTTCGGAGGCGACCTGTACGGGCGGGACCGTCTGTCGATATCGAAGCACGACCAACCATTTATAATTGCCATATTTGCCATAACTCTGGAAGCTCGACAGTTTTCTATATCAGCTGTATATTTTTCCAAACTTTCCGGTTTTGGTGGTTGATTTGGGCTAGGGAAAGTGCAACCAGGGGTGAAGTGGGGGTTGTGCTGGGTTTTTGGGTGGTTTAAGACTGACTTGGGTTGGGTGGTGAGGCGCGAATCGACTCGGGATGTTAGCTATAAAGTGCATTTTGAGCTGCGGTGTCCCGTTTTGGGATTATGGGGGTTGTGCACGATGGCGTCAAAAGGTCAGTGGCAGGGTGGAATATCATTGATTTGGAAACCTGAAATAGTTCTTTTTTGATTTGTAGCAAGGAAATAATTCTAGCACATGTTTTCCGTGTACAATATTTTAATTTATATGAATTTTTTGTAGTAGTTCAAATAATACGAAACTGGATAAAAACAAACATTATCAAATATTTTTCGAGGATAATGTTGATATACCACATAATAAGACGTTAAATAGTCAAGGAAAGAACATACCATATACTCGAAAAAATAAGTATTCCATATTATATATAGCGCTTTTGAATAGACCGTAGAGTAACAAAAAAAAAGGTATCTGTATCTGGAGTATTTAGGATGATTCAACAAATTGCAGCGACTAGGAGACTTATTGAAACTAAATTCGTAAAAATATCCTAGTAATTATAAATGGGCATAATAATTCAAGACTTTCATTAAAAATTACTAATATAGCTTTGCTTTAAAATTAAGTATATTACACACCTGCACCATTTTGATGTCCTTGTGTGAGTGTCCCGTTAATGAGTCCTAATCCAACGGATATTTGCGTGCCGGTTGCTCGGCGAACGGTAAATTAAGCAGAGGAAGCCGTTAGAGCGAGACGCCAGCAAAACAAACGAAAGCAGCTACAACTGAACTTAAGACGCGAGAGAGCGGCGCACGTGGTGGAATCACTTTTGTTTTAGTTGCGCTTTTATTGCACTGCTTGTCGAATTCATTGAATTTGGTGGGAATACGCACGCACACACACACACGCACTCACGACTGCATTGGCGAATAGTGTGGGCGGAGTGCAACGAAAGAGCGGGAGAAGCGAAACGAAAGACACGCGGTTTTAATTTGCTAGCTGTGATTATCGCGATAGTAGTGCTTGTGTCTTGGATTTACAATTAATTGTATTGCACTGCGCGAGCTTCTGTTGACTGCACCGCTTCGAACCGCATTTGGCTCAGTACTTGCTTGCTTTGCCGTGCGCAACACGAACCGAACGCGAACTCAGTCAGTTTATTCCTATTTCCCCGACGCGTTCTAGAGTCAGCTGCGATGGCTAGCGGTGGAAGCGGGACGATAACCTCCGATACTATCGGTGTTACTAGCATCGATGACCGACTGCGAGTGTCGATTAGTTGCAAGGTTTGCAACTTCTCCCAAATTTGGTTATTTGGCTATTATTGGTCAATTTGTCTGAATGATAAGAAAATAATAAAAACGAAAAGCCGTTAAAAGATAAATGGTTTACAATAATTTAATACAATACATTTAACAAAAAAAAAACGCCTGTTTCCAATGACGAAATACCGAAAAATACTGTTGGTATATTTACATCTCAAGTTTATAGAGCATGCAGCTCAGACCAAAACCGTGGTGAAAAACTTGGATATATCCTTTTCAATTTCAAAAATATTGAAATTTCTTCTCTTTTCTATACAGAATCGGACATTAAAGCCTTGATAGCTCCATACAGTGACTTTATATTTATCAGTATAAAGGGGAAATAAATTAGGGTTCCCAGAAATGAAACTTATCAACGACTGGTACATTTTCGCAATTATTTATTTAAAGGATGCCCGTTTGAGAGCGTTCCAGCAGATGATTCAGTGCCATCGGCTTCCAGTTGCTGAAGCTTCCATCGCTGACCATGCAGACGTGACGATCGATGTAGCAGAACAGCTTGCCCACGCGATAAATCTGTAAATCAGATCATAAATATATCAGTATATAAATATCTTTGGTCAAAAACGAATTTTCATTTACCTGTTTGCCCATCTCACGTCGCCCTGGCAGAGGAGCGAAGATGATTCCCAAGTCGGCGCATTGCTGCGACACCAGCTCTTTGAACTCCAGCTGGGCGGGCGGATGAATCAGGTCCATCATTATGACAGGAGCCGGCGGAACTGGAGGCGGAGGCGTGGGCGTGACCGTGGGCTGCAGCAGGGCATCGCTGGCTCTGTGCATCATCTCCAGAGCTCGCCGCAGATGCTCCTTAACGCTGGGCTCGCGCAGAAGCGGTTCACTCAACATGCTCTTCCAGCCGGTGTACCAACGGGAGATCTCCGCGTAGTCCGGCGACTGATTCAGCCAGACTACGAGCACCTGCATCCAGCGCGGGAAGAAGTGTCTGTCCAGTAGCTGCGCCATGTACATTGGATCGATGAGCTCGTGCCACTCCCACACCTGTTGCCACAGCTCCAGGTCCTGGTGCAGTGGGTTGATGATGAACTCGGCTAGAGTCACCTGCAGTTTGGGCACTATGTGCCGCTGCAGGAACTCCTGCATTTCCTCCTCGGGGAAGGCCTTCTGCCAGGGCGTGAGCATGGCCCTAGCAGATCGGTCTTGCGGCGACCAGGCGCGCAATGCAACGCCCAGTTTGCTGCGGATCTGAGGATAGACAGCCTCCTCCAGCTTACTGCCCAAGATGGCGTGCCACGGCAGCACCCAACTGTCGATTGGGATGGTGTCGGTGAGAGGGTCCCACTCCTGCACTCCAGCCGCCAATCGTGGCAGAACCAGTTGCTCGAGCACCGAATCCAACACCCAACTAGGTAGCAGTGGTGCCCAAGCATCCAGCAGTGCCGCCATCGGCGGGTGCTCCTTGGGCTGCCATGCGGCGGCGCTGGCCCGAAACGAAGGCATCACCCCGGCCCAGATGAGCGAGGAGTACGGATCGAAGACGTTGCGGGGCTGCTGCTCAGCGGCATCTCCTTGCTGAAGCATCCCGCGCCATTTCTTAATAAGTTGCAGCGGCTCCGTTGGATGTTCCAGTGGCTGCCACTGCACTAGTTCCTTCTTCAGTAGCGGCGCTATCACACCCGCTGCCAGATCTGCAAGCCCGAACTCTTGGAACTCGGCAGCATAGTCCACGAGCAGCTCCCGAAAGAGTCGTTCCGCCTGAGGTAAACTCAAATCTGGATTCTCGCTTAATCGCTCCACTCGGTCCAGGGATTCCTCCAGCGTGCGTATGTGGTTTCGTTCTAGTTGGACGATCTCTTCCAGCTTCCGGTGCTCGCTCTCCAGCGCTGCCTGCTGGCTGGAAGACTCGCGTTCCTCGTTGTCGATGGCGATGATCTCCTGCTCGCACTGGCTGACCAAGAGCTGCAGGTTGTGCGTCAGCTCGGGCATGGCAAACACGCAGACGGGAGCGGATCCCTTTTCCGTCGTTTCCGCGTCGTAGAGCGTCTCCTCTGGCGTAATTTTAGCCTGTCCCAAGGCATGGTAGCCACTCAGCACTCGCTTCTCTGGGCCTGTCATATCGATCACCGGCACATTGCCAAGTTTCTTGCTCAGCTTCTCCGACAGCAAGTGGCTAGACGTGTTGCCCTTGGCAATCACCTCCTCCACGGACTTGTAGTAGTAGCGCTTACCCTGCCGCTCTACCGTATCGGCTCCACTGGCTGAGCCCTTTCGCCACTTGTTCAGCTGGTCCTTGAACTCTTTCGCCTCGCGCACGTCCTCATCCACCTTGATGCTCTTGTTCGTCTTTCCTCCGATGCTTGCGGCTGTTTCGGGTCCATAGGCGCCTATAGCGCCTCTGCCTTTGCGGACATGGGCTTGCACCGGCTGCGAAATGCCCTGCAGGTCTTTGCCCAGACCCTTGCCGGGCTCATAGCCCATTTGGAGGAGCAGCTTAGCTCCGATGCCGCGTGTATGCTGCTCCCAGGCGCCCACGTTGCGCTCGCTGGCGATGTGCGAGCGGTGCTGAAATGTGGTGCTTGCCGGTTTCCGGCCCAGCGATGGCTTCTCCTCTTCCGCGGAGCTGTTGGAGCTGCCCGGGTCGTTCTGGCCAAAGGCTGGTCGTCCGCTGTCGGCCGAGTTGTCGCTGTGCTCGTCCTGGTCCTCTTCGGCACCATCTTTTTGCGAACCTTTTTCGTTATCGGCTTTTAGCGCCTTCTTCTTCTTTTTACCCGCCTGCTGAATGCCGCCGGCCACAAAATTGACGGGCATGGTGTAGTCTTTGGGCTTACGGGCGGCGCGACCCCTTCGTGTGGCTCCCGCCTCGCCACCACTCTCCTCCTCGCTGTCATCCGCCCAAATGCCTGCGAAAAGTTAGTTTACTAACCAATTCTGGCCGAAACTTCAATACGTACCGTAGATCTGTTGGTGCCGGCTCTGGCGCCCACGAGGCCGGTTGATGTTGAACTCATTGTCCAGATCGTAGTCTGTAATCTCAAATCGCTCGTACTCGTTGTCCGACATCCTTGCTAGACGTGGATGTATTACTTGAAGCTTAAACTGAAACTTCTATGAATGTAAACAAACGCACCATTGACAATAGGGATGGCCAATCAGTTGCAATCTTACTATCGAGAATGTCATCGATAAAGCAATCGATGTAAAAGTGCAGTAAATGTATCGTAAATGGCCGCCAAATTTAAATTTGTTGATTATCAAAAATCATTATTTTACGTGCGTTAACCATTTCTTTCGCTCTTTAACTTCCTTTTAAAGTGATCCGTATTTAATAGAACGCAATAAAACATCAAAATAACGTAACATGGTAAACTTGATAACCCGATTTCCATACACAATAATTTTTAAAACATTTTGATAGGGATTCGAATTTGCTGATTATAGTTATAAATGGCGGATAATCGATTTGGTAAGAAATGTATGTTAAAGCCGCCTAATCGTCTCTTGACCAAACTGGTAGTTGACTAACGATTGATTAGCGCTATCAATTGTTTATTGTTATTGAATTGATATGATAAGGATAGGAAAATACGCAATCGTGATAACTAGACGGATAAGAAAATCTCTCTAACCATGTTCACATCGCGGGAATTTTAGTAAATTTAGTCTCTTTCCATTACTGTATGGTGTTCGGTTCGCGAAATAACTTGTCTTAAAATCGTAACAGCAGATATCTTTGAACGATTGGCGTTGGTTGCTTACGTTATAAAATCGTCATAAAATTACCTTTTATTGTTTGAAATGAAAACGGCAACAGAAGAAGTTGAGCCAGAAGAAAACTTAGTTTTAAATATTATCTTGCCTATTCATTGAGCCTACATTATTACAATTTTAATATAATCTTTATATGTTCAATTAACTGGTTTGGGAAGATCTGCGCAGTTTTTCTCTGTGTATGAAACTATAAATGCTACCGCTTTTATCTGCGTACGTAAATCATGTTTAGTTTTACTGGGTAAAAGGAGGTAGTCATCTTCATTATAGGACAGCCCCATTATCAGAACATTATAAAACATCGTTGAACCTCCAGGCATGCTACCACATTAATGGGATCTTATCGGATGAGTCAAATACTAATTTGACTTTATACAAAGAGACCAGTAAATTAGGCCCAACTACAAGGCAAAAGCTCAGTAGCTACCATAAACACTTATTTCGATTTCCAAATCCAGTTAAGCACGTAGCATTTTCCACGGATTTATTTCAATATTTCGGTTTTCGTCTACAGGTGTAGGTGGTGTTCTTTAATCTAAGAAGTTCCAGAATCAATGCTCATGAATCCAGCATGGTGACCCTAAGTTTCTGCAATAGAAGATATATCCGTTTGTGGCCAGTGCTCATACTTCTCAGTGTGGCACTGTTGCTGGTTTGGAGGAACTTGCAGCAGGCTCAGAACCTTGCCGCATCTTCAAACATCGGTGGGCGCAAATCGGTGTCACTCTTGCTGCCCAACGCCTCAAATCCACCAAGTTCCTCTGCCGACTTATATCTGCACAATGATCGGCAGCCCAAAGTCATCCCAGTCATGCGAGAGGACTCCCCTCGCACCAAGGCTCTGCAATCATTGCTCAAGTGCCGCAATCGATCGCTGCGTTTCCAGAGGCTTCAGCATGGAGACTTCTGGCTGCTCCAGAATCTCGTGATTGGACGCAAGAGTCGGGATGTCGGCTGTGCCGAGGCCGTGACGTACACCACCAACGGGGATTTTACGTTCTTCGATAATCTTGAAATGGTGGTCTCACGGTGAGTGCTTTAAAAACATTTATAGCTATACTCTACAGTTGTGGCTAAGATAATAGCTGTATTTCTTTCAATAATTTATTTGCTTATTTAATGCATTTATTTTCCAGCTGGCGTGCTCCTGTAAGTTTTGCCATCCACACGCCGGGTTATGATCTAAACACCACACTGGATGCCATTCGGTATGTGCGAAACTGTTTGCCGGAGAGCGATAGCATCAAGGACTGGGTCTCATTCCACGTGTACTTCCCGAACCGGCACATGCCGGACCACGTACCATACGACGAGGCTGAGGCCCTATCTTACCCGAATATATGCACGTCGGTATCGCCGCCCTACACACGAATCCCTCCTACGGAAAGCTACAAGTCCAGGGCCAACCTCACCTACCCCATCAATGTGGGCCGGAATATAGCCAGGCAGGCGGCCAACACCCACTTCATCTTCGCCTGCGACATCGAGCTGTACCCCAGTCCGGGTTTCGTGGACCAATTCCTTGACATGGTGGCCAGGAATCACAGTGTCCTGCCCCTGGATCCCAGGCAGCGGAGAAGGGTGTATCCACTGCCCGTTTTCGAGATCGAGACGGGTGTTCAAGTGCCGGTGGACAAGGACGAGTTGTTGACGCTCTATCGAAAACAGCAGGCACAGGTGTTCCACCTGAAGCTGTGCCCCACATGCCACACGATTCCGGGCCAAGAAGGGTGGCTCAATCGCACCTCCAAGGCCGATGACCAGCTGCACGTGTTCAGCAAGACGCTGCGGAAATGGAAGTTCCGCGCCTGGGAGCCCTTCTACGTAAGCGATAACACGGAGCCGCTGTTCGACGAACGCGTCACCTGGGAGGGTCAGTCGAACAAGCGCATACAGGTGAGTGACTACTGTAGTGAGGCTTACGATTCAGAGTGCAACATTTCATTGCAGAACTACGCCATGTGTCTTCTGGACTACGAATACCACGTCTTGAGTCCAGCATTTCTGGTGCACAGTCCTGGCATCAAGCATTCCAGCGACAGAGACCCTACTCGACTTCAATACGCAAAGGAAATGACCAAATTTATCAAGGATAAAATCGAACCCGAATATAAAGTGCTCTTCAGAGCGAACTCAGCCTGCAGGACGTGACATTACCTTTGCAATGAGCAACGCCCAAAAATATGAGATGAGGTAACTAATGAATTTATGTCCCATCTAAGTTAGGATTGTGCCAGAACTATGGTGGGAAAAGAGTCTATAATATGTAATAAATATGATATTATCCGATTTTACTAAAACCAAATAGTATGTAAGTACACAACATATAAGTTAAATAACAGTGCTGGCGATCCAATCAGAGTGAAAATATAATATATTAAGGGACTTTATTTATTTAGAGCACTTGTGTCAGTAAGAGCACTGTTTCATGTAGAATGTAGTGGCATAAATGGATAATAAATATAACTTAAATTGAAAATACAAAGTTGTTGAATGGTTTCATGACATTGTATATTTATCTAAATCGCAACACTTTCTTTGTGCAGATAGTCTTTTTTTATGGCATTTCGTCGCAAAACATTTGATAAAAGCTCCTGGCGCTGAAAAAAATCAGAGGACACTTCGTGAGCTTGGTTTTGTTGAACGCTGGCATCAGGTTTTCCATCCTGCCACCACTTCGATTGTGGCACATCCCACAGTTTTTGCCCCGCTTTGGGCATTACGTAAATAATTATTGGTTGTTGTGAGATCGGATAACTGAATTTCACTTCAGTGAGTTGCACTCCGTTTGTTACGGGGTTCAGAGGATCTGGGCCGTAAAGTCGTTGATATCGTTGGCTCCGCACCAGAAACATTATTTGCACAAAGGCAATCAACGCCAACGTGTCGTAGGTCACTAGCACTGCAAAAAAAGAGGTTATCATACACAAATGTGGCATAACAAATTTCGATTCCTACTTGCGTAAAATGTAAGGCCAATGGTCATCAAAATTAAGGTGGCCAATGGCACAATATGTCGGGCAATACGAAGCGTTATAATGACGACTACGACCACTTGGACTGTGTAAATGAACTCGAAGATAGCCAATGGTATCACGTTGTATTTCTTGAGCTGCATTGAAAATATTAATATTACTATTCTTATATATGAAACTATGTAAAGGCTGACCTTGTATGCGCCATAAGCCGCCAATACGCAAGTTGCAATGTGGCAAGAACTGTAGATTTGAATAAACATCATGAGCTCCTTGGAATCTGTAGGGTGATATAAAGTGATACAATTCAAAGATTTGTTTTAATAGTAAGTTACTTCTTGTTCCACGACATATAAAGAAGAACTATTTTAGAGCTCAAAGCCACAGAACTAGTTATAGTAGTGTACATTCACCAGATATAACTACTTACAATTCTCCGCCCAGGTGGCGGACTCCTTAACAATCGTGCTGGTTCTATAGTGAGTTTCCATTATGTTGATAAAGAAGGTAATGAAATTTGTGCCGTCGGCGAATATCAACCACATGAAGACAGTGTTTTTCAACTGAAAACGAAATAAGTGAAAACTGCGATCAAAAGTATAGTATAAACTCACGATGGCCGCAATGCAAGTGACCAGGACACCCAGTCGCACCGAGGCACAAAAGAAGTAGCTCTCCATGAGCACCATGTTGTCCCGGGACCAACTGGGCCACCTGTTCCAGTTGAGGCCGACATTCTGTGGCTTTCCATTCGAGATCTGTGCAGCGAATGATATATGTTGGCCATTTGAACCGAAATTTGACGCTTTGGATATGAAGTCCATTACCGCATGTATTCAGATTGGCATCTTGTACATGGTTGTGTCATTTGCTGGACGGCAATTAGTGCGCATTTGTGGTATTTGTGTGGCTGACACTCCGAATTCTCTGTGGCACGAAGTACTCAGTTCTGATTTACGGACCGACATTACCGGTAATACCAAATTCAATATGTTATTAATGGAATCATATATGTGTTATTGCTCGGTGCGTCTCGGGGTCGTTATTGTTTCTGTTCTAAATATCGTAAGTTACAATAAAACTTCTTTCTTCCCCATAAAACTTACCCTTTCCGCTTCCAGATCAGAGAGTTGGCTTCTAGTATCACACTTTTTGTGTTGGGCGTCAAAATTTTCGAACCTTTGATCGATTTGCTGGAGCACGACGCTGAGTATAAAGACAAAAAGTGGGCTCGAAGGTTCATCAGTTGGTGTGAAAACGGTGGGTGTCTTGGCACCAAATGTTTAATGGCATTTTAGATCACAATTTCACGCAATATTCTGTATAATTAGATCCCGGTATCTTGACCGCAGTTGCTCACACAGTATCTTATGTCCACGTGCTGGCAGGCATCTTAAGTATTTATGGTGCTATTAAGGTAAGTTTAGGCTAGTCCTTTCAATACATTTGCTTTGTACCAAAGAGTTTTAGGGTTTTTTGTATTAATCAGTTACGGAAATGGTTTCTACTACCCTTGGCATTCTGCGAGTTTGTCTACTTTATACAAATTACGTTTCTTCATATCATTCTGATGATTATGCTCAAGAAGCAGATTAACTTGGGCTTTCTCATAATTCTCACTCTGCTGGGCTGTTTCTATATATGTAAGTATCGCTAGTTTTCTATCATAGTTGCTATAGAAACATTAGTGACTCTCCACCGACTTCTCTCAGTGTTTGTGGGCTACAATGCCTGTGCCTGCGTGGCCATGTTCCAGATCATCGGCCTGGTGAAGAGTGACCGCTACCGCGAGCTCTATGGAGACGATCCCTTCCATCCGCTGGTCATGAGGAGCACTCGCCCGAAGGATGCAGCAAAGCCGCTCCACGTGCTGCGTATGCACGACATGCACGACACAAACATCGACGAGGAGAAGCGACTGAGCAAACTGGGCCTGTGGCCACGTCGTCAGCCGCCGGTGGTTTCCGTCCTTCCCGTGCAGGCATCGTATCCACAACCTCCGCTGAAGTGGTGGCAGCAGCAGGCCCTGAGCACCGGAGATGACCACCAGCCGGATCCGTCCGTCTACCGCAACTGGCAGACCAAGGAGCTACTCAACGGAGTGGGCGGCGATGTGCAGCGCAAGAGTGAGCTGAATCGACGCTACGCCGAGAACCAGATGCATCGATGGTACTGATCAATGATTCCAGGAATGGTTGTCTGTTAGTTAGTTTATTCAAATTAACAAGTTATACATAAACAATTGAAACAGCTTTATAATATGCCTAGGTATCTTTAAAGAAACTCATGCTCCTATCACTGTAAGCACACAATTGGATATATTGCAACGTTCAACAGTAAAAAATAAAAAGAAATTACAGAATGTAAATTGCAAAGCTAAATTAGTAAATCACAAGCTTTAAAAAGTTTTGTAAGTTCTCTGAAAGCCAACAGCGTGAATGTAAAAATCCCTATCTGCTTATTCGATAAGTCTTCGATTCCTCTCCTCAGCAACTTGCACTTGCACTGTGCAACAATATCCTTGACTATCCAGCAGGACGAAAGTTTCCATCTCTGTGGGTGTGGGTTTGGTTGCCAGGACTTTTGGCGGGCACTTTGCATAAACGGCACTGCAGATTATGCAACTGTCTGGGAGACACTTTGCATATCCTCGACCAGGAAGCGGGATGCTTCAATGGCCGGTTCGACTTACAAATGCTTTTCCCATTTTACATTCGCAACCAAGTGCACAGCGACCGGAAAAGCTGGGGGAAAAAGGAAAAGAGCAGACAAGCTGCGGGCAGACAGGGATGGGGATATTCGGTGAACCATTCTATTGTGTTGGCCAAACGACAAAAATCAAAATACTTAACAATTGGTGACGCTGGCAATGGAGCATGAGTCGCAGTGGATAATGCTGGGAATGCGTCCAATGGCTTCCAACGATATTCTCAATTTCTCCTTTATTCTCTCGATGTTTCTCTGAGCATCTGCCAACGAAAATCCGGGCCACATGGACATGAGTTGTGCCCAGGAGATTTCTGCGATATGTGCTGACACTTTTGTTGACTGCTGCCGTTGCTTTGCTGCCCTTGGGAAAGCAGCTTCTGTTCTCACCAAAATTTTTTGTGATTTAATTAAAAGTTTTCGGAAAATATTGCATCTCTGCTGAAAAGTACGGACAACTGTGCATTTGTTTGTAATATTTAATAGTGCCTAAAATTATATATTTTACCAACTCCCATGTTGAACTCATGATGTTACTCCACCGTTAGTATTATTTTGTCTTTACTGACTTGGCCTCACCTTAGAATAGTCTTAGAGCGGAATAAGCTTGTCTAATCCTTTCATCAGCGTCTTTCGGGCAAACGTTTTTCTGAAGCTCCTTGGAGGACATCAACAAAGTCCTTAGGACACGACTAGGATACACGTAAGCCGATACGTGTCGCTGATTATCTGCCGTGTGCTTAGCACTGGATTAAGCGGCCAAAAAACGTGGCATGGAGGCCAGGAGGCTGGAACTGTCGTCGGTGAAATACTTCAGGAGCGGAGTCTTAAAAAAGGGAATCTCAGATAGGATGCACCTAATCCGCTCCTGGTTAAATATATATAGAAATGTGTAATTCTGGGCAGGCTCAACAAGTAGGTGAGACTTGGAGGTGGAAGGTAAACGTTTGACTGGTCGACATGCTGCAAGGATTTTTAATTCAATGTACGTGTGTGTGCAAGGCAGCAAAGGATTCGAGCAAGGACGCCACTGGAAAGTGAATTAAAGATTAACTTGGAGTGATTTGCGAATCGCATGGACTAACTGAATTGAAAATTTATGGAATAAAACATTATGTAGCACATTTTATTTGATGATGGCTAAAAATTGCACTTTAGACTTAGTTACTAATTCAGTTCGGGTCCCGAAGGGATGAGTTGCCAAGTGTTTGCTTACACTTAATATCCATCCACCCAGTGATATATTAATGGAATACTTTTACACATTTATTCCCAGCAGTAAATAAGTTAAATTTCGGGCTCAATTTTCGCTCAAGGACATTACTTCGTTATAATCCGTGCACAAACTCAAATTGTGGGCAGATGATGCTCGGTGCGATGGAGCAGGTTTGCATTCTTGTTCAGCGGCTGCAGCTTCACGTAATCTTGATGCGGGTGGTGATGATGCTGCGTGCTAGGCAGCAGCGGTAGTGATGTGTTTGAAGTCTGTAATTGAAGGACATACGCAAATACTCATTAAAACTTCTTGAATTATCCTTTGAGAGGATGGCAGTACGTACCTTTGATTTATCCCGGGCCGCGGCGATGGCCGCCGCCTGGGCAGGACCAGTTTGGAGCTGCTGGGCCGCGGTGGCCAGCATGAACTGCTGGGAGGCGAGCTGCTGCTGGCGGAGATTGGCCGCCTCCAGGCTGTTGACGTGCTCCAGCTCCCGCTGCTTGGCGATGTAGTCGTCGAAGTAGGAGTGCTTTGTGAGCTTCTCACAGGACCAGCGCTTGGTTGGGTCCTTGTCCAGGCACTTCTTGAGAAAGTCAATGGTCAGCGGGTTCTGCTGCGACTTGGCCGGCATCTTGTCCTCCAGTGGCTCCAGCGTGGGCGGCACCGGCAGCGTGATGCCCTTGAAGTACTCGTTCTGCCCGAAGATCTGGATGTGGCGCGGCAGCAGGTCGCCGAGCGTCTTGCGGATCAGGTAGAGCTGGTCCACGTCACTGCGTCCTGGCCAGAGGGCCTCGCCACGCACCAGCTCGGCGAAGAGGCAGCCGATGGCCCAGACGTCCACGGGTGTGCCGTACTGAGTGTCGCCCACCAGCAGCTCCGGCGCCCGGTACCACCTGGTGGCCACGTAGTCCGTGTAGTTCTCACCCGGACTGAGCATGCGGGCGAAGCCGAAGTCGCACAGCTTCACCTGTCCCTGTGCGGTGAGCAGGATGTTCTCCGGCTTGATGTCGCGGTGCAGGCAGCCCTGCTTGTGGCAGTAGGCCACGCCCAGCAGCGTCTGGTAGCAGATCTGTTTGGTCAGGTGCTCCGGACAGCCCTGTGGATGGCGCTCCAGTTCGTGCAGCACGGTCAGCTCGCAGAACTCGAAGACCAGGTGGAGGCGCCGCTTCCGTCGGAACACTTCTAGCAGGGAGACAAGGTTCGGATGCTTCAGGTTCTGCAAGAAATGTCTTGTGAGTAAGTAAATCAAATAGGTATCCATGGCTAAGTTAGGGGTTACCTTTAGTAGCCTAATTTCTCTCAGTGCAATTTTTCGAATCGCTGGATCGTCCTCGGACTCCACAAACCGCTTCACCGCCACCAGAGCACCCGTCTCCCGATCCCGACACTTGTAGACCACGCCGTAGGAGCCCTCGCCCAGCCGACTGAGCTTCTCGTAGCGATCCATTTTGCTGCTACCTTGTGGTCTGCAAGGAAGTTAAGGGGTAAGAGTTATTCCGGCATTCCCACCCCGACTGCGGCTAACGATCAGTTTGAGTTTGGAGTGGATTTTACCTTGAGCTCAAACATTGACCACGTTTGATGTTTGCACGTCGCATTGCTTTGCATTGGGCACACAAAATGTTTAAGAATTTTTCTGTTTGATAGCTCAGACACGAACACATGTGGACTCACAGGGGCGAACTTGAACCTCGAACATTCGAGGGTATGCGAGTATGGGGTGATTTGATATTCGATTCGATCTGTTATTATTTCAAGGGCTGTCTTACGATTTGATGTGATATGCATATATACAGTTTATTATATTGAATAGATTTTGTTTTGGGGATGTCCAGAACATGGTGGAGGTTTGGTTTCACGAATTCGGTATGATTTGGTTAGTTGATTTCGATGGAATGAAACAAACAACAAATGAGAAATCGTTTAGAATGAGTTAATTATTTCAAACGTAAGTTTTGGTTTGGTTTCGAAAATGTTTAATGAGTCTTTTATAATAATACGGAAATAATACAGATAAGAAACTAATTTGTGCCGAAGTATATCTCCCTGCTAACTTGTACCAATCTAAATGTAGCCTCACGGTAATAAAGCTAATCAAATAAATCGATATTGTAAACATTCAATTGCCATTAGATACACAACCTAATCATTAACTGTCTGCCACTTATAAGCACGAGAACTAAATCGATTTTTTTTTACCCAAGTAAAAATTACCCCATGTCGAATTGGTTGCTGCAATTGTCATTGTTTTTAGTGTATGGATTAATGAATTGCATGAAATGGAAAAGAAAACGTATCTGCCAGTTTAAGTGGTGTCGACATTTAAGCTTATTTCCAAATTTGGCTCTGTGTAAATAAGATTAAAAAAAAACTTAGTCGATGTCCATTTTGTATTAGATTCGGAACCGAAGGTAATTAACTTTCTAGCGTGAACACGAAAACTAAATCGATTTTCAGCCCAGGTGTTCGAGAGCGTGTTTCTTTCAAATCGGCATTACTTCCACGTTGACAGTTCAATGCCAGCCACAAACCTTAAACGGGGTAACTGAACCCTACTTGGGGCTTTCTGCATCTTTGCTAACATGTGTGTGGGTCATAAACATGGCATGCAATTAAGTATTTGTGTGCTGCTGATATGGTGGTTTTGGTGGGTGGCACAAATAAATGAAAGCAACACAGGACACCGAAAACGCAGCAAGCAGATGACTTACCTAGGCACCCATCTGGCTAATATTTGACGTATTTGCCACTAGAGTTATATATTGAATTGTGAATGAATTGGATTTTATTTGATTAAAGTCCTTTTGGGAAAGTCTACAATACACACCATGCGCCAAATACTCTGCTTAGCCTGTCGATCAATAAATATTTGAATGGGTAGACCGCTTGAGCGGACGTATGTTTTGTCTGACAACCGAGCACCGAATGGGGGAATCGCTGGAGCAGACCTGGCCCCATGTTCCAGGTCGACTCCACCCCACTGGCCAATGTCATAGCAATGCGACCAAAGTTAACAAAGCTAAAAACCACAACAAAACCAAATCCATGCGCAGTTGCCACAAAGTTGTTCAAGAAGTTTCTCCCCTTTGTTGTTTTTTCTAGCGACTACCGGAAGACATTCAAGGTGTGCTTCTTTGGCTTTCCCAGCTCCTTTCCCTACACATTTTGAGGTTACCTCCTGGAGTCCTCTATCCAAGGAGAAGGCGGCGGAGAAGGAGTGGCTTTCGAACCGGGTTCTTTGACACAGATTGCTGGAGGATTCCATAAAGCTAAACTGGTGCAGCAGTGCAATAAGTTTGTCGTGACTGGCGCTACGTGAGGGTTTCGGGGTGGATTCTATTTGGGGTCCTTATTACTAATTAATGTTTGAATCGCTGGGAAATTATAACAGTATTAGGGATGGCTTTTCCTGGTTGAGTAACTTTAGTTGCCTTGCAGCTAATTTGCTTGCCAGGGGTCACCTATTGTGTTTGTTTTCGAAGCTGTCCTAACTTTAAACTTTCACGGCAATCAGAAACTTGTATTATTTATTAACTTAAAGGTTAGTTATGTTAATAAGCAATAGGAAATGTTTTTTTTTGTCTTTTTTTAACAAGAGAATAAACTCTTGTATTGATGTGCATACCTTCGCAGTGAGAACAATTTGGATATCTCAAACATTTTCATTGTAATATCCAATTTTTTCCAGTTCACCGTTTGTCTATATTTGGTTTGTTTTCGTGTTCACTTCACTTGGGCCAAACAAAAAGCCCGATAACTTTTTGGCAGAACTACACGATGTGAAGACGTTAAGAGCCGGCAAACGACTGAGGTGCTTTTGGTTAGAAACGAGTTGGGAGAGCGCCGGAGTTGGTAGCAACTCGATTGCATCAGCGGACATCGCACATACGCCGCGTTGGCCAATGGCGACTTTGATTCTTATGTTTCTGTTTGTTTTGGTCTCGCGTGTTTCATTAATAATGCATTTAAGTGCAGCGGCAAAACACGAAGGTGAGCGTCGAAAATAAATTAAGCACCATAATCACGCATATTGTATAAGCAATAAATAAGGTACATACATAAGGGAAATTCTTTGTCCGGGATAATATTTTGGATCCCTGGTTTCCTGGAACTTCACCACTAAGGAGAGTGGGTAGACTCCCAATGGTTTCTTTAATTTCATTTGCATAAATACAGAGAACTCCAGTCGACCCCGTTCCAACTTGAACACCATCTGCTTGCCGGTTTATACATTTGACAGCTTTTGTTTCCGCGAAAGCACTTTAACCTTTCCCACTTTGATTTTTCCTTTATTCTAGGCTCTTGTGGCTTTCAATTATATTTTTGTATTAATTGTTCTATGAAGTTGTTTGCGCACCATAGTAATTATTTGTTCATGTCGTTGGCATGATGTTTGCACTTGATGTTGGGGTCAATGCCTTTCAGCTTTATGGCTCTTTGTTTATTTACCATTCTGATATTGACCGCCGGCAATTGTGTGAGCTAAAAGGGCTAAAAGTTTTTGAAGCTATGGGTATTGCATAACAATGATACGGGAACTAAGACTTTTGTATTAAAGAAAAAGATAGACTCTAATATGCATATTAATCAGATGCATTTTACAGATAATTAAATGAAAGAAAGAGATTTAGGAGACAGAAGGTAAAACATTACTAAGTTCGGATCAAAATAATCGTAATTTCTAGCGAAACACATACTTTTACGTAATTACTGCTGCTTTGTGTGTTTATTTCAAGTGTCTGTACTTGCGAAAATAGGAATCATATGTCAAGTGAGTAAAGTTTTTTAGCAAAGCCCCCACATTGCCTTGCAAAGTCCCTGAACCTTTTGGCCATATAAATATTGCGGGCTGGTGGTGAGGGCTGTGTTGACGTGGCCTTTGGGAAAACAAGCGTAAAATGCAATAAATAACAAGCCATTAATGCCGAATGCTCACACACGCACCGAGTGTCCCAAACTTAGTGCGAGGTCTGTGCAAAAAGCATTGCCTACTTACGGGGATAGAGGAGGTGCTGTGTGCTGTGGCGAATGGAGAACGAAGAAGGCATATGCGTGTGAAATCAAAGGCCAAGGCCGTTGCAACACCAGCTCCACCGGCTCCACCAGCACCGACTCAAATGTCATTGGGAAAAGTTTATCCTTTCTGCCCGTTTCAGCACTGTATTTCACTTTCATTCCGCAAAAAGTTGGCAAAGCTAATTAGGGCCACGAACGGCGCTAATCGACCCACCTGTACTGCCTGGTCTCAACTAAGTCCGGCTCATTGCACACCTGGATCTTCTGTATGAGCCGGTAGAGAAAGGAGTTCTGAAACGATTGCGGCAAGTAGAACGAGGAGCTGTGAAACATTGCACGTCGCCAAGCGTTCGCACGGCTGCAGGGTCCCAGGATGACTAAGGTTCACTTGAGCGGTCTGCCGTCTATTTATTTTATCGATACATGATTTCAAATGCAACGGACATCATGAATCCTTTATGCATGGAGCGACATTCCTCCTCAGACAGGTGCAAAAAACGGCTCTGTTTCTGACGTGTCTCGTGCCGGCATTGCTTTTTCATTTTGTTTAAGATTTTTTTTGGGTCAGAAAAAATGCGGCCGGGGGAAGCCAAAGGCACATGCAAATGAGTCAGGCGCATTATGCGAGAAGTGAGAGTTGCGACGGCAGGCGAATGAGAGTCACAAGCCTGGCTGAGGCAGAGTTTGCCACATGCCACAGCGAGGAACACGAAATCAGCGGTGCAAGCTGGAGGGGACGCGCGGCTTGAGGGGATTCAATTATGTAAGGTGAGGCGGGGCACCTGTGATTTTTGGGATCTACTGTGGGAATGGGAGCGACTGTCAAATGCCATGAAAGCAGCCAACAAATGTGAGTACCCTGCTGGCGAACTGAAAACGCGAACTGCTGAACAGTCCCTTCGCCAAGTGAGTTCATATAGGCAGAACAGTCCCATTAAATCATTTTTAAACACAAGAATAGATCGTGATGCGATATAGCCGGTCTAAATCTAGTTTCTTTAACTTTATGTCCGTTCCAATGAACATCGAGTTCTTGAGACCTTGGTAAAGGTCAATCTGCATAATGCCAAAACATCTAAATATAAATGAGATTGGATGCCGGAGAATCCCAAGATAAATTACTTTTACCTATTTTGCAGACTTCTAAAATATAGCCCTTGTGTTTTCTATGATTATGATCTTGTCTTATTCTGAATCAAACTATAAGTGATATAATTACCAAAGAAATATATGTAACTCTAAAGAACATGTGTGCGAATACAAGTGTTAGGTATCAATTATTTGTTTACAGTCTGCTTGGCAATATTTTTGTCTATTTTAGTCAGATATTCGAACAAATACATTTCCCCTGCGCCGGCCGCACATATATTCCTGTTCCTTTCAAGCTGAAGCGCAAGTGTCGTTGACATTTGCCAAAAAAAGGTTTCGTCTACAAGGATCAAAAGCATTAAAAAGCGCTACATCATGCGCTCCCATAAGTATGCAATATTCTTTCGGAGCTGCTTGTCCTGGCTGTCAGAATTCGGATGGTAAGCGGGGTGAATGTGGGGACAAATCCGAGCAACGAACGCATTTCAATGCAATTTGATGTCTCTATGCTTGATTTCTTCTCTGCTTGCTTTTGTTCTTCTCCAGCTTTTTTCCATGCACATATACTCGCATTGATTGAAATTCAATTTGATTGGAGTTTTTGTCCTTTTTGGTCCTGTGGCTTCTTGGTTAGATCTTGTGTAAGTTGAGTAGCTTTTAACTGTCAGCTTCGGGGCGTTCAAAGGAGGCATCTCAATGTTAGTTAAAGAACGAGTCCCACAATGTTTTCATACGATGATTACTATTTACAGTAAGGTTATTCACAAGGCCTGATGTTAAGCAAAACAATATCAGGGCCAGCACTTTATCTGCGTGCCAATCTTGAAGTTCAAGTTTGCGCCAAAACAATGCAAAAATTTTTGGATAGCTCTTTTTGTTACCATTCAATGCAATGCAATGCCAAGTTCGACTTACCTTCTGGGCAGAAGTGGAAGGTGGTTACCAAACAGCCAGAGACGTTTCTCTCCGAACCATTTGTCCATAGACAAGCATTCACTAACTGTTCGGAAGATTGATTTTAAAACGACGTACTACTGCTGGACTCTTAAAAGTGATTTCCGCATTCTGCGAGCTATAAACTAACTAGATTTTTACGGGCGAGATGCGAGGCGAATTGCGCGTCCGTTGGCTGAGAAATATTAACAAACTTTGTTTATAAGCGTAGTCCACGCCGTAAACGTAGCCGGAATTTGTATGTGCGCCGGCATTGAAAACGCCGAAGACAATGGGATGGAGTTTCCAGGGGGTGGGCTTGTTGGGGTGTTCGTGACGGTTGACATTGGCAACGCTTTGGGGCAAGAAAGCCCGGTGGGCAACGGGGTGGGGATCCGAATCAGGGTTGCTTTCCTTGTATTTCGGTTATTAATAGTGTTGTTATAGCGCATGCCGTTGTTTACGTTTGCGTTGTCAATCTGTTGTCATTAAAAACAAACAGCAAATTTGAGCTAAGTTCACGCTTTGATTTCAAATATTTCTAGTTAAGCTCTTTTTAATCGGAGTTTTCGCTACAACTTGGCCAAAGAAGGTGGCAGAGCTTAAATGAAGAAAGTTTTGTACTGCCAATAAACATAGCTAACTACCCCAAACACTATTTTTATAATTTTAGAATTTTCGAAATTTTGTTTACAAATTTTTGATAAGGGTATCCTCCTAAGCTCTTAGCTTGGTGTGTAGGATATGGATTGAAATGGACATTGCTTTTGAAGTAATTAGGAAAATATTAAATTCGGATATATTCTAGATATTTATATCTACTTAATGTTCAAAGCATTTAACTGCCTGCTTTATTGCGTGACCAAAGTGTGACCTTGTATTGAATTATTATAAATAAGTTATAATATCAGAGAGTAGGCATTTACCTATTTATAGTTTACAGAGAAGGCACTTTAAACGTAGCGGATGGTGTATTTTGTTGCTAAATATGTTCATATGAATATGACACTTTAAATGAGTTGTATGTTTAAACCGATGAAAGATAGCGCATTGAATCAGAGAAATTTTAAGGATTAGACAATTATTTGTGTTTAATTTATCATTAAAGGACATTCTTAATCGGCTTGAAGAAAGCTTTCTAGAAATCTAGAATAGGAGAGCTTTTAACTAGCCAATTTTAGGGCTGGCAACGCCTCGAGCATTTTCCGGTTGTCAAAGTAACGGCAAAAGGGAAATGGTGAAACTTCACCGCCAACCAATACACGGACATAACGAAGGAGCGGCCACACACACACACTCAAACAGATACCAAAAGCCGGCCAGCATATGCCAGCGCACTAACACACACAGAAATGCACCGATGTATTTGCACACGTGTGCTCACACATACATTTATATTGTAGCGTTGAATGCGCTTTGCATTTTAAGCTTTTCTCTTCCACTTCGGTCGTTGTTTTATTTTCATTTTTTGTGGGGATTTGTTTTCCTGTATTTTTTTTTTGCGATTTTATTGTTTTTTCAGCGGCAACGCACAACAAAAAGACAAAAGAATGGCTGAAATGAGATAACCTTTAAAAGCTGCTCGTATGCTAAAACTAAATAACGGCATTAGAGCCAAATGGCAACCAGGACATGGAGGTAGACCAACTGCTAGTCCTCATGTGTGTGTGTGTGTGGGTAGTAATACCGTTTGTTGGAGCACAGTACTGAAGTTGTGGCTCTCAACTCCTTGTCTTTCTCCTCGGATTGATACCCTGTAGTGGTAATGAAAGTTGTCTACTAATGCAATGGACATTTATATTATGGCGTGCTTAAAATAATACTATTTTTTAAGGATCGAAATGTCGATATAAAAAAGGCAGACTTCATAATAAAATTTTAGACAGATATTCTATCTATTATTTATATATAAGTTGTTACAGGGTATCCTACCGTCGATTGGGTACTCCTGAAGCTCTAAGAATTTAGTTGCCCAGGACAACTGAAAAAGGCAACTTGAAAGCAACAACAAATGCAAATTGCGGGTTCGCTCACTCACTTCTCTCTCTCTCTCTCTCTCTCTCTCTCTCTCTCTCGCTTCCACTCGTGTGTTACAAATGAGTGCAATTGTTTTCCATGTGCAGCAAATTTTTTATGATTATCCCTCTTTTCTGTTCACGGTGTCTGGGAATCCCCCAGCATTCTGCCGTCAGCTTTAAGTTGTTGCGAAATTTGGATAACTAGGTGCTGGCCAGGATCTGGAAAAACGGAGAAGAAAGCGGAAAGGAAAGGAATGGAAAGGAAATGCTTTAGCGGAGCAGGATTAACACCTGTTTTGTGTGCAGCGCCAAGCCTCAAATTTATTGTGTTTGTTTACAAGCTTTTTGCGTGCGCAAATTCTGTGAATTGTACCAAGTTATGAGTGCCAGCGCGTTTTGGGCCCCCATTTTACGGGCTCACGCAGCAGAAATTTCGCCAGCGGCAACTTAACGCAGAATTATGGTCCGCCCAGATAATGTGAAAAGGAAAGTGCAGCAGACCAGGTTCCCAGCTTCCCAGGCGGCATTTCGTTTGCATTAGGAGTGACATTCTAATATGCACGAAGCCGTGGAAAAATGGAAAGTTTGCGATATCTCGGGAATTTCTGTGGCAATACCGAGCTTAACGAGATCTGGAGTTTCGGAGTTTTGCAAGTTGCTAGCCAAGCCGCAATTTGCACGAGGGGTAAATCGCAAGGAAACTGAAAGATACCAAGCTACGCATTTCTTAGTTAGGTATATTTAACCTGATTGAAATTATTTTAAAAATCGTTTTCATAGAGTTCGAGAATTTTGAACTTAACATTTCTATGTCTGTAGTCAGGAAAATATTCCTAATATAAGCAGTTCTTTTGTTTTATTATAGATATTCTCGTAGTTTCCAAATGATTATCTTTACCTTGCTCTTTCAAACGCCCTTTTACGAACTCCAGTGGGGATTAACTGGTGGCTACACAATTGCGGTCAGATAGCACACATCTTTATAGTAAGCGAAAAAATTAAAATGAAGCAAAGTGGATGCCTGTGAAAAAAACTTTCACTGGCCCCTTCCGCACACCACCGCTTTCACACATTACGGCCACAACAACCTTGTGAAAAAGTTCCATAACAAAATTTATGCGCGTAACTGGGCGCAGTGAAAGGAAAACTGCTGAAAAAGTAGCAGAAAAGTGGGAAACGGGGCAAGGGGTGGAAAGCGAGTCTCCCTTAGTACAACTTTTAAATAAATTTCTAAATACTCAAGTTGCGCTTTCTCCACGCGCCTCAAGACGATCGCAGGCAAACGTGGCAAAGTTTAAATGGCTGGAAAGAAATGCTCGACTTTTTCAATGATGATGATGATGATGGGGGTTAAGGTGCTGGGTACTGGGGAATTGGTTGGTATTCTTGGCCAGCACTTTTGACTTTTGCGGTGGTAAAGTTTTCCACCACCTGGCCAGGAGTTTGGGCCCGAGTTCGAGTTAGGTCCCGCCTCCTCGGTGTTTGTACAAGAATTTATGTTAATAACTTTTCGTTTAAGTGTGTTGGCTTGTGTAAAGTTATGTTGCTGATAATGGCATTGATAGCGTTGTAAATATTCTATATATTGGTGTTTTCACTTCAGGAGCCCCGCTAACCATTTTCTGACTTCCTAGCAAGTGAAGTCAGCTAGAAAGTGAAAAATCGGATTTTTCCAACGGGTACACACTTTTCCGAAGCTCTGGCTTAATTTAAGCTTACCAATTGGTAAGAAGTTTGGGAATACGTCGTTGAGCAGAGCTTTTTTGGTAGCGTTTCAAGCTTTTGCAGTTCAAAGCTGAACTTTTTTAAGCAACACGAGTGACCAACTTGGCGAATGAGTAATATTTATGCTTCCCTATAAACACATTTAAATTAAAACATTTTTTGGCAATTAATATTAACTCTACTGAGTTTTTAAAAATCAGTTTCCTTTAAAAATATTGCCAACTAGAATTGAAATTCTATTCTACAACTCAAACATCTAAGTTACCTGTGTCAATGTGGGTAAGCTGTTTAACCTATTAGATGGCTTCATCATACGCACTTTGCACTTGAACCGATGCCAGTAACTCAATCCAGGCCTATGCCTCCACTATGGCCAGACACGCCTCCTCCGTTTTAGCCCTCATGTTTATGGGCGGAAATTACATGGCAATCAAAACATAAGCGCTAGTTGACTGCTGTTTTGTGTCCTGTGCCTATGCAAATGTCTGCGGTCAATGTGCATACCAATTTGGTGCATAACACCGCCCAGTGCAGCAGAGCGCTCCTGATGCCGACCGAGTCAGAGATGACTACCTTGTGTAGTCCACTGTGTTTTGCCATCCATCCACTTTTGGGTTTTATATAATTGATTGCATAAATAAAAGTATCGGTATACTTCTTACGATCGTAAACTTTTGTGTTCATTAAACGTAGAGTATTGAGGGAAGATGCTCTTTGAGGATTCAGATGCTGAAGACCACTGTGCGGTGGAAGGATATCAAGCCCATAAGGACGAACCGTCATCGTCGATGGTTTTTGGCATTAATTGCCTCGTGCTTAGATGGCTCTCACATGCTTGTTATGACGTTTTGGTTTATGTGCCCCAAACCATGTTGAACTTGCCAAAACCCTCAAAACTGTTGATGTATAGGTGTGAATATAATTGGCTTATGTATGTATACACATGCAGACGTGGTAACTCTGTGGGTTTAGGGCTTACGATATATTTAACATCGCTATAGTAACAACCATGTTAAAGTCTTATATATAGTCATGTCCCATACTTTGCATTTTAATTGAAGGAATTTTGAGTTCTCGATCAAGTAGCATAGGCGGCACTTGAAACAATTCTTCTGTTTATATTGCTGCACCGTTGCCGTTCAATCTACAAATTACATTGTATGGTAAAACGAATCAAAAAATTTGCCATAGCACATATTTGCCAGAAAGTTTGAACAGCCAGCAAAGGCAAGCCTAAACTACGCTTTGGGTTTTAGTTTCCAGCCCCGTACTGCGGGCCAAACTACTTTTGATTACTGCTGCATGTACAATGAAGCCTCACCCATCGGCTGCAGCAGGCAGTCGAGCATAACTTTTGACTCCATCGACTGCCCCCCATCCTTCGGAATCCGCTCGATCCAATCCCCCGCCCTGAAATTCGATAGTTTTGGGAGCATGGCGAAAGTTTTGGGGCGGAGGTACTCCATGGAGCGCTTATGCTGCGCATTGATTAAATTTGACTTGAATTGCATTACGCAGGCATTTGCATGGGAAGGAGTGTAGCATCGTTTTAGGCGCTTGTGCCTGAAATTGGATTCTGTTAGACACACTGGCTCAATTGTTGGACGGACTGCCTATATTGCTACTGCCACTTGTTGACATTCGGGGAATGCCGAAACTGCTTTTCGAAGGGTTTTATTTATTGGTTTAATTGAGTGCCTTGAGCAGGATGAAGTTTTTACCATTCACATTTTGTGGCACACTTTACGAGCTTTTCTTCAAAATTTTCGTATCAGCCCGTGCATGTCGAAAAGTTTCCACTTCCACTTCTACATCCACTTCAATGGGCGGGTGCTTAGTCATCTCCAAACAGCTCAATAATTTCTCCATCCACTCGCGAGCCATAAAAAGCAGCAGCCAGAACTTAGTTAAGATCTCGTGTGTGATGCGAGTGCTTGGTAATGGTGGCCACAATGCCGTCATAACTGCGGCACCAGTTTTTGCACTGCCCCCCGAAAGTTTTGTCTTCCAGCAGCAGCAGCAGCAGTAGTTTCCGGCTTATTGTTATTTTTGTGGCCGCGTAATGTGCCACGTACATTAGGAAACGTTAAAGTGGCATAAAAACCAGAACAAGGAAACGGCGCAACAGTCAGCGACAACAATGTGACACCTGTTTTTGTTCGCCATTTTGTCAGGCTTTCTACTGCGATGCCAAATGCCAGTGTGTGTGTGTGTGACTTGGGTGACATTTATGTGCAGCTCGACATTTTATTTTCAGTTCGATGCACGGCGAAAATTGCTCATGAAGTGCACCATGACTTGCCATTGCGACTGCAGTGCAAAAAGCGCAGGATGAGTAGTGGAAATGACTTCCACCACATACAAAACCTAATTCAATGATTGGGAAATTTATTAGGAATTCAGTGGATTGGCAATCATGTGCAATGCACTTTAGTAATAAGCCAAGTAATAAACATTCTGTGAAAAGTCAATTCTCATCTTTCTTTGAGTGTAAGGGGCTTGAAGTCTTGAATTTGCTTCATCTTCAGTGCATATTTTCTTTATACGCGCTATGGGTTTCCGTTATTCGTTGATTTTTTACGCGATTGCCAGGTTTGCCGTGTTTTTATTAAAATCCAAGTGCGAAGAGCAAGTAGGTCTGTGGTTAGTGCGCTTGGCTAACTATTACTTTCATCATTGTCCCGCGGCGCATAAAATCTTTGCTTAAAGTTTGCTCCTCATTTCTGCACTGGCTGCCAGCTAAGACAAGAGCCATGAAAAATACAAGCCGAAAGTTTTCCCATTTTGGCTCTCCCCCCCCCAAACAGCTAATGAAACATAATCATTATGTAATAATTAGTGGCACACACTAAGTCACCGCCGGAAGAGGATAATCTGGCCCCCTTACACAAGACGGCAGTGTAAAGCCGCTTTTCCGACTACAAGGAGCACAATCTCGACAAGCTAATAATGCAAACAACTTTTTGGGAAGGGGATCTCTCCGTCTGTTTGTGGGTGTTGTGACTGGGACTCTCAGCCTGTTGTTATGGCTGCTCATTGGGGCCCGGAATTGGTCAAGCGAGTAATTATAGCAATTGTCGTTCATCGTAACGCTTTGTTGACTCCTGAGGTGTTAACGGGGCGGAAATTCATTCGTCTTAATGATATTAAATGGATTTGGAAAGCTCGTGTTTTTCCTCAGCTTGTCAGACACAGCGTATACGTAATATATGACCAAGGCGCATTGCGCATACGCCACAGGGACAGGCTCACAATTTGTGGTACGGCAGCTTAGCCGTAATTGCAATTTAGTTAATTTAGCACTTAATTAACTTAAAGTTTTACAGGCAGTGACGTGAAGTGGCGGCGGTGGGAAGTTCGAAAGCAATTGAAATGCGCATTGGGGCCAGTGGCTGTCGGAAAAACTCAGCTGCAAACAAAACTTTCCTTCATTTATGTATTTATTTTTTCTGGTTGGCTATTTAACTGGCTGGGCAAAGTTTTTTTTAAACAGCGCTGGTGTTCGCTGTTAGTTTTGTTGGGGGTGTTGTTTATTTGCGGTCAACAACCAGCACTGCTGCCAATACTTCGTTTTTCCCGTTAATTCTTGGTGATAAAAGGGTATACTGGATGGAAGTTGGAAATAGAAGAAGGTCGAGTCGAATTGCAGAGTATCGCTTCTCAAAAAACTAATTTTTAAATGAAATTCTTTCATAAACTCCCATTTTATACGAATGAACAATAAGAAGTAAAATAAAAGACCTATTTCATGTGATTTGCATTGAATACGTTGATAAAGCGTTGAGGTGAAATCGGTTTGGACGTTATCAAATTAATTTAATGGATTTTTTAAAGCATTTTTCGGTTTTCTCTAGTTTTTGCATATTTTGGGTATTGATTGCATTTTTTCACTTGTACGTGAATTTTTGTTAAGCTAAGTATGCACGGAATCTGTGCGAACATTTTTTGTCTATCTCTGAAATGCAGCAGTTTGTGGGATTTTATGAGCAAACGAGAAAAATCCATTTAAATTGATTTGTGTTGAGGAATACATACTTTGGAGGCCGGGAAAGAGCAATTAAAGTCAAAATTAAAATTATTTATTATTTTAAATTTTTTTTGTGTGCGTGCCTTTGCTGCCAACTCGCTCAATTGTGTTTTTCCTGTTCGCAGAAAGCAAAGAAAAGAAAAGCATGCCAAAGAACAGATTTCCGCCCTTCAGTGCCAAGTTTCCACACACTCTCTTCGCATGTAAAAGTCTCTTGAACTCTTTTCAATAATTTTAAGATGCACATATATAAAAAAATAAATAATATGTCTTGCCCAACTCTTGGTTCGATACAAAAAAAAAGGCAACAAATATGCTGAATAAATGGCAAAAGCCTTTTGGCTCTGCCTTTTTGACACAGATATGAAGGGTGCGAAAGCGACTTGGATTTGCATTTAGTAATTGAATTTTGTTGTGCAATTTATTTCTGCTTATACTCGTGCCAATGCAGCAAAATAAAAAGAAAAAGTTTGTTTCCATTATAGGAATAAATTTATGACATGGACTTAAATATACATACATGTATGTATGTATGCATATGTTGTGGCTTAGCAATAGGATCTAAAATGATGTTGCAAGTATTTGATAGTCGAGACACTTGACTAATTGGCTGAAGAAGAGACTTGGCACGCAACCCACGATTATCAATTTTTAGCTTAAATTTTATCACCTGCACTTTCACATTAAACTGGCTGAAATTGGATTGCTGCACAGGCATTCAACATGTTGCAATTTTAGCTCAGCTCAGAGCAGTTGCTGTTTATGGTTTCGCCTCCCCAGAGACCTCAATTGAGGCCAGGATATTGGAAGCTGATTTTTACGATAATGTATATGAAGAACTTGCCGTGGGTCAGATCGTTAAATCCGAAAAAAAAAGTCAGCAGGTTCGACGTCCGAGGGGCTACTTTAAACTCCATTAGGTCATATTTACGGCACAAGTTCAGCTGAAGTGGGATGTCCTCGTTCGAGTCGTGGGCAGAAAGTGTTAAAGTTCCCATGCAGCTAAAGCAGCAAAAGGATAATAAAAAGTTGCCAGTGCTTGGAGCTCATGATAATAAAACTGCTGGCACGTGCTGACTCCAATGGACACGCAGCCTGGTCACGAATCCATGGTCTCGAGACACTTTTTGCTTGCTGTTGACATTCCACACTGCCTCATACCACCTCACACCCCATTCCCATTCCCATTCCCTTTCGCTTTTTGTATTTTTTTTGTGTCGCCCAAATAGATTTCAAGCAGCTTCAGCAATGTGAGCATTCCTCGCCTGCAGCAATTTGTTGCTGAATGATGTGTGAAGGACATAAAAATGCAGCAACGAGTGGAGCGTGTTGGGGTGCCGTATACATATTCGAGTGTATTCGCGCAAAGTAGACAACTGGGGGCAAGAAACGCTCCGGGTTGACAAACGTGCTTATGGCTGATAATACAAATGCTCAGGATCATTTATAAGTTTAAAATGACTGCAGAGCAAGGAACCAATTATAAGTCTCTTGCTATCACTTTTTGAGCGAGAGACACCATTAATAGTAATCTGGTAACTATACCAAATGATTTATTTGAAAATTAAACCAAAGTTGCAATCAAGAAAATTTCGGATTTTCAATTATCTGTTGACACTTCTGGCTGGCGCATGCCGAAACAAAAGTTAATTTGATTACAACTTGAAATTTCATATTCGTTGCGCCTGCACTTTCCAATTTTACTTTCTACTTTATCCAAGTTTTATGCATTTCACTTGCAGCCTACCTCGGTCACGCCCCCATGTTTTGTTTACAACAACTTTGCGTCATGCCAGGTCGCTGGAAAACTTTGCCCTCTGCCGCCCGACGTTCACAGTCGTCTTCGTTGTCGTCCTGGTCCTCATCCTTGTCGCCGCCGCAGCTTTTCTGTCTGTCTTGACTGCACTTTGCGGGCAGACAGGGCGTATGAATAATTAAATCTTCACACAGAGAGAGAGAGCGGAGAAGTTTTAAGAGAGAACTCACATATCCTTGAGCTGCACTTTGTTTACGATGCAGAATATCCTTAACTTTGTACTTTTTATCTTAATGTTTATCCTCACCCTTGGGCTTTCTGGCAGCTGAATATTCTTTTTCCATTATTTCATCATTTGCATTTCTCATTAGTCCTCATCACTTGTCTCGCCAACTTAAACGGGTGGGTTGCCATGTTGAAAAATATCCGAAAATTCCCTTGCTCATTACAAGTTGATTAAAGAAACATACGCCAATTGGAAATGCCTATTTGCTCGCGGACATCAAACGAACACGGCCAACTAGGCACGCTGCCTGTAGTTGCTGTATTTGCTTAGCCAATTAGAGTATTTCTGCCACAGTCAACAGCAACTTGTTCAATATGAAATATTTAAAGATTGGATTTGGTATCAAAACATCCGCTCGCTCGCCGGCGGCATAATTCCGAGCAAACATGATTTGCCGTATTGAATTGTGAACAAAGCCATTTAAATTGCAGCCAACAACTAATTGTTTGGCATACTTTTGTCCTGTGCGGAATTGTCTTTTTTGTATGCGCGGCAAGTAGCTTTGAAAATTTACACAACAAAATATACTTAAGAGATAAACGATTTGAGAAGTAGGCGGGGGGGGGGGGGGCATCATGCAAATAAAGCAGAAAGTACCCCTAACAAGATTTTCCGGACAAAGCGAAGGAGGGAACGCGGAAAAGTGGAAAAGCTGTCTACGTGTTTGGCGTCAAAAGAGCCGCGTGTGGAAGGGCGAAAGTAAAAGGAGGAAAAATATTAAGTCCGAATGCGTCGCCTTTCCTTAATATTAACTTTTCTGCTCAGTTTCTTGCCTTTTCTGTTGCAAACTTTTCCACCGAACTTCGGCTCCCCCAAAAACAACAACGGTGGAGATAACAACGGGCACTGGCAGTGTAAAAAATTTCTGTTTATTTTGCCAGTCATGCATAAAATAATAAATTATTAGTTATGAACTGTAACAAGCCAGCCAAAATTATTATGTTGCGATGGATGTCGAATCATTTTTGCGTCCATGTGCGCATTACAATGGCAAGCACAATTTATACCTGAATATTTAGTTCAACGGGAAACAAGAAATAATTTGCGTTGATTACATTGGCTTTTTGGTGTCAAACTCATGATAATTGTGTTAGATCGCCAATGGAAATTGGGTTTATGTGTTTGCACGATTTGTGACAATAAATTTAACAATTTATTGCAATTTCCTACTTTTGAAACTTTCAAATTGTATAACGAAACAGAAACACAAAGCGGTTGAGGTAAATGTTAGGTATGAAATATTTTGTTTATCTCATTTGTGAGACATTCATTTTATAAGACGGTCAAGGGTCAATTTTTGTTTGCTCATATTTATTTCCCATCCAATTAAATCGTTTTCCGATTCTAAGAATAACACTGTGGGCGTCCAATGCAGCTGGTGTCTTATTGAGAAGTGGGAAGTTGAGAATTCAGCCTCCTTGGGCATTCCTTTCTGTGCCGCAATCGTGGCCACAAGGAAAGCAGCCGCTTATCTAGAGAGCGTCTTCCGCTTGCCGCAATGGGAAACCGAGAGGAAAATGAAATGAAAAATGACGCCAAGTGAAACTAAGACTCGGCCCAACTAATGGTATTATAAAACGTAAAAGAAGGCAACGCCAAAGCAAAGAGCATGGCGCACAATTTGATTAAGTGCCAAAAAGTAGACGGCGACTGTTGTGTTTGCACTTTCCTTTCTTCCTTTCTTCAGCGCCAAATTAACCCAAAATATCACTTTACTTCTGGCCACAGCGTTAACAAATTCAACTTGATTAGGTCGAGGGTGTGTTTCCAGTCTGACCACACTGACATGATTTCCTGTCAAGGGCCGAGATATGGCTAGTTAAAAACAATCGATTGAAGTAACACTGTTTCTGGAAATGATTTCAATTTGGTCGTATCTCGTGGGGGGGCACAGATTAGTTTGGTAAGTAGGTTACGAATGAAGCTAAAATGAACACAAAATAAACTTAAAATCTGTATTCCTTTACTAACTCATTAACAAGGGTAACTACTTAGTTACTCTTACTTATTTGAGCTCCTAGCGAAAAAGATGTGTGTGCAGGACTTGACTTCCACTTGTGCCGCTGTATAAAATCGATGGGGCACTTTGCTTCGATATGAGTTAAGCCAAGTGTCACTCACTTGTAACTTGTAACCCATCGTTAGTGGTTAGTGCACAACCTGGGCGAATTTAATGAAATTCTTTTTCCTTACACACTCTTTGCTTGCATGCCGCTTTGTCATCATCTCGGCCATAAATCAACCGCTCACAAGCCATTAGCCTAGCTGCCGTTTGAACGCCTAAATAGCTGCCACAATTTATTTCCGCCGCGTTGTGCGAGAGTTGAAATATCGGGATTCGGGATCTCGATGATTTTAAATTGGCCATGCCGCCAAATTCCTTGGCTCCACTGCATCCCAGTGGCGTCAAGTTCTTTTTAATAGCATCTATGTGGGTATGCAGGCATAAATTTGAGAAGGATGTGTCGAAAGAAATTCCAGCTAGCTTTCTGGGCTGAAATAATTTCGACTAAGCTATTAGGCATTTTCGTCGTTCCTTGCCCCATCTCCCTTTTGGCCATTTATGATTAACACTGAGCAAACATGCAAAGCTTCTTGTAACGGCCGTTTTTCATTAGGACACCCCCACCCCCCGCACCCCACAGACCACAACTATCAGCTGGAAGGAAGTCCTGGCGGAGGCTTTCCTACAGGCTTTCCCGGTCTGCCTGTCTAACGAGCATTTGTCATTTCTGCTCCTGACAAGCCGACCCATGCACATTGGCAAATAGTTGGCCTATTTCATTTTTTTTTAGCCAGAGCCTCGTTATGGCCGCTGTTGTAGGTGTGAAATTATAAATTGCTGAGAATTTATGAGCCCATATCCAAATGTTACCACTAGCGCAGCTCGGTCTTTAAATTCTTTCAATTTTCCCTGACAGGCAGGTATGTTTCATTATATCAATTAATAGTAATAGATTTTCAAGAGTAAATGTTATGAGACTAAGTATACATAATTAAAGGTAATATATTTTTTCTGAAAGGAATAACTCTATACTCGCATAATCACCAGTTAGCCAATAAAACACGTCCTGAAGATTTGCATAGTCTCGCATGAATTGCTTTAAGTTGGAATTTTTATGCTATTTCTGTCGCTCAGGGCATTGTTAATTCCAAGCCAGCTTGTCGTCTGCTAATTGTGAAAATTATGAGCCAGTTGGCTTTAGGACGTGGTCGAAATGGGGAAAACGGAACTGCGGAAATGGGAACCCTGCGATGTTGGCAACGCTTTGGCATTTGCTTTGATGTGCGCGGTGGGGAATCCCCCAAGGTGCTGAAAACAGAAGCTGTGAAAAATGCGCAGAAATAGTAGCAAATTAATAAACATGACGGAATGTACGCAACAGAAAAGCTAAATTTAAGAAGAATGGAGAGAATAATTAGTTACGTAAAGATTTATTAAATGTTTGAATTTAAGCAAGGGAAGCATTCTGCATGCGCTTTTAATACATATAGATAATAAATATGAAGATTAGAGCTAAGTCAGTTAATATCTGCCTGTGCAGACCACATAAATAGCCACTTATTTCCGCTTATATCAATGACTAACAGGTGGGCAGGCACTGCCACAACGCCAATAATTAAGTAATCAAATTGGCATTTGCAAATGAAAAACGATTAAATTGAGGGTATTATGTGCGACGGAAATGGTAAATACCGAACGCATAATATTCATATGGTAATTACTGCATGATAATAATCCCACTAATTTATTTTGATGGTTCTCGAAATTATTTTCAAATGCATTCGTCCATCACTGAGCTAATCCAAAGCAATTAGAAAGCACCATTCCAGTCTGGACAATCTGGACAGTCTGGACATCTGGGACAGAAGGAGAGCCTAGGGATGTCCGTGGAGCTGGCATAATTGACCAGGAGCCTGTGCTTCAGGTTCAGCTTCCGGAAAACACGTTCCCCTTGGGCACCCAGGACCCCCTAATTAATTAATGTTCATTAGCAACTGTAATTTCTCGGTCTGAGTTACGGTTTGGATACTCGCACAAATCAAAATGCGTGCGGCTTGTCTGATTGCCCGAAAAGTGAGAGAAGTGCGAGGAAAACTTTTCCCATAGAGTTCTTTCCGAACTCATTTGAGGTCGGACAAGGGCTCAGGAGTAACTGGGCCTAACTGAAATCAGACGCTGATAATAATGGTTAATTACGTGTTTAATTATGCATGAGATCTCTCACGCCGTCTTGTCGGACTCAGTTTGCTGTGCGGAAGTGGGCGCTCAAAGTCTCGTTAATAAATTATGCAAATTGTAGGCACAAAAGTCCCTCTTTGACTCTGGGAAATGGAAATTCATCCACGGCCTTCACGGGAAAGCAGAACGAAATCAAGGAAGAACTAGGTTGGGCTGGGAAAACTGTCTTAAGCCGAAACGGAAGTAAACAAATGAATGAAATGAGATGGGATGTCATATTTTAATTCAATTATATGCCAATTATCGTTGCTAATATATTAATGCTCTAAATGGTTTGTTAATAACACAGGTGTTAGGTTTTTTATGCTGCATTATAATTAGTTTAATAATGCTTGATAACGTGTCCCTTTGACCAATTTGCAGTCGTGCTAATGAGAACCTCTTCGACTTTGGCTCTTTCAACTTTAGCCAGTTTTCTACTTTGCACTGCAGTTTTAAACTTTCGAAATATTCCTAACCACCTCTTGACCTTCATGGCTCGACGTCAACCAACTTTCGGAAGTTTTGAGGGGAACTTTCGCTGCAAGGAAACTGAACTCATCGCTTTCCCTAACCCCATTCGATGCATGACCTCTAGGACAGAATTAACTGAAAGACTATAGAAAATGTGAGAGAATGGAGTAAATAAGTAGGTGTGTAAAAAACAAATCCAAATAATAATCAAAACTTCACTGGATGCAAACTTTCTATTTAATTTTAATTAGAAAACTTTTCAGCTTAAATTCAACTTGTAAAAGACATTTACTTGCGATTTTTGGTTCCAGGCTACACAGGAATTAAAATAAAACAAAAGTTTTGCTCGGCGAAACTGAATAAAGATTTTGAGGGCACAGCGCAAAAGAAAGTGAAAGAGAATGAAAATCCAATGCAGGACGATGTTTCACAAAAAAAATCATAGATTGTAAACGTATACAAATTGAAAGTTGCAGAGGGAAAGTACGGATAAGTTTCGCATAGGAAGCTTAAAGATTAAACAGAAAAGCTAAAAGAAAGCTGATTAAAGCCTTTAAATTAAAGCTGCAAATAGAAACTGACTTGTATTTAAAAAAAATTTATTTATCCTAGTGTGTTGAATTCCTTTTATTCCTTCAAGGGTAGGAAGTGAGTTATTGTATACACCCAGACACCGTTTTATTGCATTTTTATCTCTGGTGACGTTCCTGCTTTTGTTATATTTTTGCGACTTTGCTCTTTGTTTGATGAGGGTTTTATGAGCGCGCCTGAGCCGTTTCTCCGAATGTATATTTTTTGAAAAATATTCATATCGAGGATTCCGGTGCTTAAACCAAATAATTACTAAAGAAAATCCAGCTTATTTGATCACACCTGGCGCACCGCTCTGTAAACACGAACGAAAATCAAGTTTTCTTTCCATTTCTATTCCACAAAAACTATATGCCAGTTAAGCTCGATTCAATTTAACTTGACAAAAGGCAACACACAATCTGTTGTGATTGCGCATAGAAAAATATGCGGGTGCGGAGGGATAGCGAAAATGTGGAATATTCATTTGGCAGATGGACAGGTCCATGGACAGTCCACAGCTCCACAGCTCCGGAGCTTCGGAGCTTTGGAGCAGGGGCTCACTTCCATCCGCCTGGCCTTAATCACAGTCACGAGTCGAGTCGAGTCGCCCAGTTTGGCAGAGACAATCATTTGTTATTTGATTTGCACATCAGCCGGATGTGGACGCGGATACCCAAGCAGCCGGACAGCCTCGATGGCTGGCAGTCAGTCAGCCAGGATGTCAGGACATCGGGACATCGGGTGGCCAGGGGCTTCCTCGGCACAAACATTGCAATTTCCCGGCGCCACTCGATGCCCGGACATCGTTGATTGTTGGTGCTGTCCATTTTCGGCGACTCCCAATTTAAAGGCCGTGTCGCCTGGCCAGCAGATCCACACTCAGTAGATGCAGATACCCGTGGCGTTGACGGAATGAATTGCAGCCGCTCTTCTGGAGAGGCACCAGATGCCATCAATGCACCGACGAGGTGCTGATGAGCCACAGCTAGAGTCAACTAGTCACATTTCGTGATGCACTTGGCATGCAACCGATAGCGTTTCTGCACCAAGACACAGTTTCAGTGCGTTTCTGGGCTCCAAAAGAAATATTTGTTGTCTTTGATATGTAGGACGAAAGTCTGCAGTTAACTCATTACTTGTCGTAATGCAATTTGTCTAATTTTCTTATTGTCTGTGAATTGCGTGAGTTATTTATAATAGCATAAACCACCTAGGAAAGGACTTCGTCAAGCCAAACGGAGCCCTGGAGCTCCATGCATGACATCCTAACCCTTTCCGTGCTGCACTTGTCCATATCGTTGACATGTGTTGCGTTCGCTCTAATTTAATTAAAATCAACTTGGGGCAGCTCCAGCAGTCGACTGCAATTCCCCGCCTGCCCCAAGCCCATGGCCAATTTGTTACGCTTTTAATTTGTTAATTTATTTGCTGGCTGCACGGAGGGCTCGAGAGATAGGCAACAGAGTGTATCCTTCGCTCGCCTCTTCGCCCCTCCGCTTCTCCTTCCCTTCGGATTTTATTTGCTGGAAACATTTTTCCCAGCGCCCAGCGTTTTGTCGCCCCGTTCTCCGACTGCAACAAGTGCATCAAGCCGCCGCCGACCTGCCACACATGGATGCACATCCTCACCCACACACCAGCACATCCGCATCCACAGCTGTGCACAGCAGCACTCACACATCGACGGCCAGTCCAAACACACAGACTCGCACACTCGGATTTGCAGGCGCTTATCCCGTGGTTGATTTTGTTTGTTTTAACTGCTTTCACTTTCCTATTTACCTTAGTGTGTGGCGCCAGCAATGGAAAATGAAAAATGGCAAAACGCTGTTTATTTGCTCAGCTAACAGCAGCCAGCACACACACACACACGCACACACTTTTACGGGCGTGTAGGTGTTTTAAATTTTCCACTTTTCCATTGGCTGGATGCTCGTAGGCATTGTCGTAATAAAGTTGCATCACGCTCTTATGCCGACACACAGTGTGCTTTATAAATTTTATATATTTCTTGATATATTAACTTTTAGGCCCACGGACGGGGCTTGTCAGGGCGCTGTAATCGGATTTCGAGGCAGCCGGATACAAATCAGGTGGGATGCGCAGGGCGCACCTCATAACGTGAGATCTGCTTTCGGGAAGAAGAAAAGCTGGGCATTATCCGCTATAACATACTTCAATTAATTCCAAATCAGATCAGATTGTATATTCACAAAATATCAAATTGTAAGTTATATATGTAATTTCAGAAAGGAACTCTAAAATATAAGCATATATACATAAAAGATAATTCAGCATTCGTTCTTACCTCACTGATGCTACCCGTTGTTTTCCAAATTAAATTATTTGCTGCATATGCCAAGACATTCGACGCCATGTGGCATGCAACATAATTTTTTATTTACCCCGCCACTTCCCAGCGGGAAGCACGCAATCTTTGCTCCTCGCTTAACAAAATGCCAATGTCCTGGCTATGTGATGCGGCTTTAAGATAGAAAATCTGGATGCCGGGATAGCTTGTCAATGCATTTTCAATGGCAGATACCAGCATTGGCAGATGGGAAAAACTGCTCATGTCTTAGTGTATTTCTTAGGATACAATATTTAAGATAAGTTATTGCTTGAACGTTGATATTCATTGAAGTAGAAATGATACGGGAAGGCGCACCTTCAAGCCAACTGAGTACCAGAAAAAGTAAACGACTGCTGGGCAATTTCAGCAAATTGTATTTACCTTGAAAAGGCAACAGCAGAAAAGTCAGTTTAACCAAATACAGGCGAAAGAAAGCCTCTCGAATGCCGACTACATCTCAATAAAAATTCAGGAATTGACTTGTTTGCCCCAGCTAGAACATAGAAAAAACATAGGCAAATCCTGCCAATACAAATGATTAATGTCTGCTGTGTCAGCCGAAAAATATGTGCTGCCTGTCTGCGCTTTCCCAGATAGATGGCTTTTCCATGGCCGACGGCATGGGCCCATGGGCTCCATGGGCTCCACATAGATCAATTGCCGTACACATCTGCTAACTGCTAGTGCAAACACAACAGCCAACTAAAAGTTGGCTAACTTATGCTGATTATAGACCACATTGGCCGCAAGTTATTATCAAATGTCTCCCCAGAGTGATATATATCAAGGAATACGCATTCCGAGATCGCCCCTTTTTCCTTCCATGTTATTGGGCGCTGGATTTCGGTGGGCGTTTCAGCGTTTAACCCACTAATCGAGTTTTCTGCGTGGAAAACCGTTTTGTGCCTTCTGGCTAAGCAAATGTTTTTTGGCCTATGTGTATAGGCCGCCTTTGCCGGGGGCCACGGCTATCGGGTGGTCCGTAAAAACAAGTGCTGCTAAATGACCTTGTTAATCATGTTCCTGTTTGCCTGTGTGCGTGATTTATGCTTATTTATATTTTATGAACTAAACAAAAGACAGGGAAAGAGTGGTTGGAACATTTGTTTGGATTGGGTCCAGCAGGGGAATAAAATGGACAAGTTCTACCCGTGTTTTCGACCAAGAAAAGCTCCCTGTGTTAACGCAATGTATTCCGCAGCTCTATTATATTTAAAAGGTGATTTTCGCAGTTTAAAAGCCTGTTATATGAAAAAGTTCTCTTTTGATATTAATGTTTATTTAAAAAGGATTTTTTGGTTCACACGCTTAACTTGTTTGTTTTCCATTTTTAGATACTATAATGTTTTGTTTTGTTTGGCCAAATGAAAATATCGTATTAATTGATATGTGAGTAAAAAAAGAGCTACATAAATAAACATATCCCAAAATAAATAAAGTCATGTTGCAAAACATATAGTTCGTGGTCTGAATTCAGCTAAAAAGCTCAACCAAGATTATTTACCTGTATCTTGTCAAACTGCTGGCCAATGATAGCAACTGACCGTTTGAAGGGGGGAAGGGGGAGAACTTAATCAGCTCGTCACTTTCACCAGCTGAGAGAGTCGCTGCACTTAATAAACGCAATTAATCCAATTAAAATGTCATGTGCCATTAACGCGAATTAAACTCCGCGCAAATGCTCGGCAATTAAATAAATGCACTTAAACCAATGAGACGCATACACACGCAACGCACATACCCATTGAATGATGGGTGGTTGGGTGGTAATAACCATTCATATCGATGGCTCAAAGCCGCTTGACAGTTGAAAGATGAAAGAGGGTTGCGGACTCAAAGGAGCAGCTGGTGGGAGAGGGGCAAAGAGGCAGCGAGCCTGCAAATTTACACGCCGCGATAAACATCAATGCACAATTAAATGCAAGTGCAGTTGTGGCCTTGTCAAGTTGCATTTACCCAACAGCTAGGCCCCCCTCCTCCCCTTCGCCCGCTCATTTCCCCATCTTGACTTTATTAACATAATCGACTGTGTCAACGCGTTCGGTCAATTTCTCCTCCGGTAGCAACTAATTAAATATGGTAAAATGAAATGAATATATTTCTGATACGAGCGGCGGTTGATGTGGGGCATTTCCCCCCCTCGTGGGCTGGTGTTACACAAACAGTTTTCCGTTTTCCGTTTTTCATTTTTCATGTTTATTTATCATCATGGAATTACCATCGGAGCCGCAAAGCATGCAGCGTTCAATTAATATGCGTAAATTACACGTTGTTTGGGCTCGATTCATTTATTGTTTGCGGCACGTGGCAACAGTTGGTGGCATGCAACGTGAATGGGGAAGGTGGCACTTGCAGTATGACTTCATTTTGCCAGAGCTGTGAGCCAACATTGCTTGTTAAATATAATCATTTACGTATTCTTCAACCAATTAATTAAGGCTTCATTTTTCAAAATAATGATTTATGACCCTATATATAGACCTTATGCTTATTATGCTGATGCAGTCGGCTTATTAAACGATAAAAAATCGCATCAAATCAGTTATTTAATGAGCTTAAAATGAAAAAAAACCCTAAATAGAGACGTTATATTGCAGTTCACTATAAGCTATTCTTTCTATTTTAAAGCCAATTGCATTCAGGTGAGGGTTTTATTAAAAATTCACGTTCCTTATTTCATTTCAAGCTGAAAAATCCTCTAATTGAATTAAATTTGCCAAAGCAAACTATTTGCACACGCATCCCTCCAGCAAACAGTATCAAAAACCAGCCATACAGTCGCAAAATCACACGCATGTAGACGCTCACAGATTTAAGTCAAACACAAATATTTGAAAATCATGTTCATCATCCTGTTGACAGAGTCGTTTATAAAATAAATTTACTAAGCAACATGTTTTCATTGGACTTAAATTGTTTATGTCAACTGCAATTGGAAAGAAGGAGGGGTCCTGATCCTTCAGGCAAACATGTACATAAATACGTGTGCTCATTGCTTCAGTAGCGCACACAAAGGATGAACTATGGAATGTGATTAGGTATTAATAGCATTTGCTTAAACGTGGCTAGTTGGCAATGGGCGAAATAAAATCTTTGTTTGATATGGGAAAGGGGGTTTACAACTCCAGAAACTAAAGATTCTCATACCCAACAGAGATATATATATATGGAAAACACGTATATCAACAGATTTATGGAGGGTTGAATGCCAGTTTATTGTAATTTCTGGGCTGTCAGGACGACACCTTGACGAGCTAACACTGCATATTTTTGGTATTTGGGGTATTGGTTGTGCCAGGCAACGACAACGGCGAAACTAACTCGAAATTTATGTTATTTATTTTGCAATTTATGCTACTATACGGCATTCGATCGACTTCGAATGGCTTTGTTTCCGTCAATCAACTTGACAGGTGCTTTAATCATTTTTCCCTCATTCGTTTTCGCTCTTCTGTCACTTGTGTCATGTGGGCTTGTATTGATTGCAGTTCGACACTTAAAAGCCTTTCAAAGACTGTTCTCTGATTATCTAAACACTTTCACGCACTTCACATTCCATTTTTTAGGGCTGACTTAGAATATCCTTTTAGGTTTTAACACATGAAATAATTCAATAAAAAGAAGCTATTATTATTGTAGATCCACATATGTTGCTTTATTGTTAGCACCCTGATATTATAAATATGCACTATAATATTTTTGAGCAGCTCTACTATGTGTCTTAAATTAGATTTGATATTCCAACTTACTGAAGGCCATTTGTAGAAGCATAAGTAGGGCATTCCTTAATGGCAGTGTTTCGAATATTTGGAGCAATCACTGGGATGCCCCAGGTAGTCATTCTGAAGGAAGTGGGCTCCAAGTTTTACATATGCACTTCTTTTGTTCAATCTCTGGCCCGGATTTGGCAAATTGTTTGCAGGAGAAACAAAGGACACTGGAGGGGGTACGAGTACGAGGTTGAGAAGGCTGCTTATCCTTGCCCGGCAATCCAACTTCTTTCGTGTCGGAGCAATTTATGCTGCCTGCCCGACTCCTCGGGGGCAATTGTCTGACTGCTCCTCCTCGCCTGGAACCTCGCCTGGAACCTCGCCTGGAACCTCGCCCCTGGAACCTCGCTCCTCCTGCCGTCCTCCGTCTGGGCAGGCAATCTGCTGCTCGTTGTTTGCAGTTTAAAGGTTGAGAGTAGTTCAAATTGTTTGCCAGGTATTTGCACTCCAGCACTTTTGCCAGCTATTTGATCTGTGATTGAGCTGAATGAGCAAATAAACTTGTGGCCCGACTCCATTGAGCATGCAGAGACATGGAAAGGTTAATGCGCTCAAATGGATTTGTGGCTAAACGTAAAATACAATATTTTAACGGGCTCTTAGCTGGGATAGGTTTCCAAATCTTTTAGCTGCACTCTGACTCTTTGAATGTGCAAATGATTGCGAGTTGCGCAGAGCTTAAGGAAATGGGTAATTTTCCAGCTGAAAAAATCCCTTTCGCCCTATGTCAGTCGATGTCTGATACAGATACGCGTAGTGGATGTTCATAAATTAATTGGTTTTGCAATTTTATTGGTCCCGTCTTAATTTGATTGACCTATCTTGTTACGCCACTCGCTTTATTTATTGTCTTTCGGGGACGGCTACAGTACTTTATCATTTATCAAAAATTATGCGACAAAATATCTGTGCCACGTCAACGTTTCAATAGGCGGCCAATAAAATTTATGGCCAGTGCAGTGGCCCCAATCCGACCTGCAACAGAACCGAGTCCTGACCACACCACACCAACCCGACTCCAGTGGCAACTTCGACCAGCAGCTCGTCCTTCGATTCCGCACAATGCAGTCGGGTACATTTGTCATGGGTGTGTTGTGGCCAGACTTATTAAACGGCTTTTAAGCGCCGGCCGGGAAGATCCTTATTATCCTTATTATGCGCAGAGTGTTTTCTATATATCTCTGCCGAGATTTATGCCCGCCCAAATGACTTCTGTATCGGTTGTATTTCGCAAATGATGCGGTATTTTTTGTATGAATAGGAAATCCCATCTTCAGGGGCAAACATAAAGGGATGCATGCCAAAATTTGTCTTGGGCCACTAATGACAAAGAGGCTTTTAAAGGAAATGAACTACATGCTTTTAAGTTGAGTTCAGCGTTAGTATTATTCTTGCGAATAACAGATGAAACTATCTCATAGTTGAAAGGTAATCACCATTTTATGTTCATATTAGTCTTGAGTTCCCTGGGCTAAACAGATATTTATTGATATTGTATCTACTTTGGTCGCCAACCTTCTCCTCTTCAGATACTTTCAGAAGAGTGAAGCACTCAAATATTCCATAGCCTTGACTTCAAGGGTATATTAGGCATCTACTAAAGGATGCCACGAAAAAGAGAGATTATAAAATATATGTACTCACAAAACAAAAACAGGAATATAAAACATTCCTTAAAACAGCTTGGCGTATGGCACATATTTTGCAGCAGGAATACAAGTAGCGGGTATTCAGTAGCCGGTATGGCGTTTTAGCCAGCAAAGTATATTTAAAATTTACGAGGCCAGCTCACTAAATTCAGCAGAGCACCGCACCGAAGGAGCCGACCCCAAAATACAAATGGGACCCAAGCTGTTTATGTTTTTCGAACGTGTTTGGATGTTGGGAGCAGTTACATTTGCACGCAGCTTGTCCATTTGTAATCCCCCAACCCAAGTGGCATGGGTGTGAGTGGAAGTGGAATGTTGCCCAAATTAAGTTGTTGCCTTTGGTAAATTGTCAGTCTGCTGCGTAGACACATGTATAGTGTGTATGTGAAATGGGAAAAGAAGTGGAAAGTAATGTGTGAACCTGCGGAGAGGGGTCGCCTAAGCCGCTTTAAACAGAAAAGTGTTTCCCGCCAGATAACAAACGGCTGTAATTAGTAGGGACAACGGGCCGCCCACAAAGAATGCTCTACGCATAATTAAACAGCAAATTAAGCATTATCAAGGGGCGCCCAGCTACAAGCCTACACTGCAAAAGGAGATGGTTACGCCAATCCCCAACTGAGTGAAGTGGACTTGGCCCAATTTGGGTTAGTGTAAACTCGCCCAGCGGCAGCAGGTTGCGCACAAAGGACTCAATATTAATAATGGTTAATTGGCAACAAGTGATCGGGGTCGAGTGTTGCCTAGTTGCCTAGTGACCTTCGGGGACATTTCATCATCTTAATGGCGCCCAGCTTGGGCCACCAGCAAATCTGTGAAATTGCACGCGTGAACCTTGACAGCCCCACTCAAATTAGAAAGCCCCCGAGACATGAAGGGGGCTGTTGAATGTCCTTCGTCCTAAGCGGCTTTCCCGCACCCCCTTTGCCACCTGTCACTGCGGTCTGGACCGTCAATAGCACTTAAGCGGACACATAAGCGAGCGGACTTCTGGCAGCGGGCTGGGGTCAGGGGTCAGCAGTTGGAGCTGCCCACAAGGCCGGGCTTTGATGGAGTCTAGTCATTGGGCTTAGTTAGTATTTGCGTGTATTTGTGTGTATTTGTGTGTATTTGTGTGTATTTGTGTGTATGGGGATTGAGTAACAGTTTATAAGCTTTCAAAGCGGGTCGAACTAAAAGTTCTCAAGAGTACTTGAATACTTGGTTATTTTCTATTTACCAAACCCTTCAGTTATTTTGTGATTTATCTGGAATTTTTAAGCAGCTAAGCAGCGCCATTTTTTTTGATTACAAACATCATCAAACTACTTTATGTTAATGAAATAGAGAAACAATTAAGACATACCCCAAATTCGACGGACTTAGCACCCGATTCAAGAAGGGGCCATCCAACCCTTATAATCACTGCAATTAGTAATTACGTCGGCCCCGTCCCAACTTGCCACATGGCATAGCGACCACCCCAGATTCACACCTGTCCTGGCACTTATCCCTTTTAATTAGGCGCCACCAAAAGGCAATTTTTCGAGCCCAAGGAGGCAGCGAAGTGGTAACGGCAGCTCTAAAACCCCGAACCCTTCTGCCATTTCCCTATCTATCTGTCTGTCTGTTTGCCTTCCTTTGGCAGATGCTTCGACTGGCAGCTCAGTGCCCGATGCCTTCGGCCCATTTCAGATTTTCGTTTTAATTATTGCGAGTATTATTCTGAAAATCAAGTGAGCGGCAACTTTGGCAATTGCCACACGCCCCCTCAGGGCGGCAAGGGGCGTGGCTGGAGCCGTTGAGGCAGCTGTTGCAGAGCTCCAGAGCTTCTGCTCCTTTTTTGCCCAACTTTGCCACCTGCCAGCAGGGTTTTTCCCTTCGGAGCTCCCTGGTGTCGGCATGTTTCCGTATCTGTGTGTTATCATATTTCACGCCTATTAGCGTTTTAATTTAATTAACATTTATGGCGACAGTTTGAGCCAGCTGCACTGGAAATACGAGCTGTTTAGATGAGTTCGAAGGCCGTGCAGTGCAGTCGTGAATTCCCCTGCGCCGAAACTTTAAGAAAAGCTTAAATCAGTTTAGCTGCATTGTTTGACTTTGAAGCTAAGCCGACTGGGAACTTGGCGGCAACTTCATTGCGAGTCAGCCAGGTAGCCAGGGGAGCTCAAACGGAGCTATATTAGTTACCGATTCCGGAAATAATTTCACGTAACTATTTGCACGTAATGCCAGCCAGACAGCTGAGCCGATGTGAGTGTCGGATTGCCAGGATAGCCAGGATAGCCAGGATAGCAGTCCATCGCCGTTCGCAGGACTAAATTTATTGAAGGTCCCGCCCGACATGGACATGACCAGGGCAACTTGAGTTGGAAATTACATCCGCTTGTGTCTGCCAGACTCACACTCGCAGTAACGGCCAAGAACTTTAAAGCGATTGATGTAGAATTTGGGGGCGAACAGTTGAAAACATTTCCGTTGCCTATTTGCCTCTTATAAGGACATAATTAAATTGACACGCCCAAACGCACAGGCACCGGGCGTTTTACAATAACATTTTCAGTTCGTCGCCATGGATGTGGCTTTTCCACCAGTTCACTTGTTGTGGGCTGGCAAAAACATCCAGTTCGACCTTAACAATCTGTCTATTGTCACGAACTGCGGGCCGTGGTTGCTTTGTATATTTTGAGCATATACATAACTCAAAATTCGCGACATTTACTTGTTTATTTAAAGTGAAAAGTGATCAAAACAAAATAGTCTAGTGCCTCGACTACAAGATACCCTGTACTCCGTCTATGAAAGTGCAAGTGAGTATATATCGGTTTTGTATATTTTGAGCATATATGAAAATTCGCGACATTAACTTTAAAGTGATAAGAACAAACTAGTCTAGTACCTCGGCTGTAAGATACCCCGTACTCCGCCTAAGAAAGTGCAACTAAGTATTCATATATCAGCTGTATTGATTGCTCAAGAGCGCCACCTAGCGGCGTTCACATAAAGTTCTGATACTACTTAGAAAATATACAAAATCTTAGAATAAAAAACAATTACATACTTAGAGGTACCCTTTAGGTTTTGCAACTTTTAAGTTCCGTCTGCATTGCTGGGTGTGGGGCACCTAACCTGTGTATTTTTCCCCAATAATAGTTCTCCATTTTTCACCCGTACTGCGCCATAGGTCAGCACCGAAGATGGAAAGGCTTTTCCCGCAAAACCCCCTGCCTTGCCACGCTCTTTTCCACTTTTTGTTAACAACAAAGGCAGCGCGGCTGCAAATGAAGAGGCTGGCTGGGAGTCGGAAAGAAAGAAAGGAAAACATTGCAAAGGAAATCGAGGAGGGCATTGTGCGAGTCGACTGAAACTGCAGTATTTTACCTTGGACTGCAGGCAAGCATGAGAATTTAATGAGCAGCATGCAGGAGCTTTGAAGTTGAAGTTTGCACTGGCAGTCCCGAGTTTGAACTGTTTAAGGCTTGATCGCGTTATTGGCAGGATGCTCGATGGATACCAGAATCAAATGGTCTGTTTTGGGCAATTATATATTCACAGAGGGCCCATTTTATTGCCCAATAATTGCTGGAAAGTGCATTTAATTTCAAATTTAATAATTCCCACGGCCAGGCAAGCTATTTTCAATTTGGCTATTTGTGGTCTTGTGCAAATTCAGTTTTGGTCAAATTGTTAGACATATTGCATTTACACGCATTTGGCTCGGACTCTGGAGTTTCGGTTTCGGTTTCGCTTCGGGTTGGTTTGGTTAGCTTTGATGGCAAACAATGGCAGGCCATTTGTTGTTCGGCCGATTGAAATTTGATTTTGTGTTGTGTATGTTCAAGCTTGCATGTGTAATTGCCAGAGCCTACGGATTATGTGGTTAAGGCCAAGTAAATGTTTTTCTAAGCCTTATAAATAAATATTTAACCATATTTATCAACACAAATGAAAACACGAATGGGTGGCTTCCTGGGCAGACAGAAGTCTGTACAGTATGCAATTATTTAATCTGTTTATATTTGGAAACGTTGCTGGAAAATGATGTAGTCCAACGCAATATGTTCATTAGCAGAAATGAGCAAACAAAAAATAGTATGACAATAAGATTCATTAAGAAGTTTGTATTATTCGTTTAGTTTGTTTCGCATTTTCCCAAGACTTTCCTGTTCAATTAAAACCACTATTGGGATTATCTTTCATAGCCGTGTGCCCGTTCGCAAATCTTTTAGTGCTTTTTACGTGAAAATCTTGTTGCCAATTAGGTGCCCAATTATCACCTTTAATTAATTGAATCTACCGCCGCCTGCGGTCGTCCAATCACATTCTCACTGCATTCTCGACCTCTTTTGGACGCGACTTTTACTGCTTTCCTTCCCTGGCTTTCCCTCCGATTTCCATGCTAATCACAGGCAAAACTTTCGACTGCATCTATCCTCGGACTCTCTTTCAATTAATTCTGGCAACCACTAAAGGCTATACCTTGCTAATTGGGATTATCCATTATCGGACAATCGGCATTTGAATAATTAAAACGTCAAATCGAACTAGTTTGCCAATTTGCCAGACTTTAAATTGGGTGCTGTTGCTATTGCTGTTGCGCAAAAGAAAACAATTTTTGGCTTTTTCAAATGCAAATTTCATTGCTCATACGACATGTGTTCCGTTGCCGTACGTGATGCGTTTGCCAGTGAGTGTTCGAGTTTCGGGCTCGATTTAAATTGATTTTTATTGTTCGCAGAAGATCCCGAACAGTGTGTTATTTATTTTTGGATCGCTTGCAGCAATCACTGGCATTTTTCCCATAGCAGGATATCAGGATATACGGGAAAAACGAGCTAAGAAATTTCTCGGCCAGATGTCAAATAGTTATGCAATAGTGACAGGCTCACTTACTATTCTCACTCGATGCTACTGCAAGGGATGAATTTAATTGATTTAGAGAGAGCGAGTAGTTAAATTCTAGTTACGATTCTAGCTTGCTAATGACATATTCTCACAGTCGCTCAATGCATATGAAATCGGAGAGTCCGCACCTACTTCACTCACTTCCACATTGCTAAGCTATTGCCTTGGTTATGAAAAACTTTGCTTATGCATAAATTTTCTCTCACCGAGCGGGGAAAATTGAAATGCTTAAAAGCGCATGAAAATGTTGTTACAAGTTTAAAGTTTTTGCTGGGTCGCTTTTTATGCGGAGCACAAACTTTAAATGCACGTTAGACTATGTGTGTAAGTGTATGTGTATGCGTATGTGTGTGTGTGCGGTGAAGAGAGCCTTGGCTATTTGTTAAGAGAATTTCTATAAAATGTTCAAGGCTTTTGTTATGGAAACTTTCCCTGCGTGCCGGCACCAAAAATCTGCAAAAGAAGTGCTCTCGCAGGCCACTACAGGTGAAAACTTTCGTTTACATCTTAAATATTTTATATGTGTTGCGCTCATAATTTGCATTAGTTAGGCCCACCCAAAGCCGAGTAGAAAGCCGCCCAAGAAGGCCACACATAGGCGACCGCTGGTTGCACACGCCTTCCTGGCCTTATCCCCCAGTTCCTGAACGCGGTTGAGATTCACTCGCTCCAAGGACATTTCTCTCACTGGCAACTGCTGAACCCGGGGCTGATCCTGCTCCAGTTGTGAGAGTGTCTTGACCACATCCAGCCGGACGAATCCCGCCTGCCAGGCCAGCTCGATCGCCAGAATGGTACCGCCCGCGGCCACGGCCACCATCTTGCTCGCCTTCAGGAGCACGAAGCCGGTGAGGAAGCCACCGGCAGCTCCCATCCCAATCTGGCTGTACGGCGAACTCTGGCTGAGGCTATTCATGGCTAGTGGTCGGTGCTGCGATGATTCTACATACGTACTGCTCTTCACCACGGGTAAGTCACTCATTGCAGCTGCTTTCTCCACCTGAGGCTGTGCTGTGATTTCACATACAATTTGGGTGACCCCCTGTGAAAGGTAGCTCATAGCATGCCACAACTGCCGCTTTGCTTTGCGCCCTTCTATGCGCTTCTCACACTCCCCAGCTGCGCTCAACTGGGCAAATGTGCGCCAGACCGTGAACGTCTAAGCCGACAAAAACATCAAAGTTCGAATGCGCCAATGAAAGATTGGGTTGGCGTTACGGAAACGCCGACCCTTCCATTAAATGGCCTTTAATTTGGTGTAAAAGCAGATTTTGAAAGTTTTCAATTAGTCATAAACTCTGGCAAATCATTCCTGCACACAATCCATGCCCGCACATATTTACATCTAACTTTTTATGGTTAGTCAGTATTGCAAAGTCTTTAGTTAGCTTAGACGCTTTTCACTGATCTATAAAGAGCTTAAACACAAGGGAAAAACAGGCTAAACAGAAAGTTTATGAACGTCTAAAACGTTGTATTGCTTTTATCTCAGTTGAACAATTTAAAAGCTACTTCATAATGTAAATTGTAAAATTGAGTATAAATACTTGAAGAGTATAGTTCTTTCAGTGATTCATCGCCTTACCGGTATTCCAGCTGAAGGTTTAGTTGGCAGAGTTCAGGCTTACAGTTCAATTGGCTGGGACCTCCGAAATGGCAACGGACTTTAACGATTGAATGCGTTTTGGGGTTTAGTCTCGGCACGGCTCTTATTTAATTTATCGTTCAATTATGCGCCCAGCCACGCCCAAACCAAATAGCTGAGGCCCCAGGAGCTGTCGAGGTGTTTTTCGCTTATCGCTAGCCGAGAATCAAATTAACAATGAGCACGCAAATTGCCACAAATGACTGCGGAACTGGACTCGAGCGGAAAAGGGAATTCAACTATTTTCCGAGCGATTATCTAGGAGGAGTAATGCAGTCTTTAAGTGCTTTTGTGCAAACAATATCTCAGTCGGACAACGGCAGTAAACACCCTTGGGTGATTCTCTGGATTCTCTGCAAGCAACTAAAGTGTTGGAACATTTAAATTGACATTAATAGGAAAAGTAAAATGTGAAATCGTCTTGCCCAGAGGAAACGGAAAATAAAAACCACACATGAAATATAAATGAAACAGAATGCAACTTGACCATAAAATGTGAGCTCAACTGAGCGAAAAAAGGGCCAACACAAGCGGAGCAACCGACTAACAATTCCAACATCAATGCGAAACGTGTTGGCCATGTGGCGTAGATTCTTTTACGGCGGTGAAGTTGGCAGAAGAAATCCTGCTATTCGAAACTTTCTCCCCTTACCTTATTTTTTCCTCAGCAAGTCCTGATTTTATGTGCATTGTTTAATACAGGTGTTTGTGTAAGTACGTGAGGTGGTTAGCAAATGATGTCGTTCGACTTGTTCCATTTTATAATATTTGAATATTGTCATGTTTTCATCTAAGAAATATTTGTACGTACATGTTTATTTAATAATAAAGCGTTGCATGAATTGTTGGCCTGGTTGACATCTTTTGAAAAGTTTACTGCGGCTTTTTACGCTCTCTTTTCGGTCTTAGACAATGTTGAATTAAACATAGGATTATTGTAATAATCATATTGCATTATGGTTTAAAACCGAATACAGTTACGTTGGAAAGTATCCAATCTAGATGCAAATAGCAGGCGCAACAGTACGTATACGCAATGCATATTTACCCAATTTAGAAGCCAAGTGCAGTGTGCTCTTCCCAACCATATGGTTAATGCGATGTGGGATACTGGCTGGTCCGACTGGACGCCAGAAACTTTGGGTGCTTGTACAGGCCCTCGCCCGTTGACATGCTGTAAATTTGAAAACCGTCATCCAGTGGATAAAGTGTTGCATGTTGGCTCAAAGCAAACGAATTGCTCCTCCAGCCGCTCGTTGGTTGCTTTATTTGTGTGCGGGCTTGTACAACAAATTAACTGCGGTGGGCGGGGGTTGGGAGCTGGGAGTTGGGGGATAGGTGGACTGCAGGATTGCCAACGTTGTTAGTTGCAGCTTGCGAGCGATGAACGCAGCTTTGTGGCTGCCACCGAGGCACCGAGGAGGTCAGGGCTGCCTGGTCGACAGTTCGTTGTCGAGTTAAATGGTTTGTCTGTTTCGGAACATTAATTTAGATGCTGCAACTTGATGCAAATAGGAGATGCAATTGAGGAGCACACTTGGAATGGCTTAATATTTTTATGATAGGTTCGCCGAGAGGCAAGACAGTAAGCGTCAGCAGATATATTTCATGTACCCCAGCAACTGCTCAGGAAAATTTAAATGGTATGTATTTGCTTAAGGGAGGTGTCGTCAGTTTAATACAAAAATTTTGATTCATTCTCCAGTAATCCACTACAGAAACGCAAAGAAAGTCGCATGAATAATCCCTGAAACCTACATAGGCCGCAAAATGTGAAAAGTCCTGCGATGGAACAAGTGAGTGGAGCAAATGCCTATTGCAGATGGAAATGCATGCTCAAACGCATCGATGCCAAAACAGAAATTGTGGTTACCCCAAATGGTTAGAGGATGCTGCGAAGCTCGAAGCTAAAGGCGAAATAAATAATTATACAGATTGCGGTGCATGCGCACTTTGAAATGGAAAACCGCATGAATATGAATACCAACGCTGTGCCAGAGGAGTTTGAATTCGGCGACTAAATCAAATTTTATTTTAATAAGTGACGCCTGCCTGCGGTTCATTCGATGTGTGTTTGTGTCCTGTGGCATTGACTTAACAAGGCTGGTTGTGCAATTAGTCCTTCGTCCTGAAACCTTACATTTAAATTGTTCCCAGAGAGCAGCTTCATCTTGGACCTTCTGTTCTATGAAGCCCCTTTTGTGCCCCTCGTGAATTATGTAAACTGGCAGCCAGAGAACTGGGGAACTCTACTATTTCCATCTTGGGCGATCCTGATGTTGCTGAAATAGTTTATATGAGGTTCGTGCTGACTGAGTCCTTTTGGGTCAAATTAGTGGGACACGCAATGGAAGAAGGTCTCGCAACAATGTCTCACATTTTGCATAAATTCATGGGACAAGCGACTTTACTTTCTTTCGGTTGCCGATTTTTTATGCATTTACTACGTGACTCCCCCCAAGAGCTTCGCAATTTGTTTGCCTTTTCCTGGCGAAGAGTTTAATAAATAAATTACGAAAGGCGAGAAAGGTTCTCGGGGCATAATTGCACCATTCGGAATGAAGGTGATAAAAACGAGTTTCTCATTCAATTTGCAAGGCTTTTGAAAATGCCACAGCGCAACGTTGACAACTTCTGTGAATTCGGAATTGTGGTCTTATCCTTCGACAAATAAGTTTCGTCCTAAAATAATAATTTAGGTAGATCCATTTACAGTTCGATATTGCATTGCCAACGAATAAACCAATGCATTATAGATCCATAAATTAGTTTGCATTCTACAGATGAGTCAGAGCCGAGGTGCAATGAATTTTGTCAAACTTTGATTTGGGCTTCCCAGCTGCGATCCTGATGCCCAAAAATATTTCATTTCACTGATTCTGGCCAACTGGCGATGTGGAACAGCCAGGTGGAGATGCCTGCAGTTGGCATAACGACGCCCCTTAATTAACAGAAAATATGCGCAAATCGAAAACCAAGGAAAATGGCAAAACTGGCTAATTGGAGAGTTTCAGTGATGATTCCATTGCTCTCCAAGCCCAACGTTAAAAGGCTCTCTTGTTCGCGTTTAATTCGGTTTGTGTTTTGCTGGGAGATCTGGCAAAAAAACTGTCGTCCTGAGATTAACATTTGATTAATGCACGAAGCCATGGCGATGGGCAGCTGACTGGGGTCATGTTTGGACCAGTGATGCATTTGAATGCAGCTCACTGCCTGCTGCGTTCTATTAACACCCCACTAACAGCTAACTGTGGCTCATCCTTATCTCCATCTCCATCACTATCACCATCACCATCACCACCGCCATGCCCATCCCAACTCCTATTCCCATCCTCAGTCCGGCTTCGTTCATCCTCCTCCTCCACCGCAAGGCAGGCCATTTTTGGGGCCTTTCTCTGTGGCGCTGTCTTTAGTGTAACACATGTCGCCACTTAATGCGTTGAGTGCATACAGAATGAGACGAAATGGAAAATTCCAGCTTGGGACGGGCGTCGTGGGGCATGAAATATGGCAACAACGCGGCAGCTGGCAAGGCAAAATGCAACACGAAGGAGGCGCCTAAGTTGTCGCCTCGCACATTTCCACAGCTGACAGCTGGCTCTCGAGATGAAACCCCCCCCCCTTTCCATTTTCAAATTGATGGCATTTTAATCGGCTGCGATACAGAGGCGACCGAGAATTTATATAACTTTAAGGCTGCCGATGGGTAGTAGTTGCGTTCCATTTAATTAACTGTTCGGTTAACTAGGCCGTCTGGCCACAATTCATTTACTCTTTTGACTTGCTGAACTCGCAATGTTTGTCTTACTCTGATTTCGCAGCTATGGGCTCGATAATTAAGAGGCCAAATTGATTAATTGCTCGTCGGCTGGCCGCCTTTTGGCTGCAGAGTGGGTGAACTGAAGCGGCGACTCGCCAGTGGCCTGCAATTAATAAAGGGGCGAAAAAATCGGCGGTAATTGCTGTCCATCCAATCAATGCGTTCGATAGTCCTGCGTGTCCTGTGTGTCCTGCAGTCTGGCTAAAGTACGGCTCAACTGCAGCTGCAAACTAAGTGTTCGTTTCAAAATACAAGCTCTTAATAATAAAGAGAAGGTGTTGAAACTGCTGTTGTGGGGTTTCGAAAAGAAATTAGTAAAGTATAGTAAAATGCTTGTATTCTGTTGATTTCTGCCTCGGTTCATTCATCATCATCAAGGACCCGCCAGTCTGCCTGTCAGCACGCAGAGCCCTTGCGAATTCAATCATTCGAAATACAGACCAGCCAGACACATTTAACACTGCTGGCCTTTATAAATTGCAGTGAGCTCGAATTTAGAATTGTCAGGTCAACCAAAGGGGTGGCATTCGAGAGGACCCGATAGGCCCAGGCATCAGGAAATTAGAAACGCATGCCACGTGGTGACCAGGACATAGGGGCACATGTCGCTCGGCGTTCCCCCAAGGGTATGCAATAGTGCAACAATGAAATCCAGAGCCCAAATGCAAGGGTTTCGTTGCATTTCCTGAGCGACGAGTGATAGGGTTGAGGGCTGAGCTGTTAAACGAAACCCATGGCAGCATTGTTTGTGTTGGCCAACACGTTTGGCTCCCATTTCCGTTTATGAATTGCATCGCCCGATGGACAGTTTGGGCCAACATCTGGTCGGCCGTTAAGCATTTAAGTCTTAGAGAGGAAAGTGGCCTTTAAAGTGGAGTATCAGTAGGAGTGCTAGCATCACACAGAGGAGTATCAGTAGGAGTGCTAGCATCACAGAGAGGAGTATCAGTAGGAGTGCTAGCATCACAGAGTCGAAGACGCGCCGCATGGAATTCAATTACGAAGAAGGCTCACAAGTCGACATGGACTGGGTTGCCAGAGAGGCACTCGTGTAAATTCATAAAACGAATTGGTTTATGGCCCAGCCTCCAAAAGTTGAAGGAATCTGCGACATGGAGCAACGCCCCAACCGACGACGAGTGCAACCGACAACAGAAGTCGAAGTCTCTCCACATGTCGTCCTTTTCGCCAGACTGGGGTCCTGCCAAAAGCATGAAAAACCCAAGCGATACAAAACGAAACGAATCGAAACGCAAACCGGCAATATGTTTATGGCCAAAGTTCAAAGACTTTTGTTTGTCTTTTGATGGGGTGCAAATTGAAATTGAATTTGGCCGGGTTAAGCGCGAAACCCTCCCCCATTATACAGCCGCCCATTTGGGCCATAAAACTAGTGGGTGGGTGGGGCTGCGCCCTCGCTTAGTGCTGTCGCAAAAAAGCAAACATTTGCAGGAAGCGCGCCCGAAATATTTCTGCCACATAAATCATAACAATGGCCATATTGTATATGTAAAACTGCATGTTACAGCGGCAACTGCTGCTGCATGCCGCTTCAGTTCGAGTGTGTGTATGTATGTTTGTGTGTGTGTGTGCCACCACAAGCAAACAAAATTCAAAATCAAATGCTATATAAATCTGCTCCAAGCTCTCGAAGAATTCGCGTCAGATGACTTGGGACACATTTTCGAAGCGGCAGATAACTGGAATTGACCCAAAAGCAGAGTGAATTAAGCCACACAAATTTTCAATTTATTCGTATTGAAAACTGGGTATTTAATGGTCGACTACATTGTTAAAATATTTCGTTAACTGAAACACTTTATTTGATTTTTCTCGCCTTAAAATCTTGCAAGTGAAGTACAAGAAATGCAAATTTTTTAAAGTTTTAAAGAGCTATCAATAATAACAGTGATTCATTACTAATTTTTCACTCCACATTCCATTTTCAAATAACTCCACTTACAGTGAAGCCATTTTAACTAGCTCTACTTTGAAGGCCAGTGTAGTTTGCCATTCCATTGTGTGGGAACTTTTTGGCTTAAAAAAACTTTGCCTTCCTGCACCGCATTCCCCGAGCGTCCGCAGCAACTCTTGTAATAAATTGTCAATTTTTGAAATGTTTGCAATGTAGGCAAGGGCAATTTTATGGCCATTTCGGTGCTGATTTAATGCGCTAAGCGAACAGGATTAGCCGGAGTCGTAAATCTGACGTTAGATGGGGCGTTATGGTGGCAAACGTGCCGTATTCCCATGCCCGGACAGCCGACACTCAAAGCGGCCTTTTTCATAATTAAGTGGCGCATTGTTGCAGCCCCCGGGGCCCAGGATGCGTTCTCGTGTAGCATCATTAAGACACGTGGGCGGATCATCTTCCTAACAGGCACTTGAACATCACACGGCAAGCAGAAAGTGCAATTTGCGTTGACAACATAAACAGCCAGCGGCTGTAGGCAGTAGGGGACTTTAGAGGGAGGGGACAGGGGCCGTGTCCTGGCAGGATGTTGCAACAGCAGCGACTCGAGTGTAAGCAGCGCCAAGGATAAGCCGCAGGAATAATGCTCAACATGCATAGAGTGTGGCCCGCGGGCCCAAGCGATTTTCTTAGCCGCTTTCCGACGATGAGCCCAAGGATGAGGATGAACATGATAATGGGGCTTGGGGTTGGGGCACGGAATGGGAATGAGGCTGATGATGAGGGCTGATGGGGAGCTGAAGAGGCCTGCATACGCTTAGTGCAAGGCCAAGTGGAAACTATCCAAGCAGATTTCTTTCCGCCCGAAGGCCACAACGAATGCCATTATAAATGTCGCAAAGTTAAGCAGCAAATGCATGAAAGTCAAGTGGCGGTTTATTATTTCCCTCATCCACCATCCACCATCCCCATACCCCATACCCCATCCCCCATACCCCACCAGCACAATTAGAAAAGCCCGAAAGCGTACTCTGCTGTCCCTGACTGCTTCATATTTCATAGCGAAATGCAAAAACGGAAGGGCCCGGGACACGACAAAAACTGCACCAAGTGGCTGGCACAACAGGGCAACTGTGACAAAACACAGCAAAGGACATGTGTAAGAGAGCACTTCCAGGACAAGCAGACTGTCAGTGGCCACGACGCTGCAAAATAACAAACAACTGGGGAAAGGACATTAAAAAATGGGTGCACAAAAACCACGAGAGGAAGCATTAACAATCAGTGTTGTCGAATCCAGCACCGGCATTCCTTTTGCAGAAAGTCAGAGAGTTCATAATTCTTCCTTTTAATTTGACTGATTATAGAGCCTTTTATAAGACAGCGACGGACATACATACGGACGGACAGACATACGGACAAATATTAAAGGAGTAAGTGTTAACTGGGATATTCTCAATTTCACATTTATTTAACATCAATTATGGTAAAAGTGTAAAGCAATCCGCTCGGCTGGCAAACCATTAGCGTTTTTGTGTTTTGAATTTAGGAAAGGATAATCGTGATAACGAGGTTCATTGGGGATTACATTACATGCCCATGCCGCCCATGCCCATGCCACCGAGAGCTCCCAATCCAGCAGCCGCTCCAGCGGCGGCGGCCTCCTCCAAAGGCAACTCGGTCACCACAGCCTCGGCGGTGGTCAGCAGAGAGGCGACTCCGGCTGCGTCCGAGATGGCGGTGCGCACCACCTTGGTGGGATCGATGATGCCGCGCTCGATCATGTTGCCGTACTCGCCCTTCAGCGCATCGTAGCCATAGTCGCCGTCGAGGATCTCCACCTTGGCCACCACCATTGCACCATCTACGCCGGCGTTCTTGGCAATCGTGAGGCAGGGCATGCGCAGTGCACGCCGGATGATCTCGATGCCCATGTTTTGGTCCTCGTTGGCGCCCTTCAGGTCGTTGAGCTTCTGGATGCAACGCAGCAGGGCGGTGCCGCCGCCGGGCACAATGCCCTCCTCCACGGCAGCACGGGTTGCATTCAGGGCGTCGATGACTCGGTCCTTCTTCTCGCTGACCTCCACGTCACTGGAACCGCCCACCCGCAGCAAGGCGACGCCGGAGGAGAGGCGCGCCAGGCGCTCCTGCATTTTCTCCTTTTCGTAGGAGGATGTCGACTCCTTGATGGCCTCGCGCAGACCCTCGACTCTCTTCTCCACATCCGCCTTCTGGCCCTTGCCCTTGAGCAGCATTGTATCGTCCTTTGTGATCACCACCTCGCCGACCCGCCCAAAGTCGCTCATCTTGATGTCCTCCAGCCGCACCAGATTGGCCTCGTCGCCAAAGACGATGCCACCGGTGGCCACGGCCATGTCCGTCAGATTCTCCTTGCGATTGTCTCCAAAACCGGGCGCCTTCACCGCGCACACTTGGAGGCCCACCTTCAGGCGGTTCACCACCAGGGTGCTAAGTGCCTCCGCCTCCAAATCCTCTGCGATAATGACCAAGGGCTTGCGCTGCGCGTTGGCCAACTCCAGGGCAGGCACGATGCTGGGTGCCGACTTGATTTTCTTTTCGCAAAAGAGGAGCAGCGCGTCCTGGAACTCCACCTTGGCTCCTTTGGAGGTGTTGATGAAGTACGGCGAAATGTAGCCCCGGTCAAACTTCATGCCCTCGATCACCTCCAGTTCGTCGCACAGTGTCTTGCCATCCTTGACCGTGATAACCCCGTCTCGTCCAACCTTTTTGATGGCCTCGCTGATGAGGTTTCCCACCGACTTGTCGCCGTTCGCAGAGATGGTCGCCACCTGGCAGATCTCCTCGGGCGTGTTAACTGGCCGCGACAGCCGGCGGAGGTTGTCCTTGACCGTCTCGATGGCCAGCATCACTCCGCGGCGGATCTCCACCGGACTGGCACCCCGGGAAATCTTCTCGAATCCCTCCTTGGCAATGGCGCGGGCCAGAACGGTGGCCGTGGTGGTGCCGTCGCCCGCCTCCTCGTTTGTGTTGTTGGCCACATCCTGCACCAGCTTGGCGCCGATGTTCTGGAACTTGTCCTTCAGGGCAATCGACTTGGCCACCGTCACGCCGTCCTTGGTGATCTTCGGTGATCCCCAGCTCTGCTCGATGATCACGTTGCGTCCCTTTGGTCCCATGGTCACGGCCACGGCATCCGCCAGCACGTCCACTCCCTGCAACATCATGCCTCTCACCTCCGGCCCGAACTTTACATCCTTGGCGTAGCTACGGGCCCACAGGACGTGGCTGATCCTGGCAGTGCGCTGCACAGTGTTGGTATAACTGGTGAACATGCGCATCATATTGAGCTGTGGTTTACAACGATTGTAAAGTTGGATGAACAAGTAAAAGGGTAAGATTGGTAATCTCACTTACTGATATATGCCTTTTTTTTGTATTATCGGTGTTGAAGCTAGAGCGGTCAAATGTAAAATGGGGAACTCAAATGCCAAGTGCTGCTGACAGGTTGAGCCACAGGATTCCAGCCTGCTAAGGTTCTCAAAATAATCTAAAGGGAATCAAACATCAAATATTTGCCTAGCTTACATTTACCTAATATAAATTTCAAACTATCCTAGTTCTTAGTCATTGAGCTGGAGCACTACTATGCTATTGAAGTGGGTATGGCAGACCACACCCAGCCCTTCTTCACTTCCAACTCTGCCCGTATCCAGTGAACACTTACCTGGTCGACAATTTGTAGCCGAAAAGTGAAAACCATTTAAATAGTCGTAAAAATGTGCGACGACAGCGACCGAAATACAATAAAAGCCAAAGTGGAATGCCATTCCTCCTCCTAGGGAACCCCGATTCACCCCGATTCCAAGAAACATAAGCTCTTCGCTGGAGTATCGTTCGCTAGTCGCTGTCATCTGCGCTTACAAGCGTCGGAAAATTGAAAACTGTTAAGGCAACGTAAGGCGAGCCGTGCAGCTAAGGACGAACAGGATTAGGGGAGGGGGCGGTGGCGGTGGCGGTGGCGGTGGCGATGGAGGGGGAGGGGGACCAGAGATTGAAGACAACTGGCGGTGCTTGTTCATGAAAATTTAAATTGCAAAATGGGCTCTATAGGTGGGCGGCTACATCCCCAACCATTGGCTAATATTTGTGTTTTAATTACCTGGAAAAGTGTCAGGACATTCTTGGCTAAGCCTGGAGTTCAGAGCAAATTTGCTATCAGCCAGCGACAACACATGGCGCAATTCGATTAGATTCAGCTTCCATTCTTATTTGTTTCACTTTGCCCAGAATTTAAGTATTCACAATGGTTACAGTGAAAGTTTGAGACACGAAAGAAACATAGAAATATTTGGTGTTAGCCAATGTCTAAAAGATATACATTATTTATGTAACGCCACATGTTTATGAAATGCAAAGTAATCTTATAAGGATGTTTCTAAAATGAAAATAATCTCAGATTCCCTATTCAAAGTATAGTTCGTTTATGATTCACTTAGTTGCGGAGATTCTGATTGCAGCCAACGGGGAGTATATTCAATTAAATGCGCGATGTGAATGAGAAGCATATCGATTATCTAATGGAGCCCACCCACGCACATCCTGGCCGAAACTGATGCATCTGATTTAATTACAACAGCCGCCTTAAATTAGCAGACATTAATATTACAAGAGAACACTGACCTATTAAGACGACCGAGGAATGGGCCAAGACAAGGCCACACATCATTAGGAAAATGGCAACGAAATTAAAGAAAATTAGCAGCTGACTGGCGACGGCAAATGAGGCACATTTATTCGAATGTAATCCATTATGAAATCGCATAATGAAGAGATTAGCACACGCATTTGGAGCGCAATTAATAAATGACCCGAAAAAAAGGCAAGGGACACAGGCCGGCCTGGGAAACTGACCTCTATCACTCCATTTGCGTGTTGAGCCCGCGAAGAAATCCAATAAATTAGGCAAACGGTAATCATTTGTTTCATTTCGTTTTGCTTCGTTTCGTTCGTATATAAGTATCAGTATATGAGGCAGACAAATAAATCAGGTGAAGTTCCATGCTCCATTGATGATTACATTGTTCGGGGAAACTTAATGGGACAATAACTCCGAGCATAATGGCTGCGAAACAGCTGGCTGCTTATTAAGCAGTTGATGCTCGGCTTTTGTGTCAACTCCTCGTAACAATGTTCCCTTTAAAAGTCTTTGCACTTCAATTAACTTGTCTTTTTGAATTCGACCCAGCGAAGGACCTTCGCAGGCGCGATTTTCCCCTTTGCTTTCACTTTGCCCCTCTAATCGATAATTAACCACAAAAACTTGGCACGCAACAGGAAGGCGGATGGGGGCGGTAAATGGATCGAAAGGGGCACTGAGCCTAAGTATAAAGAGGGTAATGGCACGGCACAAAGTTTAATTAAGACAAGAAAGTAAGCTTAGGCCGAGGGTCTCGACTGCAAGGCACTCATTACATCTCCAAAAAGATTAATTGTTTTGTATTTTATTAAATCAAAAAATAAAACCATATATATTTCAGCCTGATTGGTACCATTTTTGAAAAGAATACAAGTTTGAGAATCAGTGGAATCCATTTTACAAGCTTTGGTCTAAAACAACAGATACTCCCTTTACTGTGCGGTAAAAACGGGGTTTCTTAACTTAAAGTGATGGTCAAAATCTTGCCAAAGTTGAAAGGGAAATTTCAAGGCGAAATCTCATAAAGTTCATTAGTCGATTGTTCCCACAAAAAAAGGATGAAAAGAATATTATTATTTATAGAAAGGGTAACTAAAAAGTAATGTTTCAAAGCCAGTAAAAAGGGAACGCCCAAAGCAAAAAATGAAACAACAACTTATTTATTGGACCTTGTGTGCTTTTTGTAAAGTCAAGCACTTTTTCCAGATGCAAATCTTAAGCGTTCTATAAACGGAGTGTCATAGCTCTCTTCATATCTACAATCCCAAATTTAAGGTTTAATAGTTATTAAATACTTATTTGGAGATATGAGATGGTTGCATTGAAGCTGGAATGGATACAGGTGTACCAGGACCTGAAGACCTCCTACTGATGCAACTACATGGCTGTTTGGTGTGGTCAGGGATGCACACTGCCTGGCTAGCCGCACATTCCCTCCAGGATCCATGGCCCTTTGCAGTTGGCTGCACACTTTGATTAGCCGAAGCGGCTTGGCGTGGGCTCGCCTGTTGGATGGTCTGGTTTTTAACACTCAGCCCCTGACCCTGAACCACCCGGCTATACAGCTACCTTCCAGCCATCCAAACACCACATCATTCCAAGCGCCACCAGTTCCACCGGTTCCACCGCCCGCTGTCTGGCCTGCTCACATGAGCCGGAAGCGCATTATAAAGGGCATTTCCGGTATTTGGGTTAGGTCGCTTGACAGGGATCGTACCGTGCTTTGTATTATTAGTTCGGAGAATTCGGTGAATTCGGCGCGAGTTGGCTTCTGGGGAAGTCAGGTGGAAAAGGTCACACTGGGTTAAACATGGCGTGTGTGACGGCTTTTGGCATAAGAAATGTACCGAAGGGGATAACAACTTTGCACTTTATTCCCTTGGAAAACAGGGGAAAAGTTACACAATCAAAAATTATGCTGTCCGAGTCAATGAAAAACAAGTTCAGACTCGTGGATGCAGTGCGTTTCGAGGCAATCATAAGTCCGACACATCCCCGAAAACTTTTGTTCGATCGAAAAGTTTTGTCTTAACGCAGTCATCGCTTGCCGCCAATTTTGGAAAAAAAAAAACAAAATAAAAAATTGGGTAAAACGAAGTTTGAACTGTCCAAAAAGTGTTTCGGGATAAGCGCAAACTTTCGCACACAAACGATTTGTGATGGTCATTTTAATAAATTGAAAACTGGCGAAAGGGATGAAGGTCCACAATCGATGGCAGGACGCGACAGACGACTCTCTCACTGCCACTTTTGGTCCTTCCCGCTTGAGCAGGCTCATAAAATCTGTTTACAGGCTTATAAATAAGCGACTCGATTTGTTTTTCTTATAAAACTTTCGACTTCCTCTTCCTATATTGCCCTCAACTCGCCTGCCATCTAAGGACATAACTTATGCATGTCAAGGACCTGGAAACTAAACAAATCTCGGATCAGCCGGAATGTCTTGCTCATGGCCAAAAGTTTTTAACATTTTTATTGAGTTTGCTTTGTAATTTAAATTGTTTGTCCTCAACTTGTTGACGTGGCAGAGCACGCCTAACCAATTCTGGGTCGAAAGGATAAGCAGAACGGCGAGGGGTAAAGAGATTTGAGATTCCCTACTGCCAGATGACAGCATAAACCAATGGTATTTCATCTCTCCCAGTGACTTTCAATCAATCGCATCAGAGTTCATTGTAGCGGCTAACAAATTGTTGTCCGCCTGGTCGCCCTTTCCCACATATGTACATATCTACATAGTTATATATGTATATATGCACTCTGCCATAGATGCGATGGAATAATCGAAGCTTTATCATATCCGTCAGCGGCAGCCACGAAATGGGCAAAACAGGAATACATCGGTATGCTGGGCCAGCTGAACCATCAGAAGCATCTGAACCAGCTGGGAACTGGATTTTTTCTATTTACATATATAGGAGGAAAAGCGGTAGAAGTGCCACAAAGCAAGCATGCTCTTATTTTTTGCACAATTGCAAACATCATCGATGACGCTTTGCCACGGGGCGTATACGTTATGCACCAGTGCACCGAGTGGTTGGCTTTGTTCAGTAAAGCATGGGTTACCCCAAATCTTGCATCGAAAGCAAGTTAGGAAGGGAAAAATAAACAAGGCTACTCACAAATAATGTTTTATATTTCGTTCTACAAGATATTTTGCTTTAATTAAGATGGTAACTGTGAGCACTAATTCACTAAGTTCGAATTTTGCGAAATTCCTTGCAAAGATAACAACTCTGCCCATCTAGCACGTAAATACTCGAGTGCCTTTAGAGACCCGATAGAACCACAAGTCCCACTTGCTACATTCAGATAAAAAATGTCCTAACAATTGTCTTCGTAGAAAAGGCTGCACGTGTGCGGCTGATGGTGCAAGAGGAATAACAACATAATTCATTTTGTCACTTGTATTTTCTCGTTATTAAATTGTTTTCTGAGCCACCGCCCACCGCAAGTCGCTTGCCCTTTGCTCTCGCCCCTACTTTTCGGTAGCTTTTGGCTCACTCCGAGCTGGCAGTTGAAATTTATGCAAATTATAATACGCAAATACCCAAGTTATGTGTACTCGGAGACACAATAAACAAGATATGTGTGCCATGCTGGGTGCAAAAACAAAGACGTACTGCAGCGCAATTCGCTCGGAGTGGTGGTGTGGTGGTGTGAGGTCCTGGGATCCTTGGCATAATTGCGAAAGCGGCTCGAGTGCGGAGTGGGTGCTGCAGGGCAATGTGTCTGACACAATTGAAACAATTGCACTTTCCGCTGCCTGCTTCTCACTTCATTCCCGGTTCATTCTTTTCCTCGTGCCACAGAAGGCACGGCATGAAATGCCTTTTCCGACCGAAGTCGGTAATTATAAAGTACACTGCAGCTTTCTTTTATTGTCTGCAGAAAGGGAAGTGATGCTGAAACTCGGAAATCCTGTTAACCCTTTTAACTCGACTGAAGTACACGTTATATTTCCATGTCACGTAGTGTGTCTGGTTAGTGGTAATGCAAGAATATCACCAGTTCATTAATTGGATTTAAATCGAATTTGCAAAGCAAAAATATGAAGTTTCTTTCAGTGTACCTGAGCAGCCGACATTAGACAACTGGCAACAAGTTCAGTCTGCGCCTAAGCCGTTTCGGAGTTCTTGCTATTCAATAATCCATTGGCTGGATGCCAAACAGTTGGCAACTCGGAAGCCATTGCAACGATTATGAATAATTTACTCTGGCTCTTACTCTCTTAGTCGCAATTTTATATTGCATTTTGCCATATTTTTTGCTGCTGGTAGTGCGGAATAAAAATGCATAAATTGAAAATTAAACTTTATCGAGCTAATTGAAGGCTGGCAATTTCGGAAACTGTTGGGTCAGCTTGAATTGATAGATGTGGCCGGTTCAGGATGGATTTTTTTAGACCGAGTTTAAGTGTGGAAATTTTCAAATAAAATTCAATTTGACTTTTTGCATCCATTAAATAAAAACGGAGCGACTGGAGCAGCAGGAACAACAAATGCATCGGGGGAAAATAGACTGTGGGTGTTGATTCAATTGTAGTAAACTTTTCCATTAAATGATTTCTGCCACTGAAATTTCGGGGCAAATTAAAGCATTTGCCCGCACCCAACTCTAGGTCAATTAACATTGATGGAAAACTGGGAAAGCAGGAAAAGCTGGGTACAATGCTATGGGAATGAACGTCAATAAAATGTACAGCCATTGCAAATGTCGGGACTTCAATCAATGTGTCGATATTCGACTGGGGAGGTAAAGTACAATATTTCGTCGTATTTTTTGCTGTACAAGGAAGGGGATTTTGTTCTTTGCATATGGCCCAGCTTTAACATTCACAATTACTTATTTCTGTATATTATTTGTTTTGTATTCTTAATTACCTTTAGTTGGTCTCCAAAATATTTGGTTATTCTTCAGTTTTCATTACAAATTTCAAGCCAGAACTTTTTTAAAATCTGATTAGCACTACTAATAATTGTCACAACTTGTGTTTTGTAGGAAGTGTGATATTAAAGGCATTGGCTGCTTAGCTTCAGTCTTATAATTTTTTTGACAATATTTAAAGTTTTTATGATGGGTTAAATTTTATACAAAATGATCGAACCATTTTTTCCACCTGTAAGCATTTAACAAAGTCTGAGCCCGGAAGGAAATTGCACCTTTGGAATAAAATGTAAAAAATCTTCTTAGATGTCGATGGTAAGAAAAAATATTCGCGATAAATAACTCAAATCACGTTCAGTAAACGCTTGCACATGCAAAAACAAAAAAGATAATGGTATTTTACTTCTTTTTGTAAACCTACTGGCATTTATCGAAGCCGATGCAAAACTGCTGTTGACATCACGTTCCGCATGTAGAAAGACATTTTGTACACGTTTACGAAGCTCATTTTTAGTCCTCAGAGTTTCCGGGAATGTGTTATTGAGATTTCTGCTGATGTTTTCAGTTAATAGTAGTTTATAGAATATAGATATTCTCCGTTTCTAGCACAGCAAAAGGGTGCACGGCATTCGTTGAAAGCCGAATAAATCACATTTGCAACGCTTAAATCAATAGTTAAGCCGTTTACTAATTAAGCCCAGGCGAATCATAATTTAGTTGCTGTTGACACCATAATGCCATCGAAATGCCATCGAAAAGAAGCCAGCTTACTTTGCCTAATAGTATTTATTTGCGAAGCACTTTTGTCGGCTGGTAATTTGTGCAGAGGACGTTTGGAATGTCAGATGGCACTGGAGGGCAAAAGGATAATGCGTTCGGGTGTCCTGTTATGTACCAAAAAGCATCAGTTTACCTGCGTAGACAAAGTTTGCGTTTGCGGAAGACCAGAAAAGTGTAAAAAATAAATTATTCACATGACGTCTTGGTTAGTAATCGTACTTATTCGTAGTAAATTTAAACACAATGTAACAAATAAAAAAAAGAAAAAAGCTTACGTGTAAAGGCACTAAAAAAAACGTGGCAATTTTGTGGCTTACTGGCGAAATTCTATCTCCAGACGATTCCATGTAGCATGCAACCTTCAATGGAGGCCTCATAATTGGTTTTGAATGCAGCCGGTTGCCAAAAACAGGAGCTGAGCTAGCATCCAAACAGTCAACAGCGTGTGCATCAGCAAAATGAACTGCAGTCAGGTGGGTATTCTTGAACACAGCCCCACTCAATCGCAGGTGGAAGAGGCTGTTGTTGTGGCTAATGCAGCCAACGCGTGAGGCCAGCTTATGAAAATGACCACCACAGATGACCGGGCTATTATGGCGGGCGCTGGGAATGGCTAATCAAAAATGAAAAGATCCTGGGCTTACTACCACGCAACAAAGAGCTCCATTACGAATACGCCGAGTTGGTTTGCGTCCATTGTGGAGCCGACAAACAAACTGGGAGCTGTCTCTCAACCAAGTAAAACTGCATTCGACCGCTGCCAATTGAGCGTTCGAATGTGTTTGCGCCGTGGACTGCAGCTTCTCAGTGCAATCAGATGGAATATATCCCGCTTTGAGCTGGCTGCTTTGGAAATGATAGAAAGTGTTGCCTTTAAGGGAGTCTCAGTTTCTTTCTTTTTCCTTTTTTTTTTTCTGCATCCTGAATTCTTTTTGCAGCCCTCTGCTTTGCATTCGCACCACCCACTGTGCTCTTTGGTGGCCTTATTAAGTTGGCGCCTCTATCTATGCAACTGCCATCAGCCGGGAAAGTTTTTCGCGTACCTTCGATGGTGTCGGTTCTTTCTATACACGGTATATATGTAGCCTGGCTGTTTTATATTGAATTATATGAGGAAACAATTAGTATCATAGATGCAGCATCTTAAATATCTCATGCTTTATTGTCTTAATTCACTTCTGCACTATCATTTATCATTAATTTGAATATTTAGTAGTAGCTCAATTACAAATATCACTTTCATAGCAAAAGCTAGTAATCATTGTGCTCAGATTGGATCATTTGGGCAGGGTAGTTTCTGATCGACTCCTGTCGCAAGCTTTCCCATTTATTTTCACTCGCTCCAGTTTTCTGGCGTCGTCAACGTTGCAACTTCATTGTCAAAGTTGGCAAAGAGTCTTCAAGGGAAAGTTGGAGTGGGAAACTGCAAAGAAATGCACAAAAACTGCGTTGTGCAAATAAGGAGAACGTGAGTGGCGAAAAGCGAAAATGCAGCGGCCTGCCAGTTGGGCGCTAATTATATGTAAATAGCTGAAACGAAACCGCCGCTCGAGGTGCCAAATAATTGGCCCTCATGAAACTGCCAAGTATAGTTTACGGCCGAAGTGATCAGGGGAAATAGGCTGTGAAGAAAAAATGCTATAATTGTCAAGGCGTGACGGACTTCTTTCGACTTCTTTACGGTGAAACTGTTGGCAGGACCCCCCGGAAGAATTAGAGAAATTTAAATGTGCCTGCTCTGGATGCCAAGGATTCCGAATAAGTTACCTAACTTGTTACTTACCTTGTCCTAACCAATGGCTGTTGGCTTTATTTGGGGAAACTTAAATTGTACCTAACGCAAAAGCAATTAGCTCAAATGCTGGATAAATTCCCTTGCATTTAGGTCATTACAGAAGAAAAATTTCATAACACTTTTGGGTGTGCGTGAGAAGGCATTTGTCCCCCGGCCACTTCTTCTCCCCGGAGACAACATTCAGGACATAGAGTAGCATTACAAAATTTCCCCAAAAAATTCGTAGAAATGCCAAAATAAACGAGTGGGTTCGGTGGAATGAGATGGCAAGGTAAGGATGTGGAGGATGCTACCCACATGAGCGACAGTAACCAACACGTACAAAACGCATAAACATTCTTGCCTAAGTGAGTTTGTACATAAATTTGGAGCAACTTGCGTTGCAGGATGCGTTACAAAGAGACGATTTCGTGTGGGTCTCAGGATCTGTTTAAAGGGACTGAAGGGGGGAGAGTAAAGCAGCAATGTGAGTAGAGCTGTGAGAACTTACGCAGAAATCCATGGGAAAGCAAGTGGGTTTGAAGTTTAGACGGTTCGTTCTGTTTCGGTATCCTAATTTATTTATGCAGCCCCTGGCAAATGCAACTTTACTGAGGATGGATATCACTCAGCTATTCGTCTTCATAACAGCAGTGCTGATTGGAAGGTATTCAGATGCAATTGTTTTAATTTCGAATGATATTTATTTTAAAAGTGAATTGTCAGATCTTTAAATTAACACATTTAAGCTTTTTGGCTTTAAATAGAGCAGAATTTATTTAAATATTTCTTACCTAACAGCGGAATGGTATTTCCACTTTCTGTGTTGCACGACAGCCAAGTATTTACTACCCAACTGTTAAATACCAATTACCGATTATGGTCTGCAGCTTGGAAGCTGCAATTGAAATTATTCAACGAATCATGGCAATATCATTGGCTGTTTGCATTATGCAAGCATTCCCGGACCTTTGAGGCTTGATGGCATTTCCCGAGCACCTACACACACGCAGCCGGAAAAGAAGCAACTTTAGTAGCATATTTCACGGCGCTGCGTCCGAAGAGAAAGCGCATTAAAGAGCGCCACTCGCCAAAGAGATGGAAAGAGAGAGAGAGCTGTTGTAAGAGAGACCACAGCGCACATTACTGACCTACATTAAGTAAAAATTTATTTATGCCGGCTGCCAAATTGGTTCCCCAAAGCATTGGCAGGTCCCGCTCTCCCCTGGCCCCTGCCCACTGGCTTTATGACTATGACGGATATGATTGTTGGTCGGAGCTCTCTCCGTTCCCTCCTCGAACTTGCTACTATTACTGCCTTTGTGGTTGTTGGCTTAAATAATAATGGCTTGTAATTTGCATAAATAATGTTTGATTTTTGCATTGATGAGTGGGGTGTGTGTGTGCTGCGTGTGTGTGTTTGGGGAATTTTAAATGATTGAAAGCTCGGTCATCATTGGGGAATGCCGGGAGTGCCGGCCACGGAATTTTTGCATTTAAATCGATAAATTAGTGGGAAGAGCTGAAAATATCAGTACGCCAGGATGTTAGTCCATTGTTCTATTTGAAGTTTTTATTGTAGGTTTAAGCCCACCAAACAGGGCTAATAGTTTGCTGTTTGCTGCTACGAGACCTGACTTAGTTGCCCCAATAATGGTTTCTTATCCTGCCACAGAGCACTGTTAACCAGCTAACAGAGCTCTGCCTCTGTTGTTCTCTAACAGAACCTGGTTCTCTTTGCCTTTTGGACTTCGGCTCGCTTCGGCAAGTTGGCGAGTGCTTGCCGAACTGCACGAACTACGAGCCGAAGTGCGTTCGGTAGTCGGCGCTCGTGACGAATGGCGGCGATTATCGCCCTTCGAGGACTTTGTGTAATCAGTGCGTCCTGCTAAGCAAATTAGTTTAGTATGGTTTTAGTGCGCAACGCTGACGGTCGCGCCAGTTCGCAGCTCTTAACACGTTGGTGCCGAAAGTCGACGCGCTCGCGTTTCGTCCCTCGCTTGAATTCAATTCCGCGAGACAGCAGTGCATGCGATATCATCGGAGGACAATAGCTCAGCACTGGACGTAAGCGGAAGCAATGGCTAGAATTAAATAGATAAATAAAATAAATAAATAAGTGCAAGACACAAACGGAGACGCTGGCTGCCAACTTCAATTTGGTACTTCATTTTTCACAGCCCGCTTAACGCAAATTGTGCCGGTCCTGGCTCCTTGCTGGGTGTACTAAGGTCCTGGCTGCTTACCCGTGCATCCTCTCCTTCCCCTCCCCTTGCTGATTGCATTCTTGGCGGCAAGTCGAGCGTGGCTCATTAAATGGCTGGCGAATAAAAAAAATGGCAGATGAGTGCGAGACCGACTTGCGGAAAAACAATCACAGCATTCCTCTCGGCTGGTAGAGCCTGCAAACGGCATTTATAGAAGGGCCCTAGCGGCGCTGCGAAATTGTGGTATTTTATTCGCAATTTCACTTTGACTGTCACGCCAATTGAATTAATTCCACCGCGGAATTTAGGATTTAATTTGACATTTAATTATTGCAATTAAAAGTGCCCCGCAAAGCGCAGCATCAGCAAAAAATATCGTTTTAGTACAGGATTATGATCAAACAGAATGAAATGGTATTATGAAATTTTGTTTGAAAAAAATTAACTTCTTTTGAAAGTGGTTGACAACATAAAGCCGTGTCACATTACAGCAGCGGTTTGCTATAAAACGCGTATTTAATCTAAAAAAAGGGAATAAAAGCTTGTAAATTGATAGAAGGTAATATTAATAAATTATTGCAGGGAAAGCAAAATATGTGGAGATTTTTGAATTTCTGCATTGCTATCTATTATCATCACTTCAAAAGTTATGATTAAGTGATTGAAGGCAATGCAGTTTAGTAGTGAGATACTTACATTAAACTATTTAGTGAGTATTAAGTAAAGTCCATAGGAATATGAAACACAATATACATTGTGTGTAGCCAGCTAAAAATATTCAGATGTTTTAAACCCAAATGATGTGCTTAACAAATTAAGTTCCCTGCAACATAACATGTTAGGCAATGCTTATCCTCTATTATATGTATTCACTACATTCGTTCACATACACATTTTTTTGAGAAGAGTTTGCGAAACGACGAATACTTGGTATCAGCCAACTTTCTGATAACTTTACTTTGCTTGTAGCCCGAAAACTGTTTGAACGCATCCCAAGTGCAGGACGAACACCAACAAAGGACGAGCTTTAACTACATTATTGGGAGCCCACGTCAAGTGTCAGAGTTTTGGAGGGGAAAAGGAATAACAGTTTGGCTTTGTTGTGACTACAAATTTTGTGGGGCGCTGCTCGTCAGCGCTAATGAATAGGTGGGCAGTTTTGTGCAAAATTATCAAATAAAACGGGCAGCCGACCGCACAATTACACCCAATATTTTCGCGCACGCACCCAAAACGGATGCCGTATAAACAACATGAACATGAAATTTAGCTGCTGGCAGCACAAACACATACATACGTACATAGCCGTAGATGCAGAGCTCGTTGTGCACATAAAATATGCGAGGACTAACACACACTGGCGCACGCGAACGAGCACCAACACATGCACATGCGGATGAAGCACTCGCTGCGAGTGCGGGAAATATTTTATGCACTTTATGCGGCCTGGACGCCGCTCGCTGCTGGGTATCGCTAATTAGGCAATATGCACTTGATTGTGTTATAATCATTAAAACCGGAAATGCATGGCCAACCCACAAAACACAAACGAGTGCAAGCGCTCAGCCACTCGCACACACACACACACACACACACACGAGTGAGTATGCGTGAATGCTGTCAGGTGGCTGAAATAGTTTCACAGCATTTTTGGGCAGGGCCAAAGAGGGTAGCCCCAAAGCTTTGAATTTCCATCACAGGAGCAAATGGGGAACTACCAACGTGGCCGATACCGATAGTTTCCCGTTTCACACTGATTAATTATTTGGTGAACAATAATTAAGTCTTTGAGGGGCTCGCCGGGCGTCGGACGAACAGCTCGTTCGCCCACAAAATGACGGAAAGTCACATCAGTGGCTCGCCGGAAACGGAAGTGCGGGAAAGCAAACACGTGTCGGAAAAATGTCTGCTTGCAACAATGTGTGCTCGCTCGTATATGTATGCCAATGCACTTCCGCACACCCACACACCCGCACAGCAGGCGCTCGTGTTGCATATGTAAAGCGGCTTGTAAGCTGGCCAATTTTTTATGCATTTATGCATTTCTCTCGCTGCAGCTGCAACCGCCCGCCCACACCCACGCCCGTTGACCGTTTTTTATTAAAGTTTCCCGTTAAGAAAAGCCGAGAAACCGCAGCAACAAACAGGAACGCCCACTGTGCGAACTGCATCGCACGTCCAAACGCCTTTTTGTAGGTTAATCAAATGCAAGATGGGGAAAATGCACAAGCTGGCTGCATGGCAGTGGAAAATGCTGCTTGTGGCTAGTTAGTGTGAGCGGGCGTTGGAGCAAACATTTTGCCATCTTTTTGTATACGCATTTCGCATGGCTTGCTATATTAAAAGAATTTTCCCATCCGAGGAAAGGACAAGGCGTGGAAAAACAAGCAAGCATCATGGCAACTGACAGCCAAGATGGACGGCGCTGTGATTTGATTTTTATTCCGAGCGATGCACAACAGCAGCTGGCATCCAGTGGACAGATGAATTATGGCAAATGATGTAAACGCTCCCAGTGGATGTGGCTCTAATTAAACAGAGGGCCAAGAAGCACTCATAATGTGCGCTTATACAAGCACTCATTTTCGCCTTTTACTATAGATAAATGGCGTTTCTCTTCTCCGCAAAACTTTCCTACCCTTGCTGGTTGCCTAAGACCATGATGATATACTTCCTGTACATGCATATTTACTATACTATACATATTTATATACTTCCTGTACAAACAAAACTAAAATTTTCCGAAACGAATGGCAGTAAGTCTGCATTATAGAATGACCAAACAACGACGCTTCGAAAAGATAAATATTTCAATTCATCTGCAAGCTGAGCATATTTTGATTGGAAAAAACGCTATCAAAATTAAGCTTCATTTAATGCATTTTCTGCATATTACCAGCGACAGTAACCAAGCTGAAAAAAGGAATGAAAAGCTGAAAGTACCCACCATTTCAGGTGACATAAACAAGCCCTTTATTTGGCATTCTGCTGCAGTTTTTGACACGCGAAAGTAGCAAAACGCTTTCAAAAAAGAGAATGTCAAATAAAAAACGGAAAGAATGCGGATAAGAGGAAAATTCACAAAGAAAAGAAATCGAGGAAAATATGGATGCAGACGGAACTGAGCGAAAAACTAGCTTTGGGTATATGTATATTAAGCACGAAAAACTGTCACTCATGGTTGACTCGACTATTGAATACCTACTTTTTTGTTTGCTTATTATTAATAATATCAAAATTATTAATAATATTAATATTAATCAAAACTAAAATGAATTTTTCATACCAAGTGGGTTTGCTTAGGTTTACTATACATTGCAAAAACAGTGAGCTCTATTCTTTATACCTTTCATAACCTTTGCACAATATACCCTACTCTTTACGATTGGCGGGTATAAAAATGCACAGTCCAGAGGGAGATATCATTTGTTATTTCATTTCCGAAGCAGGAAAGCGGCAAAGCCCGAGACAGCAGGAATGCCGTGGATTAGCAACTGTCATTGACAGTCGGAAATCATAGACGCCATTTGGCTGGCTGCAAATTGCTGGCCGCATTTCTTTGTTTGTCATTTAACGATTGACAGCTGGCGATAAGCAGAACGAAACAAAACGAGACGGCTTGGAGACCTGGCCAAAACAAAGACTGCTGCACAACAAGCCAAATGGGAACAGTGGACTGCCAGCCATCAAATGGAAATGTTAATGACGCACCTCATCGAGAAGGTGTCAATTGCCTTGACTTTATACTTGGCCAAAACTGCCAAGTTTGCAGCCCATTGCCTTACCTATTCGGCATTTCTTTTTCCTCTGCCCGGCTATTTATCATTACGACGTTGGTGGACTTGGCCGGGTCGAAATGCCTGGGGAGCAGCAGATGGGTCTCCGTGTCCCAGAGCTGCTTATCAATGATAACTGACCGTTGAACGGAACAATGGAAACCGGCTTGAGGGGATTCAGTTGGGATTCTGCTACGATGAGTCGAAATACTGCTTATTATATGATAAGGATTGTCATTATTAATGCTGTCTATTAAGGGGAGAATTGAATTTTGAATAGAGTGTAAATCTGAGATGAAACCACGATAAATTTGGATTATCTGCATATATATAAATGATCCTTTGTCCTACATTGTATAACTATCTTATGCATAAGGACACTGGTGCAGTGTGGCTTGCACTAAAAACTAGCAAACTTAAGTACTCTATGAACTTTTCATGACCATTTCTCCCCACAAATGTCAAGTCACCTGTCCTGCTGTCATTTCTAGTTAACCCCTTCATGTTCCGGGATTCGGTGGTCAACCATTTAAGCCAATTTATTAAATAAGACGTCATTTGTCACATTTCGTTCAGGGTTTCACCACTCTCTGGTTATCTTCTTTATTAGCTCCGTTCAATCTACGCTTTTGACTCTTTTTCACCGCATTTTGGCTTATTGTGACCGCTATCTTTATGATTTTCCAGCGAACGTAAGGAACTGGCAATCCGGCCAAACAATGCCATAAATGGCCAAAAGCCACACAAAGGTGACAAAACCGCGCCGAAAGAATAATACCAACAGAATTCAGCCCGGACAATATATTTTTATTAATTTCCACCTGGTCAACTGATTATGAAACACCCAAATGGACAGCTGACAAGGATGATCTACGGTGGAAACATTGAGCTGATAATAATAATAACGAAAATGGCAGACCCTTTTGCGACCCATCGATAAAACGAAAGGACGAGTGCCGTGGAAATCGTGGCCAGGGATCTGACCGCAATTAGTTGATTGCCAGCACTCAATTTCTTCAAAGATGGAGAGTGCTTTCAGTTTCATAAGCTAAAAAACCCCCAACTCCCGCTCAGTATCTGACTTTGGCCATCTCTGGCACTTACTATGTGCCACACTCGACGGGAAATTAAACTTGTCCAAAAGTTTAAATGCCTTTCTGCCGCTTTCCGTTGCGTTGCGCTCGACTTTTGTTTTCAAGTTTCCTAAGATTCCCCGTTGGCCTGGCCGTGTCCTGCCTCCTGCCTGCTTTCAACCAAGTTTTCCCCTTTTCCTGGGTTTTCTAATAAGGCCACTTCTAGCAATTAAAGAAAGCTCTGGCCTTCGCATACACAAGTTATAAAATGATACATTTTGTGGCGGCAGTGGCATGGGAACGAAGGCGGAACATCCTTGAAAAGGACCCGCACGTACGCAACTGAAAACGGCTTGCGGTTTGAAAATGTTGCATTCTGATTAAGTGGTGGCAAATGAAGCATGTCAAGTTACCCATACGCCTCGTTGGCTTGCCTCAATTGAATCCACTATTTGCATCATTCAAGGGCCTCTTTGACTCCCGTGACCCTCAGTCGATATTTCAGCCAGTTGGCTGAAAAAACATGCTTGATAAAACATGCTTAATATATTAGTTGCAAAATGAAAATAAATAAGTATAAACGAGTAAGCAATGTGGAAAATAATAAAATAAAACATGCTTAATATATTAGTTGCAAAATGAAAATAAATAAGTATAAGCGAAAAAAGTGCATTAAAAGACCATCTCACTGCACTACCTTAAATCCTTACATATTGTATATTTTATATATATTACCTAATACATATATAATATATTTACGCTAAGCTATCATATTACGAACTGAAGTTTTCGAAAGGGTTATACAAAGCATAATTAAAATCGTTAATTCCGCATTTTGGTTCATTATTTTTACCTTTTCATTAAAGTATGCAATTTTCATGAATTAAATGCCTTATAAAGCAGTTTTGAAATGCCAGTTCGCGGTATTTTTAACCCTTTACACCATTTGTACGCTGTTAACAGCTCTTTCCATCTAACACACAAACCTGCATATTGTATGACCAGTATATCCATGAACATCCGCGGAGTTTAAGGGAGAGTGGGTGCGTTAATAATGAAATTATATTTAATAATATAATGAAAACCATTACTGCAGCGCACCGACCATAATACATGCATTAAAAAATTAAAAGCATGCCAATCATTACTGATACATAGTTTACATACAATGAACATTTTTTTTCTTGCTTCCCTTTTCAGTCACACACATCCGCAGGGAATTCGAACATTGGAACAACGTCTGTAGTAATGCATTGGAAATGTTGTCCAACTTCTCGGCCCAGAGCTGAGCAACACGGTGGTCATAAATATTTGACAATTGCGGAAAATCGAAAGTGAAGCGGTAGGGCTAGAGCAAGGATTCTTACGCCAGCTGCCAAGAGCGGCTGCAATCGCAATCAGGAGGCAAACAATTACGAGCAGGACGAAAGGACGAAGCAGGACTAGCAAATAAAAAATGAAAATTAAAATATTTCCGCTGACAGCGGATGCAGCGACAATTGCCGCGGGTCGCCAGCGCAGACGGACGGCGGGGAAGCTGCAGCGGAAGCGAGAAATGCCGGAAATATCCTGCCGGCTAATTGTTGCCACTGCCACCGCTGCCGTCGCCGTCGCCTCGATTATCTGCCTCTCCTTCTCGCTCCCCGGCTGCGCCGCCCAGGAGAGCGACGACGAGGGTGAGCTGCACCACCTGGACCAGCTGCACCACCAGCACCAGGACTTCATCATCGGCGAGTCCGAGGAGCACGATCACATCGCCCATCATCTGGGTAAGCAACTGTCATCTGTTTACTAAGCGTACTTGTTATTAAATCTCCTACAACAATTCAGACATTATTTCAAAGTTTCAATTCTACCTTTTTTTGCATGTTTTGAATTTTTGACAGTTAAGCGTTGTATTTTTGTATAAAGTTGTCTGTGAAGTGGTACTAAATTGTCTTTTTGTTATTTAAAGCAAAAATGACTTAATAGCTCTCAACCTTTTGCTTTCTGCTTCCGGAATTCAACTTTTCAATTATCTTTTGTAATTTGTTTGTACTGGCGCATATCCCTTTTGGCCAGTCAACAGAATCATTCCACGTGTACGGATTATGAGCGGAGTCACCCGGTGCTTCAGCTGTCTTAACAGCGGATTAACATTTTATATATCGATGCTAATTGAACTGAACTGTATTCTTTCTTTCTCTCTTGTAATTTGCGGTCATAGCGATCAGACGTGATTTTTGTATATGAAGAAATAAATGAAGTTAAATAGTGTATATATGATTCTTATTTGCGAACCCCATTACAATGATGTCAAAGCAGTGAGGCATCACAACTATTCATTGGTGGCCCATGAGGGGAACCTTGCTCATAAGAATCATAATTAATAATTGCTAAAAGCTGTTTGGCAATTTTATCTTCGTGGTCGGCTTCATCCAGATAAATCACCGTGCCTACGTTTTCTATCGCGCTCGCTCTCATCACGACAGAGCAGTATACGCAAACATTCGCGCTCGCTCTCATCACGACAGAGCTAAGTCCCGTTGCCCTTCGATTCCGTTAGATTTGCCGGAATCTCTGCCAACTCAAAAAAACAAGACGTCAAAGAAGAACACCGATAACATACGAGCATTTGTGCATATTACATACAGTGGAGCAACGTCAGTATAAACAATGTCGAAATTTGATCAACTGGTGCGAGTTCAAACTGACCGCATTGAGTCTTTGAAGCGCTTGTTCAGTAATGTGAAAAAAGACTCGAGTGCGCGGAAAACGGAAATATATTTCGAAAAACGTTTGAATCAAATCGACGAGTTTAACAAAGAATTTCATCAGGCGCATCACACACTTATATGCATGGCAGACTACGAAGAAAGTGTGTATAAGCAACAAAATACAATCAGCCAATTCGAAGACCTGGGCATGGAAGTTTACTGTTTCGTGGCCGAAGAAAAGAAACGAATTTATCCAGGCACAGTGACGCACAACGAATCAGCTAACTCTACAATAACAACACATGTAGAGGAAGTACGGATACCACTGCCAAAATTACCAGTTCCGAAATTCTCTGGCAACTGCGCGGACTGGCCAAGTTTTCATGATGCATTTTTACGCTTAATTCACAATAATGAGCGTCTGGATAATATTCAAAGGTTCCATTTTTTAAAGGAAGCATTACCAGTAGGCCTGGACAACGACATTCGCCAAATCGCTTTAACTGAAGCAAACTATGAAGTCGCTTGGACCACACTTCTACAACGATATAACAACCCACGAATTGTGTTCGCCAGCCACATGAACATGCTCTACAACTTACCGAATCTTTCGAAAGAAAAATCTGCTGACATACGGTCTATGGTTAGCACAGTCAACGTCTGCATTGCCGCTTGCAATACCGTCAAGGCGCCACTACAGGGAGGAGATTTTTGGTTGACTCATTATCTAACAACCAAACTACCCAAAGACACTCACACAGCTTGGGAGCATCATCTGGGCAGCAAGATTGACGTTCCTTCATACAAAGATCTGCAACAGTTCCTCAATGATCGACTTGTTACGTTAGACGCTATTGAAAGCCGTAACGCGTGCAGCGGCATGAAACAGTCAAATGAAACTTCAGACGGTACTAAACGCGTGCGTGTGCACAGCGCCCACACCAGGTCGGGTGCTTCCGCGTCCGCTTGCTATCATTGTGGCAACTTACACATACTTCGAAGATGTCCGCAATTTCTTTCAATGGATTGCTACCAACGGAAGGAAGTGGCCAGCAAGGCAAAATTGTGTCTCAATTGCCTGGGAAAATCGCACACACAAGCAAGCTGCCCCAGCAACAAGAATTGTCTTCATTGTGGTCAACGTCATCACACGATGTTACATTTTCCAGCAACACAGCCAACGCTGATACCCTCCTCGACATCATGCCAAAGTTCAGCAGCCAGTTCAGATGCCAAGCCGACTCTACAGTGCATGTCAACTACAACTTCATCTATGACTCATCGAAAGGTACTACTAGCAACAGCTCGGGTTGTACTCAGTAACACACAGACAGGATGCCAGGCCACGGTAAACGCGCTTCTTGACCAAGGATCGGAAGCAACTATCATTTCGGAGCATGCTGTACAGTCTCTCCAGCTCTCCCGAAGCACAACTCGCACTTCAATCACCGGAGTCGGTCAAGATTCAGGACGACGCTGCAAATTCATCGTAAGTTGTTCGGTGCAAACAGCAACTAACCCAAATTTCTCGTTAAAGGTCGACGATGCTTATGTTTTGAACACGTTGACATCACACATGCCAAGTCAAAGTTTTCCAGCAGGAAACTGGAGTCATATCCATGGTCTCATGCTCGCAGACCCCTATTATTATAGATCCAAGCGAATCGATATCATTTTTGGAGCCGACCTTATGGCACAACTCTTGTTACCTGGAACTAAGATTGGCTTGCCAAACGAACCCATAGCGCAGAATACTCAACTCGGATGGGTTCTGTTAGGCAATGTTGGCAACACGCATATTACACGCCACATTCGATGTAATCATGCCATAATAAACTCCGAAGAGCTGCTTAAGGTATTTTGCGAGGTAGAATCAGTTCCAGAACGCCCAAAGCTCTCCAAAGAAGATCAATGGTGCGAGTCTTTCTTTAAGCAGACCCATCAACGTCAACCAGACGGCAGTTATCAAGTCCGTTTGCCATTCAAGAGGAACTTTGACCCCAGTATGACGCTCGGAAAATCTCATCAGATCGCCCTGAACAGATATCTTCAACTCGAAAGGCGCCTTCAAAGGGACCCAGACAAATGGATCAGATACTGCAAAGGAATTGAAGAATATTTTCAACTAGGTCAAATCACGTTGGCAGAGACGAGCGAAAACTCAACCATAACCACGGATTCCTACGGTCGGCATGTTGCATCATGCGTGCTACCACATCATGCAGTTTTCAAAGAAGAAAGCCTCACCACAAAACAACGTATCGTTTTTGACGCATCGGCCCGGACCTCAAATGGCAGATCGTTAAACGATGTACTATGTGTAGGTCCCACGCTGCAAAATGATCTGCCAGCCGTTCTCTTGAATTGGAGACAATATCAGTTTGTTTTCACTGCCGATATACAACGAATGTATCGCTGTATCAATGTCCACCCTGATGACACGCAGTACCAGAGGATTTTATGGCGGGCGGCGGATGGAGTCATCAAACAGCATTGCTTAACTACCGTCACGTTTGGAACAGCGTCTGCACCTTATACAGCTATAAGAGTCATCCATCAAATAGCTGAAGACACACAGACAAAATATCCTATGGCATCCAACGTTCTCAAAAATGAGATATATGTCGACGACATTCTCTCAGGCGATCATTCACAAGAGGCAGCAATACGGAAAGGTTTGCAAACTATGCTAGCTTTAAAATCCTCTGGCATGGAGCTACGAAAATGGGCTAGTAATGACCAGGATCTGATGGCAACGATACCTCTCGAGCATCGATGCAAGCAGACATCCCTCAGTTGGGACAATGCGGACACCATCAAAACACTGGGTATGTACTGGTTGCCCAAGCAAGATTGCTTCACTTATAAATTACTAGCAAATACTCCAGCCGGTATAACAAAACGAGAAATCCTATCGACCATAGCACGTTTATTTGATCCTCTTGGATTAATCGCTCCAGTTGTAATTTCAGCAAAGATTATATTGAAAGAAATCACACTAGCGAAGCAATATCGCGAGGACGGATCGAGTACATCACTGGATTGGGATGAGCCAGTTCCCAACACCATTGCCGTCAAATGGCAACAATTTCGACAGCAACTAATGAAGGTTAAGACGATCAAAATACCACGCAGCGTCAAATTTACGCCACTATTTAGTAGTGAGATACAACTGCACACCTTTTGCGATGGATCCTCCAGTGCTTACGCAGCAGCAGTGTATGCACGCACCCAACAGTCTGATGGGACTTTCTATACAACGCTCATCGTCGCAAAATCAAAAATTTCGCCAACCAAGCCGTTAACAATACCGCGCACTGAGCTATGCGGTGCAGTATTAGCTACCAAACTCACCAAATGGGTGCTGGAGAATAACCGATGGACCAATGCACATATATCTACCTTTTACTGGACCGATGCTACCATTGTTCTGCACTGGATTAAAGGAGACATTACTAGGTGGAAAACGTTTGTAGCCAACCGAGTGTCTTACATTCTCGACCACACCTCAGCGGCTCAGTGGCACCACATAGACACATCGGAAAACCCAGCAGATTGCGCAACCAGAGGCTTACCACCGAGCCAAATACCTGATATTTGGTGGCATGGCCCATCCTGGCTATGCAAACCACACAATATTTGGCCAAACACGCAATCACAATTGCTCAATCCAGAAGAACGGGATCTGGAGGCCAAATCCATAAAAATTAGAGCCTTCACTACCTTGTCAGACACAAAGGATTCTATTATTGACCGATTCTCGTCGTATACAAAACTGCTACGTGTCACGGCATACATGTTACGATTCTGCCACAATGCTCATGCTCGAGCACAACGAAGTCACGGATCACTCTCTCCTGACGAGCTGGATGAGGCCCTGTGCTGCATAGCTCGCCTTGCACAATCCGATACATTTCACGCCGACATCCAAGCGCTTAAAAGGAACAAGCCGTTACCACCCCGTAGCACACTTTCAAATCTTACACCGTTTCTTGACAACAATATCTTGAGGATTCGTGGCCGTCTCAAGCATTCAAATCTCTCTTTTTCTCGAAAACATCCAATTATATTACCTCATTGTCACCTATTTACAGATTTGGTAATTCAACACTCTCATCAGCTCACTCTACATGGCGGCGCTCAATTAACACTGGCTCACATACGCTACAAATTCTGGATTCCCAGAGGCAGACAAGCAGTCAGGCGAATCATCCGGAAATGCGTCACATGTTTTAAGGTAGCTCCAGTCGTAGCGAAGCAATTGATGGGTGACTTGCCATTACATCGAGTCAACCCCCCAACTCGTCCGTTCATTACAACAGGAGTTGACTACACTGGTGCGATTGAACTTCAAGCCGCGCGTGTACGAGGATCAACCACCTACAAAGGCTATGTAGCCATTTTTATATGCTTAGCAACCAAGGCGGTCCACTTGGAAGCCGTCACTGGACTTTCAACAGAGCACTTCCTGCAAGCATTTACGCGATTCACCGGACGTCGAGGACAAGTTCAACATATGTATAGTGATAACGGCACAAATTTTGTTGGCGCGAGTACATCGCTTAACCAGCCCATCACTTGCAAGGCAGCCCTAAACGAATCGACATGTCTACATGGGACAAGGTGGCATTTCACACCTCCATATTCTCCCAATTTTGGTGGCATCTGGGAGGCAAACGTGAAAGCAATGAAGCATCATCTTAAACGGATCGTCGGCAGCCACAAGCAGACGTATGAGGAGCTTACTACAGTTTTGATCAGGATTGAAGCATGTTTGAACTCACGTCCACTTTGCCCGCTAACCGCCGACCCTGACGATTTAGAAGTACTAACTCCAGCACATTTCTTAATTGGTGACGCACTACTGGCACCGCCACAAGGTCGGCCGAATAATAAGCCTTTGCGTGAACTATTTCTCGCACAACAACACATGACGCGACAATTCTGGTCTCAATGGTCTCGTGATTGGTTATCACACTTGCAAACTCGGCCAAAGTGGTGCCAAATCAAAGATAATCTTAGCATCAACGACTTAGTCATTATAAAGGATGATAATCTACCACCAGCTAAATGGACTATAGGCCGAGTCGTCGAACTGCACCCTGGATCGGACTCGCTAGTCAGAGTGGTTACATTAAAGACGAAATCTGGCATTCAAAAGAGGTCAATCACAAAGCTTTGTCCACTTCCGATTTCAACATAATTATGATCAACACACGGATCAAGAATCACAAGGAGCCTTCATGCTGGACGACGCATTGGCGGGCGGCATGTACGGATTATGAGCGGAGTCACCCGGTGCTTCAGCTGTCTTAACAGCGGATTAACATTTTATATATCGATGCTAATTGAACTGAACTGTATTCTTTCTTTCTCTCTTGTAATTTGCGGTCATAGCGATCAGACGTGATTTTTGTATATGAAGAAATAAATGAAGTTAAATAGTGTATATATGATTCTTATTTGCGAACCCCATTACAATGATGTCAAAGCAGTGAGGCATCACAACTATTCACCACGAATTGGCATATTTCTTGGATAGGGCAATCAAACACAACCTTAAAGTTTTTTATTTCTTTCCTTTTCTTTTTTTTGATTTAGCAGCAGAGTGCCGGTCGCAATGTCAACTTTGACGCCCTTGCCAAGTGGTAACAAAAAGTTTTGAGTGGCTTAAACTCGGTATCCTTCGCAAAGCTATCTGGATGTTATTTCAAGTGAATTATGGGACTGGCAGTCTGGTCGGGCCCAAAAAACAGCTTGGCTCATTGAGCACATATTGGGGGTAGTGACGATAAACGCTGCGGGGTGTGGAGTTCCAGGAGCACGTGCTTGGTTAGCTTTAGTGGCTGTTTAAGTTGTCATTGTCCGCCCACAATCCACAGCATAATTACGGGCACACATGGCGTATGCGTATTCTGGCTTACTCCTGACTCGACACGCGCCCTCCTTCCCCCCAATCCCCTGGCAACTGCCTTCCAGGCTCACAGCACACACACACACAAGTGACCACTTAAGTTTTCTTTGTCTGTGGCCTGTGGGCAGCAAGTCGAGTCCTGCGCCTTCGCATCCCGTGTCCTGCCCTTCCTTCCGCTGAGGCGGCTCAACAAGTGGACAAACGTTGACATTGCACACAATGTTCAACCTCTGAAAATATATTCTCTTCCTCCGCAAATGTGTGTGTGCTTGCGATTGTGCCAGTGTCTACTTATGACAAAAAGTGATTGACATTGTGATTGATGGCACTTTGGGTCGTCGGTTTCTGGGTTTATGACTTGACATGATGACCAACTCTATTCCACCCATGAAATTTACGTAAAGGGGTTATGGTCGAGATGGGATTCACTCCGCTGTTGGGGATTTGCATTCGGGCTTAATAGTTATATATAATTTTAAATATTTCTTGTTAAATGAATGAGTCTTTATGACCTTCACTGTGTTCTGAAGTCTGTTCGCCTTGAAATGTAATGGAATACCATAAAAGACGTTTGATCAAATTCCTTATTAATTTGCAGCTAATTTGGGTACGAAATGTGCTGTCATATTTAAAGATGATTAATTGAGGAATTCATCTATAATTACCCAAGAAACAGATAACGAACACAACTTGAACCCAGATTTTAAATCAATTATCTACTTTAAAGGAACTAGTCTGTACTGCAGTGAGTTCCCACTATAACGACTTGGGTTGTTATATATCTGGTTAAACTTGCTGACAATAACCTCCAATTAGCTTTGCATCTCGGGTCAAGTTCCGCTTTAGTCGAATTTAATTTTCGTATGGTTTTCCCAAATCGTTTACCCCAGCCATTTTCACCATTTCCATTCGACTGTTTTCACCCGTTACTTCAGTGGAGACGGGGTATGTTCTACTTCTTGGCTGACTTGTAACCAATCTGCATCACACATATGAACTGTTTAAATCCGATAAATGTGAAACAAACACTACGTAGAAAATCACTGTGTAGCTTCGAATCGTTTCCTTCTAACTCAATAGTTTCTTAAAGAACACTGTACCTGTACAGACACTTCGTTGCTAGCTGCGTATGAGGTATCATGAAGTCGAGGCACTCCCTCTTGTATTCAGCAATTGCCGCTGATGTGCCAGCGATTGTTTGACAATTTTCAACAATTCCCATGGACTGCAAAAATTTGCCGCCCTCCGCTCGCTGTGTCTTCTATGTCAATTCCCTTTTATTCGCGCCCATTTTCCGGTTGTCTATGCCCGTGTGTGTTCGTGTTTGTGTTTGTGTTAGTGCTCGTTTTTGTGCGTGTTGGCTTTTTTCACACGCTTTCGCGCTGCACCTAAAAGTATGCACGACTTTTTCACGCTGGCTTGCTGCAAGTCCTGGCAGTCAAGCGTATGCGCTGCCGAGTGGAGCGGTAATCAAAAGGGGGGGTGGAGCTGGGCTGGGAGCTGAACAATCACGGGGGCTGTTGGCCTTTGAGGCTCTGTTGTCGTTTATTTGCCTCAGTTCTTGTAATTTGTGTTTTATGTTGGCCCGCTGTTGTTTTTCTTCTGTTTGCTATTGCGCTTTTGCGCTGCTGCCTCCAGGCGAGTACCTGTTAAAGCTTCTATTTTTGTATCCGCTGTCCGTTTGAAGATGCCCTCTTGCCCACCTGATCGCCTTGAAATGCTCAGTCAAATGAAATTTACTGAATGTTGATTTTGGACATCAAAAATGCCGCTCAGCTCAATTAGGTTGCGCAAAAGTTTCCCATTAAAACGAAGACACAAACAGAAAACGCGAGTGAATGCTGTGGGAATCCGTGCTTCCTTTTTTGGACTGCTAATTTGAAAGACTTTGCCGTTCTTGGAACTTCATCGCTTTGTTGTCCAAACAAATTGCTAGAAACTTGCAGCAGAGACGGATCAGGCTTCTGGCTCACGTCCGGAAAGTGATGTGCTGCCAAAGTTGGCTTAGAAACTTGGCCAGCGAGAGATTGATGACCGGAATGGTCGTGAAGGTGTTGCGCTCGGATAAGACGCATCTGGATCCTCAGCTCTCCTCCATCCACTGAGCCGTGTAAATGCGGCTAATTGGAATCATTAGCCGGGCCACGGCAAACACTGGCAAGCACTTGGGAATCATAGACAAATTTGCGCAAATTTCGGCCAGTTGTTGACACCACCGAAAATGATAATCCGGCGCTTGTCTGGCAGGCCAATAAATCATCTGGCCCGCCGGCAGACACTGAAAGGGAATTGGCTTAAGTGCGTTAGCAAAATCAACAGCGGCTGTCCCCGGCAGCAGGTGCTCGGCTTCTCAGGACCTTCCATCCTCCATCCACCATCCACCATGCAGCATTCACCATTCACCATTTACCATTCACCATTCACCATCCAGCGCAAATAGCAGATAGGCGTACGTACAGAGATTGGCCGAAATCCAGAGAGGGCCTAAAGCTGTCCGCGAATACTCGAGTTTCGAGTCTGGAGCCGCGTTCGCGTTTTTGTTGCATAATATTTGGGGCTCTGGCAATATATACATATTTTCATTTGTTTGCCCTTGTTTTTTTTTGGTTCTGTTTTGGCTACGCCTTCGCCGTGTTTGGGCTGTTCCCGCTTCCTGTAACTGCGTGTTCCTCTTCCGGTTCCGTTCAGCTCCCCGTCCCCTCGTATCTGCCACGTTGTCTGGCAGGAGTGGCAGGAGTGGCAGGCAGGACTGCCAGCGACAATGTTCGGATGGCAAATTTAAGGCATATTTCTTGGCGCTGGGCCGCGGGAAAAATGGCATAATAAATAAATCTACTTTGAATTAGCGCCATTTACTTTACATTTATTCTCTGCCGCCGTGCAATTTATAGCACTCAACGCACTCTTCCCTAGCCTTCTTCTCCGCATTTTTTTATTTCCTTTTTTTTTAAGGATATTTTTGCGTTTGTTGTTTCTGTCGTTTCAATTTGGCGGCGCGTGCTCTTTGGCTAATGAAGTTTTGAGGTTAGACAGCAGGAAAATGAGAGCAGCCTGGAGGTGTGCAGCTAAGTGGACTTGAAAAGCGTCGCGCTTTAACAAAAATTTGCGTAATATTCATATTTTAAACCTAGACTTAAATCAGCCAAACAAATCCCTATTCGTTCTAATTCAACGCAATTATTCGTGCAGTTGAAAAAAGATTCCTTCTCTGTGTTGCGTAGATATCTCATATTAAAGCATATTAAAGACATACAATATTAAAACATACAAAAATGGAAATTTGGATTGGGATGTATTTAAATGTATTTAAACTAAAGCCTTATAAATTTTACTGCTCATTAAGGAAGCCACAAAAAATTGTCACGATTAAATGTTAAAAAATCGTTTATTAACTACAACGTAAACCTATAATCTTTTTAAAGCTTTGCAATATATTTATTTGATATAGCCAGTTTTTTTTTCGAAATAGCCTGTTTAATGAGCAGGTGACCAATTTTGTAAATGAATTTTCTTTTGGTGAAATGTTTTTTATTGTAAAAAATACTCTACATAGTTGTTTTTTTGCCTTTTAAGACAAATAATGCTATGAAATATAGCACCTTAGTTAATTAAATAAATCTTAGTATGTGTGCCGAGTTCAACAACCCAGATAGTTTTCCTCTCCAAGTTTTCACTGAAAATGGCAAGGAGGAGTGCAAACATGCACACTGTAAATAATCATAGCAGAGCCCTCATACGCCACTCGAATAGATTTGATCCAACCATTGCAGAGATGCTAGTCCGTAAGAGAGCACTGAGAAGACGTTATATTCGAACGCACAGTCCTGAGGATAAAGCTCAATGGCATAGATGCGCCAGAGAGCTTCACGTTGCCATGGCTGAATTGAAAAATGCGCAATTCGAACATATGCTAACCAATATGGATTATTCTAATGATTCCACTTTTATTATGTGGTCCTTTACCAAAAAAGTAAAAAGAATGCCACAGAAAGTTACGCCTCTGAAGAACAGCAATGGTAACTGGTGTCGCTCCTTAGAAGAGCAAGTACAAACATTTGCGGAACACCTTGGCGACAGATTCACTGCGTTTAATTTCGCATCCGAGGGGGATATCAACAGTATAAACGAAGTACTACAGCGCCCATTCCAGATGTCACCTCCAATAAGACCTATCCGTCTGGAAGAAGTCTCAAACATGATACGTACCCTCAAAAGACGAAAGGCGCCAGGTCACGACCTAATAAGCAACGCAGTACTTAAAATCCTTCCCAAGAGAGCACTATTACTTATCACATTGATATTCAATGCGATACTTAGAGTGCAATACTTTCCCAAAAAATGGAAGAGTGCTAGAATCAGTATGATTCTAAAGCCAGGGAAGCCGGAACAGGATCCAAGCTCCTACCGGCCTATCAGTCTCCTGCCCTCCTTATCGAAGGTAATGGAAAGGCTGATAGCTTCCCGACTTATAATACATCTAGAAGACAATGATACTATCCCAATGCACCAATTCGGATTCAGAGCTGGCCACAGTACGATTGAGCAACTGCACCGTGTAGTCAATCATATCCTGAAGGCCTATGACCATAAAGAATACTGCAACGGAATCTTCCTCGACATTCAACAGGCATTTGATAGAGTTTGGATCCCGGGACTACTAGCCAAAGTCAAAACAGCGTTGCCAGCCAACCTGTTTGAGCTCATCAGATCGTTTCTCACAAACAGAGAGTTTTGCGTCCAGTCCAGAGACGCAACCTCTGTAAATGTTGCCATTGCAGCTGGCGTACCTCAAGGAAGCGTCTTAGGACCGATACTTTACTCCATCTATACAGCAGACATCCCCAAGCCAAGCTATTATGAAATGACCAATGACAACAGCAAAATGCTGCTGGCCAGCTTCGCTGACGACGTCTGCTTTCTCAGCTCCTCGAACAGTGAGACCGAGTCGTCACAAATGCTGCAAACTTATCTCAACGAATTCGAGAAATGGGCCATGGCGAACAACATCAAAATTAACGAAAGCAAATGCGTAAACGTTTGCTTTACGTTACGCCGTAAAACAACTCCTGCGGTACACATTAATAATGTGGACATAGAGCAAGCAACTAAGGCGAAATACCTAGGCCTCACACTGGACAAACGCCTAACCTTCCGAGATCATATTGCCAGAGTCGTCAAAATGTGCAACCTAAAGCGTAACCAACTATTCTGGATGCTAAATAAGAAAAGCAAACTACCTTTAAGATGCAAGCGTCAGATTTATCAGCAAATTATCGCACCTACTTGGAGTACGGCATCCAAATTTGGGGAGTGGCGGCTGCGTCCCACCGAAAACGATTCCAAACCGTCCAGAACAAAACATTAAGACAAATCACTGGCTGTGACTGGTTCGTTAGCGGCCAAACGCTTCACAATGATTTAAACCTGAGCCTTGTTGAAGACCAAATCTCGTTCTTCTCAAGCAGATACAACGATCGACTAACTGCCCACCGTAATCGTCTCGCCCGGAGATTACAGGGGGCTATCCCAATTCGCAGGCTCAAAAGAAGATATTTTGGGCTGCTTCTAAGATGATAGTATGAATATATTATTTACCTGAAACCTCACTACTCGAAATTTGACCTATTCCTATATATTAAGATGAAAACAAATTATATTTTATAATTAAGAGATTATTTACTTAAGACAACATTTAGGTTAAAGGCTTTAATTGACCTGTTCCTGAATAATATTAAATAAAGATGTTAATTAATTTAAAAAAAAAAAAAATACTCTACATAGTTGTTTTTTTGCCTTTTAAGACAAATAATGCTATGAAATATAGCACCTTAGTTAATTAAATAAATCTTAGTATGTGTGCCGAGTTCAACAACCCAGATAGTTTTCCTCTCCAAGTTTTCACTGAAAATGGCAGACAACATTTCTCTTTGAACCTCGAATCCTTATCAAAGATTCAGCTGTTCTATTGCTTCTGACTCGAAATTGCCACAGAGTCGCTGGCATCACAAACCCCAGGATCCGTGACTCCTCCTCTCTTTCCCCCATCATTAGTTCTCGCTGGGAATCTTTCACGGTCACGTCGTTGCGCCTGCAAATCACGTCATACTAGGCACAAAAAGAGCAACAGAGCCGGACCAGAATCGGGAACTTTTTGGGCAACTCTCGGAACACTTTCTTTCCGGTTTTTTCTCTGTGCTGTCTGCGGCGCAGGCACGTAGCAGTGCCTGGAAACATTTGTTGGCCCACTCGATGCGTTTTCCATGTCTGCACATGGAGCGAAAGCCACAAGGAGCGGGAAATGCACTGGCATGCTTTGGAGAAATGGGTAGTGACGGGCGCCTGCAAGTATGCAACACAAAATATTACAAACAGCAGCCCAGACCCAGTCGCATACAAAACTTGCTCGCCAGCAGTTGATTCTTGCCTGGCCCTGCCTTTCTTCCCAACCAGTTAGCCAACAATTTCTCGTATATACGAACGAGAAATCGAATTTATTGCATACTATTGTGCGTTTCCAGCAACCACAAAACGTATTTGCATTGCCAGCCAGCTGCGACAGATGTGGGAAAAGTCGGAAAAGTCGGAAAGGCCGGAAGAGTCGGAAGAGACGGAAGAGACGGAACAGTCGCCTCCTGCCCAGTTAGCATGTGCTATACGTTTATTAAAATGCAAACGGCTTCGACTCGTAGATGCAGTCGCAACACGAAAATTAATTGAAAACTCAGTGCTTTTCCTCCGGTCTCCGGTTCAAACGGCACTGCCTTGGCATTCAACTCGCTCTGAATCACCCAGCACATCCCTATTCACACTCACATCCCCATTCACATTCACATTCACATACACGGCGAATGCGAATCCATTTGCGCTATTGACTCGTCTGTCTGCACGCAAGGAGACACGCGTTCAAGGTCTCACCGGTTATAGATGACATTATTTTATGGCGCAGCCGGAGTGGCCGGAAAATGCGATACAAAAGTATGTGTGCCAAGGTGCCGGGCGTGGAATGGAAATGGAAATCAATAACGAAATAGTCGTCAACTTGGGAAAATATAAATTTTCTATGCCAAAATAACTCATTTCAGCAATGGGCAAAGAGCTCTTTAATAATTTTTGTGCGCGTTTATTTTTGTGAAATTTTTAATTTATAAATTTGATTTCGGTTTCGTAATTTGTAAATACACTGGCTTGTTAATTAACTTATGCGATTTGTATTTGCGCACATTTTCCCAGCGCTGCCAGAGCTGCGGTTCGAGTTTCCACATTCTAAGCGCGAGCTCATAAACGTAAATCTATTTACCCATTTGCTGGCATTTGCTAAATATTTTATGGCGCGTGCCGATGCAACGTAAAATGCATTTTACCTGTTACCTGCGGGAATTGAAAACCCTCCACCCAATCGATTTCATCTGCACCACCGATGCAGCTGCACAAAAGTCAAATTGCAACTTCATTTTGTGGCTGTGAAAATTACAAGCTGAGCGCCAGCAGAGAAAGGCGTTGAAAAAGCGACCTTAAAATATTGGAAAAGTTCACGAAACGAGAAATTTCCTGCCTTGGCATTCTGGGCGTGTTGGGTGCGGTTTTGGGGTTTTAAGCTGGCCAATTTGGCAGGAGTGTGGACGGGAGGGCGGTGGGGTATCTGTTTATATTCCTTACACACTTCTCACCACAAATTGAATTTGCACTAAGGATAACCAAGCCAATATTAACTACCTCTCTAAATGTACATTCCGTCTCTCGTTTCATTGCTCTTCCTCCGGATGAACTCTCAACACTTTTCATGCCATGCCCGGCACTCGGAATGAAATCTTGCAGCGGAAATGCAAAATAAGGATGAGCTGCTGGAGGACATACGCGAGGATACGGTCGTCAATGCGATTCCCGAGAAAGGTAAGTCACTTGCAATGCCAGCTCATCCTCGCATCGCCAATTCACACGACTTGGATACCCATGCACACGGATGACGGGGAGAGGGGGGTTTGCAGAAGGATTTTATGTCCTGCGACGAGGCACAGGCACATTGGCTTATAATGCATGCTTCACGGATGCGATAGTGCACTTAAGTGCCTTATTGGATGGGAGGAATTGCATTGAGTATTTTCCGGACTGCTGCAGCCTAATGATTTCAAGGTTGAAACACATCACTTATTCAGAGGGTCGAATGGATTTTAATCGGTGCAAGTGAACTATTATAAATTCATTTGTTTTGTTGAAAGTCAATTTAAGTGCATCTGAGGGTTAACAAATTTAAAATTACCCAATTAGGCCGAGTATTGATTTCAGATTTGATACAGTTATTTGTTCGACCAGTGAGCTCTGGTTTTAATTGTCCTATCACTCAACTTTAAATGCTTTTATTTAAAAAGTGAATGTCTAATTATTAATTGGTACAGCAATTATAGCAGAACCCATAATCAAATGATTGATTTCCTTATTACGAGTATTAAGAACAATTAATTGTCAGCCCGACGCGTCGGTCACATCCACCTGAGTTTGCAGCCGTGTCCTTTTTATGTCTCTTAAACTTATCCCCAGTGTCGTCACGTGCTCAGTCCTTGTCTGAGTCCCAGCATCCCCTGCCCTCTGCTTTTCCCTAAAACGGCGCCATTAAGTCAGTTGCTTTTCCCCGCGCTTTTCCGCCTGCCCGCTTTCCCCCACCCTCTGGTGTCTCTGAATACGAGTTGCTTGGCTCTTGTAGCAGTCTTTCTCTCGCTTTTAAATTTTATTTATTGTAAATTGTATTTGAAACGTGCTGAGGTTCAGTTTTCTCTGCACAGAGACGGCGGACAAATGTCAAGCTTGCCCTTGGCATGGATATGGTATGGTATGGTATGTATGCAGGATATGGGATATGGGATGTTGGCTGTGGGAGAAAGTGAGGCAGCCTGCATGTGAGTGTGTGTGTGTATATCTCGAACACATCTCGTGCGAGTGTGTTAGTGTGTCGTGCAAGTTAATAGAGTTGTTTAGCATTTAAATAGCGCCATTTACTTGTTGTTGCCTTTTCTGCCTCTGGATGTTGCCGTTGCGCTTATTAAGTTGAAATGCCAGTCAAGTCGACTTGACTTAATAAAGTTGGTTTTAAGCAGCGGAAGGAAAATGGGAAATTGTGCCTAGTGAGCTTGAGAAAGTGCTCCATTAGCCACTGGTAACTAAGTCTAAGTAATTTATAATATCAAGCGAGGAAACTGAAACTCGAATTGCATATGATGCCCAACGCTTTCTGTGTTGTACCCAGCCAGCTGTATCCTGTATCCTGGAATCCCTTAAGCTGAGTTTTTATGCAGGACACTAAGCCTCCAAAGAATATGCCCTAAACGGCGATTTACAATTTCTTTTCATACATCATAAACATTATGCTAAGCACTCAGAGCCATGGATGCGAGGGTGCCTTTGGCATTTATCCACTTCAGATACAAAGCAAATGCCCATTAAATCCTAATTTCATATGCCCATAAATCCACTAAACAATCACACTTTCAATCCCGAAGACGAAGCGCAAAATATGTAACAAATTTCCACATATTCACACACGACCACCTCCAAGAAAGTATGCCATAAAGCCCCTCCAACCACCCACACACGCAGGCATATCCTTGTTGTCTGGATGGATGTATCAATAAGCGGAGGCAAATCAAATGAGTTCGCAAAAGGCGGCAGGCGATGACAAAACAGTTTGCGATGTGGCCCAGAACAAGGACCTTATGCTTCGGCTCTGACGAATTGAAGCCCGTGTTATCGAGCTTATTAGTGATATCCTCCACTCGTTCGGGTTGGGTTTCATTATTATTATCAAGTGAGGTGCACAGGAGATACAAGATGAATGCTTTGAAAAGATCTTAGCTCTCCCCCTTAAATCCGCGGTGGATAAAGTTACCACATGTGTAAATTTCTAGTGCAGTAGTCCATTATTCATATATATGGTTAATATTAAGTCGTGGCTCTCCACAATTGCATTCCATTTTGATTATTTGAATAACTTTAAAAGCTTTAATATCCTTTAAAAACAAAGTGCTTTAACTTAAAGTGCTGAACTTAAAGGTTTATCCAAATATCCATACTTTTCCAAATTATACCCAAGTAAAGTTGGCATCTGTAAATTAAGAAATTCTTCTATAACATCGGAGAATCGAACTATATGTTAATATGAGTAATTTCCTAACTAATATTCCATGGAATTAAAGTCCACGAGCAGAACGCCCACCAATCGGCAACTACCCGAAGCCAATGAGGGTATCGTTGACAACTCGAAACGTGATGTTTAGGAAGAGATTAGGCGACAATAAACGACAGGACGGGGACTCGCAAAAGGACGAAACGAGCGAAAGGTCGCCGTTCTCTCGATGTTGCGCATTTTGCTGCCGCAATTGAGATTTACGGCCGCATCAATAAACATCAAAAAAACTCGCCCCGCCACTTTCTTGGCCATCACCCTTGCTTATCGCCTTGTTTACGCATTTTAAGTACAAGATTGTTATGTGTTGATTTGCCTTAACCGATGCGTGCCCCGCATATGAGAAAAAGCCTTCGTCTGGCTGGGTTTTTCATGTTTTTATTTCATTTTATTATTTTATTCCATGGCGTATGCGAAGCGCAAACTTCGTCGAGGCTTCTGAGCATGTCAGCGACAAACAAGAGCAAACACAAACAAAAAGCAGCGGCGTGAGGCGGCTAAGTTTTAAGTCCTGCCCCGCCTTTAGATTTTCCCCTCACCCAACCGCAAATCTGTTGCATACTTGCGGGCGCGCCTTTAAAGTCAACGCGCTTTTCCAACGCTTCGCTGAGCATTCCGTTGCTCCGTAGTGTGAGTGTGAGTGGGTGTGAGTGGATGTGGGTGTGTGTGTGTGGGTGTGTGGGTGCGCTGGGACTTTGATTGACTGGTTGAGAACTGGCTGACAGGGCAGTCGAGTCCATGATTGTTGCTGTTGACGTGGGTTATGCTAAACACAGCGGAATGACCGCCGGCCCACTGATATCTGATCTGAGCCAGGTCGCCTAAATTAAATGAAATTAAATTAAATGCAAAATATATTCATTCACACTAAATCACTTAAGCACGTATTTAACTAAAAGGTTAAGTAAGGAGATAGTAGGTCATGAAAAGGCCTCCCTCATTCGTATCACTTCATTTCTTTGTAACATATGTTTCAGTAGTTTTCCAGTTGATTTGGTAGTCGAATTGTCTTAGAATAAAGGTTCTTAACTTATACATGATATACATAGGTTAAGCTCCCCTATTCTAAGACAAGTGGGACCAAGATTAAATTGATTGATCATAGGATATAACTTGAAGATGCTCTTTCGTCCATTCGGAACAAAGGTATATACAGATGTTTCGATCATCCAATATAGGAAACAACCTGATATGTACCTTGTTTTAGATTAGACTAAGAACAATCCAGTAGTGATACCCACTTCCTCTCTTCCAGATCTTCCAAAGTTCGGGGAACTCCTGCAGAACGTGACGGTGCCCGTAAGTCGGGAGGCGGTACTCCAGTGCGTAGTCGACAATTTGCAGACCTACAAGGTGAGTTTTTGGTCCAAAACTATATGAATACATATCAATGCAACTGTTATGTTCCGTATAATAAGTATTCCTCATCACCTACCCTTAGAATCAATACTTGTTTTCCATCATGGATAGGTTATTACAAATTAAAGCACTACTCATGTGTCTCTTGTGTCGTAAAGAAGCGTTTTAGTCACCTAGACCATTCTCACATCATCGGCTTAAACGTTGCATAGTGGGGGTCCTAGAGTTTTACCTTTGCGTGCCGTGCTTTTCCATTATGTTGACCCTTTTGTTGGTCACGTTCCGGAGCCCATGGGCGTTACTTTGATTTCGTGACACACTAAAAGGTAAACAAACCGAAAATATATTTCAATGAATTGCCGAAACGAAAATAGCAAGGGTATTTTTCCATTCTGTTAGTCCATTTTGATTATATCTGGCCAGGTTATTGGAGGTCCTTAGTCCTTTGTAGTGCATTGTGTGGCCCAACGATGTTATCATTATCACTGTTGCGTGGGGGCAAACAAATTGAAAGATAGTTAAACTGTAGCCTGAATAGTGTGGAAGACAACAATTTCTCTACCTTATAGCTTGTGTGCCCCGTGAAGTTGGTTGGATTCGAGTCGAGTCGAGTTCTGTTGATCGCCAGAAAACGAAGCCGAAGAAGGAACAACCTCAGTAACCGGTGATCAATGGTAACTCGACCCTTGAATTAGATTTCCTTCCTTCGGTTGAATCAGATTTGATACCACTTTAAAAGTGTCCCAGACCGTATAGCAATCAAAGGCCAAAGCTATGCAATCAGGAATACTCAGAATCTGGTACAAAACACGCGGGCGATGCGATGATCCTTGCAGTTTCTTTGAGCTATATTTCATAATACCCCCGATGACAAAGGCGCCGCAAGGAAAGGTCTTTGTCAACCCGAGTACTAAGAATATAGAACAAAGTTAAAATCAATTTAACTCGCGGCATCCACTGGGCGCATTATCCAAAACGCTTTCCACCTTCTTGGCGACACTTTACCACATTTCGCGTTGAGGCGTTGAGACTGGCCGTAATAAATGAGCTCCGACCACGCCACTGGGGCATTAGCAGTGGGACGAGGAAATCGCTGAACGCTTTAGTTTTACAACTCAAATGTACCCAAAAATAAACGGCTTCTATTACTACAGTGTACATTTTTTGTTCTCCTAGATTGCGTGGCTACGTGTCGATACACAGACCATTTTAACGATACAAAATCACGTCATAACCAAAAATCATCGCATGAGCATAACTCACGCCGAGAAACGTGCCTGGATTTTGCGTATACGTGATGTGAAGGAGTCCGATAAAGGCTGGTAATGTATCCCCCTGCCCAGCTGCATGCTTTTCTAGCTAGTGGAAATCCCTTGAAATAAACCAGTACTTCAAGTGGCACCCATAATTGCAATGCTCCTCTGCCATCTGCAGATATCCATCAAATGACCCAATCCCAAACTCATTCGCATCGCTTGCAGGTACATGTGCCAAATAAACACGGATCCCATGAAGAGTCAAGTCGGCTATCTGGATGTTGTCGGTGAGTATTCCATATTAAAGGTTGCGTAACTCCCTGGCCACACACTCCCATTTTGGCTAACCCAATAGACCAAAGCTCGTCAAACAAAATTGATGCATGTATATGCATATGTAGGTATATACATACGTAGTTAAGTCTGAGGGGAGCTCAAATGAATTGTAATTTGGCTTGAGTGGCTCAACTCGGAGCCAGAACAAAGTTGCTGTTGATAGTTTTTCAAACTGCACTAATTGCTCAGCCAAGTGGCAATTGAATGCGAAAAGTGGGTTTGAGAAAGCGCAGTTGTGCAACTCCAACTATCGTGCTCTCGATTGAGTCTAATTGCGAAAAGAAGCAGCTGATATTCGACTTAAGCCAGACTCCGTGCCAGCGGAAAAGTTTTCACTTAACCAGCACATTAGTTCGGCCCGCAAAGTGTGAGGAGAGCGAAAGGTAATGAAACAATTTACATGCTACGTGCACCTGTACCATCCCCATTTACATCTACATCCACATCTATGTCCAGGTCGTCCATGTCGTCCATGTCCTGGCGTTAATTATTCAGACGGCGTAGACGTTGAAGCCGCACCGAAAAACCTCAGAGCTCACTGGGCGAAGGATTCGCCCCGTAGGCGAATTTAAAATGAATATGCCGCCCCTTTTTGCGGAGCTGGGGCTTTGTGTCCCACTTCCGGTTGCCCCGCTCCATGGCTCCATCCGCATAAGTAACCACTCTGGTTGATTGTGTTTTCATTGATGTTGAAATTCATTAAGGACCCAGTCCTTCTACTCGATACACTGAGCGCAACGACGCCGCCTCCTTGCCATGGAAGTAATTCCCACCCAGCCGCACTAAGTTCGTAAGCAAAATGGCAAGCCGCTTTAAATCAGCGCGGGTTTTCCCGCTGCCACTGACAAAGTGCTCGATATTATGGAGTTTGCCATTCAGCTCCCACACCCACCCACTTCCACTCCCACTCCCACCCACTCTGCCACACGCACACCCACCGCCCCACCGTTCAGCCAACGCGATGGCAACCAACTATTATTGTTGTCAGCGGCGGTTGTAGTTTTCCACACCGCGAAATAAGCAAATAAACGGCGGAGTGAAAGTGATCGGAACTCAGCAGTCAGTCGCTGGGATTTGGTAAGGGTAAGCTCAAAGAGCGTGTTTGACAGAAAGGCTGGGAAAAAGGATAATAGGTGAATTGGTGGTGACCTCATTTAGGATAACGAACCGCTACTGACATCAACCAAGCACTTAAAAGCCAAATCGTTGTGTTAGCCATACTATTAGGGAATATTAAATTACATGCACATATGTTAATAGGCTGAAATCGAGTATTGAATTATGATTATAAAGATAATGTGTCATTCCGGTTAACGCCTACTTTAGCTGGCAACAGCGAACGGGCTGGAAATAAATTACAGCAAACCAATAAATAAAAGCTGAAAATATTAAGAAAGAGGCTTAAAGGTTGGAGGCAGGTCAAATAAAAGTAAATTAATCCTTCCCCACGTAAAATAATTATCCATCGTTCATTTGCAACAGTTGGCTCATTTCAGGATTCATTTACAGAGTGACACACCAGGCATTTCTTGAAACTCTGGAAAACAAAAGAAAAATTAATTTAAAAATAAATTTTACGTTTATTTAATATGGCAGCGATTTTAAAGATTTTACCCCACAACGTTTTAGTTCTTCATTTGCCTTTTCTTAGGGAAACCTGTACAACATTTTAGCCCTTAGGGTTAAAACTTTGTCTGGGAAAACCACTATAATAAAACTGGCCATTATATATGAATATTTGAAAAAAGCCATTGCTATTTCTATTGCATTTCTATTGGGCAACTAGAGCTAGCCACCTACTAAATGAAACCTCTTTCAAAAATCTAACCAAAATGAATATTGGATAAAGGGACGAAGACCAGCAAAATACGGTCAAAAAATAGTTTTATACAAATATCAGTATTTTTGCACTTTAGTTTGGCTTCGAACTTTGTGAACTTGTTTTGCCTTGTTTGTCGGTTAGTTTGTTGTTTTTGGCGATGATTGTTTTGGGGATCAGTGGAAAAGCCAGCCAGGCATTGAATTATTTATATACAGCAATATTCTCACTGTTTCTCACTGATGTTTTGGCCATAGTTAAATGGGCTCACTCGAAAAGGTGGACGTGGGCCGCAGAAATCGACGAGCTGATTTGAATAGAGCTTAAAAATATGATGAATAGTTTAAATGGCGTATGTATTCGAATTCGATTGTGGTTTTTTTCTATAAGTTTACCGAAAATTGATTAAACCGATTATGGTTTTCCAATTGCGTATTAAAGTTCCCTAGTTTCTAAAGTATTTAAGCCCTTATCGATAATTCCCAAATCAGTCAAGCTTATACATATCTGCCAATTGCCGTCATCGCAAACCAATTGAAATTAATTTCTGTAACGTCAATTTAATCACACATCATTTCACCTGATTTCATAACTTATCAACGCATGCCGTGCGCAATAACAGCGCCAAAGAAAAGAAATTGCCAGCCACGCCCACTCGGGCCAGCCGCCCACACGGCCGCTTTCTGTGACACACGAGTCGAGGCTATTAAGGGAAAAGTCAACACAGGAAAAAAGCAGCTGGAGCTGTAGTGAAGCCCACATTCAATTTGTAGGACAGGACGTATACGGATGTACAGATGTGTGTGTGCCGGGTGAAAAGTCAAAGTACTTTTTTTAAAACATGCACATCATTGTTGGCATGAAGTCTTTGAAGCTTCGAAGTCGCATTGTGTGTGACTCATAACTTGGCTAAAATTGAAACGTGCGACGACGTTGCAAATCAAATTCAATAAAAGGGAAAATCAAGTGCTGTTAATAGAGCCAATCATGCCGAAATCTAATTATATTTTGGCCAAATGTTACAGGTAGAATAACTAGACTGTGCCGAAAATGGTGCATTTATATTTCCTGAAATGTATGTCGTCTTTACGCATATAATATATATAATATAATAATATTAAGCAGCATGGTTCCATTAATTTTCTGCCACTAAGTTAACTGCCCTAAATTGTTTCCTTTTTGACAAGTGCAGAATAGCCGGACGTACAATTATAATTAATGGAAGTGCACTGCAAAAGCTGCACACAGACATAAAGCCCTCCAGTAGTACATGGCATGGAAATGCAAAGTATTCAGCAATTGTAGAGTTACCTTTTGCTCGGCCTTGCGTAAAACCTGAAATAAAATATGTTACTAAATTACGGCGTGGTGCGAACACAAAATCGTTGTATTATCTCCAGACTAGTTGCCGCACAGCCATCGCTTTAATTTGAATTCAAAGGCTGGGCAGACAATAAGAACCTAATTTAAGAAGCAGACTCTTAAATAACCGAATGACAATGTGCTCTTTATGTTTCTCTCTTTTCCATGCAAACAACTTTGTCACCGCAAACACAAACTGGCAATGTATCTGATGTATCTGAACCCGCCGCACAATTCACTCGCTGGCCGTCCCACGCTGCGTATGAATAATACGCGCCGCCGCCGCCTGGAAACTTTGTATCTCCGCATACGTGTGCGCACGTGCTCTGGGCCACCACCACCAATGCAACAGTGCCCCCCGACATACTGGACTACCCGACCAGCACCGATATGGTAATACGTGAGGGCTCCAACGTAACCCTCAAGTGTGCCGCCACGGGATCGCCAACTCCGACGATAACCTGGCGACGCGAAGGTGGCGAGCTGATACCGCTGCCAAATGGCGCTGAGGGTGAGTTGTTGCAAGTTCCGAGCTGCGAGTTCCCAGTTGCGAGTTGCATGTTTCCGCAGCATTAAGTTTCATTACAAAACATTTTAAAGTTACTTTCCTCTGTGCGGTAATTAACTCGAGTGTGTTGAAGCTGCTCGAACTGTAACAAATCGGAGCACCATAATTTACGTTATTGAGGTTGTTGCAAGTAAAACGATTTGATTGCTTGCCACTTGAGTGAAATTTGGGTTGCCCCTAATAGCTGTAGCTGCTACATGCAGATTAATATGAGATAAGATCAAATTTGATCGACCAGGCGCTACTGTGCTTACAAATTTATTGCCCAAAAATCGAGGAGTTGCAGCAAACAAGATGGATGCAATAGGGAAAAGAATGCATGGGCGAAACTAGCAAACATGTCGACTCCATGCAATTTGAATTTCCCATCTTTGCACTGAAATTGTCAGAAGGATTTCACTTCAGATGAAGTTTTGCTTCTGTCAGAGTAAAGGCTATTCACTGAAGGAAAAACTTGTGTGTAACAGCTAGCAGCCAAAAATATTGGTTCCTTTCACTTGAAATTTATACAAAATGGAGAGAAGGCTTGTGGCTCTAAAAAATATTTAAAAATATCTGATTTCACATATAAATTACATCGGTCAAATTTATAGTTTATTACGAAAGTAAATCCTGTAACTCGAAAAGGGCAGATTGAAAGTGAGCTGCACAACCAAAATTCCTCTGAAGATTTTCTGCTGGTGTGCTGATGTGATTTTCCAAGTTGCATAAGCAATGAGAACGAGATGATTAGCTCCACAAGACTCCGTGTGTGTGTGTTTGTGTATTCGAATATGCAGATTTTCCTCCAGCAAAGGGGCATTCCCTTGTGAGTGAGTGTGAAACTCGATGCCGTAGACATTCCGGCTTATAAGCAATATGGCATAGAAAAGTGATTGCCACCACACAGTAGAAATGCCAATCGGTGTGCCTGATATTAATCGCGCGCTATCGCTTTCACAGCCCTTTATATATATCTATCTATCTATCTTTCTATGTTGATATATTACATCTCCATCCACAGCCGTCGCCTACAACGGATCCTTCCTGACCATCGCCAAAGTGAACCGCCTGAACATGGGCGCCTATCTCTGCATCGCCTCCAATGGCATTCCGCCAACAGTCAGCAAGCGTGTGATGCTCATTGTGCACTGTGAGTATTTGGGGCGGGGCGGGCCCATCAATTTTAGCATATTTAAATATTTATAGTTCTGCGCCAGGCTCTGGCACCGCATCCTGCAGGGTGGTGGGTAGCAGGGTGCTCCAGACGAGACCGCAGTGGAAAACAGCAGACACAGTCACAGACGACCACCAGTGCCACTGCCACTGCGACACACACAAAGTCGCACTCGAAATCTTGCCATGCTAAATATGCCCTGCATTTTAATTTTCCCAGGGTGGTGGCGAAGGGGGGGAGGCGACTGGAAAATGCTGTATACTTTTTAGGTGCCAGCATAAAGCAAATAATTAAGTGTGTGCTCAGCACCCCGCACCCCGCACCCCACACTCCATGCTCCACGCAGCTAGTTAGCATTTTCAGGGCACTTTGCCCGGCTCCTTCTCGCTAATTAAATAAAAATGAAAATTGCTTAACAATTTGTTAGGTAAGTTCACGGCGCATATTTAAGCCGGACCGCCGCAGAAGTTCTTGCTAAAAAATCCTCTTCGTTTAGTCAACCACAATTCGGTTCGGTTCGGTCCGTTTCCGTATATATTGCAAAAGAATTCTTTTTGTGGCTTTGCTATAAAATTAAAAAGCAATTAGTTGGAAACAATAAATGGCAACCGCAGCGAGCAGCCAAACGGGAGCATAAAGCACTAGAAAAACAATAACGATAACGAACGGAATTTCTCTATAAATGGGAATTCTTTGTTCCGCCGCCCCCATTCACCTGGAATCGCTCGAAACATTCCACACCTGACGCAACACTCCGGCCCACATATTTCCCCATCAGCATTGAACCCCCTTCTCTGCTCTGCTTTCAGTTCCGCCCATGATTTGGATACAAAATCAATTAGTCGGCGCTGCCCTTACGCAGAACATAACCCTGGAATGCCAGTCGGAGGCGTATCCCAAGTCCATCAACTATTGGATGAAGAACGACACGATTATTGTGCCAGGTAAGTGATTCGATGTATGTGAAACTAGGGAAGGGGATCAGGTGTTTTGGTGAAATAATGAAAGTGTGCAACAATGTAATTAGAATCTAAAAGTTCAAGCCACGGATTCTAAAGTGTGGTAGTATAATATTACTTTCAAGCTTAATTGAATGGGAAAACTGCAACTAAATGTAAGTGCACTGCTTGAAGCAGCCGTTTCCACATCCCTAATATACAGATATTAGTGCGGTAGCCTTCTGCACCGAAGGCATCTTATTTCCAGTTCAATTTCAATAGTTTGTAGCTGCTCCTGGCTGGCCAAGCTCTTTATCTAGTACGTGCAATTTAATTTTCTAAGGGCCTTTAACGATGGATGGGGTCCATCTCTTCATTTAACCTCTTCAACTCTCCCACTCATCTTCACTGCGAAATGAACTGAGTGCGATGACAAAAAACGCTGTGGAGTCAAAGTAAAAAAGCGATGGAAAAAATATACATTCAGACGAACACTCGAATCCGCGGTCGCTGAATAACTGCACTGGTGGACCCCACGTTCCACTTAACCCCCGACTGCCCGCAATGGACTGGACAGGAAAAGGCATCGTCATAGTCATCGGCATGGAGGCCGGCGGAAAAAGTCACAGACATGCAGTCGCGGAACGCTTTCCTTTTTTCTCCCCAGTTATTTTCAAGTTGGTTTTTGCCAGCGGAGAAAATGGGAAAAAGTGATTGAAAATGACCTCAAGTCAGAAGCAGTTGCCGACCGTCGCTGGATTTTAATGGAGTTTTGTGTTTTAGTTCTGAGATAGTCAGTGGATCCATCGAGTGCTTAAAGAGCCATCTTATTATCCGGTTAAAATGCCCCAGAATGGTATGGGCACCACCCAATCACTCGTAACTCGTAACCGAAACCCAATTATTTCTAATCAAGAATGGGTACGAAATCTAAATCTTTGCTGGGCCATCACAATGGTATTTGCTGAAGTAATCAGTCGCCTAGCCGGCATGCATAACAATTACCGAACCTGTACAAAATGTAATGCTCGGCTTAGTGCTACTAAATCTAACCGACATCAAACGTAAATCAAAACCTGCATGACAAACAAAAACGGGACAGGCCAGGCAACAATACCGAACCGAGAAACAACCGACTTGTTTTTGTATAAATTAAAACGAGCCATTTGACAGGGGCAGCAGGGTCCTAAAAGCCAGCGAGGATGCCAGAATGGCAGGACCAACTTAGGTCTCGCTCAGTTGGACTCATTTGAGCTGAGCTAAGCCGACCTGAGTTGAGCTGGGGCGAATGCAAAAGTTCTTTTCTTACTAAGTTAAATTACTTTGACAAGAGGCTGTGAAGGAGGGCAGAGGCAGAAAGTTCAGTTCAGTTCGGTTGAGTTTACTTCGAAAAGGGGTCAAAGTGCACTGTGGTTTCGGGGGCGGCTTCAATAACCCCTTTCACACCACCTAACTGCCAAGCTTCTCTTTCAGGTGAGCGCTTTGTGCCGGAAACCTTTGAATCGGGCTACAAAATAACCATGCGCCTGACCATCTACGAGGTGGACATCCAGGACTTCGGTGCGTATCGATGTGTGGCCAAAAACTCCCTGGGCGACACTGACGGCGCTATCAAACTGTACCGTAAGTATTGGCCTAAGTAACAGTAATAATAGCAAGAATATGTTCGGCAGGGGCCGATAACAATAACCATAACCGCAGGCCCAATAAACAATGGCCATAAGTCAGGGCGCCCCTGGCAATTAGGCGCAAAACTATTTGCCCGGCCCAAGCCTTTAATTAATTTAAGTCAATGACTCTGCGTGAGCCGACAGCCATGTGCGTTTGCCCGATACATTCCCCCAAAACAAAGGGTCAGTCGGAGTTCGAAGGTGACCATGTCCCCCAGTGTCAGTGATTGATTTACGAGCATCAGGCTATTCGGGGTTACAGTCGGTGGAGAAAATCAAAGATATGGAAAGGGCTGCATGTGCTACCTAGACATACTTTTAAAGTCAGTTGAAAGGTGTTTTCTTAGATACTCATCTTCAGTAAATAATCTTATTAAACAGCTAGTTTACAAGTTGATTAGCTAAATGGGTCTTATTTTCCGCCACAGATATTCCGCAGACCACCACGATGACGACCATGGCTCCGACGGTATCGATCAACACGGTGCCCGTGGTGCTCGTGAAGTACAAAGGTGAGTACTCCCGACTTGGTAGACCCCAACCCAGCTGACATATACGTAATCGCAGAACAACGATATGGCAGCAGCCAGAACAGCAACACCAATCCGTACAACTTCAATCCCGGCAACGGTCAACAGAACACGAAGCTGCAGCGCGGCAAGTCCAACAACAAGGGTTCGGATCAGTCCTCCTCCGGACTGAACAACATGTTCGTGGGCGCCACGTCCAGTCTGTGGAACTCGCAGGATCACCACTCGTCCTCCTCCTCCTCCTCCGCGTCCTCGCGAGGAAGGGATCATCACCAGCAGCAGCAACACCACCAGCAGCAGCAACAAAACCACGGTGAGTTGGAGAAGGAGAAGTCCTTGGTAGAAACTGCGGGGAATCAGCCTGCTGCTAAGCCACTTGGAGATGGCAATTGATGGAAAATCCTTCCCTGGGGACGCCGTAGCACACCATAAATATTTCGCCATTTATTTTATGCTTATGACAAATCATAACGACTTTAGCCGCTTGGCTTAAGGGTCTCTGGCATGTCGTTGTCGCCACTTGTTAGGTATAGATACTTTTGGCTCGAGCTGCCACAGAAGTTTGCCAGGGAAGGAAAGGGTTGACTAAGGGATACCCTTTACTTTGATGTGGGATATATTCAAAACACAAGCTTGCTTTTGAATAACTTGCTTGAATGTTCTAATAGTAGAAATATTACCAGATTACTAAATGTATTTTTTAAGTAGAAGCTATATTTATTTGTATATGCGACTATACCGCTGCTCCAGTTGCGTAAGCGTATAAATATTTGGCCAACTCGTAGGAAAGTATGTTTTTGTATCCCTCCCCCTGCTGTCCGTTGGTATATATTCTTTTTTTGGCGCGTTTTTGGGGGAAAAATATGACTTTGTAGCATGCAATGGAAAGGTTTTCGGGGATCTCTTCTTGCTGAGTTGACAATGTGTCGGCTATAATGTGCTGCTAATGCGGACCATCGTAATGTACAATCACAATAAATAATAATGGGCTTTCTGCTAGCATTTGTTCCCACCAAAAGTGAGAGAGATATCCAGCCCGAGGTGCCAATGGAACTATCGAATTGCTGGCTTAAAGCACGAGTCGAAGTCTCCTTGGAGCAGCTGCCAATCGATAAGCATAAAGTTTTACACTTGCCTTCCGATTTCCTGCATTTCCCGCATTTCCCGCATTTCCCGATTCTCCCACATTTTCCCGATCGCAAAATTGGCGACAATGCTACCCCCCTCTCTTTCGACCACTCCGCAAGGACGAACGCATAAAACTTTACAGGCCCTTTGCTGCGATGTGGAATTTTCTGCATACGCGCTTGACTAAAAATAAAATGCACTCGACAAAATCAAATCGAACAAATTGAATATGAGAGTGGGGCACTGCAGGGGGTGGTGCAGGGGGTGGGGGGTTTTCTACAAAAAGCGCAATATAAAAATAGCAGACAAATTGCACACAAGGCGTCAAAGCGGCAGAGCTGCCCCTGCCCCTTACCCCTGCCCCAAAACTTATTCCGCCGTTTTTGGCAAACGCCAGCAAAAATGTTGCATCCCTCGCAGGATGGCCGTCCACTCGGAAGGGGGTGTGGGGCAAAGGGGGGTTGCCATTGTGGAATGGAACGCAGGGGGTGCCAGGGTAAATGGGACCCATGGATGCGGGTGCTACAATGACGACAACTTCCAAGCGCTGCATGCAACGTCGTAAGCGCTGCGTTTACAGTTAGATTTATTACCTGCTAGATGTTGCACATATCGTGCCAGTAGGTGGTATACTACCCCTTTTTTGGGGGCAGTTAAAGTGGGAGTAGAAGTGGCAGTGGGAGTGGGTGTGGCTTGTTCGCTTATCGTTGCCGCGTTTTGCATATGTCGCGACTGTTTTTGCCCATCCGCTGACACTTTAAGGCGGAACAAGCCAGCGACAAGCGAAGTTTTCATGACCACACGCCCCTCGATTTGCGGGTACACGAAGTGGGCGAAAGTGCTGCTATCATAGGGGATTTTTCGGACTCAGATACTTTCAGCAGCACCTCCATGCTCCACTGTCACTTCAATTCACAACATGGCCTTATAATTGCCCATGTGCTCGATTTCTGCTCAAGGATTCACAGCTGAGATGCGAAGTTAGTCGCAGGGAATGGCAATTGGAAAGCAAATAACATACACACCACAAACATTTGACTACAAATTCAATGGTCACCGGATGAGTTCAGTTCATCCTGCGTCCAGATGTGCCGACGGCCATCCGCACGTCAATTAAATTCAATTTCCAATTATCACTGGAGTCGAATGCTCCACTGTCCGCCCAGTCAGCGCTTAGTTGTTAGTGGGCCAGAGGCCACAAAATCGGTGTGCCCATTAAGTGCTGCAGATGCTCTCGGCTCGCCACTTAAACTGTCATTAAAGTGTTGCAATCAACCACAGGAGCTGCGCTGCTTGCTACGTTGTCGCTGTCATATTTAATTTGTGCGACCAACAGCCAAACAATATGCCACAAATTACAAGGAAATGCAATAAAAGAAAATTGCACTGCTCCAGCCAGGGAGTTCACATGCGAAATCCCTGCCTGCACTCGGAATGGAAACTCGGAGCTCGCAGCTCGGACCTTGGAGCTCGAAACTCGGACCTCGGATGGATGATTACTTCAGCATTCAGTGTCTGGCAATAATTTGCCTATAATTTCAGCCAAGTGAGAAACGCTGAATTAAATGAAATGCAACAGACAGCCAGACTCCGAATGGCCATCGCGTGCAACGCGTTTTTATGGATGCAACAGCCTTTCGGCTAGCAAGTTGGGCACGACAGGGGGGGTGGGGGGTTGTTGTGCTGCACAATAAATATAACGCGTGGCAGGAGCAAGTGCGTCTCAAGTGCAGAGTGCAAGCGGCGCTTTTCCTAGTTCCGCTCGAGTGCAGCAGCCGCGGAAATCGAGGTGTGAAAACCGCTTCTAAATGGGGTTCAAGTCGAAATATACCATTAATAACATGAACGAACGCTGCAGTCGACTGCCTCGACTAGCAGATACCCAGTACTCAGGCCAAGGAGTTCTAGGGAAATGCAGATAATCAATCAGCAAAGCGACTTTTTCCTAGATTGCACACAAGATTTATCGCGTATAATTATTATTCATTTGAAATAAATAATTTTTGTGAGATTTTTAACCTTTATGGAATATGCACAGCCTTTCATTTTACGAGGTATTAAAATCTCTTGTAATAAGGAGTTGCTAATCAGAAAAGTTTTACATTGACACTTGCCGTGCTGACTTCTAGATTATGGTGGTTTCATCAGGGTTATTTGTGCGCTCTTAAGCCAGTTAAACTTTAGTTGTAGTTATATTCACATTAATGCTCACACTTTCACTAAAAGTGTGTGTGTGTATCAAGAGCAGACGCAGTGTAAATCTATTAGTCCAGTTGCTCCCCGCGGATCGTCCGGGAATTATGCAAAGATGAGTTAAAGTTCCTAGTAGTTTCAAGAGTGCTCCGTTGAGCCAAATCGTTATACTCCGGCAAACAGGACTTTCTTTGCTTTGCTCGCCATCCTGGCACCCGCCCCCCTCCCATCCCTCGAACCGTTTGGGTCTAAGCTCTTTAAAGACACCGTTGGGACTTTCCCAAGCACCAACCCCCTATCCATCCCCAACCCCCAGCCTGCCCCCATAAACACATGCTCAAACGTCAATAAAAATCAGCCACACACACACTCACACAAACACATGCACAAACAAGGACACGATGCGTGTTGGTGTTGCCGGCGTTCACACATGGAAATGTTTGCAGACGCCAGCAAAATAACCAAGGCAACACCAGCCAGGAATGGGGCAGCGCAAAGGAGTTTTGTGGAAAGCTGCTTATGGAGAAATAAAAAAAAAATAACAAAAAAACTCAGAGACACACCAACACTAACACTAACACTAACACCAACACCAACGGACGAACACAGACATCGACAGACAAATACATTGGCAGCCCGGTGCAAAGCAATTTGCGCATTTCCGTTATAAAAATAAAAGGGTTCTCGTTAAAAACAATTCGCAAAGTCCCTGGATGGACCAAAAATGAAGGACCAGCCGTCGGGCCATATTTCATAGTTATGACAAAGTTCGTTCATTTCAATGAAGTTCGACTGCGCCGATTACGGTGCGAGGACCAAAAGGACCTCGTTGCCAGCATATGCGACTGCCTCTTGATTTAAATACTTTATTTGTCCATTGAAAAGATAGTTATATAAGTTAATAATTACAGTTATCGATTTGATTTTGAAGATCGCAAGCGACCGTTTATTGCAATTTATCATTTGAAACTAAATCTAGCGTACAAAATGTTTCCCTAAGTCCCTAGCAATCAAGTGAAGTCGTCGGCAGCGGCGCAGCAGGCGTCGGCCGCGGCGCAGCGCAGAAGTGTCGATGTCGCGCTTAACCGTTCGTTGGCGTTGATGGCAGCGGAGACTATGTGGAACCACAAGATGTTAGGGAATCAATTGCAGGGCAATAACTCCTCCCCTCTTAATTGACGCTTGTCCTCGAGCGGTCATCATAAGGATGGGATGTTTTTGAGTCGCATCGTTGGTGGGGTGATTCGTGGTAGTTTGGGCACAGCATTAATGGTTTGAATGCCAGGTGTTGATTGTTGCGTGCGTTCGAGGTTTGTGCAACTCGGATGTGTTCTGCATTGACAACTTGATTGCTTCTATTAAAATTCTGGTTTTTACTAAATTACTAATGAATTTATATCTACATATTTTTAGACCATTGGAACCTTTGCAGAAGGCATTGATTCCGTACATTTCGTCTTTAATTGGTAAATTTTATTATTATTCAAATTAAATTATTATTTATTTATTATTATTAGTTTCCTTTACTGATCATGTTTTAAAATATAAGAAATAAGGAATTAACTGATTCAATATGGAGATTTCAATGGCATTCAAATTGTAGTTCCGTTGTGTAAAGCGAGAACGTGTGAAAGTTTTAACATTTATTTGACCGTCAAGGCAGAAATCGGTATATTGTTTTCAAGTAGGCTACTGGTCTCATTCAATTTAAACTCGCTCCGCAGAAACGCATTCACAACGCAATCTCTTCTTTCACGAGCCCAATCTAATTCTGCAAACCTATGGCCAACTCGTCTGTCAAAGTCGAATCGTTTCAAATTTAATTCTCGTGGTTACGTTAATCAGTACGTTTAATGTTTCTATGTTCTACTTGTCTATCGATGTGGCCACAGTAATTATTCTGAAGCAATCATGATCTTATGTTACTTTTATGTACTAATTTCCCTGATTCTGTTAATATTGTGGTACTTCGGTCTTCCTTAACTAGTTCCTTCCTAAATCTACTTGATAACTTAGAACCTAATCTTGTATTAACCCTAACGAAAATTTCTTGCCCTTTGATATAGGTCTTTATGGGCTTTCTTGTCCGGTTGTGGTATTCTATGTCGGTTTCCTGTTTTTGCCTAAGTCGGTCTATATTGTCCAGTCTAGCTTGTTCATATTTTTCTGGAGCTACGGTAGCTATCCTGCCGAAGAACACCTCTAGAGGTCGTTTTTTTGTGACAGAATGGACAGTGTAGTTATATTCATAGATGGCCCTATCGAGAAGTTCCTCGAAGCCCCTATGTGTTCCATCTCCTTTCAAACATCTCATTATTTCAGAGAGTGTGGAGTGAAATCTTTCTATCTGTCCATTTACTGTACTCTTATACGGAGGTGCTTTGTAGAGCTCAATACCCAGCTGGTCTGTCAACATGAATTTGATAGAGGCTGAGTTGAGGGACTTTTCATTGTCCATTACTATTAATTTAGGCACTCCATAATAAAACACGATATCTCTTAGGGCTTTCCTAATGTCTTCTACAGCTTTGGATTTGATAACTCTTCCCATGGCCAGTTTGGAAAATTTATCAATCGCCGTGAGCACCAGATGTCGTTCTGTCGAGTAGATGTCAATATGAATAATTTGTCCGGGGTATTCTGGCAAGGGAGTTTGTCTTATTTCTGGATGCGTGGGATGTCTGTCATATTTAGCAGTCTTACACACCAAACACTGATTCACGATAGCCGAAACTTTTTTCCTCATTTTAGGAAAGTATACTCTTTCGGACAACTGAGCTTTATTTTCCACAGCATTTCTGTGTGCTCTGTTATGTGTCCTAAGTATTTCTTCCTCTTGTTCGGCTTCGTTAACAAGGTCTTTGACTTTGCTTTGGCAGAATCTAATCTTGAAACCCTGAAAATGGATGGGGTAGAGAATTTGAATTTTCCCCATTACATCCTCGGATGTGAAAATTCCATTAATCACGGATGGGTTAAGATATTCTTTCAAATCTGACAAGAGACTATCGGGTGTGAACAAGTTGCGATCTACTAAATGCCTTTGAAATGTCGGGAATGGAATGCTAAATGAGTAGTTCTCTGACTCGGACTCCCTGAAGAAAATTTGATTCTTGAATGCGTTTATCGGGGCTTCAACGCTAGGTATCAGCCCATGGCTCGAACTGTCAGAGCTGTGCATTGTTGAGGCTACTGTGTTAATTTGTTCGACTGTCGGTCCTCTGGACAGAGCGTCGGCTACAGTATTTTCTCTGCCTGGCTTGTAGAAAATTTCGTAGTCATATTCCTCAAGGTATGCTTTCCATCTCTTAATCCTCGCATTTCCATTCCAACTACTGAGAGAATGGGTCAAAGGCTGATGGTCAGTAAAGATTTTCACCTTTGCTTTACCGTAAAGGTAAATTTTTAGCTTTTTTAGAGCCCAGATAATGGCTAACATTTCCTTCTCATTCGTGGCATAATTTTCTTCCGCCTTCGAGAGTGTTCTCGATAAAAATGAGATGGGTCTGTTCTCTTGTGAAAGAACAGCACCTACTGCGAAATTGGAAGCATCCGTTGTTAGGTGAAATTCTTTCTTAAAGTCCGGGTAGTGGAGTATTACGTCTGGAGAAACCAAGCTGCTCTTCAATTTCTTGAAGGCTTCTATTGCTTCGCGATTAAGGGAGACGGATTTTTTTGACGATAATGTCCTGGAAATTCGACCATCCTCCCCTCTCAAAAGCGAGCTAAGTGGTTTTGCTAACTTAGCGTAGTTAGGAATAAATCGCCTGTAATATCCGGATAATCCCAAGAATGATCTCAGTTCTTTGAGTGTCCTTGGAATTGGAAAGTCTGAGATTGCCTGTACCTTGGTTGGGCTGGTTTCAATGCCCTTGTCGGACACGACGAAGCCTAGGAACTCCACTTTTCTCTTCATGAACTCGCATTTATCCAACTGACATTTCATGTTGGCTTGCTGAAGAGTTCTGAAAATAGTGTCAAGGTTCTGGTAATGTGTTTCATCATCTTTACTAAAGATGATGATGTCGTCAATATAAATGAAACATATCTTACCGATATGTTCGTGAAGAATATCGTCCAGTGCGCGCTGGAAAATTGACGGTGCATTTTTCAGACCGAATGGGAGTCGTGTAAACTCATATTTTCCATTATTGATGGAGAAGGCGGTCTTTTCGATATCAGATTCCTTTAAAAGAATCTGATGAAACCCACTTTTCAGATCGAGCACTGAGAAAATCTTGTTGTCTCCCAATTGGGCCAACACTTCATTAATGTCAGGGATAGGGTATCTGTCCGCTACCGTTACCATGTTAAGTTTTCGATAGTCAATTACCACCCTGTATTTTTTCTTGCCAGAGGAGTCGAGTTTTTTGGTACAATCCACACTGGTGAATTGTAAGGTGACCTTGAGGGTCGAATGATTCCATCGTGTAAAAGTTCGGAAATTTGTTTGTGTACCTCGTCTTTAAGAGACATTGGGTACTGATAGAATTTTGAGTATATTGGCGTATCCGATATAGTTCGGATTGCTGCCCTTACACTTGTTGTGTAGGTTAGTTTTTGATTCGGGTCTGCGAAGAGACCTGGATACGAATCAATTATTTTATTCAATATCATTCTCTGTTCCACCTCTAAGTGTTTTATTCTCGGACTAATTGTGCTAACAGCCTCGAACTGTTTTTCTTTGAGAACAACTCTTTTCCCGTTTTCCAGTGTCATGGTTAGGTTCTTCAAATCAATTTGCGCTCCCATTCCCTTCATTGTGTCTTTGCCAAGTATGGCGTCAAAAGTCTTCAGCGTTGGTAACAAAAAAAATTTTATTTCGAAATCGAAAAGGCTTGCTCTTTTGTAATGCGATATTTTTACATCACCGCCTGGAGTATCAGCTATGTAAGGCTTGTTATTTGGTATCGCGTTCGTCACCAAATTGGGCTGGATGTAATTTTTATTAGAGCCTGTGTCAATCAACACCCTTAAAACCTTTCCACTCCCCACTCTACATTCGAAGTATGGTAGTGAGGAGTCTTCTACTCTAAAAAATGCAACACGTGGTCTCGTTGTTCGCTGTCCAAATTGTCTATTTGTCCATCACAGTATTCATTTAGTGTGCCGTTTATATTGTTCTGGGTTTCATAATCTTGCATCGACCGTTGATAGCCTGTCATGCTTGAACTGGACCCAGTTACTTCAATACTTGGCTGTCTCATGTTCACTGTTTGGATGTTGTAGTTCTTTTGTCGTTTGTTTATGTCCGAGTGTGGTCTATTCATATAATTAATGTTTCGCGTCTGTACACTGCCGTCCACGTCCATTGGTTCTGGTCTTGGTTGTGGTTTGGTCGCAAAGGGACGGGGTGGGGCATTATATTGTTGCCATTGCTGTTGATAGTTTTGTCGGGGTGGAATGAACGGTGCATTACCGAAGTTAGACACGTGTTGCCTTGGCGCCGGGAATGGCTGGCCTAAATATTGTGGAGGTCTCCTCATGGGATGTCGTGGAGGGACCGGTGGAGGCTGTCGATGGCCAAAGGCATTCGACGGCTGAAAATTGCGGGGTGCCGGAATGGGTTTTTCGTTTCCTCTGAAACTCGACTGTTGACCCTTATTCGCCGCATGGTTTGACCTGAAAGTTTGATTTTCAAGTTTAAGGCAATAATGTAAAGCTGAGGGGAGATCAGCTGGCTCTTTTATTGCCAAAAGGCGAGGTAAATCTCCTCGAAGGCCTCTGATAAAAGTATCCAGAGCTTTTTCTCTGTACATTTTTGTAACAAAGTGCTCGGATTCTCGGCTCATTTGCATGCAGCCGACTTTATTTAGAATAAGCGACAGATTTTTGTAGACGTCTTGGTGGAAGTCTTCCACCGACTGCTGGTGGCCTTGAACCAAAGTTGACATTTGGTATTCCAAGGTAGTTATGTCCCGTTTATCTGCGTAATGCAGAGTGAGACATCTCGACATGGCCTTCCAGTCCAGCGGAATGCTGTAGGACTCGAGTGCCACATCAGCACTTCCAACAATTTTATTTCTTATGGTATGAAGTATACCATAATATTTTGGAGTACCCACAAATGGGGTATAAGTCTCCATGATTCTATCAACGCTCTTTTTCCAAGACCCGAATTCTGCTGGATTTCCAGAGAATTCCCTGATCGATTTTACGATATCAGGCACCCTGTCAAAGTCCGCTAAATTATTTCTGTATTCGGGCTCGACGACCTGGTCGCTCACGTCAGTAAAGTCAAGAGTATTGTTGTTCATTTGTTTTATCAATCCAGGTAAAACTTGGGCCACCGTTTGGCCAATTAATGCTGTCAACTGTTCGACACTCATGTCTACGCGATGCTGTTCAGGCGGGTCGTGTCTTTCTGAGGGCACCGGTCTTTCGTTTGAACTAAAAGCTGATGGTCTTATTATATTATTAGGATTTGCCATACTGATTTTTAATTCGGACAACACCTGCACAAAACAAGCCTAAACCAATTTGAACTTAACAAAAGTTGTGGGCAGAAAATATGGAATGCGTGTGTATGTGTTTGCTTATTTATCTTTTGTTTTTGTTTTTTTATTTTTTATTTTTATATTTTTTTTTATTTTTGCATGCAATAAATTTTAGCTCACCGCGGTTATTTTGCTTTGAGAACAGTGTACCAGAAAGGAACAGTAAATAGGAAAATTTTCCTTTCAGAAGATCTCTAGGAACTGGGTTGAAAATATAGTATTAATAATAATATCAATAATAATAATAAAATAATAATAATAATATAATAATAATAATGTAATAATAATAATATAATAATAATAATATAATAATAATAATATAATACTAATAATATAATAATAAAAATATAATAATAATAATAATATTATAATAATAATATAATAATAATAATATACTTAAATTTTTTTTTTTTTTTTTTTTTTTTTTGGTATACTTATGTTTTATTATGGGTGGATGCCTGAATTTCAAATTGCTGATGTTTTTTCCAGTGTACTTTCCAGGTTCTTGTAGTCTCTCTGCCTCCTCTTCGGTTGTTTCAGCTTCAGCTTCTTCGTCGTCAACGTGTTCTTATTCCTGTTCTTTTTGGCGGGCTGCTGCTGCTGCTACGGCTGTGCTGTTGTTGTTCTTTTTTTTTCCTTCTTGTCTGCACTTTGGTTCACGCAGCCGTTCTCTGCCGTTCGTCGTCTTTACCTCTGCCGTTACGTTTTGGGTTGCACTGTTAACTGTTATCCGTGTTGCTCTTCTGTAGTTCCGTTATTCTCGGCGTTCTACTTCTACTTTTCCTTCTCCTTTTCGATGAAATTGCTGTTCTTCGTTTTGCATTTATTTAACATAGAATTGTTGCGGTCACTCCTCCTGGCTGGGTGAATGTTGTCCTTTTTGCCTGGGCTACTGGGGAATCCACGTCAGCACTCCAAAGAAGGTTTTCTGCGGGCTGGCCTGACAGAAACTGTGATCCACCAATGGGCAATGCTATGCCGATAAGTATTTTCCTCTTCCGGAAAATCTGTTTTTTTCTCAAACAATTTTATTTTATAGCCGACCGTGAATTTTGTTTGTTAATAACTCGCGGGAGTTTCTTCGGCACAATTTAACCAACGAATATTTTTTAGCAAAATTTTGATTTTGCTCCGCGACTTAGAATTTTGTCTTTCGTTCGCGTTTATTCGCTGGTCCCTGTTCGGGCGCCAGTTAATAATTACAGTTATCGATTTGATTTTGAAGATCGCAAGCGACCGTTTATTGCAATTTATCATTTGAAACTAAATCTAGCGTACAAAATGTTTCCCTAAGTCCCTAGCAATCAAGTGAAGTCGTCGGCAGCGGCGCAGCAGGCGTCGGCCGCGGCGCAGCGCAGAAGTGTCGATGTCGCGCTTAACCGTTCGTTGGCGTTGATGGCAGCGGAGACTATGTGGAACCACAAGATGTTAGGGAATCAATTGCAGGGCAATAACTTATATGCTAACTAAAGTAGTTTCATAGTTTAATTTAACAAAACTGATAAAGTACTTATATAGAGGCAGTACTTATGCTTATACGAGTATACTTTCAATTTGAATCATAGTTGATTATGTTGAAGATAACAGCGTAACTAAAACTCCTATGACTGTTAAGATATTAGGTGGTGCGTAGGGCCACTCCACACACGTTTTTTAAAGAGTCCCGCAAGCAATTGTTTGCCATCCACCTAATGACCAATGGCCTCACGTCAAAGTCAAACAGAGCCAAATCGAGGGGACAAAAAATGAAGCAAAAAGAGCCCCCACACCATTTGAAGCGGGGCCAAGCCCAACTGGCAAACAAATGTCCAATGAACCAGATTTCCGGGCAAACAAACAGCCGAAAAAGAACGACGACTCGCAAAAAATACAAACTGCACGATAAATTGATGGCAAAAACAATAGCCTGCCGCCCACTCCACAGTTCCCGATCGCCATGTGTCCTGCAGGACACACAGAGTAACCCCATATTTGGAATGCAGGGCGCAAGGGTTTAACGCACTTAAGCAATAAAAATCGAAACAATTTTCGATGCTGCCAAGTGAAATTGAAACAAAATACCAGCAAGGACGAGTGGTGGAGGGCGGCGGGATACTTTCGCTTTTCGCTTTTCCCATTGAGATTGGGTAAAAGGAGCGAGCGAGTATAAGTGAGAATGTAACAAATAAGTGGGGCAGGCGAAGTTGTGTCCCTTTTATATGCAATACTTTCTGCCCTGCCAGTTGACAAACAGTTTGGTTTTGTGTATCCTGTATCCTGTATACTGAGCTCACTCTCCCCCTCCTTCCCTCGTTCGATTCCCTGAAACTGGAGGTCGTTTTATCTCTTTCGCATTGTCGCCTGGTACAAATGGCTGGCCATAAACGCATCCTGGGTCTATTGTTTATGCTCGTTGGCGTGTGGCAAGCGCATAATTGAAAAAGGACATTCAGCTGATGGCATTCGAGTGCCAGCCAAATGAAGGCCGCACCATAAAGTGGCATGTGTCAGTTGATTAAGTCAGCGTAGTAAAAACCAAGAGTCCACAAAAGAACCATAAATATTTCAATCAATCATTGAAATCTCCTCTCCATCTCCTCTCTATCTCCTTCCAGGATCCGATCACGGCGCCTCCTATCGCTCCGATGGCAAGAGTCCGCACCTCACCAAGCACGACGCCAAGTCCTTGACCGACGACCTGGATCGCATGCAGGACCTCAAGGGATGGGCCAGTCGGCTGGCTCCCGTTTCGCCGATCCTGGGACTTTCGATGATACTGGGAATTGGCTTTCTGGGGCCGTGGCCGGGCTAAAAAGTGTACAGAAATGGGCCTATTGATAACCGATGTTAGTCTAACTAAGATAAACTACTTTGTAAGCAATACCCTTATAAATCGCGTTGGTCGAGAAACTATTATTTTTGTGCTATGTGGAAAGTTGCTTACTGTAAAAAGTTGTTGATGTTTAAGGTAAATCTAAAATTTAAGTCGCATTTTGAGCAAACGAGTATAAATTCATGGGAACTGGGATTCGCAACGGAAATACAAAGTATTAGAATAAAAAACATGTGAACTTAAACCAAAAAATGTTATAGGCCGCGTACATCGGTTGCTATTTATTTTTCTGGCTTATAAATTTTAAATTTTATTATGGATTAATAACTCGATCTTTACATGAGCAAAATTATAAATAGCAGCAGGTGTACGTGTCTACAGCATGGGACTCGAAGCGAGATTAGATCTAAGTCACCGGAATCAGTTGAAGAATTAAATATTTTTACTTTTAGCCCAGTTCTAGCTTAGTTTCCAAGCACTGCAAGCTGTATAATAACTATTACCTAAACAATTTCATCTTGTTTAAGTAAAAATAAAAATGCCGTCTTAAATCTTGTAAACCATAAACCTAAAACTTGTGTCGTTTTTTGCAGCTATTAACGGAAAATGAATTACTCCTCAAAATAAACAACGATTTCCACATTTTCTGGTTGCTTTTAATCATTTGGGTTGTTGAAACAATATGTTTTAACGAAATTATACAAGAATGAACATTTTGCTAATTAGCAGGAAACAAACATTAAGAAATTTGTTTGATTGAGATGTGACGTCTACCGAATTATAGAGCTTGTTCTTAGTATTTGAAACGCCACATTTATATGCTAAGATGTGCGAGTCAGTTCAATCAGTATTTTGCGCCAAGAAGAACGAATCAAAATTGGTTTTCCGAAGCAACCCTTATAATGCAGGAGCCCCAAAGCGAATATTTACTGAACCGCAAAATGTACTATAACCCAAACAAGTGAAGCCCCGCCATTGTTTACTTTGCCACCGAATTTTTGCGCCATCGACCCACATGAAAACATTTTTCATTTCCCATTTTCAATTTTTCATTTTTCAGTATTCGTTTTCATTAAAAAAGTGAGCACAGCGAAAAAGTCTCGCGACTTTATAATTTCATTAAAAAAGCGGTGGGCATGCCAAAGCGTAGCAGAGTAGAGAGCTCAGCAACAGCAAGCAAATGCAAGCAAAAACTGCAAAAACATAAAAAATAATTATTAAAATAAATTAAATGTCTGCCGCTGCCCCCATAAACTTCGTCGAGTGGGCAATTAAAGGAGCTGGCGTGTGAGACGCGGGTGTATAATGGAACGTGGCTAGTTTTTCCTCAGCAGCTGAAGAGTTAAGCGGCAGTCGAAAAGGGCACACCACACATTGCACCACACACAGAAAAACAAAAAAAAAAACTAAACAAAAAAAGCAATAAAAAAAAATCGAAATTGCTGCCATGGCATTTTGACTCGAGTTTCACACAACGCCATGGTAAATGGCGAAAAATTGGCAAGTGGAACGATTGCAGTCGACTGTCCCTTCGTTTCGACCTCCTGGCCATTGCAGCAATAAAGGCTCCAATTCCAGTTAATAAAGCTAACAGAGCATGTGCCGTATGTCAAAAAAAAAGAAACATATAAAAACATTATGACGGAGAAGAGGGCGGCAAGGAAAAGGCAAGGAAAGCAATCGGAAATATGCAGAAAGACTAAAGAATTACCGGAAATGAGCTCCATTATAATGCACAGCTATTTGCGGCTACCCACTGTGCTTTCCTCATTATAAATTACACTAAAAGCCGACTTCTTTTTCCAGGGACCAAAACGTATAAATATTTAAACTTCACAATACGTGTTGAACATTTCGTAAAATGAAGAAAGGATGAAGCGCTGCGACTACCTGATATCCTGTACTCTGAAACAAGGTCTGCTCTTTACACACGAAAAAGAGTTTTAATTTTAATAACAGCTAAACTGTATATGGAATTTAGATGCTAAAGTTGTCCAATTTGATTAATATATATTTATAATATAATAAAGATTTAAAGAAGTGGTTTCTGGTATAGCAACATTAATTAAACAACAAAAGGTAATAAAGCAGGCTGTATATTGCAAACTTTCAGACTCAAATTGTAACCCTTGTTTTTTACGAATGTAAATGAGATTTAATATTTCAAGGTAGGTATTTGTATGATAAATTGATATAGTGTCATCTGCAAAAGTGATAATTGAAATATGCGTGGTAATCAAATATGTGCAGAGATGTGCGACGTTTCTTCTGCAGTTTTCGCTGACGAAATAATTTCTATTGTCAAGGATCTTTTTTTCGCACGCAGGACATTGAGTGGTTTAATGACGTAAAGCCGCAATAAATGTTCAACATTAATATTTGACAACATATTAAATGAGCCCAGTGCATGCACTTTGCGACCGCACTTGCATCAGGTTAAAGTTACAGCCTCAACTCTGACCTTAAACAAAAAGCATTGAGGCACTTTTTGTTAGCCAACCGCTTTCTTTGTGGATCCTGGCTTCCTTTTTTCGCTTTGATACGTTATGCTTTCTGTCCTGCCCTCTTTCGTATGCAGTGCATTTCTTTCCCCTCTTCTGACCATCTTTTTTCCCAGCTAGGTGCACTTTTCTCTCGAACTTGCAAGGCGACGTAAGTGACTCTCGAAACCAGGAAATAATGTCAAATTAAGTAATAAGTATTTATAAGTATTTGCTTGACAAGGACTTATTTTGCCGCTTTGGAAACCACTATTTTTGAAAAGAAACGTCGGTTTTCAATAGCTGAGGCTACAACCTTTGAGAGCTTTTCGTAATCGAAGTCAGTAACCACGCGAGCTTTTTCGAGCTCGAATCGCGTAGAATCGACGTAACTTTACACGTACTGCATTACTATTTTGGTCAATGGAAAAGTCAGCAATTTTAAACATCTATTGCAAAACAGTAACCAGTTAATTCGATAGTTTCTTGTACTTTTGTATAGTCACGGCCATATTGGTAGGGCATAGTTTATTATGAAATAATAATAAATACTGAGAACCCATCGCTATGCCTGTGTACCTATTATAATGTCCATGGGTGTGTGTTAGAAATGAGAACAGATAGCATGGAAATATAGTTCAAAGATATATTGATATAGTTCTCATATGCAATTTAAAAATTATGTAGTTAAGTACTGCTGTTGAGTTACACATGTAAATACTAATTATAATGCACATGGGTGTGTGTTAGAACAGATAGCTTGGAAATATAGTTCAAAGATATATTGATATAGTTCCTCATATGAAATTTGAAGATCAGCAAAACTCCCAGTTAAGTACTGCTGTTGAGTTACACATCTAAATACCTATTATAATGCACATGGGTGTGTGTTAGAAATGAGAACAGATAGCTTGGAAATTTACTCCCCAGATAGATAGATAGTGGCTTATAAGCAACTCGGAGATCTGCAGAGCGGCCAGTTGAGCACTGCCGTTCCAATGGACTTCACACTGCTGCTGCTGACCTCGCTGCTCAGCTTCCTGCTGGGCTATCTGCGCTACCGCTTCAGCTACTGGGAGCTGCGGGGGATTCCCCAGCTGCGGCCGCACTTCCTCCTCGGCCACTTCTCCAGGCTGCAGTCGGTGCACCTCAGCGAGCTGCTGCAGGAGACCTACGATGCCTTCGGGGGCAGTGCCAAGGTGGCGGGAACGTACGTCTTCCTGCGCCCGCTGGCCGTCGTTCTGGATCTGGACCTGGTCAAGGCGGTGCTCATTCGGGATTTCAACAAGTTCGTGGACCGGCGCAGCTTTCACGGCGATTCGCTCACCGCCAACTTGTTCAACCTGCAGGGCGAGGAGTGGCGTGTCCTGCGCACCAAGTTGTCGCCCACCTTCACTAGTGGCAAGATGAAGTACATGTTCGTAACCGTGTCCACGGTGGCCCAGCAGCTGGGCGCTACTTTCGAGGACTGGTGGGGTTACAGGTGCAGTAATTCACTCTTATATTTATCGCAATAAATTGAAATCATCGCGATCTTAGGGCGCTGTGCTGGAGCTCCACGATCTGATGGCCCGCTACACCACCGACGTCATCGGAAGCTGCGCCTTTGGAACCGAGTGCAACAGCCTGAGGGAGCCGCAGGCGGAGTTCCGGCAGGTGGGACGACGGCTCTTCCAGAACAACGGCAGGAGCATCCGGTGGCGCATCTTCAAGATGACCTACCTCAGCACGCTGGTCAAGCTCGGCCTCCCAGTGCGCATCGTTCACCCGGAGATCACCAAGTTCTTCAACCGCATAGTTCGCGAAACGGTGGAGCTGCGGGAGCGTGAGGATATCCGTCGCAATGACTTCATGGACCTGCTGCTGGATCTCAGGCGGCAGGAGCAGGGAAAGGGACTCTCTGTGGAGCAGATGGCCGCCCAGGCGTTTGTGTTCTTTGTGGCCGGATTCGAAACCAGCTCCAGTAACATGAGCTACGCCCTTTTCGAGTTGGCCAAAAACCAGGCTGTGCAGCAGAAACTGCGGCTGGAGATTAGCGATGCGATGGCCAAGCACGGGGAACTGACCTACGAGGCCATGATGGAGATGCCCTACTTGGACCAGACCATCACAGGTATGTACAAACACATTGTGGTTGGCTTTGTTTCGGAGATAGGAAGTCTGAGGCTGCCTTATCTATTAGAGATAAGCCATTCCAGAACAACGACTTACAGTGACCACCAGTAGTGGGCAAATTAATTCTTTCAAGTCAACTCTTGACACGATTAATTGAGTGATAGAGCTAAATTTAACTACCGAGGTATACAAAAATCACTATTCTGAGATGGCGAATGGCACATTGAAAAGTGCTGCTTGCAGTTATCAAGAATATAAACATTCGAACCCTTTTATTCTCAAAGAAACGGGCTTACGAAACAGAGCCATTATAAAGTTTGATAACAGCTAAGGGAATCAAATATCTGGATAAATAACGCCAGTGTATACAATTCGAGCCCATGGGTTCTATAACAGCTTAATCAGGAAATATATACATATGTGTACCTTGATCAGGAAAACATAAACACGATTCCCACAGTTTTATCTGATAGCATACACACTGCTCAAGTAACCAACTAATGAATAGACAGACTGCAAATAAATGAAAGACAACACAAGTTGGAAAATTTGACACCCTCTTTTCAATGGCAGCTATAGTATAAGATCCCCTAGTCAGCTTACACTAACTCCTCGATCGTAATACATAGTTAGGAATATCTTTAAATAGGATACCTAGAATATTGAAATTTTTACTCACCAAGCACGTTTCCCTTTCCAGAAACTCTGCGCAAGTACCCGGCCCTCAGCTCGCTCACCCGTCTCGCATCCGAGGACTACGAGATCGCCTCGTGCGATGGCGGCGACCCCGTCGTCCTGGAGAAGGGCACCAGCGTACACATTCCGGTGCTGGCCATCCACTACGACCCCGAGTTGTACCCGGAGCCCAACGAGTTCCGGCCGGAGCGCTTTGCTCCAGATGCCTGCCGGGCGCGGCATCCCACCGCCTTCCTGGGCTTCGGCGACGGACCGCGCAACTGCATCGGCCTGCGTTTCGGGCGGATGCAGGTGAAGGTGGGCCTGATCTCGCTGCTGCGCCGCTTCCGCTTCAGCCTGCCGCCCGGATCGCCAACGCAGCTGAGGGTGACCAAGAGGCATGTGATACTACTGCCCAGCGAGGGCGTCCGATTGCAAGTCGATCCAGTTGAGTCGCGCCTAATGTAAACACGATTCGTGATTCGGGAATAAACAACGCAGCTTGTCGTTCTGTCAGCAGAATATTCCATTAAACTCACCAGCTCCAGTCAGTCGCTCGATTGAATGCCAAACCCAAATTTATGGCAGCCGCAAAGCCGCCCATCCCATCGCATCATCCCATCCGCCACCCAAGGCTACTGCTCAGTTATCCCAGAATCCGACACCATGGGCATTAAATCAACACAGGCGACACAGGTGGATGGAATGGCTTGGAGGGAGGGGGAGTGGGAGGGGGAGGGGGAACCAGCCAGCCATGTGAGCCGACCAAAAGCCATTGCGGTTCAGTTTGATGCACTTCTCCGATGGCCAACAGCACACACAGTCCACAAGCCAACACACCCCACAAGCGCCGCAGTTGTGCGTGTGTGAGTTGCCTGCATAAATCCAAACATTTACAATATTTTGCTAATTAGCAAAATATCTGTGAATAATGCATTTGGCAGGGGCCGCAGAAGGAGTGGGGGAAGTGCAGTGTGGAGTCCTGCGTCCTGTAGGTGTCATATTAAATTTATGACCAGAGCTGCCCACAAAATCAAGAGACACTCGTGCGGATGGAGAAACTGTGACAAGTGGCAGCAGTGGACAGTCTCAACATTTTGGGCATTTCGGTGATTAGTTGTGGGCAAGCAGAAGACTCACTGTCGGCATAATGAGCAGCACTAATCAATAAATGAATGAGGGGGAGAAATTGTGAAATTTCGAAATAGTGGTACTTCGTTTAATGGCTCTATGAAGTGCTGACTAAATGGGTTATGTTATCGCAAATATATTTAATGCTTCTCACTTAAAACATCCATTTGAATTTATATTAAATTTCGAGTGTCATTCTCAAATGAAACAGTTTGTAGTCTTTTTGAAATGCTAGCTGTATGGTTTACATAGCCGCAAGAATTAATATCAATAATGTCATCTTTACTCACCCAGGACATCCATCTGAATAAGTATTTAATGTACTTTATATCACTGTTTGGTTCACCACAAAAAAAACTGATTGCCATAAAGTTCCGATGCTCGCAAAAAAGAACTTCACAGTTACTGTCGACGATATCAACTGATCCAATCACCCGATTTCAATGGCAGACTCAGTCGTCTAAGTGCGTTTGCGGCAACATAAACAATTATAAGAGAGTGCACATTATGCCTGAAGTGACAAAGAGAATAAATCAAATTAAGAGCTAAGTATCTGATAATCCTACGGTAGACCACTCAATGCCCTTCCAAGAATTATATCCCATAGGAAGTATAGGTGGGCAGAACTTCAGCTGCCATTCTAAATGGTTACCTTATCATTGATATTAAAAAATTGATATTAAAAAGTATCTGTGGTCTATTACAATCAAATCACAGATATATCGATTTAATGAAAGGCAGGCAAGAAAAGTCGTTTTCCCGCGAAAAGTTGACCGGTGCAATAACCATTAAGTAATATTAAGTAAGCGCCCCTGTTAATGTCTCTATTTTAGACGCACGATCCGAATAAATTGCTGCATCTATTTCCATATAATCATACACTTTTATAGACTTTTAATTGGCAATTTCCTAAGCTGGTTGGCAACCTTGACGCTTCGTCTATAACTCAACCAGAACTTTTGTCTATTAAACGGCGCCATAAAAGCGAAAATATAGTCATAATTTATGGCAGTTAAGCAGCTAACAAACTATCCTGCAGATCCTCCCCCACCTTCCCAGCTCCCCACCACCTTTGCATGTCGAGTCCCCATCAGTGGGAGTGGGAAGATGTCCCGATGTGGTGCTGGTGGTGCTGGTGGTGGTGGTGCCTTCAGACGCGCTGGTGATTCGTCCGCCGGGTGGCAGGTGAAAGAACTGCAGCTGTCGTCGTCGCATCCAGCGAAAAACGCGGAAGCGAGTGAAAAGCAATTATCAGGTGTCAAAATTTATATTAGGGGCTCCGGAGCTGGAAAAAGGATACCAGCCAGGAAGCAAGGCGAAGGAAACAAAGCAAGAAACTTGAAAACAAGTTGCTAGTCGTCCTCCTAGTCCTTACACACGGAAAGAAAATAGTGCGAAGTTCTGGTTTTGCTACAGCCTTGATATCTAACTGATAGGTGCTTTGTTGAACATGGTATAATATTTTATTAAGATTTATTTGTGCAAGCTAAACTCTCTAGCTAACTCTCCTTTTCATTCAAAGTACTAACACCATTTTTTCCAGTGCACCGCTAACCCTTTTGGTAGAAATGATTTGTGGCTCCAGTGCATTGGCACGCAATGAAAAGTTTTCGATGCAGAAATGGAGCGGGATAGATAGCGCCTTCTAGGGACGCTCTATAAAACCTTTTTCGACGGCATAAAATCTGTTACTGGTGGGGCTCTACTGTTTCCACCGCTATTATTATTTATTGGTCGTGTGCGTGTGTTGTGCGAAATTATATGCCTGTTATAAAGACGCGAGGGGAGGGTGCGGGGGTTGATTAGCTACCGAAAAGCAACTAATATATATATATATGAGCAATTTAGAGTTGCAGGGCGGTGGCCAGGTCAAAAACAGTGCCTGACACAATGTGGCACGGTTATTGAAAAATGGCGACTGGCTGGTGTGCGTGTGTGGGTGAGTTTCCTGCCTCGCTTGTTGCACTTGCCACACAAAATGGAAATCTCAAATGAAAAGTTTCACCGAGCAGGAGCAATTTAATTAAATAATCTATCAACCAAACGACTTTGGAGCACTCGGGAATCTATTGCACGCATTTTAAGGCTGTATTTTTTAATATACTCTGTGTACCGTGTTCAGGCACTAATATATTTAATTGTAATATTTAATTGTAATCGAAACTAAGTCCAAAGGAAGCTGGAAAATTTAATTTGATTATATTTCATGCTAAACAAATTTGTATATTGTATTATACATTTTAGTGTGTCCAGTTAAGCACTAATGTATTATATTCCAATTAAATCTGAATTTTGAAGAACTTTGTTTTTGCATATATACTAAATTAGCAAAATTAGTTTTTAAATTTTAATGCATAATTCTTAGTTACAGTTTAAGCTTCATAGAAACCATTTTTTGCGAACTTTGTTTATTTATAATAAAAACTGAAATTAAAGCAGAGGTTTTCCAAAATAGTATTTGCACTAATTACCGGATTTGAGTGGTAATGTAATCCTGCAAATGTTTATATTACATTTACCTTCATGCTTTTTCAGCTAAAAATGTCAGTGATATATCGTCCTGCAGATTGGTTCAGTTATTTTTCATCTAACAACAAGCCAAAATAAATAGTATTTTTCTAAGCCAGCAAAGTATTCGTTTAGTCTGCAGACCTTATCGCAGTCGTAAGCAAGTGATAATTCCCAATCCCATATTCAAGTGCCACGACCAATGACAATTCATTTTTCCATCCCACCCACCTACTTACTATTAGCACCCACAGCCCCTCCCCCCACCCCACCCTCCAACAAACTGAAAAGAGTTAACCCTTTCCTTGGCTACGGAATTCATTCATAAATGCGAGCCTTCAGTTTCACGCGCCCAAAAGTATGCAGAGAGAAATTCCCAGGCCTTCAATGCCATTCAATCCGTGTTCAACCGAGCCGAGAGCGCTTCAATCGTGGTGAGTTGCCAGCGCACACCCCCCATTGGGCAGCACACGCACACACACACGCGCAGAGCATGTTAGGAAAAAAGAAGCACCACGAAGTGAAAAGCGCCCGCCAACAAAAAGCAAAATAAAATGTGGCCCAGCAACAACAAAAATCACAGTTGTCTGATTCGTTCGCGATGCCGCTGCCCACCCCCCGGGCGTCCACTAAAAAACACCACCCACCCACTGGGGCGCCCACGCCCGCCCCCTCGCCAAACGACGACGATTCGCCAAAGGAGCATCTTCGGCATCGCTCGGCTGTCGCTGGGAGTCGCTCCACGCGACTTTGGTGGCCCTCGGAATCGCTGGCTTCAGTACATCGACGGCGCTCGGTTCGTGCGGTTGGCTTGGAGTCCTTTGATCCTGCTGGAAAACAGCAAGCAGAATCGCTAGCGGAATCGGAATCGGAATCGCGAGTGTTTTGCCGCCAAGTGTTGCATTCGTGCTGCAAGTGAATCGAAGTGATGCTGAAGTTGAGTGATGAGTGACTTGTGCTGAGCGAATTTCTCGACAGGATTCTCAAAACATCCGGTGTCCGGACAGCTCAGCCGCAGGACATGTGCAATTTGGAGTTTCACGAAAAATACAAGATAGCCTGACTTGATTGCCTAGAAAATGCTTTGAAGAAGGTTGTTATGATGCAGCTATTAGATTAAATGCAGAGTTCAATTAAAGTATGCATGCAAAACTATTGAAGGAAAACCCGAATTCTTTTCTAATCACTGGCTGTGAAGGCATTCAAAAATAGAGTTTGCCAGCGATTTCGGGCACATCGACAACAAGTAGAACTCGCTCGCGTGCCAAGTCGCGCGCGTTTTTAGCCGCTTGTTGGCAATTTAGCCGCGACTTTGGCGACATTTGCCGTCAGCTGCGTGTTTGCTGTAATTATATTTAAAGTAAAAACAAAGCCCGAGTTATTTATGAAGCAACAACAATATCGGTCCACCCCCCGCGGTCAATGCTCGTCACATGATTTGCCATTTCAGCTGCATGCGTGTGTTCGTTTGCGTTTGCGTTTGCGTTTGTGTATCCTGAAATTTGCCTACAAATGTGTCTGGCGCGGCACTCGACGCTGTTTATTACGAGTGTCCTCATATGGCCGTATGCCATGAGTATGGCAGGAGTGCACTGTTTAGGCCACATGGGCAACAATTGCATATTTTATGTTTCACGGCTGTTCGGCTGTAATTTAAAGTTCATTGATATCCATAAAGCGCAGGACTAACCCTCGACGCGTCGCTCCATGCCAATTTGCTGTCTGCTGGCCATTTGTTGCAAATATGTTGCAGCGCTCTTGGGCCCAACCGGAAATAATATGTACATCCCACATTCGGTGGTTTTCCCCGGGGAACGATGGTGCCTGTTTTCGATTTATGGCGTTTCTCTAACATTTGCATTTTACATATAATTTCTGATCAGTTGTTATCTGCTCGATTGTGTGATTTCAGTTGGCCCACAGTCGTGTGTGCAGTTTACTGACGCTCCAGGTGCGGTCCAAAAATATATACATTATGGAAATTAAAACATGTTGACTCAAGATTGAAAGCCCTGTTGTTCTGCAGTGAATTCGTTATCCCCTTAATTCGAAACTGGAATCTGAATTCCCCCGCCTGCTGCAGTATCAATTGCATAAGAAGGATTCCAATTGCCCTCGGAGCCATATGGATATGGTTGGCAAGACCGCCAGTCGGCTTGACATAATGGACGGCATGTGAGGAGCCGGATTTTTCCTGCCATTGTTGTTGCTGTTGTTAATAACAAGCGATAATAATCAACTTCCGTGCTGGCAAGTGAGCGGAGGAGAAAATTGTGAAAATCCAAGCGAAACTCCGCTTTCTAGAAGGCGCCGCCAGCCGAACACTATGAGTTATGCAAATTTTATGCAGGGTCCGTTAACTGGGCTGCCCTGTTCTGGGCCGGATTAAAAAATGAAAATGAAAAGCTAGACGGCGAATAATTCTGAAAAATGTCGAAGTCCCATCGCGATAGAGGGGGATATTTATCACGTGTTAATTAATGTTTGCTCTGGAAATTGAATTTAAAGTATAGCTCGAGAAGTCTGCTAGTATAGCGAATGACATGTCAGTGGGCTTATACAAGTCAGCATTATTGGTTTAAAGGGAAAATGGCCAAAGACCCTTCATATAAACAGCAGGCCGTTCGGGTGCTGAAAATTTGCTATAATTCAGCAACTGATTATACACATATGTAGGAGCTCTGGATAAAGGAGGCCTGTGCATGTCCGAAACCATAAAAATAATATATGGCTTGCACACTAGAAAGTTGCCATGAGCACCTCTTATTATTTGTCATAAATATTTTCTTTTGACTGCCTTTTCATAAGTTGAGCAGGGAAGACTCCCATGATATGAGGCACTTGTTAGTAGGCTTGAAACAGCGTAATTACCGGAAAAGGATTTTTAAAGGCGATTTGTACACTCAAACTAGCTAAATCAAAAAAAAACAATTTTTGTAATGTCTCATTTGCTTAGAAAATCGTTTCAATTCAATTTCAATAAGTTCTTTTTTAGTTTTATTGTAGCGACGTATCCTCACATGCAGTACTAGTATTTCAATAAATGCTTGCCATGCATTTATTTATTACAAAATAGTTTTTATAATTAAAAAAGGATGTAAAACACAGTTGGTTATATTTGAAAAAAATAAAATTTAAAACAAAATAATAGTGGAGATGGTTATAACAGTGAGCTAAAGAAGATATTTTTTCAGTGTAAGCCGTTGTATCAATTATAAAGACAAACCCCTTTAACTGCTGATAATTAATAAACATCAGTGATCTGCACCGCCATCAATATCCAATATCAACCCACCAGCAGTGGAGAGCTACTTTCGACACACTCGCCTCGATATGGCTTCGGTTTGTGGTCAGGCTATGGGCCTGAAGCCGGAGCCATCACCTGTCCCTGACTCCGAGTCCGAGTCCGAGTGCGAGTCCGACTCCTGACGTGGCCCGCATGCTCTAAATTATTAATAATATTGCCAGGCCCATTTGCTAGACATTTTTAGTGCCTACCGCCGTGGCCGCCCCACCTCCACCACCACCACCTCCCCGTAACCATTTGCAATGCTGTCGCTTGCCTGTTGTCTTTTGTAGTCTACTTTTCTGGGCATGCAATGCGGATTTAAATGTGTGTGTGTGTGTGTGTGTGTGTGAGTTTGTGTATGACAAAGGACACATAGCACACATGCCGGCAACTTTGCTTTCAATTCCGCTAAATTATGAAAAAATCAATACGAACTGAAAGGGAGGAGGGGAACAAGAAATTTTAATGAAATGTCAGTTTAAAATGCTTCCTGTCAGTTTGCGGCCGCCAGAAAGTAGAGTTTTATTTTTTCAAGCCCGAAATCGTTTGCATGTTCAGACTCATGGCCGAGTCAGCTGGAAAGTTAATCAAGGTTCCCCAATCATAAGGGCAGACTTTGGAACATATTGATATCTGCGTCTGGCACCCTTCTATTATTGTTCTGTAAAAATAGTTTGTACAGGAATATATGGTTTGTCAATAGTAATTTAAGTAATTGATAGAACTTGACCAGAGAATTTAAGCGAGTAACTGGCACATAAGCGATAGTAACTTTTATTTTTGTGTTTTACACCAATTTGTTTTCGGTGAGGATCTACAAATTATGGCTGAATGTAGTGAATGGTAATCTCAATGCATTGTTATACGTCTTTGTAGACCATGATTCTGTTTCGATAAGTTTAAACCGTAATTTATCAGTTGGGACTTCTTACCATTCCATTGCAATGAATTTATAATGGCTTACCCTGCGGAGCCGATAAGCTTTGCGATTCATGATCACAGCCCAATAAACCATAATCGCAAAAGTCTGATTACAACTGCATTGGGAAACGTTTGCCCGCAAAAGTTTTGTCGTGAACTTAACTTAACTCTGGCATTAAGCCCAACTATTTCGGATCCATCAGAGGTCCGTAAAGATGCACGATTTGATGCTTTATTTACGAGCTCGCAGCGATGCGGCTGCCAACGAAACACTTCATTTCCGTTCCGTAAACAGGTTTGGCCCACCGGCCACGCTTAAGAGCCGTAAAACAAAACGGAGCTGGCTAAAATGAAATGAGCAGAGTGCCAGAGAGGCAGGGCATGCAACACCTTTTCCACAGAAGATAGTTGCAGGTTGGTAGTTAATTTCTGGCAGCTGTTCGCCTGCACAATTTACACAGGCCAAACACGCAAAATAAGCCAAAAGCGCTGTTCTCCGGCCGTAAAAGGAAATATGCTGAGCTCGGCCCGGTGGTGCAGGATACGTCCGGAGTCCGGACTCCGGACTCCGGAGAGGAAGGACGTTGGCTCTACGGGTCGGATTTAAACTTGAAACTTTTAATTTGGCGTATTTTCAACCGGCATCGCGATTATTGTTTGCCATTGTTTCGTAGTTTTGATTCTGTTTTCAAGTACTTTTTGTTGAACTTTGCCCTGTTGCCTGTTTACACGCATAAATATAAATAGCAACAGCAATGGCCAGAAGTTGATGCCATTAGAGGCGCGCTAATGACTGCCAATTACGAGGCGCGCGGATATTGCCCACTCGACCCTCCTCCAGATTCTCGAGCGGTTACAGGTGCTGGGGATTAGCAGGAGTGGGAAGGAAAGGATCTGCACTTCTTGTTTCTGTCCTGACACCTCATTATCGCAGCCTTAGATCCATTATAGAATTACACATAGTCCTAAGAAAATTATATAAATAAATACTGATAAGAAAACAATGCTACCACTTTACTTGATTTCCTAGACTAGCTTTAAAGGAAATATCCGATAAGACAACTTCATGGTTTCCGGTCACTAATCAATCCAATCAAAGAAAGTAAAGCCCATATATTCAAAATGCAATCAAACTGCTGTCAATATCGTATGCAAACCTGTGTGTTAAATGTAATTCTGCTTCTAATCCTGATGAGTCAACAATGTAATCCTCAGAGAGTGGAGGTGCCAGCGGAAGTCATAGGTAAGTCAGTCTATAAAAAGTCTATAAACAAATTCTTAAATATAATTACTTGACACAGAACGATTAATATTTGCAGCTTTTTTAACGGGGTCGTATACATTCATGTTTTTATGTTAAGCATTTATCAACAAAATTGATTTGATTATTTCAGAATTGAATAAGTATTTTCACGCAATTTTCATGATTTGCGCTGATAGAAAATTCCATACATTGCTGCGAGGCATTCACAAATAGTTATTTTGCGAGCTAGTTAAATGTGTGGTTTTTTGATATTAATAAATCCATCGTCATTCGGCGATTGATGATTTCCCGAACACATCTAATAATATTCAGCATCTGACATAAATGTTATCTTTATTTAGCTGTCATCATATTCCATACATTGCATTATATTCCAATTATTTGCCAATCAAGCCGGATGGCGCCGCTAACACGAATATCCTTCGACTTTATTACAGTTGATCCCAAATTTAGTTCTCCAATTGTGAATATGACAGCGCCCGTGGGACGTGATGCCTTCCTCACGTGCGTTGTCCAGGACCTGGGGCCTTATAAGGTGAGTTCGCAGTTCGGGGGAAAGCAATCCGTTGATAACTGAACCTAAATTAGCAAATCAGCTCGGTTCGCATCCCCATCCGCATCCGCATCCTCGGCGCTGAAGCCATGGGCTCAATTACACACTCAATAAGCAGCCACAAAACCGAAACCGGCCGCATTAATATTCATTAACATTTTACCATCCCCATCTGCATCCCCATCTCCATCACCATCCCCATCTCCATCCCGATGAGCCGTGTAATCTCAAAGACCAAATCTCGACACCCAAAAGCGGGCAACAAGAGTTGAATGACAGTCGGAATGAAAGTGAAAATAAAAACATAAATAGGGATATGCCGGGCTTACTGGATGACAAAAGCGAAAATCACATAAAAAGTAATTGAAATATGAATGAGGACGTGTTAAGCGAGTCCGGACTCCGGACTCCGTACTCCGGATCCCAAAGTGGGAGTCCTTTTCTCCCCCCCGAGTGTCTGTGTTTTTATTTGTGTTTGCATTTGCATTCGTTTGTCTCGATGGGGGAGCCAGTGTATCTGTATCTGTATCTGTATCCGCATCCTCATCCAGCTTTCCGCCAGGTAACAGCAAATGTACGAGTAGATCTCCATTGAAGTGGAAAGCTTTGTCCTCCCGGCCCGGCCCAACTTCGCATCCTGTTTGTGTAGAGGGGAATGGAAAGCAGGAATGTGGAGGACAAGGCCATCCCTCAGTCAGTGCCGTGCACAATTAAGCAATGTTCCGCTCAAAGATAATTGAGCAGGCACTTGGGTGTAATTACTTACTTTATGCTGACAGGGCTCTGGGACCCAAAACAAACCCGAAATTCAATTTGACCGAAAATATTTCATTAGCCTTCGATTGAACGACTGGATATTAGCCAGTGTTTAATTTATTTATGTGCACACTTAAATATGCGGTTTCACAAATAAGTCAAATAGTTCTACGTGTTGACATGTTGGCCTAATGGAACTGGGAATGGGAAATGGGAAATGGGCCCCAGTTCATTTTCACATGCGAGGGTTTATGTAAAAGGGGTAAATATGCTACCCATATTCAAAATATTTCAGCTTTTTAACTTACAAGCTGCGTGCTTTATCGCATAATAATTTACCTGGGTAATTGTACAATTACGAGCTTTTCCATGGGACTGTGCGGCTAAGTGTGCGTGTGGGTTAAAATTTCTTGAATAGTTCTGGGAATAGATTTTTTGTGTATAATTGAACAGCGTTGCATGCCAGTTATGTGTGTTCAATTTGGGACTTTCATTCATGATGACGCGGTGTAATAGCAACTTTTTGCTAGATAATGATATCGCAGGAATTTGATTACAGTTATATAACTATAGTTAGGTGCGACAATTGTTATAGTCCTGCCTCTATTTTTTGAAAGCTTTATCCCCGTGATTATTAAAACTTTACACACAAAATAGAATCCAAGTATGTAAGATATTTTAAACATTTTTTGACGGGTAATGCAGCCATGTAAAATATGCTTCCAATTACAATAAAACAATGTTTGGCTGAATGAAACGTCTTTGGACATCTTACTTAATATTATCTTAAGTGATAGATAACCGCTCATTACCCCATTAAACTTCATATTTTTTAATTAACTATATAGCATATTGCAAAAACTTTAAATATAATACATTTTTTTGGACACAGGTTGCGTGGCTTCGGGTCGACACACAAACTATTTTAACGATACAGAACCACGTTATCACAAAAAACCAACGCATTGGCATTGCCAACTCGGAGCACAAAACCTGGACAATGCGCATTAAGGACATTAAGGAGTCGGACAAAGGCTGGTATGCACATTATGTGAATTGAGAGATGGTTCATTATAATTGGTAATTGGTAATATCTCAGGTACATGTGCCAAATCAACACGGATCCGATGAAAAGCCAGATGGGCTACCTCGATGTTGTGGGTAAGTGGACTGTTTTTTGCCCATTACGTTATGGTTGTCAAACAATCATACGCCTCGTTGCCCGGACTGGAACTCCCATTGTTCGAGCCGTATTCCGTGAAACAAAAATATTAAAAAATTAAATGGCAAAAAGAAGAACTGAGTTGAACAAAACGTACCTGCGCCGCCAGGTTGGCTTATTAAATTCCACTTGCTAATTCGGCGCTCCCCCCCCCAAAATTCCCCAGCAACTCCGCCAGCGGAGCGAGTGCTTAAACATGTTTAACCGTCCACTGAACCGCAGAAACTGTTGATTTTGAATTAAAACGGCAACGCAGCAGCAGTGAGTGGAGGCATCGTAAGAAACGCTGCCAGCCCACGAAGTGTTCGCCGCGCACATTGGGGCTGTCCATTTGTGGTCTGGCCCCATTCCCCATTCCCCATTGGCCATTGGCCACTCTCCGTTGCCCCATTGCCCGTTGTTCGTTGACCGTTCCCAGCTGCCCACTGAACTGCCTAAATACCTCTCGCTGGCAAATCTAAATCAAAGCGCTAAATATTTTAGCCACCATTGCAGTCGGCGCGGCATTCACCGGCAAACACGAAAAAGTATAATCAACTGTGTGTATTTGCACTGGATAATCAGCGGGCGCTGCACAGTGGGTCAAAGTTAATTGCATACGAGAAATTTAAATATTAAAAAATATTATTAAATTATTTTCCATGTAAGCATTTAAAATTTTTAGAAAAATCGAAAAACTTATGTAAATTTATTTTCGAGAGTTTTGCAATGTAATCAAAATAGTTTGAATGCTTATATGGTTGCCATAATGGTAATTATTTTGGACCCCAGTAGGTATTCGGTATACGTGGGTATATTTAGTCTTCAGAAAACCCCTTTTCGACCCACTGTAAGCCGCATGAAATGGTTTCGAGGGGAATTCGAGGGTAGGCGGAAAATCGAAAATCGGCCACGGGAAACGTTCGAGTTTCGAACGAGTGGAGGGTGGCCCATGGACGGTGGTGGTCGCCTCCTGATGATTTTCGTGACCGAGTGCAGTTAAATAGTCGACGACAAACCGTAGCGGAAGCGGCAGAGCTCTCACCTTTTCCGATTTCCAGTGCCTGCCCTCTTGTCCACTGTGCCGTATTCCGCACACTCACGTACCCTCATTCAGGATGTGGACGCAGGACGAGCTTAAACTCACATGACTGCCGGCCGTTGCGACATTCGAGCAGATGAAAAATGCACATTTCAAAATTTTGTTTAGCGACACAAGATACCAGCTTTAATTCAATCTCTGGCATAATATGAAACTCGTATGACAATCGTCTTGCTATGGGGCAGCCATCGGGGGTTTCACTTACCATGCCCCACCTTGTTTTCGGAAGGTTCAGAATGGATTCGTGAACGCAGAACGACACAGAGCCGCAGAGCCACAGAGCCACCACCACCCGGGTAACCAGTTTTCTGGGGCTGCAATTTTCCCGCTCCCAGGCTAACCTTGGCCACTTAATGACCATCCAGTGGTCACCGGCCAGTGGCGCACAGACTGACTCACTCGCTGCCGAGCTTAACAAGCTGTTTGTCAACACCAGCACATTTTTTGGTCATTTACCGACCACATAATTGCGGGATATTATATGCATACATTCCGGGGACCAGCCCCGTGTTCCACCACTCGCTTCTCCTGCCCTGCCATTATTACGTTTTCACGGTTCATAGGTTGTCCGCTGTGGGTGTCCGTCCGTTCTGCTGTCCGTTGTCCGTTGTCCGTTGTCCGTTGTCCTTACCGCAGCTATGGCTGTAATAATTTGTGTGTTTCAGGACATGCGAAAAGTTTGTCCTTAAAACAAAGGAGAACGCGAGGAGCGAGCTTACCATTCCGCCAGGACATCGAATGCAAGCGGGAGTATCCTTTGGTGGTGGCGGGGGGTCCGAATGAATCACTGCCATTGCCGCCGACCTGTACAGTCCGAGCTAATTATTTAAATGAAGAATTACAAACTTAAATTATTTAAAACGCTTTCTCTGATCCGCGCTCTTTTGCATTTCCCTCTGTCTTCTCACATGTGGCCTTTTTGTAATGTTTGCTATAAATATTATCTAACCGCGACAAACGTCTGCCGACCTCGATGGCAATCCGATGGCCGATGGCTGCAGTACCGCCGGATATCCTAGATTATCCTACGAGCACGGACATGGTCGTTCGCGAGGGCAGTAACGTGACGCTCAAATGCGCTGCTACCGGTTCGCCAGAGCCGACAATTACATGGCGACGCGAAAGTGGAGTGCCCATCGAGCTGGCCACCGGAGAGGAGGGTAAGTTGAGGCTTGTATTTTGGGCTACCGGGCTACTGCACTGCAAACAATTTAAGCGCAGTCTAAATATTGCTAAAAAGTTTACATATATGTTTATCGAATATGCAAGGAATATATGGGAGTTATGATACTTCTTTCTCCACAAGTGGTCGTGAAAGAGTACTTGGTTATAGTTCCAGATATAATGGCTGGGTGATGCATAAAGTGGATTAACTTTCACTGGAGAATGCTGGAAATGCAACCATTAATGAGGGTATATTATATATCATATTTTATAATATCATATTTAATAATAATAGTAATTAAAGAGAAAGTAATAGGAAAATCAATGGCCAGTTTTCGATTCGCCATATTTTCTTCTAGTTTAATAGTATTACAGTCCATTTGCACAAGTACTTAATTAATTACGGACATGCATAAGGTTCTTAATAAGTATTTTAAAATAACTTACCAATCTGTTTTAAACCTTTTCGAGTTTTCGACTTTGAATCAATGTCTTCTATGCAACATAGCTGTTTCCTTATATGGGTACACAAACATTTTAGGCTCTAACCCAAAGTTTGAGCTGCTTTCCATGCTGGTTCAGTTTGCTGATAGCTTTTATTTCCGTTTCTCACGGTACAGCTGGGCCAACCCCTGCTGCCCACCCTTCTGATTTGTAAGTACCTGTGCTGTTGTTCCCGACTCCGCAGCCTGAATGAGCCCTGCCATCCAACATTTTGGAGTACTTTTACACAAAAAGGCAGCGGTAGAGGCAGCCCAGTTGGCCATCACCAGTTGTAGCTGCAGGCAGGACTCGGCCTAGAGAGTCCTGCCCAAGGCTATCGAGTGGTTGGTGCCAGCATTGCCAGCATGGCAGGCTCGATGGGTGGCAATCCCAGTTCGTGGCCATGCCACCTGCACATGCAGACTGCAGAGTGGCCAGCATGCAGAGCTGTGTTCCCTTCAGTTGTCCGGTTGGTCGTTTGGCCGTTGATGATGATGATGACGTCTGACTGACAGAATTAGCAAATGGTTAGGGGCCGATCATTGGTGGTGGCGAACTGGCGGTTGGAGCGGACCAGATTTGCTAATTGGCCTTGAAGTATTCGCCCGTTGAGAGGAGTTGCAAATTCAATTTGGAAAGTTTGCAGCACCAAAATCGAGTTTGTACACAGTTTGGTATTTAAAAAGAGCTCTATGTAAAGTTTTTTTAAAATATTTAAAGAAAATCTATAACCTTTACAGCGTTAATATTGAATAATACTTTAAACAAGTATGCAAACATTTGTAGCATACGTTTTATTTTATTAAAAAAGGAATTAACTTTATGACCGAAAATGTTATTGGGCCGCAATGCATTAATGTTGAAAAGGAAAACGGAAAAAAGTGTATGTGCACCATAGACCACACAATGCAATAATATAAATGAACTGAAATCAAAGGTGCTGCAGAAAAGATCCCCGGAAAACCTGAAAAACCCCCAAAACAGCAAACGGAAAAAACTCATACGGCTAAATGAGAGGATGCAAAAAATCAGCATAAAGAGAACAAAAAGCTGGCGAAATGACCTTTTCGCCGGGGCTTAAATGGCTGCCACCCAATTCAGCCCTTTCTCGGCCAAACGAGTCTGCTTCCTGTCCGGCACCTGCACTGCCCATGGAAAAGTGGGGCTTTCCACTTCCATTTCCCAGGACTCATTCGTGTGTGCCTGTGTGCGGCAAGTCAGAGGGCTAGACTAGATTGGAAGTCAGCGGGGGCAAAAAGTTTGTCGGCGATGAAGAGTTTATAATATGGCAGCGTTACCATCAAATTTCCATAGCCTAACGCTCTCGATATAGGTACTACCTTTAAATAAATAATAAGTTTCAAGCAACAATGTTGAAAATAGTATTTTAAGTTAGTGCGAGAGAATAACTTTGGAATTTATAATTTTTTACTTAATTAGGAATAGGTAGAGTAGCAAAACCACTTATAAAATTGTATTAATACATTGTTCAAGTAATGAAAGCTTTCCCACCAAAGAGTATTTCTCATTCCACTTGCAATTGCTATATTTTTGGAAGCGCCCTTTTGTTTCCGTGGACAAAGTTTGTTTCATTTGAAATTTGATTATTTCGTTACGTGTTCGTCGCTGCTCTGAAATAAAATGAAATCGGCCGAACAGAAGTAAAGTTTTATGCCGTGGCGGGCTCAAACAAAATTACACGTATTTCGTGGCTATTACGTTTAATGACCGCACTGTGAACCGTCGGAACCGCACACAAAAAGCACAAAAACAGAAAAAATGTAAACTGGCCGTGGTATTCGGCTAATAAGCGACTCGGTCGGGCTAAAATGGACCCGTGGCTCAAAAGCCCAAATCAATAAACGAAAAATCCGCATATTATTATGTGCCACAACCTTACCCAACAATATCAAGCGCAAACTAGCCAGCACTTCCGTTTCCGGCGCACCCAAACAGTACCACATTCATTCGTATCGCCGTCTGCGGTGCTACCGGCCTAAACCACCTCCAATGGCGTTTATATAATACAATCTCGACCCGGCCATGATAACAGGATGTTTGTGTTTGTTTGGGGCACGAAAGCGTTGAGCAACGCCATAAAAGTCACCAGCATCTGGTATTTATAATTTTGTTGAGTTGCAACGAACTTTTGTGGAATGCGCAGCACTGAAGTTCCACACATTTGCTGCAGAGCTTAGAAAAAGGTTATTATTACTGCAATAATGGCAAAGTTTTGTTCGCACTTTTCTCGCTTGGAGGTAATTACAACTGTGTTCTTCCGGTTATCCAACTTAGGGCTTTTCTGCAGGAAATTAGAGCCAATAAACGATCTGAATTATTTTTGATGTCAAACTTCTCGGACAGGAAATAAGCTCCTTAACGTGTTCAAGTTTATTGTTCGGGAAAAAGGGGAAATATTTAACAATTTGCTTAAAATTAAGGTTTAATTTCCATTTATATTTCAGTAATGAGCATCGAAGGCACCGATCTAGTAATACCGAATGTTAGGCGCCATCACATGGGAGCCTACTTGTGCATCGCCTCCAACGGAGTGCCGCCCTCGGTGAGCAAAAGGATAACACTAGTTGTGCACTGTGAGTAGCCACAAAACACTCTGAACTTTTAGGCTTGTAACTACTTTGTAACTTCGATTCCAGTTCCGCCGATGATCACTGTTCAAAACCAACTGATTGGCGCTGTAGAGGGAAAGGGCGTCACTTTGGACTGCGAGTCGGAGGCATATCCCAAGTCGATCAACTACTGGACCAGGGAACGCGGAGAGATTGTGCCACCAGGTGAGAAGTCAGAAGTAATACAAGATAAACTTACATCCCAACTCCAATCGAATCGAACCATTTGGTGGGCAAGGCAAAAGTGCAAGAAACAATCCATGAGATACATTGATAATTGTAATATTACGATGTAAGGATAATATATTCAATGTTCAAGCATTTAGAAAGGCCACTTCAAAAAACTCTCAAATATGTATATAATTTTAGTGAACAATTTGTCGCATCACATAAAGTTATCTATTTAAATTGAGTGCCCACATTTTATTACCTCACATTCGGTGAGTGCTAAGGGACATTTAAGAGGTCATAAACCGTGACGACCACATTAGCACATTAGCACTAAGCCAACAGCCCGCAGACCGAAGCCCGAAGCCAAATCAGACTCCTGGCCGCCAATCCCTTGGAGGAAGTAAAAGTTGTCAGTTCCCGCCGGAGCGCCAACTACTACCGACTAACAAACTGATGACCGCCGAGTGCAAGCTGCTCGCGACAGACGCAGACACACCGAAAAAGTTGTTAATTAGCTGATTTAGTCGCGGCACTAACACGGATGTATACTCGGTCGACAGGACCGCACGGCAGCGGTTTCATCCTGTCGTTGAAAGTGGCAATGCGATGGCTCGAAGAAGCGGTTTCCTGGTTGGCTGGCTGGCTGGCTGGCTGGCTGGCTGGCTGGATTCGCAGTCGTTGTCATAACTGGAAATTAAATTAATTTACTATTTTGTTTCTGGCAGATTTTAATTGACACCAGAAAAACCGAATCAGCCCCACACACAAACACAAACACACACACACACACAGCCCTCCTGATCTCGGCCTGCGGTGTGACATGAGTTCGTGCATAAATTTATGCCTGTCAGCAACATTGTTGAAACTTTTGCCCGCCCGTACTTACGGTCGTTGTGCGCGTGACATGCATTTAATTATTAAATAAGGCAAAATTTCAATTATATATTAATTAGTTTATTATTTTAATGAAATATTAACTCGGAAATCAAACGCCCTCCCTCCAAGCGCAGGTGGCAAATACTCGGCGAATGTCACGGAAATCGGCGGCTATCGCAACTCGATGCGACTCCACATAAATCCTCTTACACAGGCCGAATTTGGATCCTACCGTTGCGTGGCGAAGAATTCCCTTGGCGACACGGACGGCACAATTAAGCTGTATCGTAAGTAGTTGCCAGAACCCATTATATAGTGCAGATGCGCTAAGGATCGGAGTTCTATCGCCCACAGGAATTCCCCCCAATGCCGTCAACTATGTGGAGAACTTTGAGGCGCGGCACAAAGGTGAGTGGCACAACAACTCGACAGTACCTTCTAGGTTAGAAGATAAAATGCTGGATGTACGCCGACGTGGGCAGGAGTTTGGCACGCCGAATACCCTGCTTTCCAACTGTGCCACCCAACAGCAGCCTTTCGGGTGAAGTAGACGAGATGGAGCGCGAGAGAAGGAAAATTTAATAGCCACTTGGCATAAATTTAAGATGAGCTGGCGTGGGGGCGTGGCAGGAATCATGGGAAATATAAAGCTGTTGCTGAGCGAGTGGAAGGCGAGGAAAAAACGCATAAATAATGCATACGCCATGCAAATCCGTTTCAAATCGTCAACGCCACGGATCAGGTGAATGCTGGCAGACGAGTGGAAGTGTGGTTGAGGTCAGAGTGAAAGTTCTGGGAGTGGGGTTGTGTTCAGCGACAAACAGCGACAGGGTATTATGAATATGCATTCTAAACTCGAATCCTTTTCGGCAGTAATTTAAAGATACACGGCTCCTAAACTCAACCGCAATTCGATCATTTCTCGTTGGCGCAGGCAAAAAGCGGACGAAAAGCTCGGAGTCGCATCATCCGGCCAGGGCCCAGGAGCACAGTGGCGAGGATATGGAAAATCCGGGCAAAAGAAAAGGTAAGAGAAAGAGTAAGAGTAAGAGAGCCAAAAGAAGGTAAAAGGAAATGGAAATGGAAGGGCTTGCGGCGAGTGCGGCGTGCCGATTAGGGTTATGGGCCATATTTCAAGCATTTGCCCTGCGGTTTGGGTCCAGCTTAACAGGCCACTTGAGACGGGACGAAAGCCATAAAAAAGGGGGCCAGCCCCCACAATCCCACACCCCCGCCTCTGTTTAACAGATTTTCACACTAATTTGCAAAGCGGAAAGACCCACAAAAAGTGAGGGATGTGGGATACGGCGAACTGAGCAGAGCGGCAAATCGTAGCATACTTTTTGGGGCAGGTAGCAGGTAAAAGTTTCTCGTCCTTTGCGGAGTAATTGTATATCAATAAACACGCTCGGCTTGGCATTATGGCCATTTAATGATTTGTAAATACTTGGCCACAATCAAATAAATTCGTTCTTATTCGCTGGTGGCCGAAAGTTGAATTCCGTGCTCTGCGTTTTTATCGATTTAATTGGTGGAAAGGGAATTACCTTTTCTTTGGCTTAAATTGAGTCTTTATAATGTTTCAATATGAGTATGCAGGAGTGTAAAATCAGTTGCGCAGCTAAGAATGCACTTAATCGATCACTTAAAAGTACCTGTGATTCTGGACCTAAACCAAGAGCAGGTCAATCTCTTCCCAAACAATTTGGGGATAAGCCCGACCAGACCAGCTAATCAGTTCACTCAAAAGTCTTATCCAATTTCCGCTGCTGCCCAGCCATGCCATTAACATACGAGTGTGTCTCCTCTTCCCGCAGCCGATTTGAGTCTGAGTGCGGAGAGCATTGACAGCATTTACGGAAACTCCGCAGCTGGGACTCGGCGCCAGGACCTCGGCGGAGTGCTGCTCCTGCTCCTGCCACTGGCTGTGGCAGTGGCTGTGTCACTGGCGACGGCGGGAGTAATGCGGGAAGCTCGGATGACACTGCCGCCACAAACACTGACGCATGTTTGACACAGACGCCGAGTTGACATGGACATGGAGTCAGTGCTAAATCTGGACTTGCTGCCAGAGACGGAGCTGCAGCTGGAGCTGGAGCCAAAGTTGGAGCTAGAGCCACGGTCTGTGGCAGTGCAATGATGATTGAGTTTGTCAATGCCAAACGCCGCTTGGTGCTGATTTATGGCTCGTTGCGGCTGCTTTTAGTTAAAGTTCGTCGACGCGAAATTACATATATCAAATCCAGCTGTAGCCAGTAAGCAAACTAGGCTTCCTAAATCCTAATTCCCAATCGCGCGACTATCCAGCAGTTGGATTCTAGTTGGTTCGAGTTCAGCCTGCAGAGCAACCTTTGTAAAATATCGCAGTTTGCACTTCAAGTACGGCACATGTATATAGACGAATTACAACGTTTTTTGTGTATAACTCTAGCAGATAAAGAGATCGGAGATGGCAAGGGGCTATGTATTATAACACTTGTATAAACCAGAGGTTTGATTTATCGTTTCATTTTAAATTTATTATTATTAGGAAATCCAAGAGATGTTGGAAGATATAATTGAGTAAATATAAACCGGTATACCTAACTATATCGTAAAACTGCTAAACAAATTTAAAACCGCCAAAAGCTTAATGTAAAAACAGAAATAAATCAATAAGCTCAGCAGCTGGCTGTGTTTTTTTAAAACTAAAACCATTCAAAATGTTTTGATACATACCCAGCTTGTTTGCTCCTGATATATTATGAACCCATTTAAAATGTTTAACAATATTTGCCTCGTTCAACAAAATACATATCAATTATTCAACATTCTAAAATTGAAATTTGTTTAATGCGTTCCCTTGTATGGTTAAACTTCAACAAACAATCCATTAATTTATCCTACATTTAAAGGTAATATAAAAAGTATAGGCAAGCCGTAAATTTAATGCGCGAATTAATCTCACGATTTAGTGCGGATAATGCTCCATTTAATATAGCTAAATGTATATTTCCAGACAAAATTAAATTGTTAAATACAAAGTATATCGGTTATGTTGAAATCGCTATCACACACACACATATAAACTTATCAAATACCAATATTAATGAATATTTGTAAGCATCACATGTACATGAAAGTGTAAGCGAATTGCCGAATCGACAGGTATATTTATAAAATAAACAAAAGTTTAAAGGGTTAAGTAAAACACGTCTTTAAATATTTGCAATTTGTCTATTTATGAATAGATAAGTTTATAAAAATGATGTTGGTACTACCTGTTCAATTGGTAAGTAAAACTTTTTCGTACCTAACTTTTTGTATCGTTTCTTAACTGATTTGCAAGATACTTTAAATCAGGCAAAGGTCTTAGGAGCATAAATTACAAATACGTCTAACTGGGCACTAAAAAAAAACAAATTAAAAGCGGCTACAAATTTGAAATAAAACAAAAAATTGCTTTCATTAAGAAATCTTTAAGTGCTGGCTAGCACGCAAAACCAAACCATCAAAGCAAAGCCAAAATTAGAAAATACAACTCGGAAAACTCTTCAAAAAGCTCCGGCTAATAAAAGCCCTTTCCAGTCGCTGTGAGTGTGTGGGTGTATAAGTGTGTGTGCTGGGTCCTGGCTGTGTATGTGTGTGCGCGTGTATTACGGCTAGTTTTTATTACATTTGTTTCCAGGAATTTTCAGACATGCCAAAACAGGTGCAACCGCAGCACCATTCGGCTTACGTGAGTTGCTTGTTTCCTCCACTTTAGTGCATTTTCATGGATTTTTCTCTCGCATGAATTTTCCTGCCCGAGTGGCGGAGTGCCATGACCCATGGGTATATCTGACAGACATTTTTGCATATAATCCATATAAATCTCAAGGTTAAAGTGTTGTAAATATGCATTTGCCTCACCGAAGATTGGGTAACGTTAACCCAAGCCATTGCCCAAATGACCTAAATAGTTTCGATTTTAATAATGTCAAAATGTGTTTCGGACTGTTATGGCGTTGCACGTTGGCTTACTACATAAAATGAAGAAAAATATTGAATTTCCCTGCATGGCAGGTATTCAATGAGAAAATGGGCTTGCAACCCGCTCTTTAAATTTTATTTATGGTACTATGTGTACTCAGAGATACATGCAATCTAATCCTAACTATACTCTATGCTCTTCGTCAGCACACTTAAATCCAATTACTGTCAGCTTAAAGACTTTCAAGTTTTTACTCAGCTTTTTTATTTATTTCGACAGTTCTATATAAAAATGATCCTACAAGCTGGAGTATCTATAAAAAGCACTATTATTGCTCGAAATGGTATTTGTTTAACAAATTGTAAAGCGCCTTACACAATTCTTGGCTTGCTTAGTCTCATTCTGTAAATTCAATTAGGTGTGCGCAATTACACGAGTTTAGATACGCCACCCGGAGCAAACTTATATATTAGCATAATTACGAGTTGAAGCCGGGAGTAAGAAAGGAAACCCAAGCGGTGGCGCCAGTTTTTTGGCAGCGAATGGCATCTGGCAGCTTGAGTACAATTAACATTACTTAAATACACATTAAGGTTAAAGACGCGCAATTTCTTCATGTTTTGCGGCTATTTTTTCGGCGTTGAGTTATTTATCAACCGAAGGGGAGGCCGCCCAAAAAATTGCGTGACGCACAAAAGGAAAGCATTTCAGCACACAGGACGAAGGGAGGGAGGGAGTGAGGAAAGTCGTGTCCTGGGGAAAATGGGGACTCAATGGTGAACAGGAAGGGCAATGAAAATAAACACAGTAATTAAGTTAATGAGCATTTTGAGATTTATTATTAATTTTCTTTTGTTCGCTCTCAATTGTGGTGCGAAATCATTCCGAAACATTTTCTGTGGTTATTTATTATAATTATTGGCAAGCTCTCGCATTCGTACTAATTTCTTTTTTTTTTTTTGTTTTTCGTTGCTGCCTTTGATTTGCATTTAAAACGCTCCGAAGCCGCAAAAGTGCGCTAATCCGCATTGTGGATTTTGTTTTACAATAATTGTTTTATATTGTTTGCGGCTGCGTGCGTGCCCTTAATTGTTATTTAAATGCTTTGCAAATGCTTTTAAATACTTGCAGGCAAGAACGTTTTCTGCAAGCCTGCGCCGAAAATGGTTCGCTAATTTATGGCCAGTCGTTAAAATCAGGGACCGCATGAGCATTTTGTCATTGTGCCAGCCGTGATTACGCCATTCCCATATGAGAAGCACCCCATTTAGCAGTTGTCCCTAAGTTTTACGATGTTTCACATTGAGGTTTATGGCCGAGCAGCAAAATAAAAATTACAAAAGGTCGAAAAAAGGACCTGAACTTTTGGCCTGTACAAAGTTGCAAATGAGTAATATGAGTAATTGCGGGAGAAGTTCATCGAATTTAGTTGGTGGCAGCAAATAAGACGCCCAACTACTTGTTTCAATTGACGAGCCACAAAGTACCCTCTCATTTATTTATCACTTACCACACAATTAGTCGAAGGAGGCTCATTCGAGGAACATATCTTGGCCATTTTGAATCGAAAGCATTATCGGGAGCTCACAAAGTAATGATAGTGCTAATGACGAGAGGCCTGCAGGCGATTAGGCCTCAGCTCACCGAACGTGTAAACAAATTGCCAGCCAACTAAAGGACTAATCACCTGAAAGGACCCTCTAACACACACGCACAAACACATATACATACATTCTGAAATGCCCCAAAATCCCTTCGGACCCTGTCAGATGGCCCACATAATCAGGTCTGACTCGCTGCCATCGTGTAAACAAAACTACAATTAATCAAAGATTTTTACCTAACTGGACTATATTACACGAGGCTTTGGTTAATTGCATAAATAAAACTGGGACGGAGAAAAGCTTAATTAAGCCTGCTCCACCACCTGCCGACTCCCCATGGACCGGGCAAATAAATAATAAAAACAGAAATTGACACAAACGCACACAATTGTGGGTGGCTGGGCACTGAAACAAGCACGGAAATGGTTCACAGAATAAAGGGACGGGATGGCCGGCCAACAAGGAAGTGCAGTGTCCTCGGGCTCTGTGGCAAGGGAGGTGGAGGAGCATGACCATAACATACCCGGGTCAAAGGTTATCGTTAGTTGCGGGTTCTCTTCATGGGACGCACTGAGCTGTTCGTTTATTAACCTTCTTGAAATGGGTTCGTTAAGTAGTGCCGCACTATCCACAAATATGAGCTCTGCCACGTGAGACATTTTATTAATAGGAATTTAAAGCAAATTGCAGTTAAAGCCGCTGATCTTGTAGTTTATTGAGTAACTTGCGAAGGTAAAACAAAGTGGGATCCACCGCCACTAATCAAAAGTCGTGTATAATGTGTAGTAGAATTAAAATCATTTTGCTGGCCCAGCAACCGATGCGATCTGCTTCTGTCTTCCAGCACCAGTCGTCCCTTGTAGGATTTGCATGCATTGCAGCGTGAAAGGGCGATGGACTAACGAATGTGCGAGAATGTGTTCCATGGAACTCTTAACGACTGCGCCCCGCATCCTGCGGATCGATGTTGGACACCCACTGCACTGGGTTAATGTAGATGTTGGATATGGTGCCGCGCAGCGTATCGAAGCCCTGATTGAGGGGAACCGGCTTGGCCCGCTTGTCCACCTGTTTCATCCAGTTTTGCCAGGCGCCTTGGGAGCGCTGTCGCCGTTCGTCCTCCAGCTTCTGCTTGTTACTCTGCAGTCTGCGCAGGCGTTCTCTTTCCAACTGCTGCTGCTCCTTCTTGTCTCGCTCCCACTCCTGCAGCCGCTTCTGTGTCATCTCCGGCGGCAGGACCTTTTTGGCATGACCGACACTAGAGCCGGAAACGGAGCCCGAACCTGGCGGACTGGCGGCGGAAGCCTTCATCTTCGGCTTTTGCTGTTGCTGTTGCTGTTGCTGCTGCTGCTGCTGCTGCTCTTTGCGGCGACGCCACTTCTCGAAGTGTTCCTGGGCAAGTACCTGTCGCTGTGCCGCCTCCGCCTCCCGCTTCTGGCGCTCCAGCTTGGCAGCCAGCAGATCCTTCTGCTTCTGGGCCGCCTTTCGTTTCTTCCAGTTCTCAAAGGACTCCGCGCTCTGGCGCTCCTCCAGCTGCTTGCAGTACGTGGACGTCCCCGAGGCGGCGCTGGCCAGGCTCAGGGTGGGAATTTCGCTGCGTCCATCGCAGGGCTGCAGGGCACCGCGGTACATGTCCGACCAGCTGCAGGTGGACATCGAGGAGCCGTCGTGGTTGCGGTTGCTGCCCGAGTTACTGAGGTCGTATGTGCGACTGGACAACTGACCCAGATCCGCCTCGAGGGACGTGGGCGTGAGCTTCCTCTTATCCTTCAAGGTGGCCTTCTTGTAGAAGGTCCTGTTGCTCAGTGCATCCAGCTTGTCCTCCTTGAAGAAGGTCCTGGTGCTCAGTGCATTCAGCTTGTCCTCCTTGAAGAAGGTCCTGGTGCTGATGCTGTCCAGCTCGTCCTGCTTGAAAAATGTCCTGCCGCTGATATTGTCCAAGTTGTCGACATCCTCACCGCGCTGCGTCACCGTTGGCGTGCAGCTGGCAAAGGAGCTCAGGCTCTGCACATCGTGGTCCACGTTCATCACGGTCTCCGTATCCGTGGCAGCTGCCTCGTCCTCCTGCTTCATGCCTCGTTGATCCACAACTTCGGCATCAGCTTCATCCACAGCTTTCGGCTCTCCGCCTGCAAAGCTCACCATGCCACTTAGCAAGGCATCGTTGGCCTCCTCCTTGTCCAGTTCTTTGCAGAAGCTCAAAATGGAATCGGTTTCGCTGTCCGAGATGTCGGCGTGTTCCTCCAGGGAATCCTCGAATTGAAGGTTGTCGGCATCCTCGAAATCCTCACCAGCCTGGCTCTTCGTTTCCGTCTGAGATTCAAACGCGTCACGATCGTCTCCCTGGCCAACATACCTCACAGTGGGAGCTCCATAGGTGCGGTTAGTATAGCCCAGCAGCGACTCCGAATCCTCATCACTGATGTCCGACTGGGAAAGGGGACGTACGCTGCCCCGACTGGACACCTGCTGGCGATCCACCACAGTGCCATCGCTACTCCGACGCGCTACAAAGGCCATTCCGGCGGTCTGCGAAAGATCGACAAATGTGGGGATGTGGGTATTAGATCGGGAAAGATTTCTCTCGAGTTTTCGAGACGATATGTCGTGTCGGCTTTGTGTCTGTAGACTGCTGAAACATTAAATGTACACTCCGACCAGCAGAGCCTTGGTGCACAGATTGCTAGGGTCGGAAAATAGGGGACAACTTTCAACTTAAGTTAAGTCAAGTTTCCTATATACATAAGTGTACTATTATATTATAAGACAAAATGTATTAAATATAAAAACGAGTTGGTTTTTGTAAAAGTTCCGCTCTGACAGGTTACAAATTTGATGTTTTCCGCCAGCACCAGATACCACATGGACTCGTATGTGCTCGAGTCCGGTGCAAAATGAAAACATTTTAACTAATGGCAAACAATTACTTAAACAACGAGCCGAACGGCGGCGGGCGGGGGGTGAAACCGAAGGTAATTAAAACCCAACACCACACGCATCCTCATCCACGTACATCCCACTCTCAGTGGACGGGGTTTTGGGTGTTGAGGCGAAAAGTCGCCGGCTCAAAAATCGTTTGTTGTCCTATGAGGGCGGCGGGTTCGTTTGTTTCTCTCTCTGCTCTCGGCCAGGTAATGAGCGTCTCTTTCGTTTTTAATGAGTCCTGGCACACACACCCACACACATACACACACATGGAGATAGTGGGGCTCACCTCGCTCAGGTGTAATAAAAAAACTTATCGCCGCTGGCTTTTGGGGGCTTTGGGTCGCAGCGTTTGGCAAACACAATGAAATGATTTTGTACCTCGTTAATTGCTGTATCGTACGTCGCCATCGTCTTGGCTCTCAAATTAAGCCCGAAAGGTGGGTGACACAATTAAGTTGCCCCTTTTTTCAACGAGCTGCCAAATGACTTGTCGAAAGTGGGCGTGGCTGGGTGTGTGATTGCGTGTGTCCTCTGCCATAGGCTCAGTGCTCTATTTTCGGAATCAGGTCAGAGATAAAGCTGCTTTAAAGCCGTTTTAAAAACAGTGAAAGTGCTCTGGCTTAAAATCAATATCGATACGTTATTACTATTACGCATGACTAAGAATACAGTATTGAACGTTTGTTTTTTTACCCAAGCTGAGTTTCTCGACTATCAAAAACCCTCTAAATAGCTATGTGGATTGAGATATTTTCTGTGGGATTAAAATGTACTGTGATTTGGCGCCAACTGTTGCATTGACTGTTGGAAATCCGACAAGTGGTTAAGCCATTATGAAATGTTTCTGTTACACAGTTCTGGCACGCAGCCAATGAAAGTTTTATTTCGAGTTTTAATTATATTTTTAACCCGTGTTATTGTCACGGACGAGCCATTGATTATTGGCGCTCGTTTAATTAAAAACGTGACAATTTTACCTGTGGCCAGTGCGGCGCATATTTCATACGCCATGTGTGACCTCTGACCCACTCGCAAACTGGCCCGGCGCGTCTACTTTCATTTGAAAATATATGAATCGTTGTTTACACTAATAACATACAGTTCACGATTCGCCGTCGAATGTCGTTACATTTCACTTTCGCCAGCCACAAATTTAATTAAGTGTATGAATATGACGACGGTGATGGACGCGGCCACCGGGGATTGTTTTTTAATCAATGAAGCGTCAAATTGAACTGATTAATTTCGCCTGTTTGCGAATGAAAAATTTTTCCAATATTTTGCTTGCGGGTATAGGCATAAAGGCTATAAAATAAACTAAAAATTTACGTCGTAGCAACTTTTATTAAATACTAGAAATTTCTTAACAAAAATGCTTTACTGTTGCGCATTTAAGTGGATGAAAGTGTAACTGAAAGTTATTTAATCCGACAACTCCAACTGTGATCTGTGGTGATTTTACCTAATTAAAACGACGAGGCTGCCAGACAGAATTGAAAACTTATTGACAATCTTTCCACCCCAATCTTGGTCTCCTCATTGACGTCGTCAATTTCTTGGCAGCTCACGCACACCACACAACCGCAAACAAATCAGATAAGTAACTACCCCAAACAAAAACAGAACCTGTTAAGAGGAAAGTAAATTGCGACGACTCCTGCAAACGAACTTAGTTGGCCAATTTACCTAAGTGGCTTGGCCAGGTTTCGTCACTGAAATATTTTCGTTAATTCAGCACGACTATCATTGCAGAGCTGGAATATAGATCATCTATAAGCATTTATATTTAAATCTAACTTCTTAAGTGAAAAGGATTAGCTGGTAGCCAAAATTCATTCATATTCCAGTACTTTTACTGCTTAAAGTGAAAAAGATGGGACTTGCTAGTTTGCGCTATGTATAAGCAACAAACTTGCGGTCTGGTTGACATTTTTCGCCTTCGATGTCAACAACAGCAGCGTAGGAAGTTCTCAACTACAATTATATCTGACCATGGCGAGGTGATTGGCTGGCAGTCATATCATATTTAATTAAGAAACTTTCAAACAATCGCTGCTGCGGCATTTCCCTCGACTTATCAGCGGTAGTTAAGCCAAAAAATCGTATTCCACTCGCCGGATTTTGAGTGTCTCACAGAGACTCGGTTGACATAGTTTTTGCGGGCATGTCGGGTTAGAAGGCAGACACCGAGCAGACACAGTCAGCCGCAGCACACACACACCCACCCATACACACACTCACACACGCAAGCCGAAGGACGAAGGATAAAGGACGATGGAAGTGGAAGTGGAAGATGGTGTGAGGAAGACGGCGAGACAGCAGTTGCAGTTACAGTTGCCCCTAAGCCGTAATTGGTTGCGTCACTGCATAAGTCACGAGTTCGCTTCCAGTCCTTCGAGTCCTTGTCGTTTCCATAGCGACACCAATACACTAGCAGTCGCAATCACAACACACACACACACACACAAAGACACTCACCTGCACTGCATGCGGCAGTCGGAAAGTATGCTGTATTTAAATAAGATAAATGCAAGTGCCCACTAATTGAATTGCTGACAAGATTTCCCAAGCACCGACCGACAGCCCGGCAAACCCGTCCAGATGGTTGTCGTCTCCGGGAATTTCGGTAATTAATAATTTCAAGTAAGCGGAAATGTGAAACAAGCATGACTACCGTATCAGGATCAGCAGGAGCAGCTGGATTCGTAGCAGGAGCAAGTTTGCTCAACGGACTCCAACCGATTGTTGTCGAGCGAAATTGAGTCCCAGACTCAATGTGTGTCGGTGGCTTAAAGTTTATAGTGGTTGCAAGTTTGTTCAGCCATCAGCAGTTCATGAGCGGAAAAGTAGTGTGTGTGACAAGTGTAGTTTGAGCAATGAATTTGAGGCAGATGGTAGAAAAGTAAGAGTTTGCACAAGAAAACTGAGGCTATTTCGGGAAAGTTTAACATCCAAATTTAACACTGCAACCACATTGGGAATATGAAACGATCTTGCACATACTATATGTTAGTGTTAACAGGACAACATATATATTTTGTGATGATGTTTATATGATCTGACTACGAGTTGAACAAAAAAGCGTATTGATCTATATAGCAGCTTAGCATTGACCCTTAGCTGGCTTGCTCACTCGCTTTAAGAATATCTAATATTTTTAATTTCTAATACGAACAACCCCAAACAGACAGTCAAATGATAAACCACGTGGGAGCCCCATGCCAGACGATTGTGGGATGGGTTAAAAGCCCCAATCCCACTGGCGAACACTTTTCACTGCATTCCCTCTTCTCGAGTTTTGTTTGTGGGCCTCGTTCCGTAGGATGGTGGAAAAAAAAGAGGGAAAATAAGCTGAAATAAAACTGATTTCATTACCTTGATTAGTTGGTCTCTTCAAGTCTTCCCCTGCTGTTTGTCCGTTTGTTTGCCCTACTCTTTCTGCACACACATTTCAAAATCCCACGATTCGCTTATGATGGCAACCGGCAGAAAAGGAAAAGGATGAGGCTGGGAATGCAGAAGGCCAGGACGAGATGGTTGGAATGGCTTGGCACTCGCCATTTTTTGGGTTCAATGCAAACATTAACCTCATTAGCATGCCGCTCTGAATGGATACGATTACTCGGCGGATGCTACCTGCCTGCAGTTCAGTTTTATTTACCCTTTGCCCTTTTTATTTTTAATGGATTAATTTGAATAGCTTAAACCGATTTGCTTGTTTCCAATTGCGATGTAAGTGCTATTCGACGGAATCTTTTTGATCAACTAATTAAATAAGAGATTTAAATAAACAAAGGTTAATAAAAAGGATTTTTGTTGTATAAAGATAATTATATATTACTTAGTATACAAAACCACGGGCATCTGAAAACATAGGTGCATTATTACTATTTGACTTAGGATAGATCCATCCTTCAACATCGTTCCAGCACTTGGTAGTCTCTTAAAATGTCACAAGTTTCACTTGACTATTCACTATTCCGCAATTTAAGCAGCGGCACTTGGCTTATCCTCACCTTGTTGGTCCTGCCACGCCGCACTTTTCCAGCATCGAAGTTGCAAAAGGGCGGAGAAAGCAGCTTAATTAAGCATAATATGGTTCTCAGCTCGCCTGCAGGACTCCGGTAAAGTTGTGCAGCTTTTTATCCTTTTTATCCTTTTTATGCTTTTCATGCTGCTGTCTAAGTAGCTGTTGGTAATTTTTCTAAGCCACACTCACAGACCGACACTTTTTTGCCGGGTGCCGTGAAGCTTGCACAATTTTAATTGCATTTCCGCTATTTTCGATGCCCCTTGAATTTATAATTCCATCGGACTGGCTCTGCTTGTTGTGTCTTGCTGCTTCTCTCTTTCCACTGGACACGTCCTGAGAAAAATAATTCAATTAATTACAAAGCGGACAGGTGCAAGGCAGCTTACTCTTAATATTAATCATACGCACCGTAAACATCGAAAAAAGGCTATACCAACCGCAATGGCAACAACAAAAAAATAGAAGCCAAAAAAACGAGGCCCTCTGACTCGCATTTGTATCTAATAAACATGTTTATTTCATTAGAGCTACACATGCGGCTATTTCATCCGGCCCCTCCCACTGTCCCGCCCCCAGGGATATCATTTGGCCCATGCCCAAGGATTCCGACATGAAAAATGCGTTCGCGAAAAGTTGCCACGAGTCCGCTCACTTTATGATTGGGGATTTTTCGTGGCGCCACTAATGTGCCATAGCCGCCGTACGTTTTCCTTTTTTTTCTCTCGCTTTTTTACCCATAAACCTACTACTTCTGCAGCATTTTCTTGCCACCGTTGGCTTTTCCCACAGAGGCTCTGCTGTCGACATCATTACAAATAAATTGAGCGTGAAGGATACATTTCGCCAGCATTGACATGCAGCAATGATAGGCACATTTCCCTCCACTCTCGAGGGAATCCTCACGAAGAGGCAGTGAGCTTCTGACTGGGCTTATTTTACTTTAAAACCACCTGAGCAGTTCTGGCAAGTAGTTGCCTTAGTGTGAAAGCCATGCAAATTTATAAAAAATAGGAACGCTTCAAGCGACTGTTTCGACTGTCAGATACTAATTGCCAAGCTATTCTATATTCTATATTCAAATAAATTCTTTATAAGGAAGCATATTTACTTTTATAAGTATTATATAGTTTATTATTATTCCTGAATAGTTGTGCTAATATACATATTAATAATAATAATAAAAAATCTTTCTCCTGATCATAGTTTATCTGAGCACACATTTCTGCAGTGTCTTAAGCCAGACGAAAGGTCAAAAGGTACAAGCCGAGTTGATTGCGATGGCAATCAGAATTTAAGCCTGTTAGTCAAAGCCATAATAAGCTTTCATGTTATGATTAGCTTTAAAGGATTTCAAATGTCGTAAAATGATTTAATTATATAGTGTGCCCAAAAGGAAAACGAAAACCTCAATATAAATTCAAATTTTACAAATTTCCAACGCACAAGATGCACAGTGTGTATGTATTTATTGAATATATACCTATATGTGTGTGCTCCATGTGCGACAATTTCAAAATGCGAATACAAAAGTCAATTTATTGAAGGCCGAAAGCGAGAGGGAAAAGTGAGTGAGATGGCTGCAAGAAATGTAAGCATCTAAACATAACCATGAAAGATATTTGATATAATAACATACGTGACCGCATTTACAATTTTCAAATCAAATCCCAGCACCCGAAGGATAAAAGGGGGCGTGTCGGGGCATCCTGCCATTGTCTGTCTATTGCCATGCATGTAAAATGAATCCGATGTTGAAAGCCATGAGGAATCTGGCATGGTGGGGCAGTTAAGTGTGCTTGCCATGCTGTGAAATTTGTTAACATTTATGCATTATCATTTCGGCTTACGACATTTAATGAAAGCCAAGATATGCATTAACGTACAGGGGGAATGAAAGCAGAATGTATCAAGGCTATCATTGCTAAATGAAGCACCGAGGAAAGGACAAATTTGCAATGGCAAAATAAATCAATTTTTATAGTATATTTAAGTACTATACTTAATATGTATGCTTAAACATTTTAAATAATATTTAAATCTGAGTTAAGCTCAGTAAGATCAGTCCCAATTGATAATATTGGTTCCCTGGAGGGAAAATAATAGTTTCATTTAGTTCCTCACATTTATTTTCCCCACCAGCGCCTGTGAATATCAGTGACCACTCCCAATCCATAATCTGCACACCAGAATGAGAAATTAGTTGGCTCAGTGTCGGCCCATTGCCATAAGCCCAATTAAGTTTGTGGTTTCCGCAATGTCATAATTTTGAATTTACCCGTTCGACTTTTTCGACAGCTGCCACACGGAGAGGTATGCCCAATGTGGTATGGGGTATGGGGTATGGGCCTTCTCGCAGAGGATTCTACGCGGAACGCTTTGGCGGAGGAGGCTTTGGAGGCTGCCAACGCGGCGTATAATTAACAATAATGAAGTCGTAAAACCGCAATGCAATCAGCGATGCGCAAAACACACACAACCACACACACACACACCAGCACAACCAAACCCCATCCCGAACAAACAGTCAAAAGGCCGAAATGCACACATTGCACACGCTGCCGCGAGGCACTGGAACTCAGTTCAGTTCAGTTCGGTTCAGTTCAGGTATGTGTCAGGTATGTTTCTGGCCAACACACACCCATCACAAGCCACCCAGCCACCCAACCACCCACTTTGAAGTCAGGGTCACGCGGGCATTATACAATATTTATAAACCATTTGCACGCATAATTAGCCTGTCATTACATTTGGAGATTTTCGCCGTTCGGCGCATCGTCTGTTTGTTTTCGAATGTGTCACTCGGGTCAATTGAGCATATGCGTTTGTGTGTCCTTTTGTCCTTGCGCTTAAATTGGCAACAGTGCGTCTCGCCCGCTGAAAATGCTCAACTTTTGGCTAAGTGATCAATTACCATGTGTATTGCCCCTGACAACGTGATGACTTTCGATGTACATATGTTAAAACCATCTCTTTTCAGCTAAGGATCTTAAGTATGCAACTTTCTATATTAATATTAGTGTTCAATATGAATATTAGAAAGTTTCACCTGGATCTACGAAGTTAAGCTTAAAGAAACTCCTTTCAAATTGAGATGTTGGATACAGTGTGCATGATATGGCGATCGCTTAACTCTTTACGGAGCCTTAAAATGGCATCCTGCTCAGCACGACGGCCAAGTGGGCCAAGTAAACAGAACTGATGGAAGTGAGTATATTACATATACTCACTCCGCTGGATAGTAAAACGAGTATCATTACAAAGTAATTATACCCTTCGCAAAATGAGACCCACGACGGGTTGATGGCCAAAATTCATGGACGCACGAGGGGTCACTGGGCGATGGATGGTGCATGATGGGTGGTGGGTGGTGGGGCGTCGAAATGTCATGTCATGTTGCGACAGGCGTCGGAGCGTTATGCACTGCGGCTGCGAAGGTCCGTGTACATGTGTTCGGCCATAAAGTAATCAGCGGAAATGTCAATGGGCCGCCGCCATTTACTGATGTGTCGGCAACTGAGGTTTACACCGTCAGCCGCGACGTCATCGCCAAGGCACGCGTACTATATCCTGTATCCAGCTACTTGTTGTTGTTCCTTGTTGTTGTTCGTTGTTGTTGCAGTGGCCGGCATTGTAATTACATTTTTCCGCTGCATATGAAAGCGCAATTGGCCGGCCTGCAGGTTTAATTGCTCGACGGTGGGCAGCGACAAACTTTTCACGGCTCGAATTGACTAGCGCTTTTGTGCGAGTCGCCCAGCAGTGTATGGAAAACAACTCAAAAACTTCAGTAACACTTTCGAGCCTTGACAATCGGGTTGAAAAATCGAAAAGCTAAAAAAATTATTTTGTTCAGCAGTGTGTTTACTTCTCTCTCGTTCAATAGGCACGTACACACACACACGTTTCTCGACAGACAGCTTCAGCAAATGGCATTCTGTGGCCACGTTAGCTCCTCTGGACAAATAGTCCTGCGGGATGAGATCTTCACCAGCAGGACTCGCGTCATTTCGTCATCCAGAGGCTCACCAAACTCTATGTCTTCGCCCAGTTCGCTCGCTCAGGACACCACCACACGCACGTACTTCTTCAAGGACGCCGCTGAAAATCCTTCGCCCCAATCCACGGGTTACTGGTCACCCGAAGGACTCAAGCGATCGCAGAACCAGAGCAGCTTGGTGCCCTCGCTGTGCCTCAACTCTCCGGACAGCTCCCTCAACTATCTCAGACACGTAAAGGGAATTAAGGTATAAGTCTTTCATTAGACATTACATTATAAGTTGATAATTTCCCACATTTCTCAGGTGGACCGCCAGCCGGAGGCCGCCTACGAGAACTGGTACTCGGCCAAGCAGCAGCAGCTCCTAGACAAGCAGCGGCGGATCAAGGAGGAGCTGAACTTTAAACAGCAGCAGAGGGAGGAGCGCAAGCAGCTGGCCAGGATGTGCTACGACCAGTGGCTGAAGGACAAGAGCCGCCAGGCGGCAAACTTGCAGCTGGAGAACCACATCCAGGAGGCGACCATGAAGGCCAGCCTCGCTCTGCGCAAGAGTCCCCTGGTGTCTCTGCGCAAGAATCCACTGGTGTCCGCATCCAGCTCACTGGGTTGCGGGCGTAGCTCCTCGACGTCATCCAGAGCCATTCGCAAGGTGTCCAAGGACGAGATACGCAGGGTCGTCGAGGACTGGTGGCTAAAGAAGCAGCGTCAGCAGCAGGCGCAGCGCGAGGAGAGGCGACGCGCCATGATGTCCAAGGCCTTCGAGGAGGAACAGCGCCGGCAACTCGCCCAGGCTGCCTGGTCGAAGTGGATGAGCAACGTGGACGCCAAGCCCAAGCCGGTGCCCCTCAATCAGGGCTTGGACTCACTGCGAGGCACCGTCTCCCAGCTCTACGTGAATCCTAATTCATGGATGGCTCCAGCTAAACAGCCGCAGATGTAGTCCTCATTATTCAGATGTCCAATTATCCGGAAAATATTTAGATATTAAACAGTGATGTTGAGCTTGTCGAAAAATATACCCCGACAGGGTTTCAAAACTACCAGCATTTCAGAAGTTTAGTATATAATTTATATCAGGTAAGAGGTCATGCCTCAAGATTAGCCCACATTTGGTATGGTATCGGTTTTCAAAATATATATTTGGCACGGTACTAAATGGTTTGTCGTTACAATCTTTGCCTCCCCGCCCAAGTAGATTGGTCAAACACTGTTTTCAAGCAATTCAAAAGTCAATTCGTACAATTGCACCAATACACAGTTTAACCAATTTTGTAAACCAATACGAAAAGCAGGACAAGGGCAGCAGCGCAGGGGCACTTACCATTGCAAATAACAATTTGCAAGAAAAACACAAAGGAAAGGAGGTAAGCAAAAATCGAATTCAGGACTGCAGAGGACAGGACACTCAATAAGATTTCAATTGTTGTTGGACAAGATACATTTTCGGGCAGGATGCGAGCTGCAGGAGCTGGCGAAGGATGCCGAGCAAATGGTGTAAAAGCACTGCCCATTTTCATTAGATTTCCAGTTGTGGCTGATCCAGTGCGTCTGAAAAGTTACAAAATTATATTGTTACAAAATAAAATAAAGCATGTTTTAGGTAGCATCAAGTGGAAAACAGGGACTCGGTCAACTCGGCAGCAGGAGTGGGAAACCGAAATGCAAACAAACAAAGCCAAAGGCCTAAAGTTCATTTGCACAGTTTCCCAGCACCAGCACTCGGCTGCCTGCAAGCTCCCCCTGCAGCAAAGTCAAAGGCCAGCCGGTCCAGTCGGTCCAGTCGGTCCAACTGGCCGGGCAAACAAAAAGACCGAAAAGACGTTGGAAATCCTTTTGATGAGGTCAACGTTGGTTTGGTTTCCAGTGCACACACACATGAAAGTGCACTGTGATTGAAGTAATGACACAAGTATGTTAAAGTCTGCGTCGACCCACCGTGACACATATGTTTCGATTTCAATCAGCTCGAAGTTGAAGCCAATTAATATATTGCATTGGAGTTAAGAGTGAATATGTCCTCAAAGCACACTTAAAGTTTAATTTTATATAAAATAAAAGTTGTTTTCTTACTCATCTGAAGTAAGTAAAAGTCATCTGGTAAGCTATTTTTCTTAAGAGGTTTCTTTTCAAATTTTGAAACATAAATTCTTTACTTATTTGGATAATTCGTATCTCCTTAAAAAACGTGATGCTTCATTTTTAAAAGACAATAAGGATTCATTACCATACTCGCCTGGTGCGCTTCGTCACTATGTGAACTGCCTTCCAAAGATCTAAAAATCCCTTAAAATGAAATCCTGAAGCTCTCAACATAATTTAACAAGTTTCGTTTTTATGGTCACAGACCTTGTATATTTTAGGTATATTTCACGCAATTTAAATCTATTAACTCTGATTTTTTGACAGTGTGCCTTTGGCCAGGTCGATGCCTACTCATGCATATTCGGTTGTTTGTCCGAGATACTGGGAAATGATGGGGAAACGGTGTTGGTTGGCGAGGGGGAAGAGGGGTGGGGGTGGCCCGAATATCGAGCATTGGCAGGATTAAATTTGGAAGGTATTGAAGCATGTTATTCGTCATCAATGTTGTTTGCACTAACTAGTTTGTGCTGCTTGTGCTGCTTTTGTTGTTAAGCCCGTTGTTTTTGTTGCTGTTTGCTTCCATCATCCCCATGATGACCATGTTGTTAGTGGCCTTGTTGCTATTGCATGCAACTTGGTCGCCGAGTCAAGTCGTTTCCAGGTTGCTTGCATTGTTTACGCACTTTCGCTTTGATATTATTGTAGTGTGCATTTCGGCTTGATACCCATCTGGCCAGGGTAATGGTCAGATTGAGCAACCGCCCTCCGGACCACAGGAAAACCTGCCACTCAGAGAAAATCTAGACAGATATCCTTGAAGGCGTAGTATGTGAGTGTTGTTTTGAAATCGACAACATTTAAGTGACAGTTTATAAAAATCTTTTCATGCATTCGGAAATGTAAGACGAGCGTAAATGTAGCTGTTTGAAACTTGGCTTATTAATCAAGATATATTATATTTTGGGTATTTGGATGCGATGACAACATTGATCAGAAAATAACAAGTAGTGTGGTACTTACATTTCGATTTCCCCTAGGCATAGTACGCAGTTACATTGGATGTTCTTCTACTGCCTACCTATCCTACACTCGGTTGTTCCGAGACCCATGTTGAACATCCTCGAACATCACTCATAATCCCATCCTCCATTCGAGGCAATCCTCTCAAGCCGCCCACGTTATTGATCGCACGACATCAGTTTGATAAATCTCTGGTCCATTGTGTGAGCATAAAACTCGGCATCGACGGATCCGCTGACCTCCTCCAGCTTTCCTTTACTTTGCACCTGCCTTTGTCGGGCATTCAATTGTGGGACGGACTGTACTCCCCTTCTTCCATGGCATTATTTATGGGCACAGCGAGCAGTCCAGCTTGGCGCAGTTGTTAGGTTGGTGGGGGCTTCATTGTTTTTACCACTAAACACCTGGCAATATATCTTTTTGGTGCCACTGAAACGCGAGTTAATCTATGGACTGGCCCTTTTTATTCCGCTTTATCTTGCTGAAAGGCCATGAAAGATTGAGCTCTTCTTATGCAAAATGGAGCGAAGGGAAAAAATGGTCGCGCTGTTCAGTGGCAGTTCAAAGTATGTTTATTTCCAACGACCTTTCTTATATCAATAGTTCCTAAAGTTCTTACATTCTTGTAATCCAATAATATAGCGACCATATCTAGTAATTGCCCCTTTGAATTGAAGAAAAACCGTAGTGCTAAAGTCTAAAGATTATATACGCCCAGGTTGCGCAGTTCCATTGGCACGCAGGAAATTTAAATCAACAATTAATTAAGGAGCAAATTGAAATTCATGACTGTCGCTAATCAGGCCCGCATTTACATGAAACCAATAGCTGCAGAACGGTGGAAAAAAACTATTAAAGGGCAAAGGCGCAAAAAAAAACCGGCAAAATTATGTCAGCAATTAGGCAAACTATGACACTCGAAAGAGGAACTCTCACTCTGCGAGGGAGTAGGGCGGAAAATCGAGGAGCGAAGTGGATTTGAAGGCAGACGGTAGATGGCGAACGTGGACATCATTAAAAACTCATTTACATGCAGGCTGGGCTCTGTCGCAGGACATTTGGCCGGGACGGGAAAGGACGAATCCGGCTAACTCGGTGACTCGCTGACACGCTGACTGGGCCCAGGACGAGGATGAGGCTGACTGGGCTGACTGACTGGGGCAGTTTGTTAATTTTAGATTTGAGACACGTCTCCAACTCAATTTTATCGCATGTTACGCCTTGCTGCCTTTCGCTGTACGCCCAATGTCAACGGACTGCGGACAACGGAGCGACAATTTTCCAGCGATTTCCCCTTCCCGCGTCGTGAATTTTGATTCCAAGTGTCGCTATTTTCATCCAAAGACTGGCCCAATTAGGGGGCAAGGTATAATTTATGCGCCTCAAGAACCTCCCTACAAATTGGCCATTGTTGCCACTGCCATTGATAGCACCACATTCCATTGCAGCTAGCCAAGTGGTATGCCTCACACGGCATAGCTCAGCGCAATACAAAGTTGAACAATGGCATCATACGCAAAGTTTTAATATGATTTTTGCATAATATTTTCTCAGCCGAGCAAAGTTTGTGGAGGACTAGGCCGGCCACCTAGCCATCTGACTGACCGCACGCATGGGAATTTCGACAGGTGCTGCGCAGCAAACTCATAAAGCTAATTAAGAAATGTGCCAAAGTTGCTCTGCAAAGTTGTGTGCGGCTTACTTTGGGGCAGCTCTCTCTCTGGAAATTAGGTAAATTTATTAAAAGCCGACGACAAACAAAGTTTGAGTGCACGGCCAAGTGGTACGATTTAATTCAATCAAGTATTTTGACTTGCAAATAGTCGTTCTTCTGCGGAAATTACGACCATTGGAGTTACAAATATCTATCTATTTCTCATTGGAAAAAGCAGCATATTAGAGTCATATCTGGAACATAAGTTGCTGGGTGTATAAACGTAACTACCCTCTGAAAAGAGTGCGCACATCCAGAAGTCTAATAGTTCCAAGTACAAGACGTTGAGTGAGTTGTAAAGTCTACAACAAAGCCCGAGATGGCATAAACACTTCGCAAGCAACAATTTTGCATATTTACTTATGCAGTATGACTATCTAGCCCAGCACAACTAAGCTGAACTTCTTTTCGAGCTTTTATTTAATCAGGCATAGTTCAAAAGTTGTGAGCAAAAACTTTTGGCTCTGCAATTGTTTTCCTCAAATGCCTTTGACATTTTGCTCTGCTCAGTCCTTTCGGCATCTACGACATGAGATGCGAATATTTGTCGCAATCAAATAAAAACTTTGCAGGATTATAAAAATGTAAAGAAACGGCAGTATTCCCAGAGGAAATTGTAGGCAAATGGTACGAGAAGCGCAATAAGCCTGCCTAGCCGCCTAGCCACTTTGGGTTTGAAAAATCTAATAACTGGTAAATCACCTTGCAAAATGTTCATTTCACAGCGCTATAAACACGCATCGAGCCTCGTCCTTGGGTCCTTGGGTTCTTGGGCGGACTACCGACCCCTTGTCGACTTAAACACTTACAACGACTTAACCACCTTTTGTTATTTTCCCTGCGTAGCCCTGTCTGTCACTTTAATCTGCCTGCCACACGCAGAAGAGCCACGGCAAGGAGGCGAAATCACACGAAGGACACTCACATGAGTGAAGTTTGCATGCCTGGCGAGGCTTGCAAAGTTATTAACACGCGGCTCCGACTTAAATAAGTCATATTCCAGCCGCCTTTCGAGCTCAGCTCACTGCCTCACTGCCTCACTGCCTCCTTGACTGACTTCTTGTCTGGCCTGCAAAGGAGTGAGGACATTAATGGGGTTTTCCTATTAATTGCACGACTGGCCTGAAAGTGAAAGCTCTGAGCTGGAAAAGTTGGCTACAGACTGCTCCATCGTCTGTGGCCAATGTGGTTTGTTTAAATTCAGGGCAATAATCGTGCTAAACTTGTTATTGTGATTCTTACAAATCTTGTGGCAACGCAATGAAACCTTAGGAAACGAATCAACTCTGAAATTTATGTCAATAATTTGATTAGATGAGAGACAGGTATCTGGTAGTCGAGCCCATACCCATACACGCCATGTAATCAGTGCGATTGTAAAATCTTTCCATTAACGTTCCCAGCAAGTTTCTTGCAAAATTATGCGTTTCAAGTAAATGTACCTTAAGGAAGCGATTTCGATTTCTATCAATGATTTTGTGAAAGTTTCGTGAAATATATCTACCGCTAATGGAAATTCGTGTTTCGAGGACCGCCATCTGCGTCGCCTGTCGATCAAGGCAAATCCTGTTGCAAATGTCGCTGCAGTCGTGCGACTAGTTTGTAAATTATAAAATAATGCCAGTTGCATTCGCAACGACGTCTGCTGCTTCTGTTCGTTCTACTGACGCCGTTTTTCCACTTTTCCGCCTTTGTTTTTGAGTGTGGTCATAGGCTGAGGGGGCGTGGAGGTTGGGCACGGCAATTTTTATGCTAAAGTGGCACATTTTTGGCTTGGCTTTTAAACATCGCGACTAGAAATCGTACCTGTGCACCAGGGACAGTATCCACGAATACTACTTGGGGGCTTATAATCCCAAATAGTTTTTGGCTTGTATATATTGCCCGTTGTGTGTGGTTAGTGAGGTTGAAACCTAACTAACATAGGGCGTCTTGAGACCCCCTTTGATCCACCAAGATCCGCCCCTGGAACCGAGCAGCCGATGTGATGGAGCAGTGAGGCAATGAGGCAGTGTGGCATGTCTGCCTCGGCAGCGTACTCAACTGTCGGCACTGTCAAATAACTGACATTACCCCGCCGCCACAACTGCACAACAGCACAACAGCACAACTGCACTACTGCACCACCGGTGAGCCACTGCACCACCGCAGACGGAGGACGCCGTGTTGTCGTCATCGCTCCAGAGCCGCGCACTTTCGTGACTGTGAACAATAAAAATTTCGATTAGAATGTAAGAGCAACAACCGTTTGCGGCAACTTCAGCTGCTGCTGCAATCAAGTTGTGCGACGCTCGATCGGCACTCCGTGGACCGGGTTTTGAGGGTGGAGTTGAGTGGGGAGTGGGTTGAGCTGAGCCACAGACGTAGAATTATAATAGGAAAAAATAGCTAAATTGCATATTAATAGAAATTGAAACCTAAATGTTATGCAGCGCAAAGCGTGCGGTAGACAACATTTGATGGCCAACCATTTCATTACATTTTCCGGCCCTGAGAAAGGTGGCAGCAGTCGAAAGGGTTGTGCTGGAATATTTAGGACATACCCCTGCAATCTAGGGTATGACGTATTCATTTGAAATATAATTACGAATGTTTGTTTGCTAGCAATCGAAAAGGTTAAGAGAATATTCATCTCACTTGAGTCTTATGTCAAGTAACGAAAAAAGTTTATTGTTCGCTATTCCAACACACAGGCTTAAACACTTTTCATAGGCTTCAGAGTTTATCGAAGTTTGAAGACAGCAAAGTGTTCCATAAATCGTCTCTGACGACGTATTGAAGTTGAATATTGGCTACACAAGAAGGTAGGTGCACCTGCCCCATAAACATGGTTATGTTGAACTCACACGAGAAACCCTAGAAACCAAGAGCACTGCAAAATGGCGTTTCTGGGCAGAGTCGACAGTCAGGGAACCCTTGTTGACCGCGAAGTATTCAGCCCATCTCAGCAGGATTCAGCAGGCCCAGCCAGAGAGGACGAGCCAGTTGTGCTACTGCCGCGGAGAAAGGGTTCCAGGACCTACATCAAGACCTGCGACAAGGACAGCCTAGTGCGCTCTATGGGAAGCCCCAGCACGGTGCGCTACGTGGGCAGCTCCGGGTCGTCCAGTGAAGTCAACTCATTGGACGAGACGGAGACCTCCACTCTGCGCTGCTGCTCGGATTTGTCCCTGTCCCTGGGCACCTTCAAGTCGAACCAGGCAATCGAGGGGCCCCGCACTGGTGAACTGGGAGAGGATATCGAGCTGCAGACGGAGTCGGAGACGGTCTGCCTGCATCTGGGCAGTCCAGGCAGCAGCATCAGCAGTGACCGCAGTAGTTCCAGTGGCAGATCCTACACCTCTTCCCGTAGTGACAACTCAGCCGACAAGGACTCCACGACCTCGATGTGCAGCTGGGAGGAGGCCATGTCCCGGGACGACAGCATGCTGTCCCCGCTCGAGGAGCCGCTGAGCCACAGCCTGCCCTCGCTGCGCCTGGGATCGGACGTAGGATCGCCGCCCCTCACCTACACCCGCCGCATCGAGCCGCTCCACATCCAGCGGGCCGCCGGCATGGCCTACGAGAACTGGCTGTCCGGCAAGCAGCGCCAGTGCCAGTACAAGCTGCAGGCGGAGCAAGCCGAGCGGGAGGCGCAGCGGCAGCGCACGGAGGTGAGGCAGCGGCTCGCCAAGGAGAAGTACGAGCAGTGGTGTCGGCAGAAGGCGCAGCAGACCGCCACTACCTCCAAGCCCGCCAAACCAGCCCAAGCTACTCAACTGCCGCCGCAGAAGAATACCGCCTCCGTGCAGCACCACCTGCAGGAGTGGGAGATGCAGAAGATGAGGCTCCTCGAACAGCGCCGTCTGGAGCAGCGAAACGCCGAGCGGCGGCGTCAGGCGGAGAAGGCCGCTCGCCGGACGCAGGCGGAGGAGGCCTTCAGTCGATGGATGAGCAATGTGGCCCAGCGGCCCAAGCCGGTGCCCTCCAGCCAGGGAATGAAGTCGCTGCGCGGCACCGTTTCCGACATCTTCATAAACCCCAAGCAGTGGGTGGATTAGGCAGTCAGATTTCAGTTGGTGGTGGAGGTGTCGGAAAAGTGAATGGCCTGGATAGGCTGCCTAATAGGTGAGAGTTAGCTCGCCCTGTGAAACCGAAAGTTTTAACAAGTGTAACCATATTTACCCATTTAACACTATTAAATACCCTCAAAGAAATCCCTAACGATTTTGCATAATATTGCGTAGGCCGTTGTGCAAGAATATTAATTACAGTATACTATACCCCCTCTCAGTGGTTGATAACCACCTCCTCATTAGTGGGGAATCGAAGCATCGATATGCTCAAAGGTATTTAGTTTGCTCCTGGCAGTCGGTAGTCCATCAATGAGCTGCATTAAGCTTACCCCACAAAAGAGGAGTTGCATGCTCCCCGTAATACTATACCCTATCTTCATCATTAACAAATACTAAAAATCAAACTTCCATTTTGACTCTCTACGCAACATTATGTCTGCATTCAGCCGCAAGGTGTCAAAATGTAGACTTTTATGTATTTGAATGTTTCACAATGTTTCACAATTTTGGAAATTTGAAGTATAGGCATGTGGTAAAGATATAGTTACCTCGACTGTTAGATATCCATTTCTCGCATCGGGTTTGCTTAATACAGAATCCTGACTGAATAATATGCAATTGAAATATGAGTAACATTTTACCCAAAGGTGCAATGATATGTTCCCGCTTCAAAAAAAAATCTGTGATTTATTTCGGATGGAAATCTATAATCAACAAATGCAATTATTAAGCTGAATGTATATGCACAACAATGTGAGCAGATGAGGCAATTTTTGTCTCAATTGCAAACGAATATATTTAATGTTTTTTTGCTCCTATTCCAAATATTAGTATAATGGAAATGCCGGTAACGAAGCATTCATTATGCCAAATTATTTCGATTCCCAATCGAATTTCTCGACTTTTGGCAAACACAAAATGAATAATGGGTGCAAGTGCAGCAATAATACCACACAAGAAAACAAAACCGCAGGCCTCAATTAATTTTTTCGCACAAAACACGCGAATAATCAAAAATTAGATAGCACCTGCTGACCAACTGCTGCTCCTGCTCCTGCTGCTGCATTTGTTTTTAATGCAGCTGCATCGAAAAACAATAGCCAGAAAGCTGTTATTCCATGATTGCGGTGAGTTTTTGGCCGGATTTGCTTAGGCCTCGCTGGTCGTCGTTACGCAGTTGGCAGTCGTGAAACAATAATGTCCGCAAATTGACGCCACAAGCTGTTGGTTCAATGAGAGCGCCCACTGGCACGCACAGATGCACGGATGCACATGCCACTGCGTCTGTGGCACTTCCCCATAGTGCCACCATATTGATTTCGAAACCGTGCAGGCTGCTCTCCACTTCAGCTTCCCCGGGTTTCCCGGCTCCTTCGGTTCCCCGGCTTGCGGGTTTCCCCGGGCTTTCAATGTACCTTTCAATGTATCCCACCTTTGCCCACTTCCGCCCACCGTAGCTTTGGAGCTCCGCTCTGGGCCCCGGACTCTTTGGCGCTCCTCCGTGTTTTGGTGCGGTTTTTATTTGCCAGCTTGTTTTCTGCTGGTTAGCCGGTTGAATTTCCCGAATTTTCCGGCTCCCAGGCAGGTTCTACTACGACGTCATCGTCGCGCGTGTTGCCCTCGAAAAACAAGCAAACATATTGGCTCCCTTTGGATCCTGGTCCTGCTCCTGCTCCTGCTCCTGCTCCTCCTGCTGCTCCTCCTCCTCCTGGTCCTGCTCCTGCTCCTGCTGCTCCACCTTCGACATCCCGCACAATAATTATCGTTGTGGGAGCTACGCAACACGTTGTCTAAACGCATTGTTTGCGAATTATTGGACAGAAAATCTGGTAAATAATTTAGTCACTCTTCTAGATTCAAGTAATTATTCAAGGAATTTTTTCATATCGAAATAAAAATCTGACACTAAATGATTTAAAATAATTAACACTTATAAAATAATAAAGGCTAAATAAATGCACAATGAGTGTTTTTTTCACACACATTTGCGCACTGAATAAAGAAAATTTCTCTTGGTTGAAAGGGATTTTTTTGCTATTCGAAATATCCTCGTTTCAGTTGCCACAAATGGTGTGGTGAAAAAGTCAGAAGTTCATGTTACACGTAGGCATGATGTGCCTATATTTATATTATTAATTATTTGAAGAGTTAGGTTTCAAGCTATTACTCGTAAGACAGTAATCTATTGTGAATGTTCTTAAACTTAAATGTATCAATAGTACGAAGCTCAATAATTTGTTAAGCTTGTAATTTGGAAAATAATCCGATTTCTTAAGTTCGTTTACCCAGTTAAAGCCTGTGTAACTGAAAGTGCATGACTCACACCAAAGAAGGCAATATCTTCGATTTTCCCACCGCACACATATTTAGCATTCACATTGCGTTGCAGCTCGCTATTATGCTCACCTGTATTATTAGCTTCCATGTAATACTCGCAAAGTGCATGCTTTTGACTTTGCCGCATACGTTTCAAAGTCATTAGGCGATGCTAACCGAACTCTGACCCCTGACCCCGGATTCCATACTGCTTACTACGGACGCCGGACGCCGGAACGAACCGTGGTCATTATGCGGCTGGTTATTTTCCAGGTTCCGTGGCTCAAGTGCCTATTTGAGATCGAGAAGGGGCCGCGACCCCCAGCGCCTCCAACTAACCGTTCGAGTTTCAGTTTGCTTTCCGCTTTTTTTTGCCACTGCTAGCATTTCAAAAGAAGCACTTAAAAATCGACACGGTATGCAGTTATTTGTTATTTACTGTTGGCGAAAATTGCTTACTTGGAGTCGTTGGAGCCATCGGAGCCATTGGAGCCGTCGAAGTCATCGGCCAACAAAATTCTGTTGGCCCAGAGAGCTGCGTTATATCTACGCTTTTCAATCAGCCTAATGACAGAGACGGTCGAAATTTGCTTTTTAATTAAAAGAAAATACCATTCAACATTGTCGAAGAGCAGACACTCGAAAAACTCAACTACTTGCATCACAGAAACTTGGGCCAAAGGAAAGCCCAACTCAGATAAACAGAGTAGCCGAGTAACCGAGCCATAACAACAATGGTAAACAAGTTCGCCACTTCATTTTGAATGGTCCGGCGACGTTGTGATAGCTACTTAGTGCCCATATTAAAATCCGACCACAAAGCCAATGCAATGGCAACTTTCTGTTCAAACAGATAAACATCATGGGTAGCCAGCATCGAGAACATAAATAAAAACGACACTGCAATTTCACCAAAATGCAACTTTATCAGCATTTGTGAACGAAACTCCAAACTATTGCTGCCCTACACGAAACTGAATTAGTGAACGGGTATCTATACAATTGGGTCAGGTTTAGATGACAATCGTTTTGCTGTCTCAGACTCCCTTAAGCTGGCTAATGGGTATCTGATAGTCGAGACACACGACTGCTATTAAGCAAAGTCGAATTTAAGTTTTGTAAAGAGTCTTACGATTTCGTGTACACAATTTACTTTTTCCCGCTTCGTATTGCCACCCGTTAGAAGCTAATAATTTCATATTTTTATGCTGGAGCATTTATTTGCTTAACTGTCTGGCTGTTTGGCTGTTGCTTCGTAATCTGTTGGTTTGTAATCTGCCAAATGTGCCAGCCGAATGCTGCTCCTGGTCTCCTCGCCACTCGAGCTAATGACACTTTATGTGGCCGAGGCTGAAGTGGCTGGGAACTGCGGGAGGTCCTCCAGTACTGCTCCTCCAGTCTGCCACCGGCTTGGTAGTCATCCAAGTTGCAGAGAGCTAGCATTTGCTAGCCAGCAACCTGCTGCCTCAGTTTGGTGTCTGGATAATGTGCTTTATGCCTCTTGTCTGTGGTAAGTTTTCAAACCAAAGGCGTAATCCCCGAGAGCGCTTGGCTTTGATGAGGCCCTCGAGAGTTAGTTTTTCCGGGTATATGGGTGTGGTGTGCTGTGGCGTGTGTGGTGTGGTGGTGCACTTCGTTTACATGCCCATATTGATGAACTCGTGACCGAACTGGGGGAATATTTCTATCGAGTGGTGCTGCTTAAAGCCCATTTTGCCCATTTGCCAGCAATGGCTGCATTAAAGTTGTACCTTGCAGGCCATTAGGCCTATCATTTGCATCTGGCTATCTCCATTGAAGTGGGTGAGGCGTGTCCGGGCTTTACAATTTTAAACACTTCCGCCGCACAATGCAAGTGGAAAATAAATAAAATGGAAACAAAAAATCTTTACTCAACCACTGTTGTCCGCACATGAAACTTTCCCATTCGGTTGTCTGTCTGGGCAATAAACAGAAAAATTTACGCGCTGCTAACATGCAACTTGTGGCTTGATCCTTGAGTCAAGGTTTTCCGATGGTCTTCCTGGCGAGGGGTCAACGAGGGGTTAATGCAATTTCGCCATGCAGCTTGCATAAAACTTGCAGCTGGAATTTTCCCCCGAGCAATTTCATATTAGAGTTCCACTCGAGCAACTTTGTAATTGAAATCAAAGTGTGTAAAGTGAGCTCGAAATCAAACCGAAAGCAAAACACACATGAACACTTCCAAAACGAACCATTCCATCAGCTTCGCCTTCGCAATTGAACTGTGGGACAAAGGACATGCCGGCATTCAGAAAACTTGGTCATTTATTTTGATTAAAGTTGCCTAACAATTAAACCATCTGTAAGTGAAAACAGTTTTCGAGAATTGCCACCAAGTGTTTGCCAATTGTTTGAAGTCATCACGACTTGGATAACTTTTCACTTGATTGCGTTTCTTATTCATGAAAACAAAAGGAAGCGATTGCTGAAAGCGATGGGAGGCTCCATTCAAGAGGAACTTTTATATTTACCGCGAACTAAAATGTTCGGTGTAGCCAATTGTTTTGTTTATATCATTCTTTATGAGAACTTTTTGCTTATTACGTAATTTATACTTAAAATGCAATCGCAATATGTCATGCCTTCTTGCCATTGAATTTAGGGCATTAATTAGTTTCGTATTCATTACAAAATCTATAATTAATATGAAAATAATTTGGGCAACAGCATGCAAAATGCATGGAAATCATCTTAATAGTAAATCTCAAATCAATTTGCCAAATCCCCAGCATACGCACACACACACACACACACACACACACCCACAAGCACACGCACCCATACACGTGCAATCGAGCAACAATAATCACAGGAATTTATCTAAAGTAGGCAGCAGGCAGGAATCAGGACGACGTCATCGGGGCAAAGTCGAAGGCATTTACATAAACTTCGTGGACACTCAGGCCATCGTGCATGCAACTGCAACTGCAGCTGCAGCTGCAACTGCAACTGCGTCGTAGGAGATTCATCCTGCAGATAGGCAGGATCTGCAATTGAGCACATTTATCATGCCCCTGACGGCCGACGACGATGACGGGCGGCCTAAGCAACTTGGTTAATTATAATGGGCGCTTTTGGGGGAGTGCAGTGATTATGGCTCAATGTAAGCAGGAGTAGGGGAAGGGGTAGGGGTAGGGGAGGGGGAGGGGGAGCTCTGCGTAGGACGCTGGCAAATTGCAATTCCAAGAGACACGACGACCGGAAGGAAGTGTAAAATTCAAATATGACAAATGACATGAACTTAAGCGGCTCCTGGATGAGGCAGAGTCAGAGTCAGAGGTAAGGGGAATGATTGCGGGGATATGGCTTACTCAAAGCGCAAACTACGTAAGATTTATTGTGTGCCGGAATATGGAAATTATTAATATCGTAATGTCTTGCCATGATTTTGGGCAGAGCGGACCACCAGGAGTCTTAATTAGCAATTTCGTAATTTGTCATTTTGCATGCTGGTCAGGCGCAAAACGCAAATATTTTGATGACCTTACGACCCAATGGAATTGTGGGTAAATTGAAAATAAAGTTTTGGCTTGGGCAAGCAGGCGACAAAAGAAGATTGCCCTGATTAATATTTGATTGAAAGACGAACCATTGCATAATTTAAGTCGCCACATTGGCTTGTGTAAGCTTTTAGACCGATTATGGTTAAATTATCATTAACAATGCTAAAAACTTTATTAAATCTAACAGAAGATAAGCATTCTACGCGCCTAAGGGTAATATGTAACATTTAAGTTGAACATATCCGAGCATTTCGCATTTTAGGAATAATTATAAATATATGTAACACTAAAGTATCCCGAATTCCAGCCCCGACTCAGAGTGCAATAGTCGAAGAGCTTTAATTGTCGGCCAGGTCAACAGTTTCGATTCGATGCAAACCCTTCATCAATGCCTCAAGATGCTTCCAATCAAATACCAGTACTCGAACCGACCACAAGCTCTGACAATTGAGATTCCAAATAGCAGTGGTGTTGGTCTGGGGGGCATCCAGAACCCCCATGACAATCAAGACAAGGGCAGCGATTCAAGTTGCTTTGAGCATGTTGTGGTTCCACACACAAGACATCCTGCCGCATCGACCTCCAGGAGCAGCGATTGTAATCCCAGGCGCGTCCAGGAGCAGGCAGTGCCGTAGCAAGGACAGATTACAGGGCATGGTGCGGAAAAACTGTAACTGGAAACACGATAACAATAAAAAGTGGCTGGCTGCTGACACAAAAAACAGGAAAACAGGAACGGAACTCGGGACGAGCTCTAAAAACAATTTGACATTTGGCCAGCAAATGCAGGGGGACCATCAGCCAAAGAGCTCACAGCCAGAGCCGTAAAAAATTAGTGGGTCTGGCTGGAGGAGAGTGCCAGGACTCACGTTATCGGCATACACCATCATCACCCGACCTGACGGACGTTGTCAACACCCAAACAAGGACATCGGCCAGGAGTCAAATGGGCCGGGCCACGGGCTCAAATGCACTCACGCCTATCAACAGTGGAGCACTGTGTCCAGGTGGTGCTCTCAAGGTACTTTTTAAAGCGCTCTGAGTTTGTATTTGTTTTATCATTTGTCACTTTGAAATATAACGTGTTTCCCAATATCGGTGTGACGCAGATAACTTATTCATGTATTATTCACTACTCACTATTTTTTTTGGGTACTTTACTCGGTACCTGGGTGGCCCAGCAGAGACGAATAGTACCTCAAACAGCACTGCCTATAAGTTGGTAAGCGAATCAAATTCTGGCAGGGCGACAAAGCTTTGTGGCCATAATAATACGTGACCTGTCTGATTCTGGCTCTGTTCCCGCACCGACTGGTTTCGGTTTCTTAAAGTCAGCGATTTGGTTAAACAAAAAGCTGGCCAAAGTAGTGAAAATCTGAGGCGCTGGTATGTACAAAGTCCGTTTGGGTTGCTTACAAATTGATGTGAATTTTTTCACATGTTCACGTGAAACTAACACACGCAAGCCATTCATCATCATCGGGAGCAGTGGAAGCAGTGGGGGGCATTGCTGAATATTCTATTTTCCAACGGATTTCCACCGCCCCCAAAATACAGGGCTCTCACATTTCGGGCTAAGTATCAAATGGGATAAAAGATACATTCATCTCAAAGAGGGTGTGAGTGTGCATGAGTGTGTGTGAGCTCGTGTGTGAAAATAAGTTTACAAGTTGCAGCCTACGGCTATTTGCCTTGGATAAACTTTTCGGCTGGTGGAAAGGAAATGCAAGCCAGCACAGTGTCTCAAAATGGCTGCACACTTGGTTAAAAAAGTTGGGAAAAATCAGATTCCTCACAAAATTTCATACTGATTTTCTGGTCATTAACTTGACCATTTTGGCATTCACAATTTTAGTTGTTAGATTTTCGCAATTTTTTACAAAAAAAGTAAAACAAAATTTAAAGAAAATGTTTATTCAAAGTGAACCAAAAATTGGAAGTTAGTATAGTAGTAGTCTTATTATAATGCCCTGTTTTTTTTGGAACTTAGTAAACTGGAGAAATGATTTTTTTTATATACGTCTTGTTAAGAAAAGTACCATTTCATGGCATCCCCATACAGAGTGATATTGGACCAGTGTGCTTTTCTTTTCGCTTGGCAAGTTGGCTCAGACTTATGGCTATCATAATACTAGCATGAATGGCAGCTCACAAATTTGCTGCCTTAAAATATTGTCTAAGTGAAAAACTTTTCGCATATGATTTATATACTCGATAACTTCCCCACTTGGGTCGCAGCCAATTATGAAGATGGCCATCGCATCCTGGCGATTACTAATTTGATCAGTATCTATTGATTGATGGCTAGGTGGTCGTCCCTTCGGCTGAGTCATTGCGGGAAATGGAAGGGGAAATCAGCTTAATAATGGATTCCATTACATAATGATCAAATTCGCAACCTGTTGGGACCGCAAGAGGGAAGCTCCCAAAAGCTGTACAACATTATTCAGAATGTGTAACTTGATTTAAAGTCATGGCACTCCCACAAAGCTGACAAATTTTATTTCCGCCAAAGTCACGCACCAGGGAACTGAACCCCACCGACCCACATTCACAGCAAACATTGGGGGCTGGAAGTAAGGGACTTTGGGGGACACTCGTTTCAGCAACATTTATACGAATTGTCTTTTGCGCGCTTCATTTCGCATAAACAAATCTCGACCGTTATGTATTTATACCGGAAACGTGCAAATATCGCCCCAGGGACTAGGCGAAGTCGAGTTCCCCAACGTTCCATATTGTCAGCATTGTTGTGGCCACCGCCTCCACTGCCACCATTGCCACCTGCGTCGCTCGGATTTTTGTGTTGCTTCGCTTGCCGTCCTTCTGCGTTTTTTTCCTAGGCTTTTTCATCAACTAACTACGTAGAGCTGAAAAAAATTACTTGACGTTTCCGCTGCAGTAAAAACACATGGGCAAAATACAAATAAACAAACATGAATGGCAATGAAGGCAAGCGGTGCTCAATCCGAAGTCTGGATACTTTATACTTTATACTGTATACTGTCAATCTGTTAACCGCATGTCAAGTTTGGAAAAACCTGTCTTTATTTTATAGGAAAAGAATACGTTCGTTTGGTGTACATTTACCTCGAAGAACTGCTGCAGATAGTGAAACAGAAGCTTACAAATATTTTTTGAATCACTTATTACTGAGGTATTGGACATTGAATTGATCTATTTATATGAAATAAAGCCCTTAGTAATATCACAGAGTACCTCCACTTCTTTATTAGCTCTTTCTAATAAGCTAGTTATAGTTATTACCTATCTTTCGTGCATTTTCAACGGACTCCATTGGGTTAGGGGCACAGTCAGTCGGACTGCCGCTTTTTATAGTCTACTTTTCGGCTTTCCGCGCCTGTTGTGTGGGGCCCCGTGCTTGTTGTGGTGAGATGAGTGTTTGTGGTGTTTTTTTTGTATGGTAGATGCATAGAGACGATGGGCGTGAATGTGGTCTAGATGCTATCTGACAACTGATTTCGTGATAGAGTTTATATACTTAATTATTTTACAGAAGTTAACAAAAATAGTACTAATAAAAATAACGAAACAATTCAGCAACCGCCTTCTTTAACTCCCGTTTAGCATGAGATTACTCTGAATTTGGAAAAGTAGGGTTAAGTCTAAAATCTATAAATTCTCCAAGAATCGGTAAAAGTGGTTTTTAAAATTACAATAATCTGAACAAGAATTAAATAAGCTACAACATGAGGTATATTTCATTGATGCAATTTGCTGCAATCACTTTAAATCTCTATTCAAAGTTAGGCATTATAAAAAAAAATACTTTTGTAAAGCAACTAAGATTTTTACTAAATTACTGGGACAACACTGGTTTTTTTTTTCTATTGAATGTTGCTAACGCCTAATAGAAGGCCCACTGATTAAAATACTTTTTACAGAATGGAAATTAACGCTTTGGTTCCAAAGATATTAGAACTTTTGTAACGAAAGAAAAATTAATGTTGCGGCGATGGTTGAACGGTGGCTTAGTGCGGTTGGTTGGATGGCTGGATGGTTGGCTTGCGGCTTGGGTTGGCTTTTGTGTGCACCTATTGTCAAATTGAATTGTAATAGACACGTTTTTGCAAGAGCCAAGTGTGAGTGCCAGTCGGCCTGCGCCTGTGTGTGTGCGAATTGGTGCGATGTTGGTTTCCGTGACACTTTATATTTACAGCTGCGCCCGCCGCTCTCGACCAGAATTCTGCAGAAGCGGGACGAGGCATTTGCGGCTGTGATGGTGTGTCCGCCCTAGCCGAGACTTAATTTTATACAAACGAAACGTATGCGTCTTCCTTAGAGCGCATAAAAAATATTATTGCATACATTTGGCCGCCCCGCCCACCACGTCCTTTCCCGCCGTTGTCCTGGGTTTCGTCCTCGTCCTCGCATTTGCATTTTCTTATTTAAATGTCGACTTCTAAATGACGACAAATTGTTTTGACGTTGTGTCGCTTTTTGATTTTAAAAATGCTAAGAGACAACGGGTTGAAAAGCCCCACATGAGACAGTGAGTGTGTGTGTTGGCATAAGAATGTGTAGCTAGTGGAAAATGCTTTTTGTGCTCCGTTAAAGGCTTAAAAGCAGTCCTGCAATGCCTGCTTGGACAAAGAAAATGCGACGGAAAATGAAAATACTTTGGCCGAAAAAGTTTCAGAAGAAAATCAAATGGAATTTCCTTAAAGAACCACATGCGGATCGTATTGATTTTAAATAAATAGAGCAAGAAAGCTTTTCACTCAAGACGTAATGTTTTATATAAGACAATCTTAGATTTAATAACAATTTTTAAAATATCCTAATTTTTTTAATAAATTATATTATAATTATAATTTGTTTTTTACGTCGTTCCAGTTATGGGAGTTTGACTGTATGTTACATAATTTCAATCGCAGCTTGGAATGCAATTAAGCTCCTAAAAAGAAAGTAACCGGTAAAAAGATGCATTTGAATCCGTTAACTATTATCAAAAATAATCTTCAATATTTACAAAATTAAATGTATTAAAATAAGCCTTGCGTTGTTTATTCTCCCGAAATGCGATTTTAACAAATACACTTATAATTGAATATAAACAAATTATGCATCTTAAGATTGCGCATCTCATGCTGCAATGTTGGAATTAATTAAGAGTTTAAATTGAGTTAATTTATTGCCTTTCTCCAGCAGGTTATAAAGCAATCAGCGTTGCTCAGAATTTGTCGCCTATGGCTGATTTATGTTTAATTAAATGGCCAAAGTTGTCTTGTACCCATGGTACTTCTTTTGAGTAGCTAAGGCGCTGAGAACTTTTCCACCTGTCGCTCAGGAGAAACAATAAAAACGGATGGCAAGCTGGGAGGGGGGTGGTGGAGAGAGCTGGACAGGCAGGAAATAAATTCAAACTTGTTTAATATGAAAATGGCGTGCAGGTAAAAATGTTGTTGTTACTCGTGCCCCCGTTCGCCACAGGGATTCTTGGCCCTAAGCGATTCGGGCCCTACAGTCCATACTCCTTCGGTCGCATTTCAGACTTGCAAGTTTGATTGGAGCCGAGATGAAAATTGACAGACGGGTCGAGCGAGACGAGTCCTATACACTTCGCCGCAAGTGATGATATAATAATTATTCATGGCCAGCCGCACAGTAGTAACTCGCAGCCAATTTAAATGTTAATCAAATTAAGGCGCCCACCCGCTCCAATTAACCGGAAGCCGCCGCCTGTGTACCCGTGCTCCTTCTCATACGGCGTATTTTCGGATTTCGATTTTTTCCCGTTTGCGTGCCAGTACATTTTTTAATAATTTAATCCACTGCAATTGAGCGTCATGGCATGTATTTCAAGCCTAGACAGATTTATCGAAAACACAAACAAAGAGTACACATGCACCGGGCATGAAAGCTAAGAGTGTGGAAAAAAGGAGAGGCAAATATTTTTGCGCAAACATTGATTGGCAATCGCAGTGAATGGAGATGGGAAAGGGGCTGTGGCTGGGGTTGGATGATGGGCCACTTCTCCATGCTCCATGTTAACACACACACACAGCCAGATATTTGTAAATATTTCCATGCAAGCCATCCGCCCACACTTCGCAATAAAGTCATGATTAACTACTACCGCACAATGGGATCATGTCGGGCTTTTCAATTGCAGTGCCAAAACACTTTGCTCCTAAAAGTCTAGATATTTCATCTCGATAATCACTGCTTAAATATGCAAATTAAAAATATCTTGAACCAAACATAACCATAACATAACCAACTCGAAAGAAATCATAAGCATTTTCATGGCTTTAATTCCGGATCCAGTTTATATCCTTTACAAAATTTTGCAATATTTTAACACAATATTTTGCAACAAGACCCATTGTGCGACTCACGCTTTTTGAGTGTGTGTCTTCAACTCAATGGAAAAAGAGCGGAAAAGAAAAACAAAGGAGGTGAAAGGTGAAGTGCAGGGGGGAGGGTGGGGAGTGAAAAGTGGAAGGCAGAAGGACTTGTTTTATAAATGAAAATTCATTGAAAACTGATAGCGTGTGAAAAATAAACGAAACGAAAAGTCGGCAGAAATATGAAGTGTCACTGGTCCAATATACGGAATGACATGGATGCACTACTAAAAATGATATACCATCAGTAACTCAACAAGTATTCATTTAATCAAACTGATGAAGTTTTTTGCAAAAAAACCAACAATTTAATTCACAACATTGATACCAACTAATATGCTTGTATACGATTAAATAAAAAATATTATAAATAAGTGATAAATTAGTCAAAGAGTATTGGAATGCCTACACTCACTCACTTTTTCGGGGAACCCGCTATATATGTGAATTTATGTCAACTGCTGCTTTGCAGAGTTTTCATTGAGCCAAGCTTTTTATGTCATACAATTTTTCCAGTGGCAATTAGTAAGCCAAAGCCTCCCAATTTGTTTTGCCATCCACTAATTAAAACAAATTGACGGATTTGTAAGCAAAGGTGAATGCAAACTATTCACATATATTCGCAATTTCACAAATTGAAAACAAGAAAGTATGTTATAGTCTGTATTTGATATCCGCAAAGCAAAAAACTATCTTAGATAAACCCTTGTAAGGGGGTAAAAGGGTATCTGATAGTCATATCACTCGACTACAGCATTCCCCCGCGTTGTTAAGTGTGCCAGCAACATTTTAAAAACGATGGGTTCATAATTTAAATTTATTTATGCACTCTTCTCGCGAACCACAATTTTGCGGGAAATAATATTTTAATTAGCCCAAATACCAACGGCGGGTGGGGAGGTGGTTGGGGCTGAAAAATAAACTACGAATATCAGAGTCCTGCGAACAACATTTTGTATGCATATCAGAAATAGCAATTACTGCCTGGCAACATTTTGCCGTCCCCGAAAGTCGGTCCCCAACCATTATTTCGATTCCATTGCATGAGGAATGGCCACATCGTCATCCGAGTCGGTGTGTCTGTGCAGTGGAATGTTCAATGGTGCTATGGCATTAACGTTCAAAAGTCAATTAGTGGTTTTTATAAATGTGATTAAATTAAGTGACAGTGTTGTTTACTGTTTTTCGATTTTTGGCTATTAGCTTGCATTTTTATTGGCCTAACATTACTCCGTAAATTGGCTTACCGGGCCACACAGCGGTTATATTGAACTTTAATTGGGCGAGGTAAATTGGAAAATTTCTCGACAATGGACCATTTACACCTCACATACATATAATGGTTGACCATATCTGTTGGCACATTTCATAAGCTGAAAAAAAAAAAATTGTCACTCCCCTTTCCCTGCTATGTAATGGGTATCCGATAGTTGACTGGATCGCTCTCTCTCTCTCCTTTACTTTGTGAGGAAGGGAAATGTACAATGTATTCTTAAGTCAGCCCACTTGGGGCCTAAAAAAATTGCCTTAGCGAAAAGATCGTAGATCCTTACGCTGGGCGAGCTATTGGTTTTAGTTTTCAACTAGCAATAATCGCAGCTCAGTTGCAACTTCATTGCTTGCGATGTTGCCACTGCACAAGGTTGTTGATGCCACCAAATGCAATTGCTTGCCTGCTCCAAGCGGAGTCTGTTAAAACAGTTTGGGAATTAGAAGTATGAATCTATCAAAAGAAGTAGACAACCCGTTGGACAAGAGTGCCACCTCCTATATCCAGTTGCCAATCGGTCAACCCTTAAATTCAGTTGCCCATTTGCAAGGACTTGCTCCCGGTCACAGTGAGCATTGAGAAAGTTGACCAGTGCTGAAACTGGTCTTCCCAGCAATTGCATTTTTATGACCTTCGAAGGCGCCTGGACCCGTTCGATGACGAGCATTGCCCGCATCGGGTCCGCAACTCAGAGAGCCCTGGGACCAACATAAAAGGGAATAGAATGGAAATGGCAGTTGCAGTGCAAAGGGTCAAGTGTTTGCCTGCGCCCGACTCAGATACTTGGATTATGCGAGTTAAGCCGCTTGGCCGCAAGCCGCCCAATTTGTAAGCGGCTTTAAGGTAGTAGTTGTCTGCCGATTTCGCCTTAAAGTTCAGAGCCACTCAGCACATCAGCATTCCAGCCGAGACGGCCATGTCCTTCGAATTTTGCGAACCGAAAGCCAGGACGAAACCGAAAAGCCGACGATTAACAAAGGAGTCCGCTGGCCCGCGAAATGGACAAGCACTGCGCTTTGTAATTTAAATGGCTCTTTTATGGTGGCGGCCATAAAATGTACAAATAAGGGTTAATTATGTCCCGGTAGTTGACGCCAAGCATGCCAACATAAGATGCCCAAATTTGTGGGGTGCAATTGGGTCACGGGAATGTAAATAAGTGCGAGTTTAAACGAATTTTATGCTTTCCTACGCTCACTGAACCGAACCAAATAAATACGAGTATATGTATTTTCCTTTTCAGCTTTAAGTTGTTAAAGCTGATTATAAACTATGGTGTGTGAAGGACTCAAATCGCCGTACGTGCTCTAAATATTTAAATCTGTGGAAAGAGCAGAAATCCCTTCTCATTAAATGGGGCTTATGGCTTGAACTGCCTACAAATCAGTTAACGCACCACTTTCTCGGCTTCTGTCGAAAGTGACAGGCCCACCAGCTTATTAACCCTTGTCAGCAACGCCCCCGGGCAGCAAATCGCTAAACGGATGTTGGCCCTGTATACACGGCAGGCAACAACTTCAACATGGCCAACAAAAGCTACGTTTTTTTTACCAAAAAAAGACGCCGTAAAAAGCAGACTCACTCGATTGCCTCATCGACGAACCGGAAACAATTGACTCGATTACCCGGCAAACAAAAACAACTTGCCAACATAAACATGACATACCAATAAAGGCAACAAAAAAAGGACAACCGAACAGAAACCACACACAAAAACATTGTGGAAAGTGCAAAGAGTGCGTGTGAATGGATGTCGAATGGTCGGGGACTTGGGTTAAATGTGGGTCGACCTCTGTTTAGTTTTCCGGAGTCCTTTGCACTAGATTTTCGCCCATCGGTCTAAGGACTTTTTTGACAGGGTTTTCTACTCGCTTTGATTTCATTTGATTTGATTTGAATAAATGTGTTTGACTCCTCGCCCTTTTATTCGAATTGTTTACGCTGCTGCGAATGCTCCAACCACATTGAACTATTCTGTGTTATTGTTATTTATGCCACAATTTTCACTTTCTTTTTTTTTTGAGTTTGTAAAAACGTTTATAAAAACCACAAACGGTTTTATTGTCAGTGTGTTTTTTATTGCGGATAAAATATTAATTGGTATTTATGGGCCAGCATGCATTTTGCATATATGCATGTATACATGCTGATACAAGGCGATTTGTGTTCTTGTCATGTTCCTCGCCAATAAAGTTAAATAATTTGTATTAGATAGGAAAAAGAGTGTGTAAAGTGTGTTCATACGCATATGTCAAGTATTAGGGTTTATTAACTACCCTTAAATTTATTTAAATTCAATTTGAAGTCCTTGATTTTGATTTGTAAGTTTTGCATTTAGCTGAGTTACTGGTATATTTCTGTATATTTCTTATTTTCACATAAACGTACATAGATTCTTTTATTAACAAACTATCTCTCAATTCTTAGAAATAAGCAAGTCTTTCGCAAAGAACTTCCAAAGGATCCCATCTAAAATATCATTATTCTAACCTAAATTGTATTTCACTGAATGTACGCAAGCCTTTTCACTTCTCTACTTCTCAAGTCGCCTGGTCTTTTTTTTCTTTTTCGCACTGGAAGCACTTGTAATTTGCTCCAGCGATGAGTAACCCGTGGAAGTGGAATCCCGACTCTGTCGATAGGTGTGCAGGGGCTTTCTGGTCAACCAGAAACGAATCACAAAGTAAAACTCTGCCTTCAGTGCCAGCATAGGTGGAATCTGAAATGGATACGCATACGAGTATATACATAAGTAAGTTGCCATCCAGGAAGTGGAGTTGCGTGCATACCTTCTCCTTCACCGAAATGCGCTGCACGTGCCACAAAAACTCGGCGACACCGATCACAAGTCCCACAATTACGCCGACGATCAGCACCACGAAGAGTCCACTCAGCGAATCCATATCGAACTGGCCATCATCGATGGTCGGGAGATTCGAGTCGCAGATGCTCTCATTGCTGGTGAACCATTTGTTTCGCAGCTTGAAGAGCTCACCCCTCTCGCTGAGCCGCAGGATTCCCACGCTGAGATTGGACCGAAAGTCGGCGTCTGTTGGAAAATGTCAGCGAAAATAGATATGAATGTGTATTAATCTGAGTTACTTACTCAACGGCACTGCAATGCCATAGTGCTTCTCGCCGAAACTTTCCCCGATTTGGGTTAGCTCGCAGTTGCGCTCAACGTAATACTGCAGATTGGTGGTCTCCATTAGGAAGGCGTAGGTTCCCTTGCTCAGCTTCACCCGATCCACGCCCTCCTCGTTGTTCTTGGTGAAGGCATCCGGCTTGAAGGACAACATCTTGTTCCACGCCATCCGGTTCTCGGTGTCGTTCGATTCCGAGAAGTACACCGACGTAGCGCCGCCACGTATGGTGCCAAATTGCACCTTGTTCTGGTCGACCAAATCGTGCAGGGAGCCTATATCGCCAGCAATCTTAGCGGAGGTTATAAAGGAAGCCAACTTGGCGATGTATGTCTGCGAGATTAGCAGGGCAAAGATCCACCAGAAGGCTGTCAGCAAACGCATTGGAACGCCCCTGAATAGAAAGATGCATTTGGATTATCCTATTAGCTAGTATAAGATCTTCCACTTGCCTGGGCAAAAGATCGCAGCCTTGATTGAGCATTGAGCCCAGCACCAGCCACATGGTGTTACTCAGATGCCAGATGTTCTGCCGCTCCAGCTCGTGATTCACATTCTCCACTGGCTGATCCCACTCGAATTGGTCTATGCGACCGGTGAAAATCAAGGCGAAGGCCGTGATCATCATGGCAATCATTACGAATAGCCAAACTTCGGCATTATACGGATTGAGGAATGTGTATATATCGGCCTTCGGTGGGGGCTCCTTGTACGAGAGAATACTTATGCCCAGCTGCATGAAGGGCACAGTGAAATCCACCACCGACCGACGCGCCTGTGTTATGGTCAAGTCACAGATTCCGATTTGAGCATTCTATTAAGAAAAATATTACAAAATATCAGAATGTGCAAGATAATATATGAAATATGTATATTATTCCTTACATTATCAATCAGTTGCCGGATTATACCATCCCATTCATCTGTGTTCGCATCGTAGCTTCCATATTTGTTATCCCTAACTGGCTCAAAGTTAAAATCGAACTTGCACTCTTGGGCCAACGAGTAAATCAAATCCACGGCATAGCCCTCAAAGCGTTCATTTCCCTCGAAGTGGACTCCTTCGGGCTCCTCACTAGAAAATAGTCATGATTTTTATACCAATTTCAATATGATAAGATAGACTAAATAAGTCCCTTGATGACATAACATCATATAAACTAACCGCCAGCTGAAGTAGGGTTTGCCCACCCGAGTGGCCACTGTGTATTTGATGGGTTTTTGCGAGAAATCCTCCTTGGTCTGGAGTCTTTTCTGCTTAAGGGCTTGAGTTGAGTTCTCCCTCAGTTTTTCAAAGTCCACCAGCTGAAACTCCTTGTTCCATATGTGAGTTACGCGATCAATGATGGGATTGTAAACCTCAAGATTAAAACCTTCTCGCTGGCCTTCGGCATTTATCTGTAGTCTTTGTGTTTTGAAGGGAGGTTTCGCCAACTTTGGGGAAATCTGCAAAATTACCCAACACAATTATTACAGTGAACTAAAATTATATCAAAGCGGTAGAAGTACGGGGTATACTAGATTCGTTGACATGTCCGCAAGTACGTCCGTTTGTCCGTTTTTCCGTCTTTCCTTATAGATAAATACAAAAGTATTCTTGCCTGTTTCATTTGCTCCACCAGACGAGGTCCTGGCTGCCAGAAGCCACGTCCGCAGCTGAAGTTGGGTATGTAAAACCCGGGAAGTTGACTTATTTCCAAGAGAGCATTGTAGAACAGCACAACAGAATCATAAATCAGCTGACTTCCAAGTGAAGAAAACTATAAATACAAAAGAAAAATCAAATGAGCACAGCATATGGCGACTTGTATTCTGCGATTCTACCCGGGTATCCACACTGTTGTCAAACACATCTATTTCATCGTGAACTGGCGGAGGCACATAGGTTCGTATCCTGACAGCCGCCACCGAGACGGTGAAGTCCCGTGAGTAGAATTGATCAATGCCGCTTATATGTGTATCCAAGTTTGTTAAAAATAAGTGCTGTTGATTCGGAAAATAATCAAAATTAGAACGTGTCTAAAGAATGCTTAAAGTAACTCACATTAAATGAACCAGTCATGTTATATCCAATCGAGGCATTGACTACGTCCACCAAAATGTCGGACGGACAGTCCAGAAGGACAAACTTTTCACGAGCGTCGTTAATGCGCTTCCACAGAATCCTGTAATCATCTCCTCGTTCAAATTCCTGCATCTTGATCCCTGCTTTGTGGAGCTGTTTCCATGCTAGGATGTGCTGCAGGCGAATGAGGTCTTTGTGGGGAAGGAGATGTTAGCAAAACTTGGATGGTTAAAGGGTGTACAACACACTACAACGGAAGCAGGGGTTAAAGTAAAATTTATCTATATGTAATAATAATATTTATATTAGTTTTTAGATTTGCACCATGCATATAAGAAGTTAAGTACTAACAAGCAATCGAAGGAGATAGGTAACAATACATACGGGAACTCCTCTCGTAGGCTATGGTAAAGGACTTCCAGTCGAAGCTCTTGCTGGCCAGGATATCTGAGAAGGCGGCGGACAGGAAGAGCTCCATGGGAGCCACATTGACGGTGAGTTGGTGGTTCATTCGCTCCCTGCTCGACTGCTGGGGATGCCAATCGAACTGCAGGTGCGGTATACCCGTCATATTGCACAGTACCTCGACAATGTCTATGTGTGAGAGAGAGAGAAAAAAGAAAAGGAGAAAGAGAGAGTATGGGGGGTGTTTATTTTTGTTTAGAAAAATCGGGGGAACGAGCAGAACGCACAACGAAAGTGGCGATCAAAACACAAAGAGCACAACGCAAACAAAAAACGCGGCGATTTGTGTTGGCTCTGCTCCAAATGGTCCCCAACCACCGGACGCTTTATTTACTGCAAAAATATTTGGATCCAACGATGATGGCTAGCCCAATTTTATGACCGAATTGTGTGAGTGTGTTTTGGGTATTTTGAAGAATCATTAACGAGGTTGACGAGCCTTTAGAAGATCTCCTCTGATCTCCGCTGCTCTTTTTCTATCCGTTCTCTTTAATGGATTCGTATACGTACATGCAGCTAGACAATATTTTATGACGCCGAACCAGATGATTCGGTTTAAAAATAATATATCCCCAGAGGGTATACGAAGGAAAATGAGACTTACCGCTGTTTGTCTTTGAACTTGGTCCGAAAATAGCAGCCACCCCACTTCCAATCAAATCACAAGCTAAGACAGGAAGATTTATTGGGTTAATTGTGCACTACTTCCGCACCGGACAGGACTCACAAATATCCTGCAGGACAATGCTGTCGTCAACGGTCACATATCGCTTGATTGCCTCCAGTTTCAGTGCGCCATTCACTGCATTCACTTCCTCGAGTGCCGCACTAAATGCTTCGGCCAACTTTAATTCCGTGTCGAAGAAAATGGCTCCTAAACGAAATCAGTCCGTACATTTTGGATATTCTCACCGTACTCTTGAGTTATCAACCAACCGATTTTGACCACTAAGTTATCTTCGTTGGCGCCGCTGGATAATGCTAATGCCAGAAGAACCAGCAACTGTAGACCGTGCATTATTTAAACTTTAATCAAGACACAATGAAGCAACGTAGAACGCACTAAACCTATATATTTTTGAACGCGCAGCGATATTATTCCGACCCAGAAATCGGCCAGTTCCGGGCACCGCTCCACGAGCACTGACAATCACAAAAAATGTATATTTTTTAAAGCTCCGCCACGAGCGATCTCTTCTAGACTTACTACGTCATGGAGAACAGCAGCCATTGTGGGTGGTAGGAGCGCACCGGAGTCCGATTTGTTCTCCGGATTCCACGCTCGCCCACAAGAGCAGCTACCACATGTCTAGACTCTAGACACTAGACACTCTATAGTCTATACTCTTTAATCTAGACCACGCAGACACGAGTATTAGCTGGAAATGGACCAGTGAATGAAAACTAAATGTGCCCTAAAATTAGGCAAGCCGGACGACCACGCCACTTTCAAAACAATATACAGCATTTAATTTCCCAATTAATTGAATATGTAAACACAAATATTAGTTTTAATGCTATTTGTAACGAAAATCATTTATTGTCAACTATTAAAGTATGAGTGGCAATAGAAAATTGTGCTAAAATTAGTTATAATTTCGACATGGCGCAGTTTTTTAAAATTATTTGGCAATTACTAATTTTAACCTCGTAAAATCTCCAAAACATTCAATATACCCAAATGCGCTTTCTGTGTTCTAAAATAGTTCTACAAATATAGCTCACAATATATATGAACAGCATGGAGTGCCTCATTTCGTAGAAGACTCTTTAATGAAATGCCAAAGTAGAAGACGTCAATCGTCCAATTTTCCGACGACCGTCTAGCTGACCGTCCTGCTGCGTGACTTTTCCTTGGAGCTGCGCCTGGAACCGGACGATCTCCTGGACGAAGATTTGTCCCTGCTGCTGGAGATCCTCATGGGCTTCCTGCGGACCCAGAACTTCAGGGCAAAGGTGAGCTCCGCCTTGAAAGCCTGCCACGGCGTCACTCGCTCCTCCACAGCCACCTTCTGCACGTTCCACAGAAACTCATAGATGCCCAGGATCACGCCGGTGAGGACGCCACCGGCCAGAACAAGGAACACGCCACCCAACTCAACTATGGACAACTCGTCACCGTCCACCTCGTGGTAGGAGTCACAAGTGACATTGTGGTTCTTCCACCACTTGTTCTTCATCTTTTGCAGGTCGCCCCGTTCGCTCAGCTGGAGAATGGACACGCTGAGGTTGGTCCGGTAATCAGAGCCTAATTGAGATGGAAGAAGCACTGGTATCGATATCCGTATTCACTGCATGCCGGGGGCATAGCTACTCACCCAGGGGCACGGCCAGGCCGTAGTGCTTCTCCCCGATCTGCTCGCCAATCTGGGTGAGGTCGCAGTTCCGTTCGATGTTGTAGGTCATACTGGTGGTCTCCATGAGGAAGGCGTATTTGCCCTTCTCCTTGCGCACACGTGCCACTCCCTCTTTGTTGGTGGTGGTGAAGGCCGACGGCTTGAAGTCCTTCATCTGGTTCCAGGCACGCTGGTAATCCGTGTCATTCGACTCAGAGAAGAACAGCGAGGTGCTGCCGCCTCGCATGCTGCCGAAGTGCACCTTGTCCTGTTCGATGAGGTCCTGCAGGCTCTTTATGCTGCTCTGCCACTTGTCGCTGGTCAAAAAGGCGGCCATGTTGGCCGTGTAGGTACTGAGCATCATCAGGGCAAAGAACCACCACATCCCAGTGAGTATACGCATGTGTGGACCTCTGTGGGTGCGAAGAGTTTACATTTTGATACCCATTAAAATATTATATTTATAATGTGAGAGACCTTGGTAGAATGTCGCAGCCCTGTTGCATAATGGAGCCCACCATCAGCCAAGTCGAATTGTTCACATTCCAGATATTCTCCAACTCATCTGGATCCTGAATGGCGGGATTCGGAGGCAACCATTCGCGATACGAAAGCCTGTAGGAGAAGTCAAGTCAAAGTAAGCTTCGAGACAGAGAGGTCAACGGTGAACTAATCCCACCTGGCGATGAAAACAAACGCCAAAGTCATGATCAACTGGGCAAAGACCATGTAGATCCAGACCTCGACGGCGAACGGTTTCAGGAAGGCAAACTGGTTCTTCGGTGCCGGAGGACTCTTGTAGTGCAGAATGCTAATGCCCAACTGCATGAAGGGCACCGTGAAGTCCACCACAGAACGCCGCATTTGGGTGATGGTCAAATCGCAGATGCCTATTTGCGCATGCTGCATATGTGAGATACAAATATCAAGTTGAGTTACCATTACATCTCGTGGAACCTACGTGGTCTATCAGTTTCCGGATAATACCATCCCACTGCTTCGTCTCCGGGTTGTATTTGCCATTGCCGTCAACGATCATGAACTCGTAATCAAAGTTCAGCAGCTCGGAAAGCTTGTTAATGAGATCCACGGCATAGCCCTCGTACTTCTCCTTGCCTCTAAAGTTCTCGTGGTCCTCCCTAAAGGAATTGAGAAAGGCTGTAGTCTGCGGAAAACTGAATGAACGCTATATTAACCAACTTCATCATGAAGTAGGGCTCCTCATAGTGCGTTACCACTGTATACACCTTGCGCTGCACCGAGAAATCCTGAGTGCTACCGCCACTTTCCAGTTCCAACGTGAGGCGACGCTTCTTTATGCCGTTGTCCGGTGTCCAGACCAACAATGGTTCGTTCACGGTTGGCTTGTAGATCTCCAGGTTGAAGTGGGTCCGCTGCCCATTCTCGTTCAGCCTCAAGTTCTCGGTCTTGAAGTGCGGCTCCACATCGTCCTCGGAAATGGTCTTCATCTCGTTGACGATAAATGCTCCCATCATCCATGGAGACGCACTGCCGCAGTGGCGATTGGGTGGATGGAAGGGCTGCATGGCAGCAATCACATTTCGGGCAGAGCTGGCAAACAGGACCACAGCGTCGTAGATGAGAATGGGCAACATGGTTTGGTCGCCCAATATTTGCTGGGGAGTACACTAAATAAGATCCGAGGCAGCAGACAGACAGGGCCTCCACTTACATCCACTTGGGTAAGCCGCGTCTTCTTTCTCTCGAATGGATTCGCGTCGACCACTTTTATGCGCACCGAGGTAATGTTGGCCTTGAAGTCTTCGTTATAAATATCCCTCAGACCCGAGCTGTGCGTGTCCAGATGGGTGAGAAACCAGTTCTGAAGATAAGTGACTTGTTATCCGTTAGCTCGCTTTCGTAAATGCGGAATTACCCTAAATGGTCCCTGCAGCTTAAAGTCAATGGATACTTGAAGCAGCTTCTTTAGAGTCTTCGGCTCACAGTCCAAAATGATGCGCTGTTCGTGGAAGGTCTCGTCGGTTTCCTTCCACAATATCCTGTAGTCATCCGCGTAGTCCGCCAAGTTTCGCAGCTTGACATAGTCATCGTTCAGCTCTTGGATGTTCATCAGATCCTGCAGACGCGCCAGACCTACGCACTTGTAATGCTGTTCATATCTGTAATGCTGTCCAATGGGGTCCACTACTTACCCTCCGGAGTCTCATAGACCAGGGTGAAGGTGCGCCACTCGTAGTTGGTTTTGATGATCTCGAAGTAGGCGCGGGATAAGACGGACAGGGAGGGTGCCACATTGACAGACATCTGGTGGTTGAGTTGCTCCTGGCGCGTGGCCTCCAGCTTCAAATCGTACTCAATGTGTGGAATGCCGGTCGCGTTCGCGATTTGCGCAACAATATCTGCCACGGAAGGGGGAAACCGTCACAATCGAAGCAGCATCGAACATATGTTTCGGGCCATGTTCACACACAGTGTGTGCTTTGCTTACCACTGGCTGCCTTTGAACTTGGTCCGAAAATAGCCGCAACGCCATTGGAAATCAGTTCACATGCTACGTGGTACACACGGAAGATGAATTTCTCGTAACTTGTCTCTCCCACAACCGAGCGTATTTACTTACTAATCTGCTGCAGAAGAAAGCTGTCGTTGGTGGGCATAAATCGCTTGATGGTCACGAATCGCAGCTCCGAGAACTTCATATTGTTGACCTCACGGAATGCCTGATCGAAGCTGAGCTCGATCTCCTTCTCGTTCTCGTAGAAAATGGCACCTTCAGGGGCAAAAGGTTGAGCAATTGCTATCAAATCAACTGATTGGTCAAATCGATGAACCTACCCACTGTGATTTCATTGCGCTCGTCGCCGCCGAGGGCGAAACTCAGCTCCAGAAATCCACTGATGACTAGAAATGCATAGATGACGACTGGAGAAAGGCGCATTTTGCTGCCTCCAAATTTCCGTTTACCTCAACACACTCGAAACTAATTGAATTTTCTAAATGCAGCAGCCATTTCGTGTTCACTTCTCAGCTGCATATGTACAAATCTATATCTACCGCCGCACACACAGACTGCCACACAAAAAAAAACTATGAAACGAGCAGATACAAAGTGCTGTCTTCTTCACAATTTATTTTCACGCAACGGAAGCACCCAGTCTTGGAGCGCTTTGCACGGCTACTGACTGCCGGAACTCACTGGCACGGCCAAAAAATGGGATCTCAGCCGGGGGAATCTCTCTCCAGTCCGTCCGTCGCGAGAGTCCGTCCCACACGTCGTATACGCAACGTGCTCTCGCGCATTTCCCGGCGACGCTTGTCCATGACGTCGACGGCATCAGTCAGTCTGGCGATTGTTTATCCCCTCATGATCACGATATTGTTTTGATTTCTATAATGCTTTGATTGCGCTTTATGGAGTGTTTTGGTGCTGGCAGCCAGGAGAACCTCTTTGATGCTCGGTGGAAGTGCATGCTGAATTTACGTTTCGATTATAATGCGATCTGGCAGCAGTCACATCTTTCGCCGTATTTGATGATCGTATATGACAGTCGAGCCGTGTTTCGGCGATTCTATAAATTTGCACAGCGGATGCTCCTCGGTAATGTATTTCTCTATGCAGAGCATCGAGCCATCGCCCTTGTGCGAGAAGCACAAACCCTTGACGGCATCCGGTATGACCTTGTAGTTGTCCGAGTCGTTGGAGTACACCCGGCCATTGCTCCAAGTGATGAAGCTCAGATCCAGATGATTGGGCTCCAGGCGGCGGCGCCCGGCGAAAATATCTGCCCATGGATGGGACTTGGAGCCTGCGGTCTTGAACCTGCGCAAACTCTGCTCGAAATCGATGTAGCCGGACACATTAAAGCCCTTGGCATCTCGGGTGCTCACGAATACGATGGTCTAAGTAATAGATAATGGGTATATAGAAAAGTTGACTAAGAGTTTAATAATAAATACCTTACCGAAATGGTTTTGGTTACATTCAGCTTCTCGCGCTCGACAAGTGCCATCATCAGTGGATCGTTGGCGACACCATGCTCGCTGAAGTAGAAGCACGTGCCCAGTGGAGAGAAGTGCACCTCGTGGAACTGGGTGGGCGTCATCACGACCGTTCCCACTGCGGCCCTCAAGGGGACCAGTTGGTGTATGACATTATCGTTGGGTAGATACCGCTTGTCCTCCAGCTTGATGAACGAATTCAAATATTGATCGTAGGCTCGATGTCCTCTGGAAGCAGGGTTTTTCCCCTGCGAGTCCTCCATTTCGTGGGCTAGCAATACAAATGACTGAATACAAAAGTAAACTTTTTCCCTGTGTATGTTGTGACAGCCAAACAAAATGTAGATAAATACACTATTAAACTCTGACACTAGCACACGACAAATTAAAAACACTCACACTTAAAGGGGCTTTTTCCTGAACCACACAAAGAGCAAGGACCTGCTCTTGGCTGAAGTCCATCTACACCAGCAGTAGGATTAGGATGGGCTCACAGGGAAAGAATGTGGACTTCAGCGTATTGGAGTTTGACAACTACACTGACTACATCTCCTCGTTCGCCACCGTCACGGACCACAGATATTTGGGCAATGAGAGCACGATCAAGACCATCGTCCAGCTGGGCTACCGCACCACCAAGATACCCTACACCGCAGAGGAGTACGTGAAGAGAGTTGACATAGCCCTGGAGGCCATTAGACCAAAAATGGCGCATGTGGGCCTGTTCAGCGATTTGTTGCCACCGACGAACACGGACCCAGTGCTTCTCGAGTTCAAGGCCCGCGAGCTGCTCAACTTGAACAAGATTCTTTCGGTAGGTTCGCAACCTCAGCTAATACCCTCGGTTTCTGAATATCTTCATTGCAGACAATCGTGTTTACCTCGTACATCCACGTGGACGGCTCGGAGATCTCCGGCTACATAGACCTGGACATGAGCTGGCGCAACTGCTACCGCGAGGCGATCAAGCACACGGACTGGCGGGGAGTCTTCCAAGGTCGCTCGCGCCTGAAGCCCATGCCCCACCATCTCAGCTACTCGAATCCCAGGTACAACATGGTCAAGTACACGGACAGCGACAACTACCAGGTGATGCACGACCACCACTTTGGACTCATGTTTATGCATCGCGGAGATCACAAAATGATTTCGGTCGGCGGCCAGAACAGCATTTACTTGAGAAACGCCAAGCGATCGATGGTATACTCTCCCAAGTTCGGGTATGTCGTCTTCTACGATCACTTTGTCCGCAAGAAGGTCTAGCACGGTGAGATGAGGTATCAAAATTATAACTAAGTTGCATGTGTAAAATATAGACACTGTAATGTTCCCATAGAAGCCTAAAATATACCTAGTTTAAAATACAAAAACCCCTTTTAAGAAGAAATAAGAAATTTGGATTTCCATATATTGATACTTATTTTTAATATTTCCTAATCTTAGCAGTGTATATGTACAATTACAACAAGAATAACGACTAAATTACCTAAGACTTAAACTACAATACTGCATTAATCGATGACAATGACTTCCGTGTGATCCTGGGGATCCGAATCCACCTGCTCCTCGACCTCCGGATGCGGATGCCAGTACTTGACCTTGTTCTTGTTGCTGGGCTTCTTGGAGGAGATCAGGGTGCGTCGTTTCAGGCGCTTGAGCTTCTTTTTCTCCCGCTTCTTCATCTTCTCCTGGGCGAACTCTAGAATGGTGCCCCTCAGCTCCATTCGGTAGTTCTTCAGGTGGCTCAGTTCCTGGGCCAATGGATCCTCAGCTGTGGGAGCACGGTTCTCCTCATCATCCTCGTCCGAGTACAAGGATGCGAAGTCGGTCCAGGACTCGTTGGTTTCGCCCAGCCGTTGCCTTTGCAACTTGAGCAGCTCCTCGGTGAGTACGAGCTTGGATGTGGCCCACTTCATCAGCTGGTGCTTCTTGCAGCCCATTTGCTGCCGATAGCTGAACAAATGGAAGGACAAATTTGGCACAATCTCCTGCGGCTCCACCACTTCCACTGGCTTCAGCGCCTCCTGCTCCTTTTCAGTCACGATCGGAGTGGGCGTGGTGTTTGTGGCACGTGCCTCTGAGCAGGACACCTTGCGATCCATTACGTTGCCCATGTTGTTGTCGATCTGAAGACTCGATTCTCTCTGACAGCTGCAATCCCCCATCTCTCTGTCTTATATGCCAAACCGAAAAGGGGTTTTTGCAATACGGGCTTTTACCTGCAGAGGAGCTTTACCTGTCCTCAAAAATTCGGGACACTTTCCTTTCCAAATGCTTCGCTGTTTATGGCCCAAACACCTGGACTGGATTAACACAAAGTTGACAAAGTTATAATAAATGCTGCCAAGCCACACACTAAATTCAAATCCATTTCGGGATTTCTTCCTATAGACTTTCCAAAAAAGACACGTGGGCTAATTACCTGCTTACCTTGGATAATTTCCCAGTTTCGGTTATTAGCTGTTTGCAGTATCCTTAATATCCTTGGCGTTCCTTAAAGTTCTTATAGTCCTCTTAGCTTTCTGCTTGTGACTGATGATATTTGATTGCCAGGGTTTCCGACTGTTTGACTTTTCTTACCTAACCTCAGTTAAAAAGTGAAATGTTAGATTCAGCAGAGCGAAATATTTGACTGAAATCAGAATTCGGATGAATCAAATTATTTTATAAAATAAGTAAATTTGTTCAAAAAATGAATATCTGCTAGCAAGATGAAAACTTATGAGCCACACGAATTGTGTCCAATTTGGACGGACACATTATTTTAGCCAACACTTACGACCTATTTGACAATTCAAGTATGAAAATATATGAAAATAAATATAAATATGTATTCTTGCTCATAGTTTTCAAGTAATATATTTACTTATGCCAAATCTAAAGTTGAATTTAAAATTCTTTAAGTAATTCTTAAGAAAAATCTGGAAATTAAGTCCAATTTAATATTACATATACATATGTACATAGGGTCTGGATCTAAGCGATAAGCACTGTTACTATTACTTATGGGTTAAAGTATGGTAACACGACTTCTAGTTAATATACGATATGCAAATCGTAAAAAACTTTTTAAATTGTACAGCTTATCTTATTTGAACACTAAAAACGTATACTTTATATATTTACCTATTCGTCTAAATTTGTCTTTTATCAGAAAAGAATTTAAGTTTAATACAACTTAAAACAAATCAAATTTATAAATACTACTTACCAATACATGTTTCATTTAAAACCAAAAACTATATTGCATTAAAGGATGTGTACCACCTAGAAGAACGAGTTTTGCCTGAACTTTGGCAAAATAAATCCTATTGTTAAATATACCTAAATATATACCATTTTCTTAGGGAAAAAGCAAATTGGCAGGCAATAATAGATCTAAAACACCATCTGTTGCATCCCAGGTATAAAATCGGCCATTCGAATTTAAAGCTTCAAAAAAACCCACCTTTTGACCTGCTGAAAATCACAATCAGCTCAGAACACCCAATTGACTACCTGTCGCACTATATAAGCCAACCAAATCAACCACATCATTATCACTCACTCTCCAACCACCGATAGCCATGGACCAGTCCACGAACTCCAAGAAGCTGATGATGTTCCGCACTCCCAACGAGGAGGAGGCCCTCAAGAACCAGATATTCATCTTCAACTCGCCCATCGACTACAAGGACCAGCAGCTGATCGTGTACCAAAAACCGGGGATCCTCACCGGGGACCAAGACTACGGCTACTGTGTGGTGTACAAGCGGGATCACTACGTGTTCAATAACCCGCCCAACTTCAAGAGTCCCACGAAGAGGAGCTTCCTCAACGAGTGCATCCGCCAGTTGTATCTGATGAACGGCATGGGTCACAAGATGTACTGGAGGACCACAAGTGCTATGGCACTGAGTACTCCCGGCGAGGTGTGGCACCAGGTGAACAGTTGCCTGCTCCCAGAGCGACTGACGCCCCAAAAGGAGAGCCTGAAGCGGGTGAAGAGGCAACTTTTCCGGGATCCCCGTGCCGATCGCAAGAATCCGAAGCCACTAAAAGGCAAATGCTGGGGCACCCAAGTGTTCAGCTTCAAATCGATGCGCGAGAAGATTGGCAGGAAGTACATCCGCAGGGGCTATCTGACCATTGCTCGCCGAGAAGCGCTGCAGGAGATGATCCGGGAGCACTTGGCACGCGAAATGGTCTGCACTCCGGCCGCCTGCAAAACGGTGATCAGTGCATCCGACGGCATCTTCAATGTGAATGCCGGCGTCATCGGGGACATCTGCAGCTACCACAGCCACGTGGCACGACATCAGCCCGTCGTGGAGCGGCGCCTTACGGCCGGAGAAGCCCGTCTCCGGAGCAACGAGGCCTGCCTTCTGACTCAGCGGGCCAAGCGACTGGAGGCCATGTTCATACACGAACAGGTGCGACGGGCCGTCCAGAACCATCAGCTTATCCTGGAGGAATCGGTGCGATCCATCTACTATGCCAAGGAGCTCTTTCGCCTGATTGAGGATCACGAGGAATTCGTCTACACAGACAACAAAATCCTGAGCAGGACCTGAAGGGCCTTCTTCTTGACTGGCATAGCCACTTCTTATATACCCGTTAATGTACGCATATTTGTAATTATAGAAAATTTAGATAATAAAATAGAAATCACAATATAATCCAATGGACTTTAACTTTGAATGATTATGGGGAACTTAATCATTTAAACTTTTTAAATGAAATACTACTCAACATTTTTCTCAAAAAGTTTAACATATAAAAATACATTTATTATATAAAAAATTCGTGTGATTTGATTTGAAAACTATAATGCTGGTTCTGATGGTAACGAGTTTTTAGTAGTTCGATGGAATCCAGGTCTCCATATTCGCTTGGTTATCGGGGGTTACGTCGACTTTTGTTGCTCTATCAGCTTGGAATGTACGTCCATTAGGCTCTGCAAATATGTAACGTATAATAATTAATATTAATCGTAACTACTGTTTATATTGAGACCTAATCTTATAAATTACCTTAATGCATATTTATCTATAATATAACAACTTTATATATATTTCAAATCATGTCAAGGTCCTGTGATTTATTTAATCATTACATCAAGTTGAATATCAGGCAAATTGCTTTATTTTTCTTAGAATGATAAAACATGGATAAAACAGCATTCAAAACAAATATTTAATTTTGTTCATAGTTTTAGTTGGTTTATTCTAACTTAAAGCCTAGCATATAAGAACTAGTATTTAACCACAGGCAGTCTTCCATCCAAATCATGATTGCTTGGCAGAGTTTTTGGTTCTTTTGATCGCAAAGATACTCTTAGGAATCAATATCATTTACTTAAATATAGCTTTGGTCTCTAAATGTGCAGTTTGGCATAGAAGAAGCAAAATAAAGCGGTATACTTTACGCAAAGTCAGTTTTTGTAGCCCTCCAGTTGGGAGCCTTCGTCTAGATCTCTGAGAATGCCCTGTGAAATTGTGGGAATGGCCAGTCAGCCAGTCGTTAACAAAGTTCAGTTTTTCTTAAGTCTCTACTTAACCATATACCTACAACCGTGGAAGCATATATATTACAAGCTTATAGGCATGCAAATTCTTAGACCTAACTAACAACCATATAAGAGTGCCCATGTATGCACTTTGGGATCTAAAGATTAGGCAGCAATGATAGTTTGATTAGGGGGTTATTAGACCAACACCTTCGGAAGCCACCTTAGCACCAGGTTACCAGTTCGTCTATGCCCAGTTTTCTACAAAATCGACGAAATGGAGGGCGGGCATACCTTGAAGTATTTCACGGTCTTAACTCTCAGCTCCAAAGTGGCATCCTCGTCGCAGATCATCAGTGTGTTTGCATGCTGCTGGAAGGCACTAACGGTCCACATGTGATTCACACCCTCCTCGATGGCCTTGTACAGGGCGAATGCCTTGTGAGCTCCGGTGATCAGGATCATCACCTCCTTGGAGTCCATCACAGTGCCAACGCCCACGGTTAGGGCCTGCTTTGGCACCTTGCTCATATCGTTTTCGAAGAAACGGGCATTCGCTTCCAGTGTATCCTGTGCCAGAGTTTTCACGCGAGTCCTGGACACCAACGAGGATCCGGGCTCATTGAAGGCAATATGGCCATCGGGTCCAATGCCACCGATAAACAGCTCCACTCCGCCAGCCTCGCGGATCTGATCCTCAAACTTGTTGCACTCGGCCACCAGATCAGCTGCATTGCCATCCAAAATGTGCACATTCCTGGGTTCAATGTCGATGTGCTTGAAGAAGTTGTTCCACATGAAGTAGTGATAGCTTTCGTGGTGATCTCTGGCCAGTCCTAGATACAGTGGATTACATGAAACATTTCTGGTAATCTTTATGTAACAATAACTCACCCACATACTCATCCATATTGAAGGTTTTCACATACTGAAAGGATACCTTGCCCTGCTTGTGAAACTCGATCAGCTCCTTGTACATCCCCAATGGAGTGGAACCAGTGGGCAGGCCCAAAACAAAGTATCTGAAAAATGGTGCCTGTTACCAAGTGCCAAATGTATATACAGTTTAAGTATGCATACCTGTCGGCGCTCGGCTGGAAGTCATTGATACGTTTCATCACATATTTGGCTGCCCACTTGCCAACCGAGTCGCTGGTTTCCAAGATCACCAATCTCATTTCGAATCTGAAAGTGTTATTAAAGTATGAAATAAATGCAGAACTTGCTATCCTTACTTTTCAGTGAAAAACTAAAACACATTACCAGCTGTGAGTGCCGAAAAGCAATGACAGTTTCGATATGAAAAACAAAGGCCTAATCGCTTCAGGGCGTTAACAATCCCAACCCAGGATTTAGATTAGATGTTGATATTGTACATATGATAAGATACAACAGTAATGCGACCCATTCAGCTGAGTTTTTCGTGTGTACTCGCTTGTTTATTGTCCAACTCAGCTGATAAGCCGCAAATACTTGGCCATTATTGACAATTAACCCATTTATGGCGTTGCCCCCACGGAAAACACTTTCGTTCTCACTTGGCAACGCGAATCGTACTTGAGTTTATTCAATGTATAAACTTGGCTACTCACCTTCAAAACACGCGAATGCAAACTGCTACTAACTTATTATTATTATTTGATTTTTGCTTCAACTGGCTTTTGTAGCTTATTTCCGATCTGAGCTGCGAACTGAGACTGTTCAATTGTTCAATTCGAACAGCAATTTATGCAGCGATTAGCTGCGAGTTTGAGTTTGTTTTTGCGGCTGCGGTTGAAATACGCTCTGCGGCTGAAGAAAAAGAGAGTATAATCAGAAATGCAACCGCGAGCAACCTTGAGATACTTTTGTTATCGTTATCGCGGGTTGAACGGTCACTGCATTTTCCAGTTGAACGAACTTTAAACCGCATCTCTCGCCTTTGAGTGGTTTGCATTGAGTGCGTTTCATTTGAGTGACTTGCTCTCTTCATTGTCGCACAGGGTTGACACCTCACAAAATTAAAAGAAACAGTCAGCGGCGGAAAAAGAAGAAATATATTTATAAATATGAAAGCACGTTGGTTTTGAACTTTCTGCTCTCCAAAATATCGATAGCAAATCGAGATTTGACTCAACATTTTTTTGTTTTTGAGCGATTACAGCGCCCGCATTGCATGTGTGCAAGCACACACAAACGTAGAAAAATTAAAATTCCAAAAATAACTCATGGCGACGAATGAAAACGCAAAGCGGGCGACGAAAAAAGGGCCACCAGGCGCCGAAAGTGAAATGCATACCCTGCAATGACGCAATGCGAAAGGGCATATTGGTTTCAGTATACTCTTTACAATGTTTTAAATTACAATTATTTTTTGAAAGTGAATTAAAATTTCTTCTTAATTTTTATCAAACATGTTTTCTTTATTTTAATTATCAAATTATTAGCAATTACATACATAAACGTAGATGTACTTAAAATGTAGTTGTATTAATCAGTTTGTTTTCAATAGTCTGTGTGGGCGTTGAATTTGTTGGGCCGACGTAAAACGCAACCACGCCCACCCATAAAAATGCGACGGATCGCTGAGCCGCTACATGTACCTCCATTTTCCTTCGCTTTTCTTCTGTAATTGTTGTACACCCGTGTGTGTTGTTGCTTATGTTGTTATTGTTACTTGTCCGGTAAAATGTCTGCAGGAAGCTCAAGAACCGGTCTTCACCGGGAGAAAGCCGTTTTTTAGGGCGTGGGGGTGTGGGGATCGTAAACCCTATGGCCATGGCTAAAAATATATATTGCTGGCTGGTTGTCATTTCCATGTAGGCATGATTCTATATATATATATGTTTATAATGTATAATGTATTTTATGTTGATTGTACAAAAAATACTTAAATAAATATGTCTGTTGTCAAGAGCATCTTTTAGTTAATCCTCTTGACCTGTATCTTATAAATTCCTCACTATGTGCTCGTTGTTTGTTATGCTGGTTGATTGGTTCATCTGGGCTATGGCTTAAAAACTATTTCCCTAAATAGGATGGAGCGCAAGTACATCGAAAATATTGTTTTCTTGCAATATTTTCAAAGTTCTTGTCGCCGCAAATACAAAAGTGAATGTGTTACGTAAATTCTATGTGGCATAAGAGAAGTACAGGCCTTCAGTTTATACTAAATAAAGTTTACAGTGGATCAGTTAACGCGGAAACAAAAAACGTGGACAGTACGTTGTCATCGAAACAAAAAAACTCTAGAATTGGTTAAGAAAGTGAATGGATGCACAGACGAAACGAAGATTCTCTCATTGCTGCTTGAGCAGATCTACACAAATGTTTTTGATTAAATTACTGGCATTGCGGCCACAAAAAATAACTTAGCTGAATATTAAATCTCTGTACCTCAGCGTTTGTTTGGGTTCTTGTTTATGCTCTCCGTGTGCTATTTGTTTGTCTGGTTCAGAAAAGATTTGTGTTGTGTTTGATTTTACATAATGGCGCACTTTTCGTTTGACGGCTGAGGATCGCCCTGCTGATGGTAGAGCTGCTCATTGCCGTCCACGGCACTCACGCTGCGGCGACGACTCAGCCTGGAGGAGGATGTGTGATGAGACACCACGCGCTTGACGCGATCCAGATTGGCCACAGCCTCGCCCTCGGAGTTCAGCAGAATCGTCCTGGTGTTGTCGGCGGCCACCCACTTTTGTGACTTCATCACCAGACTCGATGGCGGCTCGTGCGAGGCCTTGGTGTCCGCCGACCAAACGGTGACCACGCCATTTGGCTCGATCTTCACCGACCGATGGAACTTGTAGGTGGTCGATGGACCGCCCTCGTTGATCAGTCGCTGCAGCTGCCAGCCACCGATGGCCACCTCATCGCTGCCCTTGTTGAACAGCCTTACGAACTTGCCCTCGGGATCAATCTCCTTGATCTCCACGTTGCCCTTGGCACTGGCGGACACATAGTAATCGGAGACGCTGTGATCCTCAGACTCGTCGACCACGGCGCGCTTGCGCTTCACTGCACCAGAGGGAGTGCGACGCGATGGCGTGGCACGGGTGGAGCTGCGCAGCGATTGGCTGAAGGACTGCACCGTGGCCGCGTTGGCAGCTGGTGTGATGTTCAGACGAGCCTCCTCGCCCACCAGCAGCTTGTCGTATGCGGCGATTTCCAAATCCAGGGAGACCTAAGCGAGTTCGATTCAAGTATTAATAGGGAACCGTTTTAAGAAAAAGATTAAACTAACCTTGATGTCCATAAGGTCTTGGTACTCCTGGAGCTGCTGAGTCATCTCTTCGCGCAACCGGATGAGCTCTTTCTCGAGAAGGGCAATCTCCTGACCGTGGCGTTCGCGATCATTGTCCAGCTGGCGCTCCAGATCACGAATGCGCGCATTGAGGTCGGCATTGGTTTGCTCCAGATCGTTGATCTTAGCATTGAGCCCATCGATACGCACACGAGTGGAGCGCAGCTCCTCAATGGACTTGTGCGTGGAATTGGATGTGCGTGCGGCGGCCTCTTGCAGTCGGCGGATCTTGTCCTCGTAGAGGGACTCGATGTCATCGCGATTAATGCGCATCTGCTCCTCGTACTGGGCGCGCAGCTCCTGCAGCGATTGCTTCAACTTGGCATCGTACTCGGAGCTAAGGCGACCATCGATCTCGCTGTACTCCGTCTGTTTGATGCGGCGCGACTCGTTGATCTCCTGCGAGTGGATCTGGTCCTTGAAGGAGAGCTCCTCGCGCAGACTCTGAATGGTGTTCTCCAGGTCAACGCGCGACAGTGTCTCCTGTTCCAGGTTCTTGCGCGTTTCGTCGAACTGCTTGCGCAGTCTATCCAACTCCTTAAGCGCCTCATTCAGGTCGTCGTTAATCTTCTTCCGATCGGCGTTGGCCTGGTTATATTTGTTGTTCAGTTCGTTGGCGCGCGACTCGTACATGCGAACATTTCCTGCGGGTTGGGATAATTAATCAATTAATGTAGGTTAAATGCAGAATGGGGTGGATTTGGTCATTAAAAGGGAGTTAAGCTACTTAATGAACATTTCCTTCTTGCTTGAAACCACGCCTTATAATTTGCGACTTCTTCATTTTTTATGATTAATGCCAAGTGTCAAACGTAAATGCGTATATGTACGAAGCTTTTGTAAGTCGATCTATTTCCAACTCGTTACTACAATTTCATAGCTCTACACAACTATCTAGTACCCAAACACTTACCCTCAGCCGTGGTGCACTCCTTGGTCTTCTTGTCCAGCCTGCCCTTCAGCTCCTCGTTCTCCTCCCAGAGACGCTTGATGTCGATCTCGGCACGAGCGCGATCCCGAGCAGTGTCATCCAGAAGACGGCGTGTCTCCAGCAGCTCGGCCTCGAAGATGTTCTTGATGTTGGTGGTCTCGCGGGTGACCGTGTCCCTGGTGGTCTGCACCTCGATGGTGAGGCGGGAGTTCTCCGTCTCCAGATTGCGCACTCGGTCGATGTAGGTGGCCAGACGATCGTTCAGGTTCTGCAGCTCCACCTTCTCGGCCACGCGGGAGTGGCGGGTGGGGCTCAGTGGGCTGGAGGCCGTCTGCGAGTGGGTGGGTGGCTGCTGGTGGTGCTGCTGCGGACCAGCCGAGGGCGCCCGTGGGGTGGAGGTGCTGCCGGGCTGCGGCGTGGCGGTGCCAGCACGTCGGGATTTGCTCGACATGTTCACGCTGCAGAAGAATGAACAAAATAGCACGTGAAATATTTGTGGCTGACCCCTTCAGAACTACACTTGAACAAACGTTAAATAGCACATTTATTATGACTGATTTAAGATTTAGTATTGCTTTTTAGTGAATCGCCTGCCTTGTGAATACTTTTTAATAAAATTAAAGCATCACCTTTAATATATAAACCTTTTCGTTCGGTGTAGGGTATGCTACTTTTGCGCCCTGATAAAATTCCAAACAGATCCGAACACGAAAAAGGGGAAACGCACAAAACGCTCAAAAACAGAAGCTAAACGAGTTTCTCGTGCTGGCTCTCTTTCTCGCTCTCCCACTCACACGCATACACATGCACGCCACTTTCCACTCAAGCGACTGTACTAAAGCGGACGAGAAAAAAAAAGCGAGTTTGTCGGCGTTTGTTTATGGGCGTGGAGCCAAAAGGCGCGGTTAATACTACTTTAATCAATCGCAGCGCTTAACTAATCCAAGCGGCGCACTTTAAGCGATTTGATAAGCTCCCGGAAATTGCACAATATGGCGGTTTTAATTCAATATTTGCGGCATTTTCACGCAGCTGCAGGCAGGGGGGTTATTTCGATTTCGAGTGAAACTGCACCGCCACTTTCGGTTTCGGTCGGCATTTACTTAGTTATTTCAACTTGTTTTTTAAGTTCTCCTATTGCTCGTGGGCCGCAGCGAAACTCACCTGACTTTTACTAACGAACGTAAAATGCACAAATTGGAAAATGAAGTATTTTGCAGCAAGAAAACGCGGCCGACGCTGGAACGTGTAATCGAATTTGTTGCGATGGTTTCAGAGACTAATCGATAACTTTCCGACATGGCCGGTGTGACCAAATGCTTCGCAAGAAAAATGTCCTAAATAGTGCTCAATCTCAAAATTGTTGTTAAAATACTTTAAACGTAAACTTGGCAACCAATTTTAATTTAAAGCAGTAGAAATACGGTATTTCATGAAAACCTTTTAATTATACCTGTTACTCGCAGAGTAAAAAGGTATAACAGGTATATAAAGGTATATAAAGTATATATATTCTTGATCAGGATCAATAGCCGAGTCTATCTGGCCATGACCGTCTCTCCGTCCGTATGAACGCTGAGATCTCAGTTGTTATGAATAACTATCGATATCATTAACGATACCAGCGCAGCTCGTTTGAGGTCTGAAAGAAACTGTGGTCACACTGCTCTGCTCTGTTTTTTTCCTCCGCATCACGTTAAAGGTTTTTGATAGTCAATTTCACTTTAAAAGTTGTATTTTAAAGTGATAAACGTGCCCAAAAGGTGAGTTTAGTCCGGAAATTCATACTGCTCTAAGGAAAGAAACCGCCTGTAATAAGTATTTCGTTCTATTTCGAAATACATGCAATGCGGTGCGGTGAAAAAACAAAATGGCGGAGGGTACGCCGGCACCGGTTCCGCAAAAAAAGCGGCATTTTTTTTTTTACAAACACATGTAACTTACACCAAGTCGCATGCTCTTTATTCCCCAGTATCTAGCTGCGAATTTATAGCCGTTAACCAGAGAAAGAAAAGCAGTAAGCAGCAATGGCCGATAATGACGATCTTTTGGACTACGAGGATGAGGAGCAGACCGAGACCACTGCGGTCGAGAACCAGGAGGCGCCCAAGAAGGATGTCAAGGGTACCTACGTGTCCATACACAGTTCCGGCTTCCGCGATTTCCTCCTGAAGCCGGAGATCCTGCGAGCCATCGTGGACTGCGGCTTCGAGCATCCCTCGGAGGGTAAGTACTTTCCTCGAGTTGCCAAAGGTACAGTCGCTAACGTTGCTCTGCTTGTAGTTCAGCACGAGTGCATTCCGCAAGCCGTTCTGGGCATGGACATCCTCTGCCAGGCCAAGTCCGGCATGGGCAAGACGGCCGTCTTTGTTTTGGCCACGCTGCAGCAGCTGGAGCCGTCGGACAACAACACCTGCCACGTCCTGGTCATGTGCCACACCCGCGAGCTGGCCTTCCAGATCAGCAAGGAGTATGAACGATTCTCCAAGTACATGCCCACAGTCAAGGTGCGTCTATAATTTATACTTTATTTCATCTGTTATACACAAAAATTGAAAAAACCATAAGTTAGCAGACACTTATTGTTAATTTGGAATTTATTTTCAGGTTGCTGTCTTCTTCGGAGGAATGGCTATTCAAAAGGACGAGGAGACCCTCAAGAGCGGAACCCCGCATATTGTGGTGGGCACCCCTGGCCGAATTCTCGCCTTGATTCGCAACAAGAAACTCAATCTAAAGCATTTGAAGCACTTTGTTCTGGACGAGTGCGACAAGATGCTGGAGCAGCTGGGTAAGTTTCCTAACGATCACCCTCAACCCCTCACAATTTACTAACGATCAAACATTATTTTAGATATGCGTCGTGACGTTCAAGAGATTTTCCGTAGCACTCCGCACGGCAAACAAGTGATGATGTTCTCTGCCACATTGAGCAAGGACATTCGTCCCGTTTGCAAAAAGTTCATGCAAGATGTAAATATCAACGTGTTCATAACCAAAATGCTCGTACTTCTCCACCTCGCATCCACCGCTATCACGACAATTAGTTATTATTTTGTAAATGCCACGCGATATCGAACTCTCGATCTTGATCCCCCGTATAAGCCAACCACCATCTTGCAAATGGTTAAACGCGTACACCCAAACGTCCAGCGCTCTGTGAGCATAACCCGTATCGAAAAAGTTAGTTAATAACTACCAGACACCATTTTCTAAATGGTTAATCGTGGAAACAACAACCGTTGCGAAAGCATAAACAACCAGTAACCGCTGAAAGCATCAATTAAAATCACAATGATTTAACAATACCAACGATAGCAAAAGGCAAAATCCGAATAAAACTACAAGAAACAGCAAACAAAACATCCCGCCGACTGGCCGATGAGACAAGGTGAATCCAGAGCGAATGCGATGCGATATGCCGCTCATCTGTAATCCGCACACTTCTCAGAGCGATTGTCGATCCTCGGGAGCAGTTCAGAGTCTTGTTGATGAGATGTGGTGGTCGCGTGGCCGTATGTAGAAAATTCTAAGCATATTGTTGTATGTTCCGAGGCGAGCCTAGTCTAAGTTCGATTTCTGTTTACCCCTCTTAATTGTGTCCTTTAAAATGCGCCACATTCTATTTCCCAAATCTAGCCCATGGAGGTCTACGTCGACGATGAGGCCAAGCTGACGCTGCATGGACTGCAGCAGCACTACGTCAATCTGAAGGAGAACGAGAAGAACAAGAAGCTGTTCGAACTGCTCGACGTGCTCGAGTTCAATCAGGTAAGCCATTTTGGGGTCCTAACTATTATTTATCACTTACTAATGCTGAATGTTTATTATTCATGCGATAGGTGGTTATCTTTGTGAAGTCGGTGCAACGTTGTGTGGCTCTGTCCCAGCTGCTGACGGAGCAGAACTTCCCCGCCATCGGTATCCATCGCGGCATGACCCAGGAGGAGCGTCTGAACCGCTACCAGCAGTTCAAGGACTTCCAGAAGCGCATTTTGGTGGCCACCAATCTCTTTGGCCGCGGCATGGACATTGAGCGTGTGAACATTGTGTTCAACTACGACATGCCGGAGGATTCCGACACCTACTTGCATCGCGTGGCCCGTGCCGGTCGTTTCGGTACCAAGGGACTGGCGATCACCTTCGTTTCGGACGAGAACGACGCCAAGATACTTAACGAAGTACAGGATCGTTTCGATGTGAACATCAGCGAGCTACCGGAGGAAATCGATCTCTCTACATATAGTGAGTTACAACATAATCATCCTATCCAATGCAATGCTAACTTGATTTATTTTCCAGTTGAGGGACGCTAGAGCTCGAAGGTGCATGATAATCGGAACAGAACAGTACTGCGTAAGACTAAAATGCACTTCGAATAGATACAAACTAAAATCTTTTTTAAACTCTACTTTATAACTAAATAAAAACTATTCAGACAATGTGTTGACAAACAGATGCGGATGTATAAATAATTTATTTATTTCGGGAATGGATCTAACACATTATCGTTTTACATTTCCGTTTAATTTACTTTACTAGACTTTATATGAAATAGTTTTTCATAATTTGGGGCATATTCCCTTAAATAACCTAATACAACATTAGCAATATAAATATGTACAATTTTACAAATCAAAACTCAATAAAATGCCCAAAAATCCCCAACAAAATCAGGGAGTTTTCATCGAACCGATGCCTTGATGGTGAAATAGAAAGCGGGAACTCGCCGGGAATAGTTTAGTGTGTCCGTTTCAGGACATGCGCAATGGCCGGGAGCTTCCGGCAGCTGCATTGCGACAGGAAGGGAGGGGGTCGTAGGGGTTGCCCAAGGAGGACGGAAAAACAGGGGACGAAAAACAACGAGGACGTCCAAACAATGTGAGAAAATGCACGCGTGCGAAAATGCTGCTGAAAAAGTATGTGAAAACGCGGCGTAAGCTGAAGATCCTCCTCCTGCTGGCCATCGTCGCCCTGCTGGTCATCACCATCATAGTGCTGGGCTCCAGCGGACGTAATGCGGCCATCGAACTGCTGCTGGACGAGCGCTTCATTGCCCGAGCCTACAGGCCCGGGGACCAGCCTCAATCGCCGGAGAAGCCACCGCCGGTGGCCGTCGCCCTGCTCCAGGCGCAGCGGGAGAACGGAGTGATTGTGCCCGAGAAGTACGACGAGCAGAAGATCAAGGAGCGCATCATTCAGAGTAAAATTGATCTGATGAAGCAGCAGCAGCAGCGGGACCACGAGGCGGAGCAGTCTGTAAGTTTCCATACCAAAGTAGTTGACCCAAAGAAGAGGATAAATCTCGATTCTTAATCATTAAGTGTCTTAAACTTTACAAATGAAATCTTTTTACACTTCGTTCAGTCGAGAACCACTTTGGATGCAGTGATCACCGCAGTGCACATATTCTACACTGCCCCCGTGCCCTGGTACAAGTCCAAGAAGCCACCTCCGCCGCCAGCGGAGCACCCAAACGACGTGCCACTGACCACTCCGCGTCCGGTGAGGATTCTCAACACCGCCTTCTATCCGGCACTGGGCCTGTACAAGCCCAGTGCTTCGTTGCTCGCCCAGCACTTTAAGAACATTCGCAGCTGCGGCGTCGGAGTGCTCATCATGAACTTCTCCGGCGGCAAGCCGGCGGAGGCGGCACTACTGCATCAGATCCTGGAACTGGCGCCGCAGCACAATCTCAGCGTGACCTTCGAGCTCAGTGTGGCTGGCAATCAGAGTGTGGAGTTTGTGCGGCAGCAGCTGCAGGAGATTGCCACGTACACCAGCCGAGGTGGATTTTACAAGGTGTGGAGCCAGTCGAGAGGTGTATCTCTGCCGGTTCTCTACGTGAGCAATGCCTACAAGTTGAGTGATAGCCTGGGAAGGCTGTTGTGTCGATCGCCTTCGCTGGTGGAACCGGATGGCCTGAGGAGGGTTCTGGATGCCTTATTCATTGGACACATAAGGTGGGGCATCATAAGATATGATTCCAAGTACTTCCCATTCCTAACATCCGTTTCTCACCAGGCTTAAAAGCCATGCTGATGTCCTGCGACGGTTGTGCTTCGATGGCTTCTACAGCAAATTGCCCAGCAATGGAGCTGTCTTCGCCAGCACTTGGAAGAACTGGTCGTATCTGAAGTCGTTTGCCTTGTCCTACAAGATGCTCTTCGTGCCCACAGTGGGACCGGGATTCGCGGAGAGGAACAAGTTCCCGCGACATGGAGACATCCAGCGGCACCGCAGCAATGGAAGGGTGAAGTCACCACCAATGGGAAATGCAATCTAATACTGATTTGTGTACATTTCATCCCTTAGTACTATGGCGTGGCCTGGAGAACGGCCATACTCAATCACGTGGGCTTCATCAACATAGCCAGCTACAACAACTGGCCGGATGGCAGCCAGATCGAGGAGGTGGTGCCCCGGGCCGGCTTCCTGGACTACAATCCCGGCTCGAGAACGAAATATCTGGATCTCACGGCCCACTGGGTGGGCAACTTTCTGAAGACGCGGCAGGAGGCGGCGGCTGCAGCCTCGCCGGCATCGCCGCCAAACTGCTACGAGCTCCTGAACGGCACCATATGCTAGGAGCACCGGTCACTTGCGCAGCGGAGATAATCCTAGTTACTTTAGAAGCAATAGCAACGATTGCAGGCCACACAATTACTTTCCAACTGTTAAGAAGTCTTCTGCTACACACTTATACACTACCTATATCGTTTTGATAGTGATATTTTGAATAACGCGCCTAATGTCGAGTTTTTTGGCGGCAAGTTCACTTCACTTCATTCGATTTAAATAATATATGTACTAAATGCCAATCAAAGAGAGAATTTTGCAAGAGGGGTAGCTCTGCTGCCAAATCACTCGACGAAATATGAAAGGAAAGCAATTACGATTGATATCAATTAAAAATGTAACTCTAGAGCCAGACGTACTTTTTTATTACATCTATAATAAATAGCTTTCAATTATCGTAGACTATAGAGGAGAACAATATCATAACTTAACGCCATGCCATATTATGTAGACACCAAAGGAAATTATCTATGTTATAACGATATAAACTAAACACTTGTTAAACGATTGGTACTTAACAAATTTTAACTTTATTACCAGTACGATATATAAATACTTTAACTAAGCTTTAATAGTTTAGTGCCCAAAATCGCTGTTTCATTTCGAATTCCCATTTTTCCAACACTCATTTTTCGCTGACTTTTGAAGTGAGCTGTCATAAATGAGATATTCAATTCATTCGTGGAAGGCATTTAGGCAGCACCATGTCAACGCCGAAGAAGAAAAGTGTGGACAGGAGCGAGGGCCGGAAGGCCAAGGGCCAAGGACCGGGTGGCGTGAAAGGATGCTGCTGCAAGAGGTCGCAGTGCATCAAGAACTACTGCGATTGCTATCAATCCATGGCGATCTGCACCATGTTCTGTCGCTGCATTGGTAAGATTTCTCTACTACATATTCCTTAAACTACTCCTTCTACCACATAACCTGTAATCAGACTGCAGGAACACGGAGGTGCGCAAGCTGGTGGACTCCAACTCCGGCGCCAAGAACTCCAGCGCCGTGAAGAGGCAAAAGGCGGCTGCGATGAGCGCAAAGGCCGCGGCTGCAGCTGCCAGGGCGGGCATCGGTGTCCAGGTGAAGGGGCTCCCGGTTGGCGGATCGGCTGTGGCGCTGCCCGGCAAAGCGCCGCCCAACTTTGGCCTCGTGGCTGGCAAGCAGCCGATGGCCGTACCCATGAACATACCCATCTCCCGTCCCATGGCGACCAGTGCCACTCCAGCCAGGGTAATGAAGCATCCGGCGGAGACGCAGCCCGCTAATGTAATCATTCCGGTGAGGCAGGATGATCGCCGGGAGCGGAACCTCTTCGTCCAGCCGGTCAACGCGGCTCTGCTGGAATGCATGCTCATCCAGGCGACGGAAGCCGAGCAGTTGGGTCTGAACGAACTCCAGGTGGGCCAGTTGGTACTCGACGAGTTTCTGCGCGGCTACAAGAAGATCTTGGAGAAAATTTGCGAGTACAGCAAGGATTATTATTAACTGAAATGCACGAATATCTTGGCAGTACAATTATCGGGCTTATAGATATGTACATTTGTAACTATAATGCAAAATAATACAATATTCGATTTGTGTACAACTAAATAATTAACAAATTCTGTTTGTAAGGTCAAGAAAATGGAAACTACCAATCGGGTGGCTGGAAAATCAATTCCGTAACAAGCATATCGCAGCTGGTTTTCCTTTGGGACAAGCGGGAGCCAGCCGGCGTGGATTTGTGCCTGTCCAGCGGCATCTCACTGTCACTGTCGCTCTCCGACTCCTGATCCTCATCGGACTCGTCTTCATCCTCTTCCATGCGTCGTCGCTTCTTTCTGCCTCCTTTTGGAGCCTTTGAGGATCTAAACTTTTGCCAGAACTGCGCGGGCTGAGCGAACTCAATGTAGTTGGGGAATCTCATGGCCAGCGCTCGGCAAAAGGACTCAAAAGTGTGCCTGAGCTCGGGACTCATGACGGGCTGAAGATTGCGATGGGTTTCCTCCACATAGCGAAGACAACGCTCCAGTTGCTTGAGCTGTGAAGGAATGAATACATGTTTATGAAAGGGATTTCATAATCAGAAGTCAATTAAACATACTGGCTCCTCGGACAAGTCCGCCTTTCGGCCTCTTCCTCTGGCTGTTGCCTCTCCTGCCTCTGGTCTTGGTGGTGGAGGTGGTGCCTCCGATGGCCCATCTTCACCTTCATCGCTGTTGTCGCCTTCGCCCCGAGAACTCTTCTCCTTTCCCTTTCCCTTAGTACAAAAGCAAATGCGCCGCATGATGAAGAGCATATCCTGAACCACGATTAGGGCGCCGGGATTATTGATGAAAGCACTGTCTCTGGTTTTTTCTACAATAATAATTAATATATACTTAGCATATGTTTCTAATAAAAATATAAGATAGCGTTACTCACCTGCCAGCAGTTTTAGTTGACCAAAGTAAAGCAACAACGCGTTCTCATCTACAGAGGACATAATGTGATTGTAGAGCAACCTACGGTTTTTGGCCATTTGTGGACCCTTAAGAGGTGACTTGTAGTTGCCATCCGTCCTCACGCCCCTCAAAACAGCCTGACCATTCAGATCGAAGGGACACTCCTTCAGGCAGTGATCAAATAACATTTTGTTGTACAGTCTTTTGTAGCGCGTGAAGAAGGCATCCGCCTCCCTGGCCACCTCGGCACTTTCGTCCACCAGACCAGCCAGCATGGAAATGAGAATGGGACCCTTAAGCTTGATGTTCCCGGAGAGAATCACATCCTTTACGCACCGAAAGGTGCGCACTCTGGTCATGGCAAATTTCGAATGCAGCTTCGACAGAATCGCCTGAAAGTTACTCTCAAGAATGGATGGATGCTTCTTGCCGAGATCGTTGAGTGCTATTAAGGTGGTGTTGATGATCTGAGGTCTGTCATTTTTGGTCAGAATGGTTCTGTACAGCTTGGATGCGGTATTGGCCAGATGATTCTCCCTCAGGCACAAACGACCGGCTATCACAATCATCCAGTTGGTCATGCGCTCGTTGTCCGAATCGAATTCCGCCTCACTGAGCTTGGTGCACTCCTGCAGGTACTTAAACACAATGCTCACGATCCTATTGTCCACATCCTGGGGCACCATCACAATGAGCTCTGTATAGGCACCCAGCAAGCACTGCAGGCGGGCGTGTTCCTCCTGGAAATTTCGAGCACTGGTCAGAATGCCCTCGGTGAGATCTTCCAGCAAACTGAGCTGCCAGTCTGGTACCTCGGAGGCCATCGAAGGAGACTGGCTCGTAGACAGGTGATGGATCTGGTTGAGAAGGTTGATGGCACTCGAAATGATACCCAGCCAAATACTGCCCGTACGCAGGGCATTCAAAAGTTTTTGGAATAGCTGATTAAGAGCTGGCTTGGAGAAGTTCCCCAGGCAACCAATGATGAGCTGCAGGGCCAGAAATTGATTGGACTTCATGTTGTAGGAGGAGAGGCCATTGAAGATGCCAATCAGTGCGTCCATGTTGTTGGTGATGCGGCTGGACAGGAACAGCAGCAATCCCCAGGCATCGGTGGCCATGGACGTGGATAAGTGGGAGACTATTACGTTTACTAGCCTGGGTCTGCAAATGTATAAGGAGACTCTTATAATCCTTGAGATTCTTGGCAATGGTATAACTTACGTCACTATGGATTCCCTTTCCAGTAGGACAGCGAACCTCTCCTGGAGATAGGCTCTTGGTTGTGTCATCAGCAGGGTGCTGATGATTCGCCAGGGCATAAAGTGCTTGGGTTCGTTGGAATACTCCAGGGGCTGAATGTTTTTCAAAACTATTCTATCGAAGCTCTGAAAGGAAGTTACAAAGTTTATATAATTATGTTTAAAAACTTTCCAAGGGTTTTCCTACCGAAATAGCTAGTTTTTGGAGCGCCACATCCTCATCGCTCATTAAGCAAGCCCAAATCCGGCAGTACACACAAATCAGGGCGAAGCAATTGGAGTAGGCCTCCAGCAGGGTTTCTATGGTATCCAGCGCAGATTTCCTCACGGAAGCCAAGCGATCCACGGCCAGCAAGGAGGTTTCCTTCACAAAATTTGTGTTATAGATGATCAGGGGATTGACTAGGACCAGTCTTTCTAGTAGAGCTATGCCAGCGGATCGCGCCAAACCATTATCCGCAGCCAGGAAACGCTGGTACACCGTTTGTGGAACGTTCTTGACCTCCATCTCCAATTGCTCATGTCCCTGAAAGCTGAAGGCATACTGCACGATTCCGGGCTTCTCGAAACGCAGCTCGTTTTGCTCGACAGAAGGCTCGGCCAGGGCTTCCACATCAGTATCCTCAAACTGAACGAAACGAATGCTCTCCTGCAGAATTTTTTTCGTCATGGGGGATCCTTGTTTCAGGGCCAGGATGAGCACTTGACACGCCTTGCGGCGAACAGTTAATGTACGATCGTTGAGGCAACGCATCACCTCCCTCAGGAGCAGAACCTCTCTGGGTACCTTGGACACCTCGTAGCGGAAGATGCTCCACTCCACCTCGCTTTGCTGCAAAAGGATCTTCTCGATCAGATCCAGAGCACGCGTTTGAATGCCCACAGCATCGTCTGCTTTCACGGCATCCAAAACAAAATCGGCGCAAGATTTGTTGCACTTTGAGAACAGAACCCGGTCGTACTTGGCTGCATAGCCTATAGCCACCTTCTCGTCGTTGCTTTTCCACTGAAATGGTATAGATTACGGGTAAGTAGAGGTATCTCGTGGGGTTTCACATGAACTCACCGCTTTAATGGGGTTGGAAACCACGCACTCAATGTAGAAGTGCAGGATACGGATGACAATGTCGGGATACTTGTCTATGAGTTGGATAAACCAGTCCGATATGTGCTCCCCGTGCTGCATCGTTCCTCCTCGACGTCCTGCTCCAATTATCTGGGGACTATCCGTATAAACGTGCATTGGAAAGGTCTGTCGCATTATCAAGTGAAGAGTTTCGTAGACATCTCCATTGTGCTCGTTGGCTATTTCCCCGAAGAGCTCAAAACATTTGCCATGCAAGCCGGAAGCACCTGGAAAGTACAGTGAATTTAGTAAATATTTAATCGCGTATTTTAAAAGATATTACTACAAAATTAAAATTTAAATGTCCCATAACTAATAATCGAAAACTCGATAAATTTGGTGCAGTATTGCCAGCATGAAAGAGACAGAGAATCGATAACTGCATCGTTTTTTTGGGCATCTCTAGCGGACAGGGGAAAATAATGAAATAATCGTGGAATTACGGCAAACTTTTGAAATTCCGGAAGATGTTGGGTGTACTACGTATCCAAGGAGCGCTGGCTTCGGCGGGGCAGTCGCGTCTTCTATCCGCCCGCCTCCTGGCCAGCAAATCCTCCACTGACATGACCACAAGCCGAGGTGAATCCACACAATCGCCGGCAACCGAGCACTTTGATATAATCATTGGAGGCGGCGGATTGGTGGGAACCACTTTGGCCGCCGCTCTGGCCAAGAATTCGACGCTGGCGGACAAGAAGGTGCTGTTGCTGGAGGGTGCTCCTGAATTCCGTGGATTTAATCCCACTGGGCCATACCAAAATCGCGTATCCGCCATCAACCACAACTCCATTGAGCTGTTCAAGTCCATAGATGCGTGGACGCACATCGAGTCCGCGCGCTACAAGCCCGTCAAGCAGATGCAGGTGTGGGAGTCCAACACGGATGCACTGATCCAGTTCCAGCACGATAACTTTGCCAGCGATGTGGCCTGCATCATTGAGAACGATTTGATCCTGGATGCGGTATATGCGCGGGTCAAGGAAGCTGCCAATGTGGAGATCCTGAACAAGGCCAGAATCCAGTGCGTCCGCTTGCCCAAGGACTCGAACTCCAATGTCTCCGAGCTGCAGCTACAGGATGGACGCTCCTTTTCCTGTGACCTGCTCATTGGAGCGGATGGCGCCAATTCTGTGGTCAGAAAGGAGATGAACGTGGATGTCTTTTCCCTGAACTACGACCGCATGGGCCTAGTGGCCACGCTGGATCTCGGCGAAGATGCCTGTGATAACTCCGTGGCGTGGCAGAGGTTCCTGCCCAACGGACCAGTGGCATTGCTCCCACTAACGGATAGGCTGAGCTCGCTGGTCTGGAGCACCACCAATAAGCAGGCCAAAATGCTGCAAGCCCTTCCCCCGGCGGAATTCGTAGACGCCCTCAACGAAGCCTTCTGCAGGCAGTATCCTCGCGTTGAACTCGCAGACAAGGCTGTTCAGGCTCTCAACTCGCTCTTTGGACACAATGCCACCCAGCACCAGGTGCAGTACCCGCCAAGGGTATGCGGCGTGCAGGACAAGTCCCGTGCCACGTTTCCGCTGGGATTCCTGCACGCCTCGTCGTACGTCTGCAATGGAGCCGCTCTGGTTGGCGATGCCGCCCATCGAGTGCATCCGCTCGCCGGACAGGGAGTCAATCTGGGCTTCAGCGATGTGCGGTTTCTGGTGGAATCGCTGGCAACCGGAGCATACGCTGGCTTCAAGCTCGGCGACAAGCAGCACCTCATGAAGTATGAGCGCAAGTGCCTGGCCAAGAATGTGCCCATCATGCTGGGCGTGCATGGACTGCACACGCTCTACTCCACGCAGTTCAGTCCGGTGGTTTTGCTGCGGAGTTTGGGACTTCAGCTGACCCAGAACTTGCCGCCCGTCAAAAACTTGTTCATGCGCGGCGCGATGGGTCAGTAGAGCAGCGACAATAAATGGTTACAATGGGGAATTTAAATCTTAAGTGTTTACTGTTTGCACATCACTTGTGAGCGGAATAAAGTCAGAGTTTATATAAAGCTTAAAACCTACTTAATAACTAGGTCAATGGCATGCTGCTGATCTATTAGTCTATCGTTTGGATTCGGCCAATAACTTGTGCAACTATTCGACTGATCTACAGCTTGGAGATGCCTATGTCTATTCCAAAAGAAATATTGCTTCTCAGACCAAAACTGGTGGTTTAGGTTCAAAATATTGTTTTACAACAAAAACAAAGTTTCATATAACATTTCTGAGATTCCAAACACAATATATAGTTTAGTACTAAGTGTGTTTTCTTATAGATAACAAATGTTTGTCATTTAGGAACATTTTTGGCGAGTTTAGGTTTTGAAAATTGCACAAAATATTAGGCCAGATAATCAAAGCTTTAACTTAACCTATCATTCGTTGTTGATATTTTTGGTGGATTCGGGTTAAAGGCACATTTGGCAGTTGGCAAACTAAACCTAACTTAGTCTAGGTAAAATTTGGCATGGTTTCGTTCGGAAGTTGCAGGAATTTACAGCTCCTGGTGGCTCTTGGACAAGCTCTCGCCCAGCTTGAGTTCCGGGTTGAGCTTGAAGTCCAGCTCATGATCGAAAACCTGCTCCCGGTCGCTTTTTAGCCTGGCCTCGCCCTCTTCACTGGTGTCCACACTGATTTGCAGCGAGTCCTCGGTGTCGGAAATGTAGCCATTTTCGCCTGTATAGTAAATGGGATACAGCAGGAGTGGCGAGGCACTGAAGGCAATGAGATTCCGCTTGGGAAAGGCTTCGGTCCAGGTTTTGTTGGGATGACGATCGAACATCAAGGGCAGAAACTCATCTACAGGTATAAGTTTGTCCAGCGGCTTGGCTGCCAGCAGCTTCTGAGCACCCTGCAGGGTAATAACGTACCCCAGTGTCCAGTAGGAGTAGCCGGCGTGCACCAGATTATCCGCGTTCGTCACTGCAGGCTCACTCTCCTCCTTCAAACGCTTGCGGCCAAAGTAAATGAGATCGTACTCCGCCACGTTCCTGGCCTGATTTAGGATTCTGACTGCGTTGTGTCGGAAGTACGGCTCGAAGCGTATGTCGTCCTCCAGAATGAGCACTTCCTTCAGTTGCTTGCGCACCATCATCACCCAGATGTTGTAGTGGCTCAGGAAGCAGCCAATCTCGCCCATCGTCATGGCGCGATGGTGGTAGGGATCCTCGTAGCCGGGCAGAAATCGTACGCCGATCTCCAGCAGCCGTTCCGTGGTTAGTTCTTTGCCATCAACAGCCGGGAAGTGCTCCGCCTCTATGCCAATCTCGTCGAAGAGCCGTTCCATTTTCTCCCGCCTCTCCGGTCGCCTTTTCAGATTAATCATAAATATATGGTCCAGGGAGAGCTTGCTTTTCTCCGGTTTCTTTTCCAAATGCTTGAAGTAATCGAGCAGAGGAGGCACAGCCCCAAGGTCATTGACCATGATGCTCTTGAGGTTCACCAGCTGTTGTATGTCGTGGTCCAAGGTATCGCCTGGCTCCAATGGCTGCAGTATGTAACCAAAGATTATATCGTTGCAGATATGCAATGGAATGCCCGAACTATTGGCCCATATGGCGAACACTATGATGTCGTCGGCTGGTCCATCGTACAGTGGATCCTGCTGCCTGCTTTTCTGCATTTCCACCAGCTTGTTCCTATCGAAAGTGAGATTCCTAACCGCTCTGTGGTTCATGTTCACCAAAACGGCTGTGTGGACCATCGGCACTGGGAAACTTCCTTGCTTTTTCACGTGGTAGATTTCCTTGTACTCGTCAGTGCGCCTATAGTAGTAGTCCTCTGACATGCCGCCCCAGAAATTGGAGTACAAGCTCTCCGAGATCAGCATGGGAGCCACAATTGGTAACTGGAGACGCGTGAGGACGGTCAGCGAGTCTTTGGAAGTGAGCAAGACATCGGCGTCTAGGAAAAACACAAAGTCAGCCCAAATATCGCGGCCATACTGAAAGGCCTCCTCTTTCAGAGCGATCAGGTGTTTAAAACGCGATGCGGGCCACTCGTACGGTGAACTCTCGTTGACGAAACTCTGCTCCTCCGGCTTAAACTCGTAGTTTACGCTGTGATAGAGATCCCCCGAGTTATCCAGCCACTGCCGCAATAGCTGTATGCTGTCATCGTTGCTATGATCACAACGCAACCTGATATATTTCGAAACTACAGTTGAGATTCTAGATTCCATATTAAAACAAGTTTACTGACCAATATGCTATTCTTTCCTTGGGGTAGTCCTGCTGCTCCAGATAACTCAGGAACATGGGCAGTATGTGGGCCTTGTTGCGCACCAGCAGGGCAACCAGTACCGTTGGCGGCTCCTGGTAATCCTCCTCATCCTGTCCTGAAATGCACACCAAAAGGCAAGCGAGGAACAGGCCGAATATAACTTGTTTATTCATCTCCACGTCATCGATTCAACACATCGTCGGGTTCAAAGGGGTCACAATACACAATCTGGCGGAGCGGAAGCGTCCGGTTCGTTTGAAATGCGCCGGAGAATCAGATTCGGCGTTATCTATTAATAAACTGCCTCCTTCTTTTCCAGCTCCAGATGGAGTGCAGCTCAAACTGCATCAGCTGTGACGCCTCTCAAACTGTGCGGCGGTGTTATCGCTTGTTATCGATTTCGTTGGGTTTAAATGAATTTCGGTTGGAAATTTGTTGAACTATTTGTTAAATAATAGTTACTAACTTTAAATGCGTATCATTCCGCACAGCTTTATGAAGAAGAACTAGAATACAAAATGACTGGAACATTTTAAAATTGGCATAACAAAGATTTATTGTTTCAAAACAAAGACCTAACCACCTTTCCCTCACGCACTTGCCGCATGGGGTTTTGCATAGCTGGGGAAGTTCAGTTTCAGGCCCTCCTTGGCTTCAAAGAAGGTGTACGAAAGGGTGATGGTGTCACAGGTCTCCAGCGCCGGATCTGCCATGATTTCGGGATCGATGTAGAAAAATACGGGCATGTCCACTTCCTCGTGAGGATTCAGTTGCTGTTCCTCGAAGCAGAAGCACTGGATTTTGTTAAAATAGGCGCCCGCCTCGAAGGGGATCACATTGTACGTGCTAATGCCAATAACCGGCTTATCCGTGGGATTCCGGGCCGTGTAAAAGGCTAAAGCCGTCTCGCCAGGAGCCACTTTAATCTCGTACTGCTGCGGCTTGAAGTTCCAGCGCATGGAGGATCCAATATCGGCGTTAAAGCGAATCTTTAGCACCCGATCCTCAACCTTTTTCATGTGCTCCACCTTCTCGGCATCGTGCCCTTGCGAGGTGGTGCCTCCGTAGCTGTAGGCTTGGCAAAAGATGCTGTACAGCGGCACAGCCGCATAACTGAGACCCACGATCAGCACTCCGCCGGCGGTTATGTAGTAAAGTGTGGATTTCGCACGCAATTTACGGGCAGCTTCCTCCGGAGAATCCGTCGACTTCATCCGCCAAAATTGTTGTGACTTATGGACTGAGTTTTGAGGTCGGATGGAGCTCCTAAACAGCTGCTGGCACTGCCCACGGAGGGCAGAAAGGCTGCGCAGCATCGTTAGATCTTTATTTGTATTAATTAACGTTAACTTCCTTTAGGTTTTCATTTAATTTAGCACTTGTTTGTATAATCTTCAGGTCGTTAAGTGTGCTGCAGTGTGTACACACCTAGTTAAGTCAGCTGTTCGCTGTCGATAGGCAATCAAGTTTGTCATCGGCGGTGAAATTTCTTAAAAAATAGTAGATTTGCGACTGAGCTAAGCTATAAATAGTACTGTTTTACATTTCTTAATTACCTACATATAAAGTTTTAAGAAAGCATTCATCTCTGAACTTTCCTCTACTATATAGTAAATTAAAAGTTTTGGCGCCAAAAAGTTGTTAGCAATAATTTTGACGTTCAGCCTATTCTTCATCTTATATTTATGAAAGTTAATTTATAACATAACGGGCTACACTCACATGTATTTTGATATCCCACTTTAAAGTTCATGTAGATCACCTCCAAAAGACAGCGAATGATGCGGTCTCGCGGCTTGAGGTGCTCCTTAAAGTGGACATAGCGAAAGACGATCTTCAGGTCATCGCAGATGGTCAGGAAGAACATCCAGATGATGTTTGCGCGAACGCTCTTGTTGTTATTCGCTTCCAGCAGCCGGAAGATCTTTAGAACCTGTTCGATCACATCCTCGTCGAAGACGCCAAAGCTCTTGGCTCCAGGAATGGTCAGAGTGAGCAGGTAGGTGCTCGCCGCATTGAGGGCTAGCTGCAGATTGAGGTTCTCGTTCAGCGTTGTCGGAGCAGCCTGCTGCACATGTTCGGGCGGAATGACCAGGCTCACAAGCGAATATATGTACGCCAAATAGCCTTGCGCTGGAGAAACCCCAATTAAACTGGACCAATTGTCGTGGGTGTTGCTATAGCTGGCCTGGTTCTCGTCTCGCATGGCCCGTATGACCCCGGACAAATCCCGGAGCAACTGCAGCTGCGTCTCCTGGTGGCCAATATCCTGTAAACACATGGCCATTGACCAAAACTTCTTGGCTCGCCGCTGCAACGGTTCGTCCTCGGCTTCATCGCCGTACAACCAGTCCTCCACATCCACCCACTGCACATGCGGCTGATAGTACACTTTTAAATCACTAAAAATACGATGCAAATCCGACATGTTTACATTTTAGGCGTCCCGTGCCCAAACACACACCGATAACCCAAGCGAACAGCTGTTCGCAGTGCAGGGCAATCGATAAACGATGAGACGAGAAGAGCGGTTTGTTTTCAAAATGGTACAAAATCAGGGCTGATATATTAATGCATTTACTTGGCTTATTATTATGCAATTTAGTTGTTTCGTGGTTACATACGCGCACTTAGTTTCTAATTCCGCTGACAGCTAGAAATCCAGCGAGGCTGTGGCATTGGAATTGCTCAGTAGACCGGAGTTGCAATTGTCCGGCTTGGCAGATGACTCCTGCAGCTCCGGCGGCAGGTGGAACTTTTCGATGACGAACTTCTTGCGGCGCAACTTGAAGGCCAGGTCCGTGGTGTCCGGCATGTGCACGGCCAGCGTATTGAGGGCCGACATCTTGTGCAAATGGAGCAGTCCACTGTACTCCTTGAAGGCTGGATGCGTTTCACGCTCCGAACCGGCAAACGACTCCAGTTCAATGGCATAGTCCACCAGTTGGCGGATCTTGGGCACCAGGCTGGCATCGTACTTGGCAATCAGGTGCATGGGCATCGTGATCAGGCACACGGAGTTGCAGTTCCGCACACTGGCCATCAGCAGCGTGAGGAACTTGATCAAGTCCTCACCGAAGTGATCGTCGTACCACAGCGGCGATCCCAATGAGGTCAGGCAGACGCGGCACAGGTTCTTCTTGGTCCCAGCGACGAAGCTCTCGTCCCGCAGCAGCTGTTGAATATCGTTGAGCAGTCCTCCGTAGCGGGGGTTGTGGAAGACCTGCGACTGCGACTCCTGGCTGCCTGTTTTTGTGCTACTGGTCACGCTGCTGCTGTTGTTGTTGTTATTATTATTATTGTTGTTGGCAGAGTTCTCCTCCTGGGGAGGCACCTTCTCCTGCGGAGCAGTCTCCTCGCCTGGAATCGGTGGGGCATCCTCCGCGGGCTGCTGCTCCAGCGATGGAGTGGTCGGGGAGCTGCTCTTGGAGAACTCCTCGGCAATGACAATGTCCTGCTCCTTCTGGCTATCGTCCCACATGGTTGTATTGGCGTAGTAGAGCATCATCGAGTCCATTTGCTCCATCAGGTTGAAGTGGTGACCGATTTTGGCTGTCGCGTGCTCTGTATTTACCAGCGGTAGATCATTGTACCGCCAGGCGATCCTAAGGCCATTTTCGGCGCCACCAGCTTCCTGCGCCTGCTCCTGGCACTGCTCAACCTCCGTTTCCAGTTCGGTCAGCGGTTTGGGCAGACGACGCAGCATCTCGGCCGGAATGTCGTCCAGGCTGCCCAGAAATATCTCCTGCTTGGAGATCACGCCCTCGGCCAGAAAGTACTTGGCCAGCACCTTGGCGTGCGTCATGAAGCGATCCTCCTCGATCAGGCAGATCGAACCCATGGGCAGACCGCCGCCAATGACCACGTCCAAGGAGGGATTTCCGCTGGAGGTGATCACCTGCGCCGTGTGCGGCGAGGTGCGGGTGCCGCGGATCGGCTTCTGCACGGTGCGCTTGCGGAAACTGGTCATCTTCGTCGCACAGATTTCGCTAACCTTTATTTTTTGCGTTCTTTTTCGCTCTGTGTTTCCTTCTCTTCGCGTAAACTTCTATTTCGATAGTTTCGATAGATATTATCTATTGTCGATGGCTGCCAATGGAGGCACACTCTCCAATACCCTATCGATGGTGCAAACAGCTGTGAATTCGCCAATTCTGGGCAAGGCGATAGTTTCGTTTTTACTGCTTAAAAATAAATTGGTTTTAATGTTGTATATTTTGCTGAATAATGTTAAATCGTAGGATATGAGAGTGATGATCAGAAATGAAACTCATCGATTGCTTTGCAGTTAAACCTCTGTGCAAATAAATCATTGGAAAGAGCTATTCTAGCCTTTACAATAATAGTTACACAATATGTTTTAGTTAGCTTAATTTTACCTTTTGGTAAATATTTATTTTAAAAATATATATATTATATATATAATATTATATTTTTAAGAAATGATTTCCGAACAGCTATAAGCAAATATTTGAAATATTTAAACTATCGTCAGGGGCTTCCGAAAAGACCATCTCACTCCGATAACAAAAACAGCTGTTTCGGCCAAGTTCCAGTGCAGTTTTGATGACATACTTTTTTTTGTTGGTAGTTGAGGAAAACAATTGGGAAAAATACCTTTAAACAACAAAAAAAAAAAAAAATGGCCGAGGTGCCGTCGCCGCAAATGACGGAGCAACTGGATAACGAGGAGGTGCGGGAGATTTTGAAAAACACCACAGATCTGCGACAGTATTCACGACAGATTGAAAAAGAGTTTAAGGAGGTGGAGAATAAGTCCATAGAAGGTAAGCCCCACGTTCCATATGCAAACATCATTTTATAGATCTCTTATTGTCAACAGACTATATTGCTGAATCCCAGAATATTGCCAACCTGCACAATCAGATAAACGATTGCGACGATGTGCTGGAGCGAATGGAAAATATGTTGATGAGCTTCCAGAGCGTTTTGAACAACATTAGCACTGAGATCACGCAGCTGCAAAGAAAATCCGTATCCATGTCCCTCCAACTGACCAATCGTCAATCGGTCAAGGCTCAGTTGTCCCAGTTTATTGAAGACATGGCCGTGTCCGAGGAGATGATCAACATAATAATGGAAACACCGGTTACGGAGCGGGATTTCAGCACTCAGTTGAATGTACTGAATCACAAACTCTCACTGGTCAAGGAGCTCAGCTTCAACGAGTCCAAGTCCACCAGCGATGTGAGCGACGTGTTGCAGAAGCTTCGACTTAAAGCCATGGCCAAGATTCGCTCTTATCTGCTGGAGCAGATATACAAGTTCCGGAAACCCATGACAAACTACCAGATTCCACAGAACGCCATGCTAAAGCACAAGTTCTTCTTCGAGTTCATCCTGTCCAACGAGCGGCATGTAGCGCAGGAAATATGCAGCGAATACATCGATACGATGGGCAAAATATACTATAGCTATTTTAAGGTTTGTTTGCAATTTTGTAGAAGAAGATTTGTTATTGATTTTATAACTTTCCTGCAGAGTTATTCCACACGCTTGACGAGCCTCAAGTTTGAGGAATCCTGCACAAAGGACGATCTGATGGGCATCGAGGATAATGCATCCAAAGGTTTATTTTCCAAGACAACGAGTCTGAAGCACAAGAGCACCATTTTCACAATTGGAAAGCGAGGCGATATTCTTAACCAGCAGCTGGAGGCGCCTATTATAGTGCCACATGCGCAGCTAAAGAATCGAGTAAGATATATGGTTCATACACTTACAAAAGAGATACATTTTAAATATAAAACAGTACACAGTGGAAGCTCTCTTTCGGTCTGAGCAATACGCCCTAGTAGATAATGCCTGTCGGGAATACCTCTTTGTCACGGAGTTTTTTATGGTTCGTGGCACACAAGCGCAAGATTTGTTTAACCAAATCATGGGTAAAACCCTAACTCTGATGATTGTAAGTAAATGATTTTCATTCCCGAAATGTAAATCACTTATGTTTCTCGAACTTAGAAAAATCTGGAGACCTCCATACACGACTGTTTCGATACCATAGCCATGTTTCTGTGCATTCATCTCATTTTCCGCTATCAGCTAATGTGCCACAAGCGCTGCGTTCCTGCATTGGATAAGTTAGTCCTTTTATGGGCGTTATTTCGGTTCACAATTGACTATTTGAATGTTTTAACTCCAGATACTGGGACTCCCTGCAAGCGGTAATATGGCCACGTTTAGAACTTGTATTCCGCTTGAATATCCAGAGCATACATGACTGTGATCCAACCAAATTCAACAAGGAATTGGGACCGCACTATGTAAGTGTACGATCTGAAGTACGCAAAATCGATTTTGATAGCGACTTTTGATTTATAAAAAGCAATTAATTGGCCAACCACAATAAAGGAATACCAGTATTCTAAATGTCAAGAGAAGGCCAATAGAGATAACTTAAAGCATATGGTTTCAACAAAATGCCTTGTCATATAAAACGTATATTTTACAGATAACACGTCGCTACGCAGAGTTTAGTGCGGCCATTGTGGGAATCTCAGAGCATTTTCCTAATGAATTGGTAAGCCGACTGCTTCTGGAACTGCAAAATGAAGTGGAGTGCTTTATCCTTCGCATGGCCGCAATATTTCCAACGCGAAAGGATCAGCTCATCTACTTAATAAACAACTACGATTTGGTTTTGGGTGTGCTGATGGAGCATACGCGTGATAACTCCAAGGAAGCAGAGGCGTTTAGAGAGCAGCTGAACTCCCGAAGTGCAGAATACGTCGAGGAGATCCTAGCCCCACACTTCGGAGGCATCATTCAGTTTGTCAAGGAGTGCGAGCACTTTTTCGAGAAGGAACAATTGGATGAGCTGCGGAAGCAGGAGCGAAGAAGTCTAGCTCTGGTGGCCAGCTTCTCGGCCAACTGGAAGAAATCTCTGGAGGAGCTGAACAGGGAGGTGCTTCTCTCATTCCCTTCTTTGCTGACGGGCTCACAGTTGCTGCAGCTTGCGTTGGCCAGTTTGGTGCAATACTACCACCGCTTCCACAAACTCCTCACGCCCAATGCCCGCGCCCAGCTGACGAACATCCACGTAGTGATGGTGGAGATCAAAAAGTACAAGAGCAATTACTGAGGGACGTTTTAATTACATGTGTTTAGACTTCTGTGTATTCCAACTTGAGTAAAGTTCCAAAATATATGTATGTAAAGTATAAGACTTAATCCTCATCCTCGAACATCATCTCGACGAGATCCTGATTGGAGCAGCGCTCGCCGTCCAGGCGCTGTGGCTGCTTCCAGCGCAGCAGAGTGGGCAAGAAGATCAGATGTGTGTTGGGATCCTTGCGGAAGGGGCAGTTCAAGTCCTTCCAGCTGCAGCGAAAAATAAATGTTATTTTATTGCTTACCACGGTTTGCTGATAACAGGCTGTATGAATACAACTGAAGAGCATTGTAGAGCTATCGGTGTTTAATGGTTGTTTTTATCATGAATGTTCTCGGCGTGTGAATAAGCACTCGAGTGCTGTTCATTTCATCATCGCACAGCTGCGGCTGAATGACTAGCTACACATTGCCAAAACTTATTAAATTTTTGGCCACTGAATGAATAAGCTTGAGTTTTGTTGTCGAGAGCAATAATGGATAGAAACTTCCAGTTTGAGTTGTTTGAGTTTCACAGTGCATGAAATATTAATTCCTGCTTGTCTGACCGCAGCTGTTTCCCCCAGTTGGTGGTATTAACTTACTATGCCCGCTCGCCCACATCCACATGCACAAAGTGCGAGTTGCCGGGGGCCTTCTTCAACGCATCGTGTATCACCGGCTCCGCTGCAAACATACGTATGTGTGATGAATGTGATTGGAAATCGGATAGGCAGCGGTTAGCCGCATTGGGATCAGGGCATTCTCACCTTTGACGCAGTAGGGACACCAGCTCTGTCCATTCTCGTCCTTGCCGCCGCTGAAGAGGACATGGACCGGCTCGTTGCCGTTCTCCAGTTCCTCCATCTTCTTGGAGAACTCATCGTATCCCTTTACGTTGTGTGTGACCACCATGATATTGCTGGGATTCGTTTTCACCGCGCAGTAGCGTCTGAGAATGCGACCGAAAAGCGTTGGAAGCGACGTGATGGCGAACTTTGGAGTAACTGGCTTCTGGAGGGGAATGGACTTCTCCTAATTTATCAGGTTTTCTGACTTTTTGACGTAAAAAAAGCTTACTGTAACAGATGGTAGGGTTGCCAGCATACGCGCGAACTGATACTTGGCCATTTTCAAGCCAACGCCAGCTATCAATGGAAATAACAGATTTTTAGCTAAAAGTTTAGATGTTGTAACGTATGAATGGGGAATAAAACGTGAATGCTTTGATATAGAGATTGGGTTTTCATTTCAATTCGTAACATTAGTCTTATCATATAGATTTACATTAATAACTGCGGCTATAACTATTTTAGTGGAAATGGCTTGATATCACGCTACGTAATAAACATGTGGCAACACTATTTATATCTCCACTAAACAGCTGATTAGAATTCTTTTTTCATAAAGTGTATTTATTTGTTTTTTACCATTGATTTCGACGTGAACAATGTCACGGTTAGCCATATTGCGCAATTTGGTCAGTCAGCGGCAGAATTTGCTCCCCGCCAACTTTACCAGGCTAAAATGTGCGGCTGCGATGCACTGGAGTCCACATTTGCGCCAGGAAGCGTCGCGCGGTTTGTGCCTCAAACTTCTCATCGGGTTACACCTGGAATATTAACTTTGTTATTTATGCAGAGGGTGGCGGATCTCTTCAACGGTCGCAGGATAACACCCAGGTGTCTACGGATGTGCGTCCCATTGGCGAGAAGATCAAGGAGAACACTAAGACGGCTAGTTATACGGCCATTATAATCGCCGGATTAGGGGTGACCTGTGTGATGTTTTTCGCCATTTTCCGGGAGCTATTCTCCAGCGAGAGTCCCAACAATATATATGCGGATGCTTTGAGTCGAGTGGTCGAAGATCCGCGGGTACAGGATGCAATTGGTGCGCCCATTAAGGGATTTGGCGAGACATCCAGGCGCGGACGCAGACAGCATGTGGCGCACTCCAGCTATGAGCGCCATGGAAAGCCTCACATGCGGATGCAGTTCTATGTGCAAGGCTTGAGGAACAAAGCCACCGTGCAGCTGGAGTCCAGAAGGGTAGCCGTGATTAATATCTTGCATTCCTCATTCGTCTAATCCACAATCTTCACAGAATGACGCTGGCAAACTGGAATATCGTTATCTGTTCGTGCAATTGGATCACTATCCCCGCACAACCATCATCCTTGAGGACAACCGTGCATTTGATCCCGCCCCCGAGCCAGCGTCCGCTGGATCTTCCTTTGGCAACCTAGCCCTGATGTCCAATAGCCGGGATAAGTGAGCGGATCCTTCCGATCCCCTGCTCTCCACTTAAATTTCCTGTACATTTGTTATATTTATTATTTGACTGACAATGAATTTGCATTGGGTAACCAACCACAGCCAGCCTCGAGTCATTCGCCAATCGAGAAGTTGTCCATCTCCAAAATGGCGCCCGATTGGTGTCAGTAGAGCTTTTTCCAGGGTATGATCTCCCAGGAGCGAACGATGTGGCGCCCGAAGAGAAAGTCCTTTAGCTTGTTCATAATGTAAAACGAGATGCCAAAGAAGGAAGCGAAGTACAGCCAAAACTGTCCAAGCCGTTCCCAAATGCTAAGATGATAGCGAGCGGCAACTTGGAGCACGTCCAGCTCCAGGTCAATGATGAGACCTGGTTCCAAGCGAGGCGACGTTTCTCTATAGTATGTCTCCTGAACGGCCAGCTGGAAATAAGCTGGATTCGCCTTGACTTGCGCCAGAAGGATTCCATTTTGAATTGATCTATATTTCCGGTAGTAGAGTTCGTGTCCAAGTGAACCTGGCGAAACTGAGTCTTGATGTTGCGTCCGGGAAATGGACAGGTGAACTCCACGTATTGCTTCAGTTGAAGCTCTCCCTTCAGTTGAATGTGTCCATTTCTGAGGCGAGCGTGGATGGGAAGCTGGAGCTGATGGGCCAGCACGGACGGAGGCGATAGATCGCACTTGTGCTGCAGTTCGGCCTCAAAGAAGACCAACAGATTGAAGCTGACCAATCGCGTGGGCACATCCTGCAGCTCCAGCTGAAAGTGCGCCCGATCTGTGACGCCATCATAGTCCACATCCTCTGTCCAATATCTGGTGGTGGTGCAACTGTTGGTATAACTCGCCATTTGGGCATTGAACTGGCTGAAGCTGCTGCAGGCCACTAGCGATTCCTCCTCCTCGTATTCCCCCTGGTCCGTTGTGCCCACGAATATGTACTCGTAGTTGAACTCCACATTCGGCTGCTCGTACAGGACCCGTGATTCTGATATTCCCGAATAAGGACTCAGCAGGGACACGAGCAGAACGGGCAGCATTACAGAGAGCGCTACGAAAGCCAGGACCAAAAGCGAGGCAAAGGAGCACAGCGAGTTCTTGTACACGATCGCCGTATTCGTCGTGTGCAGCGGAATAAACTTCATCTTGGCTATTTTAAATTAACCTTTTTTGGAGCACCTGCTTGCTTGACACTTGCCACTATGATTGGTTTGCTATGAAAAGTGGTTTTCGTTGCCAGGCAACGTAAAAAAGGAACTTCCACCACTGATTTAAACCTTCTTTTTAAGTATATATTAAGTGAGTATTACGAATATGCGATTTATTTATTTAATTTAATATTTAGTTATTTAGGAATTAAAGCAAAATATATATATATAATTTTCGGGCTTAAGTTTTGCGCCATAACGATGGTATTGCTTTCGATAAGTCGATGTGAATATCGATATGTACGAGGACACATCAGTAAGTCCTTGCGAAGTATCGAAAGTAATGACAGTTTTAAATTCAAAAATATTCATAAAAGGGAAGCTTTCAATAAAATTTGAGGGGTAAAAGTATTGATTATAAAACCGAAATAAACCCAGATATATATAAATAAGTTTCTTAAAAATCCATTCCTACCCCATTTTTCACCTGCATGAATGAATCGCCTCCCAAATCGCTTTATTAGCAACTGGGCCGGTAGTTCCTCCACTTCTCTTAGCTGAGACGAGACTCCAACTCCATTCCCGTCCAAATGCGCATCCGTTCCGGCTTTAAGCCGATACCAAAAAAGTATTGATTGCACATAATTATAGGATTTGGATACGGGCCTTCTTGAAGCTCGCCCAGCCCAACGACTAAAGTGAAAAGTGAGCCTGTAAAGAGGGGCATCCGGGGGAAAAGTGCGAAATTGAAGAACGGAACGCATAACTTGGCCAACATTTGCTCATAATTAAGGCCGCCAACTGGTTTTCGGTTTGGCTGCAGGAGGCTCAAAATGCTTTCGTGTGCACCGCGCAAAAATCGGAAGTAGCAGCTTTGCAGTTAATGCGCTTATTTTAAAGAGTGTTGAAAGCGGAGTACTCAAAAGAAAGAAGAAAATCATACTATATATGAGCATAATTGGACAGGCCTTTCGCCTGAGGAAAATTATGGAATATAATGAGATACTTAATACGATATCTGACCCGATTTTTAGCAGAAAGTTTTCATAGAGCAATAAACTGCAAGGGGGAAATATTCTGGCTTAAATTATTATTTCTTAGTTTCAAGTCCTAATTTGAATATATATATAAATTAGTATTATATGTAAACTAAGAAGTGATAAAATATTTAACATATTCCAGAAATGAACTTGTAATGAAGCCCTTAATCCTCAATTGCCTGTCACCTTTGCAAGTTTCCTGTTTACTTTTGTCCAACCGAAAACTTGTACTTTTGATTGGAGTATTTACCTTCTATTCGTGTCATGTCAGATTGGGTAACAAAGTTTTTCTGATTTGTCTTTTGACTCTTTGCTGTGTGACATGTGTTTTGTGCATATTAAAAATGTGTGGTAAAAATGATGGGCTGCCAGTCGGTGTCAGGAATACCGAAAAATGATGAATAAATAAAAGTGAATCATATTTTGACAGCTATGTCAGCTTTATTTGCGGCTGATCCTCTGACAGTTTTCCCACAATTATTTCTCCTGTTTCAACGACGTAGCATCCTGAATTTAAGTAATCTTCCGCCCGAAAAAAAAAATCAATAACTTTTCTACATTTTCCGTTTCCACATTGCCACGCCATTTTACAAAAGGGCCGAGGCAAAAGAAATGGGCGAAAAGTCTGTATGTAAAAGCCAAGATGGCAGACAAGCAGACAGATAGGGCGGGGGCTATATACGTACATACATACCCATATATACATATATATATATTTAGATGTATACGAACGCAGTTGGAATTCAGCTCACGGCCCCAGGACAATGCCAGCTCTGTGCCCATATATCCTTTTTCAACGAAATTTCAGCTTTCACTCGTTTCGCGTACGTTACCGTGTTGCCACCAAGGAGCTGTTGAAGTGGCAAATTCGCACAGCGCCACCATTCCATTTGCCATTGCTCGGCTGGTTGCAGGTTGAAGGTGGGCTGTTGGGTGGCTCTGGGTGGTTTTGGGCGGTGCTGGGGTCAGAGTGGTGGTGGGTGTGCGCCAGGTGGGCGCTGGCAAAAAGTAGCAGTTTATTAGGCGCACCAAATTAACATAGGACTACTAATGACTGCCACGGCAAACTAACTAGGCGGGCGAAAAGTTGGACTGCGAGGATACGGGCGCAAGGAGGAGCCAGGATGCGGGAATTCGGCTCCATGGCAGTGTCCTGCTAATTAGGTTGTGCAAAAGGTGCTGGGAGGCTGGAAAAATTGTAATTCAGTTGATAAGAAGTAAGTGCCACTCAGCACCTTACATTATCTATGCTGATATTCCAAAAGAAAGTTTTCTTTCAACCACCAAATTAACCATCGGTAAAATAAATGTGATTATTTTTAAATTTTTTTATTGATTTAAGAAACAGTCTAATTACTGAATTTTTACATTGTAAATGCTTACGATTGGTGATTAGTAAAGATCGCGCGCTGAAAAGTATGCTACAAATAAGGTTCAAACTTACTTCGCCAAATAGAAATTGTTGATAATATTGAATATAATTAAAATAATAGAACCATTGTTAGTTTCAGAACTCAAAACAAGCGCGTGAGCCAGTTTATGCCACTCACTCGAGGGTGTTGAGCATTGAATGCCGGTTGAAAGTGATTACAACGCCTGCGCGGACTCACATCCTTTTTGCTCAGTCCAATGCGAATTCCCCGAGCCGACACCCCTTCAACTGGATGCTGGAATGGAAGGCAAAAAGGGGAAATGCTTTCCCTGAAGCTTTCCTCTTGGCTGGCGCCTAGCTCCCCAAGGAAATCAAAGGGAAGCACAACGTATGGGCTACGTTGAGGTTGCTTTAATATTTATGCGGGGTTCATGTCTCTATCTGTGGAAAATTCCCCTTACAACACTCAAGTGGAAAAGTGTTATAGATGTGTACATGTGCGGGGTATTCACTCAAGGAGGCCGCAGGACGAAGGATGGCAAAGAATGGAGGTTGCCGTATGGGGATGCTGTCGAGTTGCTTTGGTGAACTATATTTGACAATCAAGCCGCAAGCATATGTTACCCGATAATTTGCCGAAAGTTTTAATGAAAGACATGGGACTCATTTTTCCTGCCACACTCTCTTTTTATTTGTGTGCGTGTATGTGTGTGTGTGGGTGCAGGAGTTAATGTCCTTTTTGTGTGAGTGCGTACTGCTGCTTGCTCAGTCGCCATTTTGTGCATGTCTGTGTGTGCCAGCATATTTTGATGAGCTCGAGAAAAGCAAGTGTCCTTTTCCGAGAATTTCCGTCTTGCCGTTTGTGGACGTGGGTGGGAGTGTCTGTCCTCGGTTTATGTGTATAATTTCCATTTTATAAATGACTTTTTCCGACGAATTTTCCGACTAGCCGCAGGCCACTGTAATCACGCCATATCTGTTGAAAGTTTACAACTTTTTGCCAGCGTTTTCGGAATACAAATTGCAAGGGTTTAGTTGCTCGAAGTTTTGAGAAAATATTGCGTGTCTAGTTTGGCTTCGATTTGTTAAATAATATTTCACACAATCTCTCTAAGCGTTTGTCCGCTTTATCATCTTAATTATAATTCCCAAAATATTTATAAATTTCTTTTTATTCAAACCTTTGAAAGTATTTAAACATTTCTCAATGGGAAATAAATGAAAGCATAAATAATGCAAAATACCATGAAAACAACAAAGTTTCTGTCATTTCCGCTGTGACAAATCTGTTCAGTTAGCATGATGCTCATTTAAAAAAAAAAAAAAAAGGGCTTTCGGTCACAGCACCGACGTTCAAGTACTCTCAAAAATTAAAATAAACTTGTAGGTGACTATATAGTTATTTTAATAAAAATAATTTTTTTTTTTGAATTTACAACGGCACTGAACAATATAATTTTTCTTTATGAAAACCCAGTGCAATTTACATGGCAAAGGGCATGATAAAAAGAGTCAATTTGAGAACATGGCACACACCCACGAAACTTCGCCACCACATCCCGCTGGGCAGTGGAGCAGACGACTAAAAAGTGGACATGTTCGTGGTGCCCGGAAAGTGGCACGAAAATCGGTGGAAATTTGGGGGCAGGAGGAGACACCATGTCATACAATTTTTCAGTTGTTGCGACTTCCTTGGTCACCGTTGTTGATTTTTTTCGCCCCGCAATGGTAATAAGCGTAAAACTTTGACAGTTTGTTATCCGCATTTGTTCGGTGGCTTGCAGTTTTCATTTGCCAGTTTTTTCCCCCCAGTCTTTATATTTTTTATTTATTTTTTCTGGCTCCCTGCTGCTATTTTTTTGTGCCCCCAGCGAGCACCTGTTAAAGTTGCCGGCGTGACAGCAGCGGCACTTTCTAAACGGCTCGCCCGGGAGCTGCCGCATGATAAGCGGTGTCCACGAATGATCTGCCAGGACCTCGTCCTGTTTTTCTGTTTTTTTTTTTTGTGGGTGTGCTCGGGCAATTAGAACAACAAGAAGCACTTAAACAGATGCATGTTATTTTGCGGTTTTCCCAAACCCATTTTTTCGGCTGCATTTCCGTGTACTGTTCAATACTTTTCTCACCTTTTTCCCTAACGGAACTAAGCGGTTAGGGTTATCTTAACCGTTTTTTCGTTGCGTTTTTTTGGGCCACGCACTTACCACATTCCTTGTGGTAATTATAAATTTAAACATTTAATTGATGGATAACTGCGGTTGGAATAAAAAGTAAAAAGTACGCATGTCGACCACAATTAAGGATCACTTTTGTCAAGTTTATGACATGGAATTAAATGAATTGAACAGTTTTTTAGGGATGGCAAAGAAGTTATTTAAAATATACGTTAACTAAACATACTATTAGTTGTTTTAAATGTTTCGATTAAAGTAAATCTTTGCGGTGACATACAGAAACAGGTAATTTCACTTTGGACAATTATAATGGCCAAAAGTGCTTAGTACGAGAGATTCATCTGCGATACGTGTTCGGGATCTCTTAATCGCCTCGAAAACAACAAGGGCAGCAGCAACAACTCTATATCCTTGGGCCACTATAGCCTTATGCTAGTCCTGCGACATCCATAGTCCGACCAACGAACAGCAATTAAAACGGATTAAAAAGGCAGCAAACTGATTTATGAGCCAAGGAACTCAAATAACGACAATACGACCACTGCGCCCAGAACCACCAACCACCAGCCACCAACCACTGACCACTGACCAAGTGCTCTGGGCATCCGTTTCCTAGTCCGTTTCCCAATCCGGATGCCTGGTGGCTTCCACTCGGACCGCCTCAGTCGAAATTGAAATAATTGCGCAGCGAAGCAATTTAGAAGAATCACTTGCCATTTTCCAATGCGTTCGATGCTGCTCTTGTCTAATTGAAAACATAAGGGAAAGTTGGCGATTCGAACTCGATTTTTGTCGTACTGTGTAGATTATCTCCTCTAGTGGAGTATATTTCTACATATTGCTTAAAAAATCCATTGTTTGTTATGTTTTGAATATAACTTTGAGAGCTTTAAACTGGGCATAGAATTTATAGTATATAATTAGGTTTATGGTATTAAGTAAACAATATATTATACATACTCAAATCACAATATGCCTAAAGCCTGACTTTTCTATCGATATAACCCTTGAAATATGTTTCAAAGCTTAAGATGATTTTATATTTACAGCATCCTTAACCATCTAGTACTCGTAATTCTAGTAATGCCTCTATTACGCGGTATAAATATTAGGCAGAAAAGCGATTGGCTTTCGCCGATTGCGACTTAAAAAGAAAACTCTTTCACTGTTGCTGCTGCTGCAGCTGCTGTTGCTATTGTTGCTGCTGCAATTTGGCGCATGGATCTGGCCAAGCGGAGTCGTTCATGTATTTGGGATTTATAACCGCATATAGCGCACATAAATCCAGCAGCGGCAGCAACAACAAATCGAACTTTATGTGCTGCAATGGCCGCCATATGGCCATGGCATGCCACGCCCCCAAAAACTGGTGGCACTGTCGCCAAAGCTATTGCCACCGTTAGAAATTGCTGCCAGAGATTCGAATAGGAATCGCTTTGCGTTTGGGTTGGGGCTTCGGTGTGGGTGTGTGTGTGTGTGTGTGGGTTTGGGGTTCAAAAGGGCGAGGATTGCTGTGTGTACAACGCTTATAATTGCTTGTTGCTGCTGCTGCTGCTGTTGCTGTTGCACGCATCTCTATCTGCGACACCAGGGGCCGCCCACACTCGGCCAGCGTGCTGTAAAATGTAAAATTCCAAATAAATGGCCACGATGTTGCTGCTGCTGCTGCTGCCACTTAAGCGCCTCCACCATGTGTGTTATGGCCTAAAGTAAATCTTCATTAGATTTGCCAGAGTAACCAAAAGGCTGATGCTGCTGCTGCTGTTGCTGCTGTTGCTGCTGCGGATGCTGATGTTGCAACAGAGCCATAAAAAGCAGCGCAACTGGACATGAGTATTTATGGCCACTTTTGTTGTCATTTTAATTGATTTCAATTTTTGTGCATTGAGCAGCAGCTCCTGGCAGATAAGGATGAGTTGCAAGACGATTGCACAGACGTATGTCTTCTCTATATTGATTCGTTTATGCTGCTAATTTATGTTTCTGAACCCAGATAGTAAATATTTGCATCTGAATATGCGCAGGAGAGCTTTTAAAATTCAATTCATGAATATTTACTTGATGGATACTTGTTTCAAACCCAGTTATTTATTTAACACAGAAGTGGTTGTAAGTTGACTTAATTATGTTATTAATTCCATAAAATTGAATTAAACTGATGAAACCTTTCTCACATTTAATGTAGAAGCCATAAAAGGACGCTGTCCATCTCGTGTTAATCGGCTTGGGCCCACTTTCAACCCATCTGCTCCCTGCCAAACTTTCCCCAAATTGAATTCAACTCGAATTAAATGGAATGTGACCGGAGTGACCAGCGAGTTCAACGTTCAAACTGATCCACAGTAAATGACGGCAGCTGGTGCCACATCGAAGTCTTCAGGGTGCCGAAGTACCACCCTCCTCATCGGTTACCAGCCACTTTACTCCACTTTTTACCACTCATTACCAATTGATGAAGCGCACACGAGAGTGGAGAATCGAAAACTTTATGAAATTTTGTGGTTGCTACCGTTTCTGAAAAATGTCTGCGGTCTGTGCCATTCCCATTTGCTTTCGGCCCATAAAAAGCCCAGCCACATTGGCATACCCAGCCAACCCCTAATTGTTGTGGCCAGTGGACTCATGTAAACCCGGCCATGTACAATGCCAAACCGTCTTGTATATCTTGTATATAGCAGTAAAGTTGTGAAAGAGCAATAAAGATGATTAAAATGTAATTATCCTTAATATTCTGACGAACGAACGAACAACACACACACACAAAAAAGGAAAGAAACTTTCGGGCTGGTTAAATTTTAATTGATGAGCTCCGGGGTTGAACTTTTTCCACCTTTTCAACTTTTTCAACTCCTTCCACTGGGAAAGAAAGGATTGAGGAGGGTTTCTTTTTTTTTTTTGGCTACCGGCAGTTGAGTGCAAATTAATTTGTTTTGAATATTTGCCAAAAACTTTCGCTGGGAACCTTTTTACAGCGATGGGAAAATCTTGAATTGGGTTCATTTCGCTTTATTTTGTGCCCAAAGAACAACTTACACTTGTTACGGCAATTATTGATATTTGTCCTCGGGATTTCCCATTGGGATTTGCGAGCCACATAAAATCAGGGGAGTTTTCCGAATCCACCCTTTTGGGGGTGGCATTTGGTCAACATATTAATCACATATAGGCCCAAAATAAATGTTCCACGAGTGTGTGGCAAATTGATATGTACATGGGGCATATCAATTGCATGGTGTACAATGTGGTTTGATTTTGGTATGGGTGGGAAATTCTTTTCAATTTTCGAGGCTGCAGGTTGAGGGAAAATGACACATGTGCAATAAATTACGTTTTCGCGTACCGTATGAGTCATAGAAAAGCAGTATCTATTCTTTTTTCTGTACAAATTATTTGGTTGATTGAAAATAAATATTTCAAAGTTTTGAAAAATGAATAACTAAATAGTTATAGGTATTCGGCTATAATCTCCCAGCAAGCACAATAAAAATGACTAAATTAAACGTTAACTTGTCCTCGATTATACAAATCATTGTGGTTCAGTTTAGTGCCGCGCCACAAAAGAAATTATAATTCCAAACTTTTCGATTATACGGTTTTATGCTCGAACGGAACCATAAAGGCCAATCAATGAATGTATAATATCCATCAGAAGTGTGGAAACCATTAGGGGCCGCCAGAAGAATGAAATAAATAGTTATGGCCACAGAAATATGTGATAAAATATGCTATATAATTTGGGCTGGCAGAAATATAAAGCCAAGAAATGCGTAAAAAGACACTAAATTGGAAAGTGTGAAGAAAAGTATCAAATAGCTCAAAAAAATAAACATAAAAAGGGCGAACTTCAAGAACTTTGGCCCCGTCAAGTGACCCCTCGCCACTTCGACGATCTGAAGATCTGTAAGAATATAAAAAACGCTACATGAATCCTTCTGCTGCTCGAAATTAAAGCGGCATTGTTCGGTGGAACCACATAATGGACACGAATCGAAGTGGGGAATTTTCCACCCGCTGGGCAGCGCGGCAGGATGTGTGTGGAAATGTGTAGGGGCCGCAAAGAAAATGCCCAAGGAAAATATAACTGAAATGAAATAATAAGCGCTATAGGCATGCTGCCTCATTAGCATTTATGGCGCCTACTTTGAGTTCAGAACTTGAAAAATATAAGACCTAAATAAGTTTTACCTAACTATAATCTATCTTCAAATAGTATGTTTTTTTATTAAAATAGTACATTATTGTATACTATCCATTACACAATTTGTTTATATATCTTACTTTACTCACATATAGGGATTATATTATGATGCATGCATGGGGAAGTTAACCATATAATATGGCACTAATTGATGGAACATCCCACCACCCAAACCACCCACTCCACCCGCACCACCCACTAAATGATGGCTGCGACGTGCCCACGGCGATATCCGATCAATATGCATAATCGGCGTAATCAGTGCGTTGGCACAGGTGAGAGGGTTGGAGGGGGGGGGGGAGACATAGCGATGAGGTGTGTTGCCGTTATAACGGTGTTATGTCGTTAATGTGCAATTGCCATGTTGGCAATACCAATTGCGTTCGCACACTGGCACTTCCACTCGCAATCACGCATCCAGAAGCAGTTGCCTCAAATTGAGGCTGTTAAATTGGTAATGGGGTAATTCCTTACCCAGAAGGTACAGTACGTGCTCGCTAAGAAGCAACGGGGGCGTGACTGTGGAACCATAAGCCATTGCTTATAAGCCTACCGTCTGCGTAATAGTTGTAAATACAGCTGCCATATGGAAGTTAGTTGGCGTATGTTTGGTCCACGATTGAGAATAGCAAATTTAAAATGTTTTAATTAAGTAATATTTAATAACAACCTTAAGCGAATAAGAAGATACTTTAAATAGTATCAAAAGTATATTTACAAAAATAATTGAAGTCTTCTTTTCTTCTTAAGTTGCTTGAGTTTCTTCTGCTTAAGTTGCTTGAGTTTCTTCTGCTTAAGTTGCTTGAGTTTCTTCTGTTTAAGATGCTTAAAAACCCCAAAAATATGATGACTTCTGGGACAGCTTTGTAAACTGGTTTATGTTTCCTACTATTTTCCTTTTGATTTGCAAGGTGTAGTCGCCCACCCACCTGAACTTAGTCCGATGTTGTTGTCTTTCTTACTGCCGGCGACGACATCCAGAAATTCGCGCGCCAATTTAGCACTTGTCATTCGCTTGGCACTCTGCATCGCCCTCATCTTGGGCCTTTTTGGTTTGGGAAAAAAGTAAGAGACGACTGCGATGCGCAGACGTATCATTTTCATTATAAATATGGCACTAGAGAGGGTTGCACTCGGGATGAGCTGGGGTTGGGGGTTGTGGACGGGATTGGGATTGGGATTGGGCTGGATGAGGCAGGAGCGGAAGGTGGAGGTCCCAGGCATAAGCCACGAATTTATGACATTTTGATTTGCGTGAAATTTGCTTTTGGCACGCATGCGTCCTCCACAATCCGTGCCCGTGGGTCCTCCTCATTCGCAGTGACAAAAACAAAAATTTCAAGGTTGAAAAAGATATGGATTTTCATAAATTAATAAACCTATTATTATGTGCGTAGAAATAAAAAATTTAATCAAATGAAGCAGCACCCAAAAGAAGTATGAATTGTATGAATGAAAATGAATTGAGTACTTTACAGCTAAGTAGCATGACTTATGATCTATAAATAAGTGCAAGTAGCAATTATTTTTCCCAGTGCAGTCCACCTCATCCACCTCTGTGTCACGTGCTGCTGCGACTGCTCCCTCGACTGCTGCTGTCGTCGTCGTTATCCTGTTCGTTCTGTGTCACATTAAATGCGCTTAAGGCGCTAAACAAACCCGTCCGGATCGTCCGGATAGTAAGGTTGACTTGGATTCTGGATTCTGTGTTGGCATGGGAGTGAGGAGTGGACCTTGGAGGCCCACCTATGTGTGCGTGCGGTTGCCACATTTAGCGTCATCGTTGGAGGTGCTCATGGCTGGGATTCTCCTTTTTTCCGCTTGCCAATTAAAGCGAAATATGCGCGCATGCGCAGCAGATCCAGATCCAGATCCTGGAGTGCCATCCATGGAGCGGTGTTGGGCATGAGGTGCCGGGACAAAGCCTTGTATGCAACACACCATTTTTTGACATTTTTATGAGCAGGCAGCGCATATATCAAGTTGGAGCAAACAGTGGAGCGGACTCGGCAGTTGGATTCGGTTGGAGCTTCGGGTTTGGGCTTGGGTTTGCACTGAAAATTCCGCACATCAAGTTTTTTGTGTGCACTGCATACCCTTTAAATTCAAACAATTCTTTCGATTTATTAGGTACTTTTATTTTAATTATATCGCTGAATTCCGGTATAAATATATAAAGAAATTTGCAATCTTTATGTTACCTAATTCATTTAAAAATACATTTTACTTAAATTAATTTAAATAATGATAATGCTGTTAACTTGGCGTTATTACTCGTATATATGTTAAAGTTTAGGAAGGCATACAAATTATTTAATTCAATTATTTATTATTTATTATTAAAGAGTGCCAAGTGCTGCGACCAAAACCATTCGCATCTGTATTATTTTCTTGTGTTTATTTTTCCGCGGCGCCCACGTCGAGGTTAAAGAGGCGAGAGGCGCATTTTGCCCGGGGGCGCCAGTTTAGTCCATTTCGCGCCTGCGCAGACAGAGTAACAAAAAAAAAAAAAAAAAGATGGGAAATCCCCTGCCTCCCCACTTACGGAATCCTCCTGCCAAGGGGACATATATCGTGCGAATATTATTTATACGCGTTTCGACCACAAGGCACAAATGAAACGCAAATATTTATCACCATTTCTGTTGTGCGCATGAGCCTGGACCCGAGTCCAAAGCCCAAAGCCCAAAGCCCTACACCCGAACCTCCTCCAATGATATAAGGCATTCCCTACCAATGCCCATCCGCTCACCATTTCCCCCTTAACCAGGTCGAAACAAATTGAACTGTAGGTGGTTGCTGACCGCTTGGCCTCTGCTGTGTTGGCCCTTGTCATCTCCCGTTGTTATTTGGCTCATAAATTTCCTCACCGATTTTTACGCGCTTTTTCGCTCTTGATTTGTATTTGTATTTCAACTTTTGGGGGAGAAAAACTTTCCGGGGCCCTGAATTATTGAACATGGCTGCGATTTATGACCCAGAGAATTTTGTGGCCAGCGAGGGGAAAATGCCTCTGCAATGGTGGTCAAATGGTAGCGCAGAGCCTAACCCCATTGGCTGCAATTTATTTGTTGTTGGTTACGGCCATGTCAAAATATGTGTGATATGCAAAATAATGAGTTGTTGCGGCTTACAGCCCCACCCACATTCAATTTAAAATATTACCTTCATTTCTTGGTGGACATTGATAGGGTTTATAGATAGAATTTAATTATATTTTATTTGCCTTTATTTAAATCAAGTTTATATATTGTAAATATATGAAGCTCCGGAGCGTATCAAAACTAGAGGGCAATTAATCTTTTCTGCTTTCATAACATTACCCTCGCATTCTTAATGCTGACACACATTTTTCGTGTTCCAACCTAACCCCAATTGCCATATAACACATTACCACATAGCCCCGATATCTGATCGAGATTCAAGAAAAATAAAGGAAGATTGCGTGCCTTGACAAACAGATAGGAGCAGAAACGCACGAGAGATACCAATCAGCAGCATGAAAAATCCGAAGAAAACCAAAAATGTTTATTAAAAAATTACGATACATTCCCGGGGCCCTTGATGATGATCTGTAGTATCTGTCCGCCGATCCCAACCCATCCCATCCCATCCGATGCGATCCAATCCCTTCGAGAGGCTGTAGTGCACATTAAATTGTGATGCATCAATAAAATTTGCCTGCAGCAAGTTCCCAAAGCCATGCTACGAAAGTGTTAACTTCGAAATATCTTGCCGCTCTATAATTATGGATGGTTTTTCGGTATAATTGCAGCCGGGCATCGTTTTTGGTTTCTCCATGGCTTGGCTTTGGCTCTCGGCTCTCGGCTCTCGACTTGGTCCAGTCTGGTCTGGTTTTGAGTGTTTCAATCACAGCCGCTGACGAATGGCAGTCGCCGCTGTTGATAGCCCCGACTAAAGGTGCCCCATTCCCTCCACTCCCATCCCATCCAGAACCCAAATCTCTGGCATCCCTAGTTGTGCGTGCATCTGTATCTGTGTCTGTAAATGTATCTGTACCTGTATCTGTGTCTGTGTCTGCATCCATGTCTGGTGCACGGCAGCCGCTTGAAGTAGCGCAAATTCATTTATCTAAAAAACAAGAAAAGAACACCGCTGCCGACACGCCGACCGATTCTAAGGTGTTGGCCGCTGCTTTGGGCCACAAAAAAATCTGAAGGAGACCCAAGTAATTCCGGTAATTTACGAACATATTCCCAAAACACCACACTGACCAAAATAAAATAAAATTTTATTCCACTCCTTACAATGAGCTATCTGTTTCGTTCGTAATGTCTTAAGATATAGCGAATATAATAAATATGTTAAAATGTAGCATTATAAAGTTTGGCATGATTTTGGTTACGATTTTCTGACAGTGTAAAAGCAAACTCCACACCGTTGTCGACGCTTATGAATCATAATCACAATTTCTTCTGGGCCTGGCTGTGTGATGATGATCAATGATCTGAAAAGTGTTTCTTCGCCGGCCAGTTGGAGACTTGGAGCTGGAACTTGGGCTTTATGACGCGGTTTCTGGCCGCCGGCTAAACGTGCGCTCGCCTTAATTTTCAATATGTCTGGACGGCGACGATTCCCCGATTCCCCGATGCCTGATACTCTGATGCCCGATGCCCGATACCCTGATGCCCGTCATCAGAAACCGGCGACTGGGTCAATGCTGATGGCCTTTCGTTTTTATGGCAGACACATAGGCACCTTACGGCCAATTTATCGAGCAAAAACACCAGGCCTTCAGAACCCGAAAAATTCGTGAGCCACTTTGGGAGGGATATGCAGGATATGCGTGTCGCAAAATAATTTAAAAGGGGCGAAGGCAACGGTGTGAGACCAATGGAATTTGCAGGTTTTTTATTAACCAAATTAGAGCTCAGGTAGGAAGTGATATCGGAATTGGGAAGATATTAAAGAAAGACTGTTTTATGAATCAATTAGGCTATAGGTGAAAGGTGATGAGGAGGCAAACTTTAAGATCCTTTAGCGAAATTTTAGAATTATTGGGTATTCTTATAGATTTCTATTATTCAGCCAATTGACTTCCTAATTTAAACGTGAAATTAGCCACTTTGGTACAGCCTCTTAAATTTTCATGGGCTACCAATTTTGTGGCAGCACATACATGCATTCCAGCAACCATTTACGCAATCATTAAGCACGAAGCTAATTTGTGTGCCACAGAATTCAGAGATGTTGGCATGTTGCACGTGTTGGCCAAGACGGAAGACGGAAAGTCAGAGGATGTGGATGTGGAAGGAGCCTGAAATCTGGACACTGGACACTGACAGCTCCAGTCGGCATAAACCCCTTGAATTATGCACAATTATCGGGGCTCCGGAAAGTAGGTGCGATGAGCGCCTGTCCGAGGCCGAGGTGAGCAATAAAATAGCAAAAATAATTGAAATGTAATTTTGTAAGGCTGCGTTGAGGCCTCCGATTGAACCATCTCCATCTCCATTTCCATCGGCGTGTCACTAATTGGAACTGCCTGCGAACACTTCGCCAACACTTGGCGCCCAAAACAATCATGTTTATATACAAACTCTGCAACTAATCAAAATTCCATAAATTCATGCATTTAACGCTGCACTTTTGGCCATATCGAATGCCTTGGTATCCGCATCCACTGGTAGTCCATTGGTAGCATCTATCAATTCGTGTCTTCAAAACATCTCAACAATTCAAAGATCTTCGAAGATGGGAAAAATTGTGCGTGGCAAAATGCGCGTGAAATCGTAATTGCCTTCAGTGAAAATTGTTGTGCAATTATCTCGATTAGTAACGAGTGGAAAATGCTGTTTTTCCTACTCTGTTGATAATGTGTTGAAATGGGGATTTACTGAACAATTGATTGCTTCATGCGATTCGATTTGTGTGCCATCTGAATTAAAGGTCAATCGCTAGATTCACCTTAAAGTTTTTATTGGATTTATTGGATGTAACCTTTTTAAAACGATTTAATAGTTTATTTAACGCTTTGTATCATTATAAGTTAGAAAATGATATATAATGCTTATTTATAAGACGTATTTTCATTTTAATTTCGCATCCCATTCAACATTTCAATGCCAAGATCTCTCAATCAAAGTTTTCATTCGCATATCTTTGTTATTTGACAGATCACAGTTCTGAATGCTCTTGATGGCTCTGCTGATGTCTCGAATCCAGTTTCAATCTTATTTCTATGGCAGACAGAGCAAGTTTTTTAGATTACTTAATTATATATGTAGAACACGGCTAATTTATGTGCGCCCCAATCGGCAATCTTTCCACATATCAAATGGCACAAAAAGACATGTGTTAGCTTTGAAATTGGCCCAAAAAATCAATAAATTTCGCCAGACTTATCTGCATTTTTATTGCATAAATGCCAATCAACGCATTTCGTTCTAAATCGAAGAAGCGACAAAAAAACAACTTGCACTTATTGATTTAAAATTATCAAGCAAATGACATGACAGAGCACAGATATAAAATCCCTCTTATGCAAACTGATAAATACAATAATGAAAACGAGAGAAAAAAGAGACACAGGGCGTTCGAGACAAAAACTGATACAATATCCATAACTCTGCCACTTTACGAGCAATTAATTTATGCGTTGACAATTCTAATGACTCTTGATATATTCTCCCCATCTCTGTGGCCGTAGTTATTGCCTTTCCGATCGGCATTAATATACATACATATGGATTCGAATGCACAGAATGGAGTGTGTTGGCTGCTTGGACCATGGAATCCCGAATCCGAACAAAGCGACAATCAAGCTGCGAATAATCATATAATATTAATAATCATAAAACGTATTGAAATGGGCGCTAGCTAGTTGATTTGATTAAAAGGCCACTCGGGATGCCCAGCGCACCTTCAGATTAGCTCCGATCAGATTATCAAATTCTTGCCCCATGTAATCAGATACTGTGTTATATCTCGGCATATCTGGTGTTTCTGACGAGCTGTTGGCAAACACTTTGGATTTCTGGTCTGTCAACTGGTTTTTGGAGCATTCATGCCGGGTAAATCGAATATTTATTGTGACTACCACAGTGTGTTACAAATGGGAAAATAAACACATTTTACTTGCATTGTCTTGCTTATTTGTATCTCAAATAAATACTTTTCAGGGAAGTACCAATTAGACAAACAAAAGCTATTGGTAATAACTTGAAAACCTGCTTTGAAACTGAACATCTGAATAATTTCTAACTGCACCGGCTGGATTATTCATATTAGCATTAACACAATAATCTTTAATTTTTTGAAAATGCGGCATATGCCGCAGGTGATAAAAGGCCAACAGCCATAAAGACGCACAGAACGGATTTATGATCTCCACTCTTTCTGTGAATAAAATATAATTAAAATCTATTAGCAAGTCTTCGGCGAAAACGATTTAAATGTGGGCATTTTTCGGCTGCCCAAAAGCCAACTTTGTATGAACGGTGCGGAGTGGGTTTTTAATGGGTTTGAAAGCGGTTTTAAAATCAATTTCTGCGAACGCCACTTGGCACAGTTTTAAATCAAGCGAAGCGCCCCAGTTTGACATGTGTGCAACATTGTCGCTTCTTTCAGCCATTTGGGGCAATAAGCAATATGCTATTCCCTTTGTTTTAATGAGAACAGGCAAAAAAGGGGTGCAAAAATTGTTTCATAGCCTGTCATAAATGTCGGCAGCGGGGCCTTTGGCCGGTGCACAATTTCATCTGCCACTTCCGAGGCTCTATACATGTATATACATATATATGCGATCCAGTGCCGCCGCAATTTGCAGCATCTTCATCTTCGGCGAAGGAAGTGGAGAACAGTGGAGCGGTGCTGCGTTATTATGATCTTTTAATAGCCCGCAATTTTCTCACCTCGCAAAGTGTGAATATTATGGTGTAATTGCATCAACGCATCAACTCCTACCAATTTCAGGCTGAGGGCTAAAAAGGCCGCGCCAATTGCCAAAACCTTCCCGAGTCCAGAATCCACAGAATGCCCAGCACCGCCAGCATCCCAACTCATCCCTGGCCCAACTCATCCTGCCGAGAGGAGGACAGGACCAGAGCGATCCAACGCCGCCGGGGCCGGCCCCATCATAACTTCTGTTGGGGCCGCCAAAAGTTGTGGTCTCTCTTCAGCTTGCACTGAAAAAAAAAATATCTTGAAATGATACAAGACGGTGCGAAAAGCGCTCAAGAAATTATCATATCATCATACGAAGTATCTACTTGATCGGAATTTCAATCCATATTTTGAAGTAACCAACTTGTGTTATACATTTGAGCATACATATATTTAAGCTTGTTCGATTTGTTCCCAGTGTACATATGGGTATGATCTGCGCATGTGGGGCGTTGATTGTGGTGCAACTCCTTCTTTTCCGAGCCACTTCGCTGCCATTTGGCCGGGTTTTGTGGATTGCCGACAGGTTCATGTTACCTGATGCGGTGTCGGTGCCTTCTCTTGTCGATCCGCTGCCTTTTATGAAATTATGGCAATAGTGCGTAATTATTTTTTGTGCTCTTAATTTTTGAGAAGATTTTTATTCGGGCCAGCGGGGGGAGGGAGACCATTGAGGTCCGTTTATTGAAATTACTACCTGCATTTATACATTTTTTTGGGCCATAAAGCGGATCAGCAGGTAGTTCGATACTTTGATTAAAATAAATACCAACATTAATGGCAATGATAAAATAATTCGAACTAATTAGTTTAAATGGATATAAAGAGTAACATAAGTAACAAAACATGTTTATAGAAGAACTAGTTATTGCTATCATATTTTTAAGTTATTAAATTATTATATTATTATTAAAATAGTATATTTTCCTTGTAACTGAACATGTTTGGTGCATAATTCACTCCCACACTTGGTTTGAAAGGCTTTTTCCTTACTTGAGAATCCATTCACGATCAGCTTGGAACAACGTCTATATCCAAACCAATTAGAGTCGCATTTTTGCAGCAAGGCAAGTTGCTCTAATTTGCTTACAAGCTCGTGGCTGTTGCTGCTGCCACTTTTCTTGATGTTGCACCTCATGCTGCTGCTGTTGCTGCTGCTGCACGCATTAGGTTCACACCCAACAACATTTTACTTTGCACATTGCACACAAATTGTCGCTGCAGTGCAGCGCTTGTTGCAGGCCCAGAAAAACACGAGTATTCTAGCTGCAACATTTGCTGCTTCTTTCATTTGTTGCTCTTGTTGCTGCCGCTGCTGTTGCTGCTGGTGCTGCATGGGCTGTTGATACCAATTTGATGGCATAATTTCAGCATGCCCTGCGGCCATATAAATTTGTATGTTGCTGTCGTTGCCATCGCCCTGCTGATGTTGCTGCTGCTGCTGCTGCTGCTCCTGCTGCTGATGTCTTCCCTCCTCTGAAGCGGCTGTTGTGTGTCGAAGATGTGGCAAATTTAATGCCAAACAGCGGCGGCAGCCTCGCATCCTGGCCGGGATTTCAATTTTATGCCCAAAAGGTACGTCAACGTGGCCGGGATGGCTGCTTGTCTTGCTTGCAGCACGCCGCATAATTGTCGGTGCTCAGTCGCCTTTTGATACCCATGATGTTCAATGGCTGCAGATGCTCGTTTCGCTTATTGGCTACCCTGCAATTCATTATTAACATACTCGCAATAGGAATTTCTATTATACCAAAGTTTTTCTTGCCAAATTCTGATATGATATTTAATATGCATATATGTATATATAGGTAGAAAATGTTTTAATATTCCTTATTTTGACACCCATGATGGGTTTTCGTTTCACTTATTGGCTACCCTGCAAATAATCATCATTACAGACTCGCCAAAGGAATTGGTTTTTAGTTTTTCTTCCCAAATATAGTTAAAATCATACAATTTATTTTTATAATTTTGTTGGGCTAATTCTAGATTCCTGGGTATCAAACTATTCGACCTGTAGTCTTATCCTTATCCACGGTAATTGCGATTGGATAGAGCAGAGATCGCCTGAGTAACCCATCCGTTCGGCTGGATGGCCACGCTTGATGACCCCCGGAGGTGTTAAAAATTGGAAAATGCAAATGCATAAAAATAATTTATTTCGCTAGTTGCACTTCTAAGTTGGTGCCGCCATCAGCCGCCTTGTCGACGCTGGGATTATTCGGCGGCTCTGGATACAGTAGCTGACACAATTGTCATTTCCGCGGCTCCACTGGCTGCGCGGTGTAATTACAGTCGCGGTGAGAATAATAGGCTTTTTCAGCGCTTTATGCTAAATAAAGTGTTTTGTAGAATTTAAGTATAAGTATAAGTACAAAGAAATACCCTGTTAGGGCTATTGGGTTTAAGGTTTATCTTTTTATTGTTGAATATGAAATAATAAGAGATATAAATTATTTATTAAAACCCTTATAAATAAATCTCAATTAAAGTATATATTTATTTTGACCTAAATTGTACTTGCTGTTGCAGCTTTGGCCGGGTGAAAATCGACTGGAAGATTTATGCCGCCTTGGTGAGGCGTACGGCTACTGGTTTTGTACATGCGCTTTTATTTCCATACCACAAGGGTTTTAATTTCACACCAGACGCCGCTTGCCGCTTGCCAGTTGGCAGTTGGCAGTTTCCAGTTTTGGCCGCTTCCTTGGCTCCTTGTAGTTATGTTGTCTATTATTGGCTGTCAATATAAATGTCAAAACGTGGCTCTTAATGGCCTTTCATAAGGCCGCTCTCGCGAAATCGGGCTGTGGCTAAATTTAATTAAAAATAAGCTGCCTCTTGTGGCCAAGAAAAAGGAAGTGGAATTCAATTACAGCCCAATACTTGGGCATAAACAACCTCAAGGCTTATTAACTGCAATTTCAATTAGCTTTTCCCCAACAATATTTCACCAGTGTGTACATATCCGTTTGTGAGCTCTGCAGATTTATGTGTATGTATACGCTTATTTTTGGGTGTATGGCTACACCCACTCGTGCAAGCAGCGAGATAAACATAAACGCTCTGTTCGATCGTAAAAAACGTAGTAAAGTTGTTGGTAATTTGTAAAAGAGCGCGTCGAAAAGTTTTGCGGCACGAAAATGGTAGCCAAAAAATGTTGTGTTATGTTGTGCCGCCATTTTGTTTGTGGGTGGGCCCAACACACACTTATATACGAGACATGTATAAATGGGTAGGGTGATTCATTGATTTAATTGTGCATAACAAAAGTCACTTAAAAATTAAATGAAAAAAATGAATTAATATACCGATTGTACAGTCGAACTTACTTAATATTCACAAAATGGAGTCAATTACCTTTTTATTTTAAGGAAAATTGCACTAATGATTCAAATGTCCTTTAAAATTTCGAAAGAGGGATTTTAAAGTTTAGGTTTATTATTAAAAATAAAATATATTTTAATTTGTATATTATGGTTTTTAATACACCTTCTTTCATTGGTTCACCCTCGTGCACCACTCAATTTATATAAATATGTTCATCTCGTTTGCTCCTTTTCGGGTGCGGATAGGGTTTTGATAAACTTTTTACACATTATATGGGTAGCATTGTCCCTCCGCCCGGAAACGCTTAACCCCCTTTTTCCGCGGAGTGGGTGTAAAAAAGTTGAAAGCAGACTTAATGGCGCCACTTGCGTTTAAAATTTATTTTATGATGCGCACGCTAAGCCACAGTTGAATTTTAAAATACATCCACATCCTAGGTCCTGGCTTATCCTTAAGGGAACGGGTTCGCTGCTGCCCGAGAGGAAAAACTCTTTCGAAAAAGTTTCGCGCTACTTTTCCGTATGGGGTTGAGAGTGGGCGGAGGAGATGGGGTTTGTTTTTTTGGCAGGGTGGTGCGGAAAATGGCATGTTAGCATGTGCCTTGGCTGTCAAGAACGCTGCGGGGCTTAACGAAAGGATTTATGTATCAACGCTTTAAAATTTGGCTCAGATAACGCGCGTTTAATTGGCTCGGGGAGCGTGTGCAGGCCGGCGAAACTTATCCTGGCTCCTTGCGGGCACCCGGGTTTTTCCCATTCCCCCCCTTTTTTCCACCGACTCTCTGGGGCTCGTATGATTTCCGCATTTTTCCAAACCCCCCAATATGAATTCGGGTGTGTGCTAACTGCGCTAAAATCTTTTTCAAAACTGCGTGTCGCCGCTTATCTCAGTTTTAGAAAATTGAGTGTTGGTCGGTCGGTGTTGGCAGGGAGAAGGCTTAAAATAAGGTTGCTTTCCGGGAATTTTACTATAAAAACTTCCTGATAAAATGTGGATATATACACAATAATAAAGCATTAAATTAGTCTACTGCCTTTTTCCCTACTGTTAACAATTTTTCTGTCATTTTTTCACATGCTCAATATGCTCTTCTTAGCCACACTCTAATCTTCCGCTTGAGCTGCGGCCGTTACGGTCTTTAAACTGATTTTATTGCTTCTGCTCCACAATTATGAAACCCAATTTGGGACAAACGAAAATGATCAACGAAATCAGCATTGTTCAATCAAAATTCCCATCAACGTCGATGTGAAAGGTCTTCACGACCTTCAAAGACTTTGGCAATGGGCAACTTAACACATAATACAGAGCAAAAGTTCTTAAACAAATAAAAATTAGTCTTTCGCCATAATCAAGTCATAATATTGTGAGGAACTGATATAAGCTGCTTAGTCCTAACAAAAGTAGAGTCTCTTGCACAGGTTTATGGCTCTCGAGCACTTTTTCTTGTCCTAATCAGCTTATATACATATATACATGTATATACCTTTTTACCTGAACAAAATAAAGTGTTAATTTGTTTGGAAACCAAATCGTATGCAAACTAAGTTGAGAGATGTTGCGCAAAAAAGTGATCGAATCTCAAAACATGCCAGCCAACATGGAAATACACTTTAACCAGCGATAAAATGCAATAAATTAGAATTTAATTAAACTAAAAGCCGGAGCGATAATTTGACTGTGCCTCAGTTTGGGCCAACTGGGGAATTCTTTGGTCTTTCATAAGCGGGCAGTAAAAATGTCAAAATATTGTGCTCGCCCCAGACCAGAAAAGCTGTCGGGCTGTCAAGCGTATTCGAAACTCAGCTCTCATTGTCATAGACATTCAGAGATTCCCTCAAGCACTGAAAGAAAAAATACAGCCACATTTATAGACAAAATATTATACAGTCGGTTTTTTCATTAAAAGTTGGACATGATTGACATTGAAGCGTGTATTTAAACACGGAGACCAGGGACAATACGGACAGCGGACAAGGTAAGATCGCCTCGGTTAGTGATCCTGATTAAGACTATACGCTTCCTTCCTTCTGTTAATTACTTTTCAACGAATCTAGTATACCCTTTTACTCCTATGGCTTGAAGATGCTGCTGCATTTTTAAGCAAAACTGAAACAGTTGTAATCTTTTTTCTTGGTGTACACATCGGAATAACCAGCTGCCCAGGTGGATCCATTGTTGTGCCCCGCTTCTAACGCCTCACTAAACAACACGAGCTTATGTCCGTAAACCTAATGAACGGATTAACCATCCCCCGTTTCCCGATCGGCAGACCAACCATTTCCCGAGATATTTCATGGTTGGTGCTTTGTGTGAAAGATCTTACATCGGATCAACTGGGGCCGTGTGTGGCAAGGTGATAAACTTTGATATTTTAATGATATTTTCAACAAAACGCTCGTTGCACATAAAAACAGCGCCTCTTTTCCCATTCTTCGATCACTCGCCTGGTGTGGCATTGTGGAAGAATTGTAACTGTACGGCTTAAATCGGTTTTGCTTTATAGCCGCCTAGTGCATCGGTATTGGGAAATACCATGTGGCATTCAACTTATTTTACAGGTGTTTCGTGATTTATGAGCTGTAAAAATCGCAATTTTCAGAGCTGTCACTGATATTTGCCACCATGTGGGATTGATATACGAAAATGCATAGACAGAGTGATTACAATGTATAAAAGGAGTCGAACTGATAGAGATCTAAACAGGATATCTCCAGCAAAATGGTATAATTTAGAAAGTGGGGAAACTTCTATGACAATTTTTTATCATCCATATAATTTTGAACAAGCATCATCGCTTTTAGTCATTTAACGCTAAATTCATGGCCTTTCCTTGTTTTCTGGTATTTATGTAAATTTTTGAAAGAATTTTAAACGTTTTATTGGACCATACGAAATCCAATAGCTTCCCAATCGATCATCTCAAATATCATCTTTCCTCTTATCGAAGTGCCTAACTTGAACGCTCCCAAAAACAATTTGAATATGTTTTTCAATTCCGTGTAACACGAAACTCTTGCCGTTTTTTGTTTTTGTAGTTGTGGAATATCTTTTACAGTAAGAGACTGTTGAGTTTTTCTTCTCAAGTTTTATGGCAATATAAACGCGACGATTAAATCGTGAAAATCAACATTTAAAATCATGTTCGGTTTAATTTCGAATCGAATTAACGTGGATAACGTGGCCAAGTAAACTGGCTGGGCAACGGAGCGTCTATGTGGCATAGGCAGCTATATCAGCTATCCACGGCCATGTCAGACAATCAACTTAACCAAGTTAGTCAACCGGAGTTGGTCATTCCATTCGGCGGCTAATAAAATGCCTGAGTTATCCCACACGAGAGGCAATCGTGCCTCATGGCACATCATTAAAATCAACGTTTACATACGGCAAACATCAATGCAGACAACAAAACTTTTTTAAACTGCAGATAAAAATCAGCAAAGCGGCGCACACACTGCGAAACAAATGTGCAAAAATATTGTATAATTTACATTTAAACGAAAGCGCGAAACACGAACACATCCACATCCACGTTCAAGACTCAAAGAAGGGGTGCTGCTGGCCAAGATTGCCCACTTCCTCCTGAGCAGCAGCTCATTTACAATTCCAATTATGCACAACATTTTCTAATTACACGACGATCAAAATGCTCTGGCGGGGAATGCCTGAGATGCAGTCGGTGCACTGTGAGAAATAGGGGTGTAGTGTGGGAATTTTCAAACTAATTATTAAAGACTGCATTATTGGAAATCAGTTCTCTAGATTTATATTAAATACTTAAGTTAGAGATTAATTAATGTAGTTATTTCGAAAAATGCATTAGACCAGCTCTTAAAAATCCAGTAATTTCTCGTGCTGATTTTCTTTTAACTCAAGTGTATTATTAGTTTTGAGAGCACTGCACCTTTCCGCTAATGTTTTTTGCAGTGCATGCTCTAGAGCACACATATATCAGCGACGTCGTCGCGCTGATTTCATTTGACTACCAAAGGCGTGGGCCGAGTGTCTATGGATATGCCCGCTGGTCATCATCACCTGCCCCCCTCCCCACAGTCCCCCTCCCGTTCCGCCCCCCTTTCGCCAGCTTGGAAGCAAACGCTCCTTAATTATCGTATGGCTTTAATGTGCAGCTAATTGTGTTGCAATCATATTGCCGTATGGTGAGCAGATATTTTAATTGCCCTGCACTTAAATTCAATCATTTTTCTCGCCGCTCGTTTTTGTTGTTTTCATTTTTTTTTTTTGGTTTTTGCATTTGTTCGCTGCATTTTTATTTCAATTTCACATTTTCTCATTTCTGCTGCATTTCTCCGTGCATTTCACATACGCCGTGTGTGCTCGTATATACTATGTGCTGCATGCGGCATATAGTTTTTTTCAACAGCTGTTAAATTAGTTCAACACTTCAGTTGACGGCATGTTCCATTGGCATGACATTCAACTGACAGTTGGTAATCTCTGGCATGTTGGCAATTTCAGACGGAAAAGACGAACGGACCGACGGATGGACGACCGACTGACAGACAAGCAAAATGTGGATGAGATGATGGGCAGGGAAAAGGGGCAGTGGACTTTGCTACTGCGCGACGAGCGTGCACTGGCAGAAAATAATTAAATAATCGCAATTAATTGTTAACTTTGGCTGCATAATTAATGTGGCTGGGCTCGAAATAGAGAGATTATGACGTGGATTGCGGAGTGGAATGTGCACTGCTACACAAAAAGTATAAAATGACTTGAGAGTAATAGGTAAGAAAAAACTTTCGTGATCTTTACAGTTCAGTTTTCCACAAAGGGGAATTGGAATAATTATGAAATCAAAAGAGCTTCCGGAATGAAATCCCGTTTTATCATCAATAATTTATCAAAACAGTTAAATAGTAACTTCGTGCTAAATTAAAATTATGAAATACCCTAAAACCATATTATTAATTCGGCTTTTTGTGAAAGCAACTAGGCACCTGTTCTTCGCAGTGCAACCACTCGCATGCCTCAAGTTCAAGTTGAGTTGCATGCACTGCTGCTGCAAATAAAATTGTTGCACTTAAGCAGTTACAACAGCAACCGACAACCTAGGCAGCCAGGGATTTGGACAAGGGACTCGAGATCTCACTGCATTTTCCTGAGACCCGAGGGCTGCTTGTAAATATGCACGTTGATGTTTTTATTATGATTAGCATAAAGGGCGTGGCCGAGAAATGGGGCGGTGCAGCTATCTGCGGATTATCGAGCCATTTAACCAAATACAATTATCGCACGGCAAGCTCCTTTCTCGCTTATTTTCGAATTTTGATTCTGGGATTTGTGAATTCAAGACTGCGTGGGTGGAGTGCCCCACGTTGTGGCAATGTTCGATGCCCCAGCGATGACGATGCCCCAGACGCAGCGACGACGTTTCGGGTACAGTGAAAACCACCTGCTGTGCGCTGGACACAGGACCCAATAATCAGTTAAATGGCCGCGAACGGGAGACGGACAGCATTTGGCCACAATGAACACGCCATAAAGCAAAAGTCAAACAAAAAATTAATAAAAGCGAACACGGACCCCAGCAGTCTGTGTCCAAGTTCTCAGTTCTTCTCGGTCTCGGGACTTGCAGTTGGCCTTTTTGCATGTCGAACGATCGATCAAAATATAAACGAGGGTATGCAAATGTTAGGGGTCTCACCAGCCAACTACACTCGAAGAAAAAAGGTCTTGCTCTTTCCCACGAATTTTATGTTTACAAACAAGATATATCAAGGCATGCAAATGACTCCGAAATTATGCAGTGAATAATGCTACCCCATGTGTATTATGGTTTCTACTGTGCTAGAAAAGCCATACTTATATACATAGCATACTGTTTTTTTTGCAGTGGAGTCCTTAATTTTCTTCGATGAGGTTCAGTTGCAAAGCTGCTTATACGCATCCTTACGAATTCGCCTATAAAACGGAGAAACATCCACAAATACCTTGGGCATTAAAAGCGCATATAAAACTGTCAAATGGTTTTGTGCCGTTCGAAAATTATGAGCCTTCATTAGCGTACAGCTTGTATGCAGTTTGTTAAGTGAAATTGAAAACACCACTCGCTTACCTGGGATTCGGCCATCGCAGGTCCTCTGGATATTTGGCCTTAACACTCAGGTTTTTTTCGGTCCTGCTGTGCTGACCATTTTTTGGGGTCTAACGCATGTGTTGACAGCTTATTAATGTTGCGCCATAAATCGAGCCGAAAGTTACAGACGACGAACCGAATTTTCGTTTCGCAACATTGTAGATACGGGTAAGATTGGATCATGGAATTTTAGGTATGTCAAATACATTTATTATGTTTTAAGATTTCCAAAATCTAAAGTTATATGAGCCACTTCATATGGTGCTCATTCTATATTTACAGTAGCATTTTGTTGCTTGGTCAGTTTACACAGAGTCGGAGTTTCATAATCCCAGCGATCAACAAAATGCTTTGAAGTGCAGTTAGCTCATTTCAAGCATAAACTGGGTGGTCTCCCAAGCAAATGCGAAATTTGTTTTGCAAAATTGCGAAAATCCGCACCACTCCCCCTTTTTTTCCACAAAACTCACATCGCAAACTTGCCACGAGAGCCTGTAATGCTGTCAAATCTGACAGTTATAATTGCCCCATCATAATGCTGCGTCATGTCTATGACAATTTAATTGTGGCTAGGAAAGCTCGCAATTACATGTCGAGCGGTAGAATGTGTGGTGCCGTGCACTGAAAATGGGGGGAAAAATAATAACAAAAAATTAATATGTAATTGAAAGCAAAAATTTGCATTCCGCAGCAGCGACTGACGGCCTTACCACCCAATTAAAATTGTTCACACTTTCGCATAATTATTGCTCAAATAGAGTACTTTTCATCTTGCCGGTCGCGTCTGCATTGTCTTGGCCCCAAATCCTGGCCCTCAAAGTGCAAATTTGTCACAAGTGCTACTTCTGCGAAGGTCTCCCCTTATTATGTGGCTAATTATGATTTTTAACGAAAACAGACAGCCGTTTGACAGAAATGGGCGGTCGCGCCTGACAATATTTACGCATATGACAAATAAAAATGTTGCAAAAATGCCAAACAAAACAAAAATGCAATGTAAGAAGAAAATTGCACTGAAAATAAAAGGGGAAGAGTGGAAAAGCAGGCCGCCTTTGCCTTTGACTGACAGCCAAAGTGTTGCTTGCCATTGGGCAGGCAAAAACTGTCATCTGTCAATTTGACAGTTTAACTAGGTAATTAGTATGTGTGTGTCAGGAGTGTGTATGTGTGTGTGTGGCGACTAGAAGCGCGTCTGTCAGTGGGCAATGAAGCAAGCCACTTGAGCCTGCCACTGATTCTTGGAGGCCCCAAAGTGCACTGCAAGAAACAAAAGTTTAACTAAAGTATTTTACATTTTTCTACTAAACATTTTGTGCTTCACTCGATTAGCTTAGTACTAGTACTTAGGGAACATTAATTTTATATACAACACTGATCTTTTCTCTTTTATTCCGGCATTGGGGAAGGCAGTTCTTTCCGCGCAGTGTATTTTCCGGCTGACTGCTGAGACAGCCACCGTTTCCCGGGCAGTCTCACAGAGTCTCGGCCTCCGCCAGGGCGAAATGTCTCTCTTCCGCTTGTAATTCATCATTTGACATGGGGCTGACTGCGACTGCACTCGGCGCTGAATGCAGTGTAAAGTGATATGCGACTGCGATGATCTGCAGGCGCGTACTTCCTGCTGCCCGACTGCAGAGCACTTCAGCTTTTGCAGCGACTGCTGCAACTAGCTACTGCAGCTACTGCAGCAATTACTGCAGTTTTAAGTGCTTGACTGCCAACTTCATTGCAGCGCATCGTCATCGTCGCGTTTGTCATTCGCATTGAAATGGAACCAAACAGACGAGTTCGCAAATAAATCATCTTGCCAGGGCCTCCAGTTCGCCCATTCTGCATCCTCTGCTCTACTTTATGGCCACTTTTCCACCGCTTTTGCTTCGCTTTTCCCCCTCTACTCGTATTTATTTGTCTTTTGGGCGTTTCGTGTGGCTTGCAATGTGGCGGAAAATGATGTTGTATGGGGATATTCTACACTGCTGATCGCTATGCAAACACTTGCGAATGAGGACTTCTTGAAATGTAGCTCTGCAAAACTATGGGTTTGTGTGTTGCCAAATAGTTGTGTAAAATTTGGTATTACAAGACAGTTTTCAAAGGCTTTCAGCTCGAATGAAATTGCTTTCAAGATCTGGAATCCACCTTGACCAGTCGCCACATCTCCGTTTTTCTGCCCCTTGATAGGTATTAATCTTCGTGGCAAGTGCAGTTCGCTGCTTAAACTGGACCAGAATGAACGGCCAATTCATTTAACAGTTAATTAACCAAGTGGCTTATGGCTAGAATACAGACGGGATCTACACAGATCCACATACATATATCCGTGTGCAGCCCATCAACTTGCCAGGCGAGACTTAATGAACTGTCTTTAACTATCATTTCGTATGCTTGCAGCAACCGCAGCAACAGCAGCAGCAGCAGGCACATCATTATTAAAATCACCGGTAATCAAGTTCAAACGTCAAAAAAAAGAACACAAGAAGGGAAAGGAAAGAGGGGCAGACAAAATAAGTAAAACTAGTATAAAACTAGAACAGGCTGCGGCGATCAAAACAACATCGAAACCGATTTAAAATCGATTAACCTGTTTCTCTGTGGCACTTCATAAGCCAAGTGGCCGCCGAAAAACGTGTGCGGCAGCAGCATCAACACGCAGCAGCAGCAGCAACAGGTTGATTTACGGCAAATTCTCACATGTCAGACAGCAACAGCAACAACACCCGAGTTTAATGCGGCTGCAGCTAAAGGAAAAAAATCTAAAAATTAAAAAAAAAAACGAAAGAAGAGTGAAGAACACAGAAATGTTGCCGCTGTGGATGCCGCCTCTTTTATGCCGACAGAACGTTCAACAACGAACACGCCCACAACGGCGAAAGGTAAAGGGTAGCAGATACGCCAGCAACCTGAGCAAGGTGAGAAAATGTTTGATTAGAATTTGGGGTCGAACAAGATAAGGCACAGTTCCCAGATCGCGGAGGTAAGGAATTTGTGCACTTTGTATACCTACAGCATACAAATGCCTAATGATTGTTCAGATATATATCGCATTTAATTTGGCATTGGGATAAATTAACTTTGAGCTTGGTTTATTGTGAAGATATCTGAATTTTATATATCTATATACGCTTAATATTACTTTCATGGTACGGTTTTTAATCTTATTTGCCTCTGTTTGCCTTTCATATGCTTAGCACGTGGAAGGCCCTTTGTTTTCGTAAAAAACCCGCATTTAACCCTACTTTATTCCCCTGCCGAGCTAATCTCAATTTCACGCCCAATACTTTAAAAGTGAAATTTTAATTTATTTAGCGGAACAATTTTATAAATTGCTCTCATTGCAGTCGGAACAGGGATAAGGGACAAGGGGTTGTATCTATGGATATGGAGGAACCCGGTAAGGGTTGTTAATCCAGCGTAACTCTGCCGTTGTTGTTGCTGCCACGAGTGCCAAGTTGTGATATTTCGCACATTTTACCCCCTCGATTCGCACTGGGTTCTCTTTGGGTAGTTGACTTCTTTGTGAGGAGGGTTTTCTCGGCCGGCCGGAAAAGGGGCGGTGAACTTTTCCACCATTGGGGTTGACTTAATCAGCGGAGCTTTGTTGCTGTTTTGGCCCAAGTTGACAGTTGATTTTCGTTGTTATCTATGGTCTCATTAACGGGGTAAATCGCCATACATGCTTCAATGACTCTTGACTTTGTTGTTACTTTTGGCCGCTAAAATCAGTCAGGTTTGAAATCAGTTTCAGTAGGACAAGCCTAGAAAGGCGGGAACCGGGTCACGAATCAAATGGGGAAATGATTTAAACTTGGGCTAACTTTAAAGTATTCAGCGGGGGAAGTTTGTGTTATACTCGAAGAAATCGTATTACAAGTGTGCAAACGTGATTTGGATTTCAAAAAGTAGCATGGCTTATTTATCTGTGACAGTCATGTGTGGATATTTATTGAAGGGAGGCTTTCAAAGGCTCACTTTCTTCTGAGAAACATAAGATATTGTCATGCTTATTGGTTTATCTTTATCCATATTCCTTGTTCTGCAGTTTGCTATCATTGCAGCTTTGAGGGTCCAATGAACTCGGACATCTGATGACATATGTCCCGGCAGTTTTGCGAAAATTTTAATAATTTAGTTTTAATGTGTCTTTTGTGTCTTGTGTGTGTGTGTGCAAATAATGCAATAAATCGACGACACGCAAATGGCTCATTAGCCGTGCTGGTGCCGATGGGCTGGCGAAGGGGGAGTGCCCCTAACGCCGTGTGGCAATTAATAAACTTTACAGCTCATTATTAAGCATTATTGTCTTTCAACATCGCCACATCGCCACATAGACACAGAAACTCGACCAATGCCGGCCCATCCTGCCCCACACGGTTGGTAATTGCCGCACAAGCAGCGGCCCATATTAGTCGCAGTCATAACTCATTCCGGCCCATCTTCGCATCAATTAAAAGAGTAACATGTCCGCTATCACCTCTCCATCTGTGATGATGAGTAAATTGCATGCACCTCGATAACGCTTCAGTTGTCAATGCAATCCCGAAACCGCCAAGTTACTGCAGACATCAGTCCTAGTATACGAGTTAGTCGCGAATTCTTGAGACAGACAATGGTCTGTGGGATTGTGTGCGAACAGGCGGCTGCTTTCATCACTTGGATATGTGATGTTCTTTCAGGTTTTTACTAGGCCTCGACATGCAAACATAATTTAAGGGAATATTTAAGGCGCTCACTTTAATCTCTATAAAAGCGAAAGGAAGTTGTAAGTTGTACTCTTACACAAAAGGTGTTTTCCACAGTGGCTTAATTAAAACTACATTTTTTAGTTTTATTTTAGTAATCACATTAACACCACCATGCAGCAAGACAATAGTTCCTTTCAAACTCTGCCCATATGCAAACAGCATTTCACCCCATCACCGAATAGAATGGCATTTAAATTTTGAACAATTCCTACAATTTATGCAGACATATGTTGGCATTGTCTCGTTGCTCTTTTCGTGTTAACACTTTGTAATTTCCCCGTGCGGAATCAGTGAGCCGGAATCTTGTCAAGTGAAAGGTTCACGGAGTAGGCCATAAATCAATCCACCAGTCTCTGCACTAGACTTGTATAAATTTAAATTGAGTGACAAAACAAGGCGAGCTAACTTGTTTGCGATTAAATGATGTGTAAAATTGAACCGTTAAACATGTCCGTAGGGAGCATGTCCTTATAGAGGGGTGTGTGTCCTGTTTCTCCTTATTTTTTTGTTCCTATATCACAGCCTCTTGATGTATGCAAATTGCTACGAGACTACTGCTCCCCGGCTGCCTGATAAAATATTTGCCGTGTCCATCTGCTGTCATATTAAAACTTAACAAACACTTGGCCAGCCCAAATGCTTTTGACACATTTGGTAATTGTCATTTACGGACACAAAGCCGGGCAGAGAGGCCACAGCCACATCCGAGTTGATTTGCTAATTGCTGAATATGTCTCCAGATAATCAATGTTTAAAATTTGACACTCTGTACCAGCACGAGTCCAAGTCCAAGTCGGAGATGAAACAGTTTTACCAAAATTGACACGACATTTACCTGAAACCGAGAGGCCGAACAGGATGGGCCTTCTATGTAAGCGCACACTGAGGAAAATCAAGGGATATATGAGTTCATATGCAGATCTATATAGTGTATATATGTTTCTTAATTTTACAGGTATTTTTCGTTAGTGTTACTCGTTACCCTTTTTGGTCAGCTGCTCATTTGGTGACCACAGCGTGTCGTGCGCTAACAAGCCAGCCTGTCCCCATTCCTGAAGTCCTAAAGTCCTGGAGTCCTCCTGTCCAGTCCTGTCCTGTCCATGGCATCGTGTGTCCTCCTGCGAATGTGTTACTTTTGGGCTGTCTTGAGCAGTTATTGTTATTACAATTGACGTGTCGCAGAGGAGCAGCAGTCGAACCCTCCGTCCATCCGTCACTCATTTTGCGGTTGTGGAGCGTCTGCTGCTCGTACCTCTAAGCCACTAAGCTTTTGCGGTTGCCAATTCGCATTTTTACTACTCATAATTAAAAGCACATTAATTAGTGGCCGAGCACTGCCAACTGCTTGTGTGCAGCGCCTTTGTAGTCTCGGCATCCCATTTGGTGTCGATAGAGAAGCGTTGATGTGTCAACCAAAGGAGCAACAGCGAAGTGCCACCCTCTTTGATCTTTTTATATGGCTGCAATGTGGGGGAAAAATGAAAAGCAAATAAAGTGTAGATAGGAATGCAGTTTTGGGGGTATAAAAATGGACTCATTGCGCTACATTTCGCAGAAATGGCAGAAATCTCAAGACATTTTAAAGATATTTAGTATTAAAAGAATTGATAGCATGCTAACTGTTATTTTAATATTAAACAAAATGTAGGACAATTTCATTTGATACGATAGTGGATAGCTTAGGAGTATATAATTTCAGCAAGGCTTTAATTTGACTATTTTGTTCTGCTGATTTATTACAGGGGCTTTCGAAAGTCGCGCAAAACCCGCCATTTGAAATCTCTATCCGCAGCCAGAGGAGCCCACAAAACGCACTGACTAATGCGCGACGATTAGAAGCTGAGCCAAATATATGACCGCACATATATACATATATATATATATATATAGTCTATATAGAATCAAGACGGCTCACCCACACAGAGAGGCGGCAAAATCTCTTTGCAAAATGTCGCCGACGACATTTTATTTCGCCAGATTTTCTCGACTAATTTTTCATTTTCTTGCCCGCAAATGCGAGTACAGCAAGCGTAGAAAATGCTAAAAAATGGGGAAATGGGGAAAAGAGTAAGCAAAGATATAAGAAGCCATGTATCCGATATATACACTTATTTATGCAGAAGACTCGAGTGCAGTTGGCAGGCAGCACAAGGCACAATTAATCACGGCCACCGGGCAGAGCAGAAAAAAGGGGTGAAGCCGCAGCAATGTGACAAAAATGTCGCTTGATTTTGTCTTAATTAACGCCAAACGCTTCAATAGCGATAAAATATGCCCCAGCCGAAGGCTCCCCAACTCCAATTAATGCCCTGCAGCCCGGCCCCATCAGTCAACGCTCCTCCGCGTGTTTTTTGTATTTGGCTGACTTGGCTTTGCGAAATTCACGCATCATTCGCACATTTGGTGGCAGACACACCGAAGAGTTGCAAGACCCAGAGCCGCAAAAGTGTTTAATTGGACCACACAGAGTTGGCCCAGAGCGGTGACCAGTTCCACTGTATTTAGATACAGTGGGGCTTTTTTTGGTGAATTTTCAGGGCTGAAAAGGAAGTTGAAAGGAAGTATAAATATTCCATGGTATATCATATGTGGGTGAAATGTTTAAGATATTAGCATGATAAATCTCTTTTTAAAGAGCAGTTTAGTTCAGATTAAATGATTAGTTGAAGTTGATAAGAAATGAACTATTCCATGGTATATAAAATGTTGTTTAATTGTTAATTATATTAGCATAAAATCCCTCCTATTTAAAGAGCATTTTAGTAGATATTCAATGAGTTGTGATAGTATTGCATACCAATAGTTGAATTTACATAGCTACGATATGAATGACTACCAATTTTTATTGTCATATTTCAGAATTATAATATTGCACATCACCCCTTTTCGGTTTTTGTGCAAATCTCTCATTTTTTTGGCAACTCAGATGCGTCGCCATTTAAAACATTTGTCTTATTTTGCGCTGACAACTGGGGAAGCTGCTTAACTTTGGAGCGCGGTGTAGGTGTCTGCCGCTTCGGGCTGCCGCATCTTTGGGGGTCTTAAAGGTCGTTGAACCACCGAGTGGCAAGTGGTTCAGTGGCTACTGTCAGATCGGTTATTTATATTTATAAAGCGCCTTTGTAATACTGTTTGATCGGCGGCCATAATTAGCATACCACAAAGTGCAATTTAAATTGTCGCATACAATGTAAGCGGCATTTGAAAGTGGTCTAAATACAAAATTATACAGGAATTTCTGAGAGTACACAGAGAAAACGGAATCAAACTAAAAATGTGATCAAAAATGGAAATAACAAATTGAAATGCAAGTGAGAATAATGGTTGGAGATACTAATACTCCCGCTAAATCAAGGTTTTAAAGCAAGTTGGAATGTTGCAATATAGCACCGAATTGCAGTGTATGACAACACTGTGTATTGAAAGTCGTGCTGTCGAAAACGATCAGCAAACACACTTGTCACCTTCGACATCGACTTCTATTTCCATTTCCATCGCCATGCATAACTTACCTTTTGAGAGGTATTAATGAAGCTGTCAGTCAGCCAATAGCCAATAATCCGATCGTCCAGAGTGAAAGGCAACTTTCAAGAAGCGTTTCGATTCTGTAGGGCCCAAAGGAACCACATCTGACTCATCTACGACTATCCCCCACAATTTCTATACAGAATTTCATAATCGAGGCATTCATCGATCATTCGGAGCGGGCACGTCATAATTCGCTAGAAAAGTAGGGGCATAATAATAAAAAGAAAAAAACCAACTCGAATCATGTTCAACTGTCGCTGGCTCTGAATTGTGGCAGACAATAGCCGCATTAGACTCCCACCGGATCGTGACTGCACATTGTTTATAAGGTGTGAAAATATTTAAGACTTTACATGAAAACGTTTGCCTACAAAACTGTTGATCGTTGAAAATTATGATTGATGACCGCGCGATTGAATGCGCAACAATTGATTTGAGCGAAACAACTTGTCGTCCTTTCAAATGGATTTTCCTTTATCTTTTACGTACACAATTTTTATGACCATGCCACTTCTCTGAAGTTATCATAAAATAATTGCCTCAAGTTTATGGCTCGCATAGATTTATGAATTTTTCGGCGTCCAATCGATCAGCGTTTGTCAGCTGCCCATGTGGGTGGCTTACTTTTTGGACCCACTGTAATAGCCATTGTGTCTGCGTGTGGGTTAGCCGCGGGCCAAAAGTATCAGGTTTTTATAGCCATAAAATGTTAGGCTTCAACGGCGATAGTCTGGAAGCTGGTAAAGCCAAATGTCACTTGTAAATAGTAGGGCACAATTTGTTTTATTTATGAGAAGTATTACAATAACGATATGTAATAAAGTATATGTGCTAAATTTATATAAAAGTAACTAAAGAATAGATTTTTTTATTAACTCTGTCTCAAAGAGTATCTTACATTTCAGCCAACATTTTCAGTTTCTCTTTCTAGTTTCAGCGCGATTCTGTCCGCTGTATTTCCATTTTTATTTGTGGGACACACCTTTCACTTGAGCTTGGCCTACGCACGAAATATTTGGTGTGTAGATTTTGTTTGTTGATTGCCGATATCTTAAAAGACTTGTCAATCAACACAGTTGACAAGGTTTTCGATCGGTTAATTAAGAGTTATGATCGAAGAAACGCGCATAAATTGTGCCCCACGTTGGGCTACCGATCATGGGGCTAAACTGCCATGAATATCGGTAGATATATATGCAGATAACAATGCCCGGACTTTGGCAACGCCTTGGCCTCCAAGTGGCTCCCACTTGTCAAAAGCTAAACTGACTTCCAGGCCGACTTTTTGCTGGGAGTTTACTTGAATTGTTCGGCTTTTAGCACCCCAAAGCAAAATGAACACGTTACAGCCGCACTCACTTCGCATGCAAAAGTGCAAGTTGCCACAGCTCGGTTCAAAATAGTAGTGTTCAATGACTGAATTAAGAAATAAAATTATTTCTTTGCTAATGGGCAATGCATAGGGATTGCTGTTTGCGGTTTACATGTATGTGGCATTACTCGTTTTTAGTTTTATTTTAATGTTATATTTTTAAAGTCTTCTCTCCTAAAATGTTTATTACATCTGTGTGTCCATCTCCTGACATGGCACTCGGCTTTTATCGAGCAGCACAAATTGAGTTTATTGCGCCGCCGCCTTATTGCTGGCAAATTACAGGTCGGCGCTTTTAACTTTGTGGCAGGATACACTGCAACTGCAACACAAAGGGTGCTACTAATGAGCAGGGCCAAGAAATGTTATACTACTGAGTTTACACACGATTCCATTCACATTTCTGAAGAATATTTGTACGTGGAAGAAATCTGAGAGTTCCGGGATAAGCTCGCAAAAAATCTGGAATATTTTCTAATTGATTTATCTTACACATACTAGTCGTGTAAACCTGTCTTATGATACCTTTGGCATCTCTCCAATTCTCTGGCTTTTGCTTTGAGAAATGCTCTTAATTTTTTCTCACCTCGTTGCATTATTTAACGCAAATTAAAATAATTTGCGGTTCCGTTTCAGCGCGGCCGCTGCCCCAAGAAAAAAAAAAGAAGAAAGATATATGGTAAAAAAACAACGGAAAAACACAACAATCCATCTCTTGCGCGTGGAACAGGTTCAGACTTCAGATCGACTTGGACTCAAGTGCGACAGTCCAACAAATTCAAGTGCAGCACGCATATGAAGCCGAAGAAAAGGCCGAGAGAGAAAAATGGGAAAAGATATTGCAATTTACATTTGCTGCAATTATGAAAATGAATTGGAAACTTGAGGCAGCAGCAGCAGAAGTTGCAGCAGAAGTTGCAACAATGCACCAGCGACTTCAATGTCGGCTGGTCACCTTATAAATTGAAAGCAAATGCAGCAACATTTACTCTTAATACACTTTCCGATTGGGGTTTGAAATAAAATTGCTCTGATAATGTTACTTAAATAATATTGCTGTTTATAAAATATTAAAAGGAAATGTTGCTTATGTTTTAATGTGCAACTTAAATAATGCAAATATTAATCTAAGAATAATTGAATGCAATAAACCATTTAAGTGAAATGTGGTTGTAAGTGACTGTAATTGGCTAACCTTGAAATGCCAAAGTGAATTTTCCGTATGGATGAAATTTAAGATTCTAAATGAAGTGATGCATTTGATTGATGGAGTGCTGATGGATGATTTGTAGTTTAATATGTAAATGAAAAGTATAATTACTTAAAAAAGCATAAAGAATGTGTACATTATTTTACCTTCAATTTGCAGAGTAACCAAATGGTGATCCTCTTTCTTATAAATTTCTCATTACATTTTGAGCACTTTTTGCTTCCTTCTGGCTGTCTCTTTGTTTGCCGTTTGCTGCTTCCGCACTTATTATGACAGGTGACAACACTTGAGGCGCGCCAAGAAGGAAATGAATGTGTCGTTGTTGCCGCGATGCCTCTGCATCCTACCTACCCTTTACACGGTATGCGATGTGTGTACGAGTATACTATATTGTGCATATGGATGCCTGACTGACGACTGGCTTAACACTAGGGGTGTATTATCCACTAAGTTGTTTTTAAAAGCAAGACAAGCCATAATTTCTTTCTTACTGCGAACTGGCGGCAACTGGCGAGGCAAAACTTGTTAACTGCTTTTGGCATGCAAATGAGACATTAGTCAAACGCAGTGGCCCATCAGCCTGGTCCGCTGAATATCGCTCCATATACATATATACACGTTATATACGTACATAACAACAAAGAGCTAACCCTTTCGACGGGGGGCCATAAACAAATAAACACATTTAACCCCTTTTGGGGTTCAGCAGGTCCTGCAGGACATACCACACCATACAATAGCATAGCGTACTATACAATAGCATTCCCATTCCCACCTGCCAACGCACATGGCTTAGACAAAGGCATTAACAAATTTACTCCTATTCCGTTAATAGTTTGGCGCCCTGGCACCCAGCACATATTTTCATGTTTTCCTCACGTTTTTTACGACACAAAAGGCTTGGAGTTATGCTTTCCACCTTTGATGTTTATTTGTTTGCCTCCCTGGCGAACTGGCGGCGAATTGCATGTCAGTCAATCCAGGGTAATGCCTAATAGACTGCATTGTTGATAAGAAACTACCATATAACACAAATCAACACTTGGAAAAGTGTTTTGCCCCCCCTCCCCCTTTGCAGCCCGCTGCCCATTTCCATTTCAGCCGCGCTGACAGAAAATCAATTGCAGCCCGTAGTTGGAAAATTCATCCAACATATTTTCTTGTTGACAGCAATTTAATATTATCGCAAAGTTATTTTCTGCACGGACCTCAAGTAGCATATTCCATATGAACATGCAAGGATTGAAGGGGATTGGACAGCAGTGCGTGTTCGGGTTTTGGGATTGGAGTAGTCGATATACATATATGCTGGGAAATATATCTTGGAATGGTAGTTTAAAAAAATTTTTTTTATCACAAATCATATAATAAGGGCATAATCTTAAAGCCACTTGATAGGCGGCTTAGAAGATACTTAGATCTTTTCATACAGTATTTCGTACAAAACATCCATTTTATAGTTCCATTCTTTGGCTTCTTAAGGTAAGGATTGCTTCAGTGCCTTGTGACTCATAAACCACAACACGCAGTCAATCATTGCTGCCACACAGCAATCGGAATCTCGGTCCGCAAACAGGATTCCACTTATCATAAACAAGATGGCGCCACGTGTGGTCCTTCTTACGACCATCAGCAGCGAATGGCTCTAAATCAAAAAATGTAAACAAGTGCAAAAATATCAATAAAGAATGCGGGCGCGGGAGTTCGAGGATTGGGGCACGAGGATCCGGACTCAGCATGCTGTACATTTAATTTTCAACTTTTGACATATTTATGATAACTTGGGTCATTTACGTGCAACCTTTGTCTGGTTGCGCAGCCCCAGAATTTCGAATGCAACGCGAACGGAGAAGACGATGCCAGGTGGAAGAAGTCACATGGGCATGCGTGGCAACAGCACTGAGGAAAATGGGGAAAACCTAACAATTTAATTTTAAAACTTAAAATTGAATACTTACTCATAAATGTATTTCACCTATCGATAACAATGTACTAAACTAAGAAGGTATTTATTTGCAAATTGTTTTGATACTTTTATCTTTAAAGTTGCATCATTTTTTCCCAGTGCCCCACTTGATGGAGGGCAAGCTCAGGCAGACATTCAGTCAGCCTGCCGGCAGGACATCGTTTAATTGCGAACAAGTTTTTTAACACGATGTCGGACAACCTCCGCGCCTTGTTTGCATAAGAATCAAGTGGAGTGCAACATGTTCGTTGCCAGCTGAACTCGTTTCGAATCGCACGATTATCCTTATCCCCTTTTGGGATCCGTACAGTCCTCCATGGACTGATAATGAGTCCTAACCACTTGCCATATTGATCGCAGCTGCCCTCGAGCGGCGGCACACAATTCGCTTCGAGTGGCGATCTTGGAGCGGTGATAACGCGCTGAAAGCCACACCAAAAATTAATTAATTTATGAGTCCGTCATCCGACGGCACACACTGAATGCTGAGAAATGCCGCGCTGATGAGCATAAAATTGCCACGCCAGAGTGCCACAATGCCAGAATGCCAGAATACTGCACATTGCTAACCCACATTTCGCATGTGGCATGGACACCATAAATTCCCCTGCAAATGTTGATGCTAATGAGCGACACGCTAACTGGGCCAGCTCAACAATTGCCGTGGAGCCGAGCCACGTCGAGCCGAGTTGGCCCAGAGTACTGCCGACCAGGCCAGGATATGCATAGTCGAGTGCTCTATCCACAGATGCACAGTGGACAATATCGGAGTAAATCTAGGAAATGTGCTTATCATAGCACTCTTTTAGGAGCCGTTTAAAAGTCCTTTTGAATCAAATGATTTTGACAAGAATAAGATATGATAAGATACAAATTCGTACTTTTTTTATTAGAGTAGCAAAGAATCATTTAATTTTTGCGAGTGCAACTCCTAGCTGCGCGTGTGGAAATGACTATGACGGCGACTGCGGCTCCATGGCTTAGCAAATGAAGCTTGAGCAGGCCATGTCCTTGCCTAGCATAACTCATAATTTTTCATTTTCCGCCCGCTTTTCCCGCCGCCTTTCCCCTTTTCCCAACTTTGGCGAGTCGAGAGCTGCGAGCTGGGCGGCCCACACACGAGTTCTCCTCAGCGTCTGCGGCTTAATTTACACTTTTGTGCCTGGGCGCGTGTTTATCGCTCACACAAAATCTCTTTTGGAAACTTGCACACACACCTACGATGGGTGAAGGGCTAGGGATTCGGATTCGGATTGGGATGAGGATTGGGATTCAGATGGGGATGGGGAGTGGGTGCTGTATATGTGGTATATGGCCATGCGGCCGAGTGCTGCACTTTTATAAGCTGCCAACATGCGAAAATGGGCTTTAGCAGTTGTTATGAGTGTTAACACTCATGGATATGCCTTGGACCCACAACCGGTAACCGGTAACTGCCAACCGGGGACTCTCGTATATTTCACACACCGCCACCGCCACCGAAACCGAAACGGAAAATGAAACCAAAACGAGAACCAAGTCCATGTCACAAGACCATGGTTCTCCAGTTCTCTGCGCTATGACGAATGCTGTGGGATCCAAGGATATATGGGGTATATGGGTCTCTGGGGATTCGAGGATCGTAACTACGAATTAGGAACAAAAAGCAATAGAACAAATATTTTCGAACTTAATATAAGTTATATTGACTAGCTGTTTGATAAGTTGTCAAGTTTATAATAAATAATTATACTTTTCCTGATAGCAGGCTTGTGCTAAGAATTTCAATTTACAAAAAGTACTTGCTCAATGGGTATCCCATAGTCGCATAGACATCTAGTCTTCCACCTTCTCCTATAATATTTTCAGTCTGGTGATATAATATTTTTTACAACCTCACCACCCTTTGCCCCTCTCGCCATCGACTGCGTGCCCATGCCTGGCATTTGTAATTTGCTGTAAATGTTGTAAAATGCCTGGCGTGTAATTTAATTAATAACAAAAAAAACCCAACAACACTGAAACACGATATAAAAAACTGGGTGGCAAAAAACGAGCAGTGAAAGTTTTGCAGTTATTAGTACGTTATAAAAATAGTTTTCGAATGGGTTTTGGACTTCTACCATAAACCCATCCCATTTCCATTCGGGAAAAAAAACCTTTGGCGTGGCTTTTATGAGCGTGTTGGCCAAGTTTGATTGTGGGGGCTGGTGATATGGAATTATGAAAAATGTCAACTGGGTTGGTCAACAACATTTGCATGGCTACTCTTTGATGTAATTCCTCAAATTTGTTGGTGCAAGAATGGGGTGTGTGCAATTACACATACTTATTAAAGGCATACGAACTCGCTCCTTAGGTATTCATTAAATATTTTCATACTTAAAAAAAACAAGAGCTCAAACACAGTAAAATCCTTAAAAAACACGACAAGCTTGTAATCCTTATTGTGGCTTGTTTTTGCATATGTTTTCTTGCCGAACATGATAACCTGCTGTGACGAAAATTCTACCAACAAAGAAGCCAGATTTTATGAATGAACCCAAATTCGTTTTGGAGACGATCCGATATCCGATTCGATTCGATACGATTCGATTCGACTTGGATGCGACGAGATATTGTGGCTACCTGGTTCAGAGAGCCACACATACGTCATTCATAATCGCCGCTAACAAATGTTGATAAATGAACAAATTATTAACCGAATTCGGTGTTTGTTTTGGAGGTCTCCGCGGGTCGCTTGATTTAAATAAATAGTGCCATTTATCATGGCCAAGCAGCAGGCCCGTACAAAGCGCAACAATGTTATGTTGAAACCATTGGTTGGCCAAACTTTTTCATATGTAAATGGGTCGGCAGACCACCCGAAGTATAGCCACCATATGGGCAGGGCTATAGGAAAATCTTCTAAGCTTCGTGGAGAGTGCATTATTAGCCCGGCTTGCTTATCGATTACAACTAATCGTGATTAAGTGCATTCCATTTGGACTGCAACATGTTGCACACTCATGCTGCACGAAGGCGAAGACGAAGACAAAAAAAAAAGGGGCGAGAGGAGCAAGACAAATTAATCGACGCGATCAATTCCGCGACTCTCCGCTGCTGCTGATTTCGATCTTCGACACTTTTGTGACCACTATATACCACTAACCCGGTATACCCCGCCGCCACTCGGTATCCGTATCCCCAGCATCCAGTATTCGCCCAGTCACTGCCGCTGGCTCAGCGTTTCTGGCGGTGTTAAATAGCTTGTTTGTTCAGCTCCCCACACACAGCAGATAAACACGGATACTCCCGGCTGTCTAACGCTGGATATTGCACTCAGAAAAAAGCCTCTTCAAAATTATCAATTTATTTAAATGAATTCATTGAAAAAGCGCGGCTTTAGATTAAGCTTTGAGTAATAAAAAAAATATATGTATTAATAACAGAAGCGATTAATACTTGTATAAACCCAAAGAGATACTGTAATAAATGTTAAACGATTAAATCATACCATTCTAACCGATCAATTTGGTTACCTTGAGTACTTGAGCCATTTTCATTTTTCACCTATTCAAGTAGAACTGGCTAGAAAAACCCATTTCTCGCAGTGCATCCGCGGGATTAGCCGCCTCAAATAACTCACGACCGTTGTTGAGATTGTCTGTCAGTCAGGCGCGCTCAGTGGGTTTTATTAGCACTCGACATTGTTGGGCTTTTTGAAGTGTGTTCTTGCTTGTTTGCGCTGATGTTGCAACAATGACGCGACACAAATGCAGGGTATAGAAATCGTTGATGGACACATTTCTGAAGAGTCATGCCCCGGGGCCAGGCACGCGTCAAAATTGATAGTTGATCGGGGCTCTGTGCATTCGATCGGGATTCGAATCTCAATGCAGTGCGGTGATCGACAAATTTGTGGGTCAGTTGCAAATCTCAAACCACTGCGAAGGTCTCAAAATTCAAAATTCAAAACTCGAACGAGACTTACTGACTCGACCAAAAATCGACAGTAAAAAGTACTTAAAGAAAAGCAGCGCTTCCGTTTCGCATGGGGGCAATTCCAGGAATTGAGTCAAACTTTTTCACACACTCTCTTATAACACACTTGCCGTATCAACAATTATGGCCATGAATCGAGGTACATATGATATGCTACAAATATATACATATGTGTACTATATACATATGTATGTATATCCCACCGATCGTTTGACGAATGGAGCGTGCAGCGCCCGTTGCTGTCAACAAAACTGCAGCGACTGCAATTCTGCGCAGCGGAAGAGAGTCTCACAACAAAAATGTTAAAATAAAAATACATACTATATAGTATGGAAAAAAAAAAACAGAGCGGGCAAAAAAACTCGCTACAAATTATGCTGAAAAATTGCGCGCGCACAAGAAAATAATTTGCCCGAAAAAAAAAAACATATTACCAAAACTGGAAAAACTTGTTGCGAATCTTGGCCAGAAAGAGACGGCCCATACAATTGCGATATTGTGGTAGTAGTTGACGCTTTTCTAGGCGACCAACCAAGACTGGTTGGCTGAAAACTTGCGTGGGCTTTATTGGCAGTTTCGCTGGTGTGGAAAATATTTGGCTGAAAATTGTACAAATTAAATTAACGACATGGCGGCTGTTTGATATATGTGTGCTGCGGAATCACTCGCTTTTTTTCCTTCTTTTTTCACGGGTTGGTAGTAGCAACCCACTCTAAATTTTCATCGTAAAGAAAAAGTTTTCATGACTATAAATCTATATATGTAAATACTAAAGGAAATCGATAACACTTGCAATATTGGCCAAAGTTATACACAAGCCGATGTTGTTTGGAATAAACTCGTAGGTGGTTAATACATTGTACTTTTGGCATTATAAATCAAATCAAGGATGCCCCTCTTCTGCCATCAGTTCTCATGGATTGGTGAGCGGCTTGTGGGGTCGATACGCAACACTTACACACACTCAGATCGACACTCACACTCGCATTCACACTCACACCCATGGCATTCGCAGCGGGTGACAGGCGTTCCATAATTTAGACGGCTGTTCATCAGCGGGCCACGTAGCCAGCCACGAATCCATCAACAGTGGCGCCTCAGTTTGAGTCTGGTTTTTGGCTCTGAACATGAATTTACACAGAAAAAAATGTGGGTATATTTTATACATTTTCCCTACGTGCAAAATGTCCCTACAAAAAGGAATGTAGCATTGAGCCAGCAGCGGTTAGGCAGTCATTTTATTTGGTTAGCTTATATTTAAGCAACAGAAATCAAGCAAAATATTAAGATGCAAGTGTACATCCATTTATTTTACAGTGCACAGTTGCATCACTTGTCTCTTTGAACTGTGCCAGAAATTAATGCATGTAATTAATAACGTGGCTCGGCAATTGTGTCTGGTTCGTGGAAGCTAGTTTCTGCCACCAGGTTGTTTCTATTTTCCAATTTTCTGGCTCTAACCATTTGTGTTTGTGGGCTGGATGCTTCGCCCTGGTGTTAATGGGTGTGCCTTCCATTGTTGCGGTGGTGTCCACAGAACTGGGCCTTGATTTTTGTTCATTTTCTTCCCATCGACCATTAATCACAGCATCTTACAAGTGCTATCTAGACTGCAGACTGCAGACTGATCCCTTCGAGTGTCGAGGGTTTTGGTTTGGGGCGTTGCGAGTCTGATATCAGGTAGCACTTGATTGGGCCTAACCTTTTCCGTGATCCTTTCGATTGAATGATGTATGAATGATGTATGCTGGGGCGAAACACGTGTAAGTTGATTTCTTGATAAAGGGATTGGGTGCTGAGACTTTCTCGGAAGGTGATGCCACTTATATATGTATGTATTAAATTAATTTATTTTTTGTTAATGTTTCTATAAGAAGCAAAACATGTATGCCTTGAAAATTTGTAACTAAGTCACCTTGAAATTATCCCTCCCGAAGTTCCCCCAAAGACTAGAGATGTCCCTGACATCTCCCACAGATAGATGAGAGTTTTCCAAGGACTTTCGTTTAGCTCCAGGCTCAAGAACCGTGCTATTAACCGTCGCGCGTCCGGCAGTGCGTCCTTGAGATCCTTAAACCAGGATGCAGTGACATCCTGAAACTTTCCCAGCGGCAACAAAAACTTGTCACCAGCTCCTGTCGCGTGTCCCTCAACTGAAGCAGCACGACGACTACTTAAACATTCTTCCGAGTTTGTTTATAACAAAACAGAAATCCGTAAGCGAATCGCCAGACAATATGTGTTCAATAAAATTTTACAATCGCCGACGACACCCGCGGATTCGAAGGATTTCTTTAAACACGCGTACGCAGCGAAAGAGATACCATTATTAATTTCGTAAATGCGCGTGTCAAATGTCAAACACTAAAAATCAAGGTGAGCCAGTGCCATTAGTTGCTTGCACCTCAAGGACACTATAGGCCATAAAGACATTTAGGCCCAATCAATGCCTTTTATTGTAGTGCCCTAAATGCTCATAATGAAGTGCCACACGCAGTTAATGGGCCTGCATATATCGGTAGCCTTGACAACCTGACAAGGTCATACTATGTACTCCTAAATACTCCCAAAAAAATCAAGGGTCTTCTAATTATTTAAATTACTTACTTATTCGCAATTGAGTTGAGCCATGCTAATGTTTTCATTTGCCCTAAGTACTTCCGCTCTAGTTCGAGGACCACCCACTGGAATTTCACCCTTTCCCAAAACGCGGTGCCACCTCATTTCATCACTCATTAATCAGATGGCTGCCTTTGATGTGGTTTTTGTGGTGTTTTTGATACGGGGTATATGACAAACTAACTACAACTTAAAAACGTGGAAATGTACCTTAAATACAGATGTATAACTTAGAGTTTACATGCTGAGTAGAGTACCCTCCATTCGTTGACTGCATCTTAAAACATCGAAAAAATCCGTATTTATTATGGTGTTTACTTTGTCGCCTGCCGCCTTAAATTTTATTTTACTATTGTTTGTGCCCATAAAAAACGGGCAGCAACAATTTCCCGTTTCGGTTGTTGTTTCTTTCCAGTTGCGACTCATTTAAAAAGTGTACATCATGTGGCCATTAGCTTTGATGTTCGGCGTTGTGCCGAAGGCAACCTCCCGCCCTGACAATTACGCATATTATTTGCACAAATTACGCATGGCAAATCATTTGTACATATATTTTATTGGACTTTCTCGTTATGCGTGGGCACGCAATCCATGGATCGGTGAATTTCGAGCTGGAGCCGCGACTCTAACAAATTGTTAACAACTTGATTATGCGTCTAATGGCGAAATTGCAAGAGCGGAAATCCATCGAGTGGAAGTATATAAACGAACTGCCATACAGACCACCCCAATTCCAATTTCATATTTTTATGGACTTCGGCTACCATAACTTGACCATAATTGCGTTTTCTTTGCCATACTACATATATGTGTGCAATTTGCTGCCACATCAGAGGCGACATTTTCGCCTGCTGCCCCACCCATCAAAGGAGCACAGAACGCAGAAAAAATGTGACGACGACCACATGAAAGCAGCCAGCAACATAAACATATACTTAATGATTTTGTACACCCAGAAAATATCATATGTACGGGTGGGTATACATATCTGGAAATTCTGGTGCCGCTCTGTCTTCCATTCATGATTCAGTGGGAGGCAATTTCATTGTTGTTTACATAGTAAATTTATACTTTTTTACAACATGTTTCCATTATTTTAGTAGAGTAAACACAGTACTTGTGGCACCACATGTGGCACAAATTTTGTGCGGTTGCAATTGTGAACTTCAAAGTCTCGGAACGTGCAGACTGCGTGGCAACATCCAGGCAAAATATTATAGCCCCCGTCTAACCCAACTCTATTCCACATCCTGCACTTGAAACTACTTGTATTCTGCTTCCCAGACAAGTGAGATATCACTTTCAGTTGGATGTAAAGAGGAATTGTTGTATGAGATAACTTATATGCCAGGTTTTCGTTTTGAATCCATCATAGGCAACACTTTATTGCCTCATAAAACATTAGCCAATCAATCGATCATTATTAAACGTTTTTTCTCCCGTATCATTCCCAAAGATATCGCATTGCAAAATTAGCAATTACATCTCGTCACCCACAAAACAAGAGAGCCGAATGGTTCCCACGCATATATGAGTGTTGGATATGTAACCAAATATATGACGAGTATATACACATATTGGGAAATATGTTTGGCCATAAAAATGACAAGTGCCGAACTCCGTGGAACATCAAAGCCTCGTGAGGCGTGTGGCACGTACACACATGTGGCAGTAATAATGAGGCAAGTGCAACATACTTGCAAAATGTCATTTGGTGTCACCGGCACCGGCACCAGCCGAAAAAATTATATATATTCCCATCAAAAATTGTCTTCCTTTGCTCGTTTGGTGGTTGAACACGAAGTTTTCCCCCTGGAAATTGGCAAATGACAGAAAATTCGCTTAACGATGCGGATACATCTATATATGTGGGTAATTTTCCAGGGGTTGTGAGAGTGGTACAATTTTTAAACCGTTTCGTGTCTTCTCTTTGTTTATTTAACTACCTGAAAGTATTGCAACATTTTGTCTGCCATGCACTTGTCATTTTTGGGGGCGTAGACTTCGGCAAAAACCTTGTATGAAAAAGAGTTAAAGAGCTGACAAAGTTCCCGAAGTTCAAGAGTGCAGTTGAAAACTTGGCCCTGCCCTTCTGACTTCGCTATATTGTATTAAAATTTTTATTGAGACATTATTAGCACAAATATTTATGAGACTGGTTTGAACACAATCTTCTCTTTTTTTTGCATAAACATAAATCATTTAAGTCGTTGACTGTATATTTTACGATTTTTGCATAATTTATACTTATTAAAAGGAAAGAGAAAACAATTAAAAAGATTCGTATCGAGCCCGCAGATTTGTATATTTACAACCATTTCTTACCACGTTTCGGACTTAAGTATTTCTGTTTATGTTTTAAACTTTTTTAGATTTTCTACCTTTCTTCAGGAACATAATCATTTCGAAGCTGCTAATAAAGTGAGTATCTGTTTGGTCAGTTTTATGTCATTCCCAAGGGGCGATTGGTCCAGAAGTCAATTCGATTTTATATATTTTGTTTCATTTGCATGCTACATGGGCAGAACAAGTTTTCTGATTTTACAAATTCGTTTTATCGTAATTTTTTTTTGATTCGAAGATATCGCATAACGTACACAACGCATATCTTATGCTTATCTGCACTCAATGGCAACGTTTCATCAAAATGTCAGCGTATATCATAGAAATCAATAAATTTCAACTTGCCAATGCACAGGCGAAAAATAACAAAAAATGTTTATCAATTTATTGTGGCAGCATTTTGCATAACCCCCTCTTGATTTCCAGTCATATTTTAAAAGCAGTCGCAGCTTGAAAACAAAAGAATCTGAAATGAATGCGAATTTATGTATTAAAGGTAATATATATTTCGCTTTCAAATGTTTTTTTATATCAGGGTTACACTTTACATTCATCATTTTATATATACAATATAAGATCCCATTTAAATGAGCAGAACATTTATGGAATACAATTTATCTGGCGAGCTTAGGCTCCTAGAATAAGTGCAGTAAAGATTCGGGTTTCGTCAAGAGAATGGCCAGTCTCACACATGTTGGCTTTTTCCATCTGACCATAAAGTCACACATTAAGCACACAAGATTTAACAGAATTTGCTCATTTCGCACTAATTTGCAACTAATACCCCAGAGTATGCAGCAAAACACTGACCGCAAGGCGAAGGCCGGTCTGAAATGGCCAATTGTCTGAAACGTTAAGCCTTTTAATCAATTGCCAAAAATACAAAAAGACCCAGACTGCAGAGCCACATATATGTATGTATGCCCAAATGGGGATTTTGTTCATTTCGAAAGGCATTAAGTTCTCATTGAGGGGACAGGCAAGGTTTAGTTTTGGTTTTCCTTTACGGATCTTAATGGCACCCTTTTTTCTGGCCAAAGCTGAGCCTGTTTAGCTCCACACACGCATACCCTTTTATTTGAGTATAAAAATCAATTTTCCTTGGTAATTACAGTTATGCGGGGGCGTAACGAACAATTTGACCTGAGCACTGAGTACTGAGTACCCAAAAAATGATTTTGTTTTTCCGCTCTGCGGTTGCATGTGTAAAATGTATTTGAATATTTGATGACTTTGACAAGTTTGATTCGTTGGCAGAGTGACAAGCCGATAGACAAAGGTTCCCTTCGAAGATATCAGGTAAACGTAAACGTAAACGTAAACGGCATATGACATGGAAATTGTTAATGATACATGAGTTCGGCTCTCCGATTTCCCATCTCGACTTCTATCCATCTAATTGATTTCGCTGTGTGTCCAGCCTAGCATGTTACTTAGTCAGCAGCCTGACAGTTGGACAGTTTTCTAGCTCTCACCCCGCGGACGACACAGGCTGTGTTTATAAAGTCATTACCCACCGGCCAGCTGGAAATAGTGGGTATCAGTGGTAGAAGTTGGGAGTTTCATTCGCATCCCAGCCTGCACATCATCAGCAACGAGTCTCAGCACCTTTTCCAAATCCTTTTTATATCTACAGTCGAACTTCTCTAGAACGAAGTACATGTGTGCAAGTCAAGTAACTTAATGTTGAAAAAGTCATAGGCCAAATCATAATATTCTACAATTTAAATATATAATACAAATATAACAATGATAATATGTTATTCAAAAATCCCTTAAATATCTATAATTTTGGCATAATTCTAAAGTTATATATACTGTATTCTTAAGATACCCTTGTCATTGAAGTTATGGACCGCCAGCTGTAGTATTTCTCCCATTGATTTTTATGCAATTTCACTTAATGACAAAGAGAGGCGCACAAAAAACGTTAATATCTACAAATTTTCACCGTGGCGCCAAGGTGACAAGAGATTTGGTGGCACCTCCATGTCACCGCTGTCCATAAACTCGCAGCCGGCAGCCGTGGCAGTCGCACTTTGTGGCACACGTGCCGCGGCACTTGGGTGCACGTGCCACGCCCCCTTTCGGCCGCCCATCTACCGTTAGACATTTTGCCCGATCATGTTTGGGTTAATGAGTGGGGCGTGGCAGGGGCAGAGGCAGCGCTGATTGTTGATTGCCGGTTCAACTTGCAACTTGCCTCAAACGCGTGGCCACTCATTCTCGCGCTGCAAATGCCACAGAATCTGAAAGTCATGCCAATACCCCTTTTAAGTTTTAAACTGTAAGGAATCAAATGATTTAGAAACGAAGTTAACAACACGTTCAGACTGCATTGTATTTCTTAGCCATTTACTGCATTATTTTATAAAATCTGCATAATTGTAAAAAGATATATATATATTATTTTTTTTTTTAATAAATTCCCCGCCAATTAACCTCTTATGCATATCTATTTGCTTTCAATTATGTTTAATTGTCCGAACTAAAGGAATTGAACTTTTTCTCGCCCCAATAAGCCATAATTCACTTGAAAATATGTTTATTTGAAATGGATTCATTTTCAAATCGATTTCCCTTCGCTGGCATAAATCAATTCCGGGCCAGCCCATCCACGCCCCCCCAATTAAGCGGCTCAAATATTTACAAACGCCCCGCGGGAGAATTTAAATATTTTGTCACTGTTTGTTGGACACCCGACATTTAACCTTAGCCCACAAGTCTGCCGCTCATCAGCCGCCCGACTTCCTCATGGTATAGTACATATATTTATATTTATGGTTTGGTATGGATGCTATGGTATGGTATGGATGGTGTGGTATGGTGTGGAGTGGCGTGGGGGCACCAGAAGCCGCCGAGATCCACAGCTGCGTCAGCATCATTTACATTCAAATTAAAACGAAAACGCCAAAAGGAAATTTATGCCAAGGGAGCCAACCGAGAGTTGAGCCCAGAGTTTCCCCATCTTGTTCTTGTCGGGCAAATGATGAGTTTGTTACCATTTTCGTGTGGGGCGGCGCTCTGTTTGTTTTGACACTTGGACTACACGGATCTGCGGCGTTGTTGGCCTATAAATTACCCCGACATTTGACATATGTATGTACAAGTATATGGGTATATGGTAGTGGTTGCTCCTGTAAAGATCGCCGACCGGCGATAGCCTAATGTTTTGTTTGTTCTCGTGATTAGTTTGTAATTAACTTCGGGTCCCACATCGAAGATTGCCCCTTCAGATAGGTATATCCACACAATGTCCGAGGGAAAGTGAATGAGCAGGTATGGAAATTAAAATTTGGCAAGTGAGGTGCCAGATAGACAAATGCCGATAGCACCTTTTTCAATGAGTTCACCATATAATTAGAGGAAGTGTTATTATTTTTCGAGTCCCCCCTTAACGACAAGAGGTTTATCCCTCAAGTTAATTTCTTTATAATTAGGCAGAGAGATGGGTCCGTCGAGGGCCCAGAGTATATATTTAGTTATCAAAAATGCTATTATATCCGATTAGTTTGGGCTCTCAATCAAAGTGGGAAAAGTGGAAATTTCCAAAGGCCTTCAATACGATTACCGTACGCTTATCCACACCAGAAATTGAGAACCAAAACCAAACCAAGACCCAAATCCAGACCCAGTGCCCAATCATCCATCAAGACTCCACTTAAGACCCAAAACTCCGGCGTGTCAATCGAATTTTCTGAACACCCGAAAGTCTCAGTGAAAAATTTCACTTTGAGTGACCATGAAAATGCATTCGTCGAACACGAGAGTGTGTATCTGGGTATCTGTATATTTGTATCTGAACTGCACATATTCCCAGACCCCTTCAGTCTGTTTTTCAATTTGTTCTGCCGCCAGGACGACACTTGCACCCAAGGAATTACGCCTATGTGGAACAGGATATATCTGCGATATTGTGTGAGAAATTCAAACAGGATTTCTGGCTACTTTGCATAGCTGTGAACTGAAGTGTTTGTCAGGGCGTTATAATGCGTAATTTATGTGGAGTATTTCTTATAGAGGGAGAGCCACCGGTAATTTGAGTATTCAAGATACCCGAGATGTATGGAAAAGTGTTGAAAACTTATTATTATTAATTAACAAAAGCTATTGGCATTCATAATGCCTTGTAAAAATGGTGTATAAAAATCCCAATAATAAAACGTAGGTACTTTTTGGTTCACAAGTTTTTATTTATTTTTGATTTGTTTTTGTATGTTTGTGTTTTTTTTTTATATATTTTTGTTTAATAATTTTTGTTTAGATATTTTTCGTGTTTTCACTTTTTTAGCGTTCACATTGAATACAGATTATGGTTTTACTCTCCTTTAATTTATGCTAAATAATTCCTTATGTTTTCGCCGGATAAATACAACTAACTGAAGCGTCTATGAATTTACTGTTAATACTACGAATATATCATTATATTTAATAGCATTACTAACGGTTTATGCTTACACTACATAGCTATTTATAGTTTACAATCGTGCAGCGTTTTATTTATGTATATATATATTTGCTTGTTTTGCATAGTTTTTGAGTGAATTTCGTTCTAACTTTACACTGAGATGAGTTTGCGAACAACATTGAAACATTTGTACAATAAATTAAACTAGATTACAAAAATTCTCTAGGGAAAAGTGAGAAGAACTGTACAGCTTATGCATAATTTAAAATTTTTACAACAAATAGAGAAAAGTTTTTTCTTTGCCTTTATATAAACAACAAATAATTTACAACATTCAAAAAGATAGCTATCTTTTCTGTTCTGTTTCACTGCACTTAAAAGTCGTCTAAATTGAAAAATTATTGTTGAAGTTAAAGTTTAAACAATTTCATGGACTGAAAGGAAATTCAAGCTTATCATTTGCAAGAACGGATTTTTTATATCCGGATGCAAAATGTTGTATAAATATTTGTTGACCGTTATTGAACTATATGATGTGTAATCCAGGATCTTTTTTGAGTTCAAGACGACCTTTAAGCCCAGTGAATTCACTTTTTAATACTGCTCGTGGCAAGAACTTGGTGGCAAGGGCTGTTAACTTAGTGGGCGGGGCTGCGGGAGGCGGTGACCGTGGGCGGCGAGCCGGCGGCCGAGGAGGGCGGCCCCTGACCGCCTGGCAGTTGATAGGGACTGAACCGCTGATACTGGCGCGGTCGCATATCGGGCGACGGCGATCCCGAGGACGTCGACGAGGGCGTGGATGCGGTGGGCGGGGGCGGGGGCGTCCGGTTGGCGGCCATTGCTGCGGCGGCCGCCTGCGCTTGCGCTTGAGCCTGAGCGGCGGCTTGGGCGGCGGCAGCTTGCTGATTGGCGCTGGCCAGAAAGCCGGCGGTAAGTTGGGGCCACTGCTGCTGGAACATGTGGAAGGCGCCCAGGCCCGGGGGCGGGGGTGGTGGTCCGGCTGCCGCTGCCGCCGCTTGGTACATTTGCGGCATCATCAGCTGGGCGTAGGGGGAATTGCCGCCGAACATTTGCAGGTGCTGGCGCGCCTTCTCGAACAGCGCCATCGAGGAGGGATCACCTTGGGCGGCGAACTGTTGCATCAGCGGATCGGGAAAGAGACGCAGTGGCGAGCGGAGCTGCTGCTCCAGCAGCAGCGCCTCCATGGGATCGCGATCGAAGTCGGTGAGGCGGGAGGAGTCGCGGAAGCCCTTGGCGAACGGATTCGAATCGATCTTCAGCTTGGTGATCAGCTGATTCTGATAGGCCGTCACCGCCGTGAATACCGTTTCCGGGAACACGTAGGTCTTGTGGTCCAAGTCCTGCAGTTCCTTGGGATTCGACGGAATGCTCTGGCCATGGCTCAAACGCACCAAGTGAATTCTGGGCTGGTAGCGATGCATCGAGTTCAAAACGATCTGGAAGGGGATAACAAAGAGAGAAGGGTTTCATTGTAGTAAGTCGATTGAAATTTACATAGCTGGGTATTGGGAAAGTGCTAAACATGATTGATACACCTGATGAAAGTTAGCTTTAATATACATTTCAGGATTATTAAAAAGCATACTATCCTAAAGTTCTTTTCTTGATTTAAGCATGAACATTTTCCATTTTCACAGCAAAGCAACATTAATCATCGAAGGTCTCTAGACTCGCAACTTGGCGAATATTTCTCCGTGTTGCAAAATTATCAATCATTTAGCACTCGCGACTAATCGCTACCTCAGCATCTGAATGTCTCAGCAGCCGAGTATCTGCGCATCTGAGTATCTCAGTAACGCAGTATCTCGGTATCTCAAGTCAACTCACCTGTCCGTTCTTATCCATTTCGTTATTAGTCAGCTTCACCTTCTCGAAGGAGATAACTTGTTTGCGGAGCGCCTCGCAGCTGAAGGGACTGTCGGGATGGGCGTAGAGGCGGGCTGGGGGGGCGGGGTCGGCCTTGCCGGCCACCAGCCAGGCGGACCGATGGTAGGCGTAGCGATACCGCTTCGAGTCCATGGGGATGATGTCCATGAGGACGGCGTAGCGATCGGCGGGCTGGATTTGCCTCAGCGGACCCGAGAAACTGACGCGCACAGTGGGGAACATGCGTCTGGAAGAGGTAACAAATAAAAATTAACTCGATTAGATTTTTGCTTTCATTGAATGCTCCTTCTTTTGGGGATTGCTATTGCCACACAGCTAGTTAAGTCGACTATTTATGGCCCAGACACTGGGGCTGCATACAGATTTTCCCATATTTTCTATTTTCCATTTCGATTTTCCCTGCTTTGACAAGTGCAGACAATGGTAACAAAAGCGAAACTCTTCCCTCTTTTTAGAGTCACAAACCTGTGTCACAAACACATCTCTCTCTCTCTCTTCTACATCCTGTGGTTTAATGTCCCTCCAAAAATCCGGTGACATAACCTCGGGCCAAAAAGGCCAAAGGCGGGAATCGGGGACCGCCCTGATGTCTGCGACTCCGAGGTGTGATTTTTACAATATCATTAAGGTGTATATATCTATCTGAATGTGTGTGAGCTGTGTGCGTGTGGTCAGGTGTGTGGGAGCAAAGGTGTGGACAACCCGTGGTCACTTGGATTGAACTTGTTCCCATTCTCCCGCTGACAACAGCAACGCCCATAGCTCTGATTTTCTCATTTCCTTGCTGCAGGTATACAAATGTTTTCCTTTTTTGCACAGTTTCCCTTTTTGTAGGGAATAGACCCCACACAGCACCTCGAATGGCATGAAATTTGTGTTGACACTGCAAAACCATTTGGCGAGCCAATTTATGGGCATTGAACATAAAGAGTGACTTTGGGAGAACATCTTGGATGATGGAACACGCACACACTTGATTTTTCAATAAAGAAGTTTTGCAGAAAGGTGATGAATGCAAAATATTGTATACCAGAAGGGCATAGATACATTTGAACTATAATCTGTTTAAGAAACCCCTTTGGGCCACCCAAAATCTCCCACGTTGCTCCCCAGTTAAAACTAATGCCTGTTTGCACTAAACTCGACTGACTGACTGATGGTTGGATGGATGGATGGCTAGATGGATGGATGGATGGCTGGCTGGTTGGTTTGGATGCTTACCTGCCCGTTTTGGTGATGATCATCTCGGTGCCGAGGTCGTGAAAGCGATCCCACAGCTCTTTGGTCTCCAGGTGGCACTGCACCGGCTTCAGATCGTCGCAATTGCAGGAGCCGACAATTTTGGGTGCCTTCTGCACCGGTTCCGGTGTTAAACGCTCCTCACTGTCCTCCGTTCCCGGGGATTGGGGCGGTGTGGAGCAGCGTCCTTGGCTGCTGGTGGAGCTGGTGTTCAATTGGGATTCGGCGGAAGCTGTTTGTGCCACGGCGCCACCGCTGTTGCGACTCTTGTGTGCCACATTATTATTGTTGTTGTTATTGTGGTGGTGCTGGTGATGCTGGTGGTGCGGATGGTGGTTCAAACGACGCGCCTTAGTTGGTGGCTCCTCGGCATCGCTGCAGTCGACCACATCAACGTCAACCTCATCCTCCACCGAAATGGGACCTTAAATGACACAAGAGGGAAAAGCGAAAATTGAAAATTAAATCTGAATTGCACCGTTCGTTTGAAATAAATGGAAAATAAAATGAAATGCACATGGGAAAAAGCGCTAAGTAAAATATGCAGTTCAACTTGTTAGGCTTGTCACACAAATATATGCCTTTAATATATGTTTAATTTAATTAGGCACAATGTTTCCTATACTTTTCATCACTAATTCTGGCAGAGATTTTGCGCATTTTTAACGCTTTTTCCGCTGTGCATTTGGCCAAAACGGAGGCCGTGCTTCCGTTGACAACATTGAGTGGTGGTGGAGCTGATTTCGCGGCAGACAGCGTGGAGTCGTCTCATATTCTTGGAGTTTCCGCTTCGCTTCGCGTTTCAATTGCAATGAGACAGTGAGACAGTGAGACGACGACCGCTGGCTTAATTGGCAAACTGAACACAAATCGGCAATTAAACAGCCCGAAACTCTAGCTGCGATTGCTCTTTTCCATTGCATAAACAAAAGCGGAGGGCTGTCGTTCAAGGTGTGTGCAAAAGTTGATGAATAATTTTTTTGGCCACATCCATGGCCGAACTCTTACATACGCTTTCCACTTTCCAGCCAAAAATGGTAACTAAGTAATGGGATGAACTAATACGCTCGTTTTTTACAGGTCAACCCAGACGGTAGGTGTTAAAATGCAAAGTAAGCAAACGGAAAACGACCACAGAAATAAAAAAAACAAAACAAAATATGAAATTAAAAAGCTGCATATTTGATAAAGAGATCGTAAAATACGAACACCTCATAGCTTTTGATTTTGTTTTGGTTTTCGTTTTGGTTTTGGCCGTCGCTAATTTTCTGCGCCTCGTAAAATTAATAAAATGAAGCACATTGTTGAAAATTAATTAACATAATTAGCAGCCTTTGTTAAATATGAATTCCGCGCGATTAGATGCTGTGCACAATTTGCATATTATCATATTATCGGCCACAAAAGAGCGCTGCAAGTGTTTGCCATACACATTCGTACATATATAACATGTATATCTGATCCGCGATCTTTGGCTCGACTTAATTGCGAATGCCGTCGGCTGCAGAGAACTAGTTTTTTTCGCTTTTAACGTGGCCGGAACGCCTGCTAATTGTCATTAGCAATTAAATGGAACTCTGCGCACCCAAAGCGACAACAGTAATTTAATAGATTTGTTGTGCAATCAATTAGCGATTGTCTTGTGGCTAATAATGTTTGCATTCGCCGGTCAAGTTTGCGGTTCTCTTCTTGGGCGTTGAGTTGTTAATCACGTTTAATTTGAATTAATCGTTTAAAAATTTGTGATTTGTTTTATAAGTTTCATGTATTGGTATGTAAAGTAAGTTTTTGTACAGAAATGCTACTTGAATGCTACTACTATGCTGTATGTGTAATGATACAAATTTCACTTTAAACAACTACCTATTGTTAAAGTAGGTAACATGTTTGCTCAATGTTTAAATGATGACCGTGTTCTTAAAGCTTGTCAAATGAAAACTTATTCAAGACAATTGTACCTATTTGTAATCACAACTTCACAACTTCCAGACCTTTTCTTTAAGATACATATTCCTTAACTAACTTTCAAGATATCTTTGATATCCGTAGGTTAAAACGAGGTGCAACTTGTTTAATGGTCAGTATATCATAGAACTACATCTGCATTTTGATGCATAAAAAGATATTTTTTCGAACAGATTGTTCTAACAAACAAATAGAGATTCCTCCGCTTTTCACCAGAACTCCTTTCCTATTTAGGATAGTTTCAAAATGTATCTCGACTTACTTGCACTGCGAATGGAGGACTCCCGACTGGAGGCATCTTCGCGAGCCATGATGGCGGCGATGGAGAAGTCCGTCGCTGAGCCGGCGGCACTTTTGCTGGCCGTTGTTGTGGTCTGTCCACTGGCATTTGGAGCGGTATTTGCGGGGGCGGCGGGCACGCCGTTGCACAAATACGGATGCGATCCAACCAGCATTTTGAAGGGTATGTAGTTGTTCTTAATGGGGTTTTAACTGGGGACGAATACCTTGGAAAGGTATTGGGGTATTGTATATGGTCACTTTTCAACACTTGGCACTTATAAAGCTAGATGCATCTTTAGCTTTGGTAACTCGAGGGGTATGTGTGTGTTTCAAGGTGTAAGTATCTTGTATCTTTATATCTTTGTATCTTTCTTGCTTTCTTTTTGCTGTATCTATGGCGCACGCGAACTGAGAATCTCGCGGACTGAGTGTGTGCGCAACGGAAGGCAGGCGACGACGAACTGAATTGTGTCAGGAAATTGTTGCCGCTGAGAAGCCAAAAACGACGGCAGGCGCAAAACTCGGGAAACCAGTTTTCCCTCTTATGATCCCTGTGTGTGTGAGCGAGACCACCATACAGCTAGTTCAGCAAACACGAGTGCAAGTGGGACAGCCGTAGGGCCGCACACTCTGAGTGAAAACGCCGCTCGCTCTCTCGTTTTCCAATTGGAAAAGCGGCGGGGGAGTGAACGTGCGACAGAGAGAAAGGCGGCGCTGTCAGCAGCTTGCGCCCCTCTCTTTTCTTCGCCTCACCTCTCTCTCTGACGAACGCGTCATAACTCATTTACAATTAAAAATGTCGGCGCTTTTGGCCTTCTCCCTCGCACCTCTCTATCTCTCTATAGCGCGGTCTCATTCTCTCTCTCGCTGCCTCTCTTTCTCGCCCATTTATGAAGTGCCAACGTTTTGCTTGCGGTTTTTCTTCGTCTTTTTTTCTTTTAAACAACTTTTCGCCGTTGTCGTCGCATTCCATTTCCTGTTATCTCCTCTTCTGACGTTTTCTTCCATCTTCCGTCTGTTCCATTTCGTTTCCAACACGTTCCGTATCTCACTCAATGCTGTTTTGAGTGAGTTTTATGTGGCTGTTTTTTCTGTTTTCTGCAATTGCATCCTGCTGTTTTTCCTTTCTTGTTTATCTGCAAGGACATGGACCTTGAATCAAGGTTATTGCAATGAGACGTTGGCAATTTATTAGTTTCAGCTCTAGAAATATTGCTGTGCTTTAAAAAATGTATCTTAAAAATGGGACTATGAAACTTTATAATATTCACTTTTGACAATATTATATTACTAATATAATATATAATTGTATTACTATATAATACAATTTTTATTACTCACTAAGAAATTAAACTTTCAAACATAAATTTATATGATTAGAAGTATCTGGGATAGTTAGTAAAGCTTTATGCATGCATCTATGCTGATTACAATTATATATAATAGAAGCCAATCCTCTGGAAAATTCCCCCACATTATTTAATATTTACAAATGTCAACAAATTGTTGTTTCCCAGGCAAAAGTCAAGACCTTTGTCAGTGCCAATTAACCCGCTAGAAAATGCAAAGAAAATGCGTCTGCGACAAGCAAACTCAGAACAACTGACAGTCCGTCACATTCATTACGTATCGTTTGGAACGCCAATTGCAATGACGGAAATCGCGCGATCCTGAAAAACGGAACCCGGCGGAGTTCCAAACTAACTAACAAGCTGACTAATCCCGCTTATCCTGTGCGAGGAACAAAACGTCTTGTTGTGTGATTTTTGTAATTTGAGACATTTTTTAAGTCGGGTAGCGACAAAGTGGGCATGTCACATTGACACTTTCGCCCTGGGAGAAATGGTGAAAGTGGAGGGGTAGGGATACGTCGTGTGTGTTCTGTTTACAATTGCAGTAAAGTTAATAGTACTTCGAATGCTGGTTCTTAAAAAGAGAATAAAGTTCTTCATTACAAGAATGGTCTTAGTTCTAACATAGTAACATTACATTTTGTAAAACCTATATTTACATTTTAAAAATCCCGCAAATGCTCCTATTAGTTTGTCCCAGTCTGTGCGTCTACATGTGCGTCTTTTTAGGTGGTAGTCGCGTATGTCACCAAAATGTCAAAAGCCAAGGAAAACACGAGTTGTGAAAACAAAGGGCAGCCGCTCTGAAATTTAAAAAAAAAGTGGCCACTTGGCACTTGTAAAAATAAACAATTCTGCTTGTTAATTAGTGCGGCTAACTGTCCTCGTTTGACTTTCTCCTTGTTATGTCCTTTCCCTCTCGAAATCTCAAGTATTTGGCCCTTGGCTTTGTCGGCATTTAATAATTCCTTCGATGCTTTTCCCTTTCTCACTTTAACGATCGTTTTGGGTAATCGAATACTTTCACTTTGATTTTGCCCGACGCAGGACTGTGGAAATTTTTACTGGTCAGCAAGAAGGACATACATACATTTTCCTGCTCCAATTTTCCTGGGCGGTCACTTTGATTGATGATTTGTGGCAATAGATAGCTAATGTATTGAGCTGGCTTTAATTCCATTTTTCACTCTGCACACTTGAGTTTCCCCTGCGTTGTCTGCAGCATTTCCGCTTCTTAAGTTCATATAACACTTTCCGGGGCTTCGATTGCAAAAGGGTTCAACTTCATCCAGGGGGTTTTCGATTCGTTCGTTTTTCAAGCACTTGAGCCGCCCTGAAGTGGGAGGCACGTGTTCGTATTATTTTCATTTTCATTTCCATTTATATTTCAATTTCTTCAGGGGGTCTGAAGACGAGGCAGCGGAGAGTTTCCGCCTGGCACTTGCCGCGACTCCAAATCTGTTTGATAAGCATTAAAAGCGGAAGCAACCCAAGCACTTTTCAGTTTCTATTAATAAAGCGGAATTGCAGCAACATGTGTGCTGGAAGTGAACATGATATTTATATGCACTCCGGATTGTATGATTACATGTAATACATTTCATTTTATTTGATATCACTTTGTGGCTTACTTTGTAACGATACAAAGAAAAGTGTTATCTGATAGCATTTTGTTTCTCGAACTTAAATTTATATATATTTAACAGGTAAACATTTTAATCTGATAAGCTGCTCATTTTCGTAAAAAGAAAAGACATTTGCTCAACCTTTTATTTTTCCCATTCCAAATTTCGATTTATGAACTTTAATAATTCATAATCCATAAATGAGTTTTGATTTCTTCCCTCAAGATCCTTTTCCTCAAATCACATTAGCCATTTCCAGTTTTTGGTGCCGCATTGTCTGGCGAGGATATTTGGCAAATCATCTTTCATCCTTCACGCATATCCCTCGTGTCCTGTGTCCTGCGGCCTGCCCGCAAATATTTACCAAATATTTTCCATTCTTTTCAGTTGTTTGCACCGAGAACGCCCACAAAAAAATGAAAATACAAATAATGAATATTTCTGGGGGGAAAAGAGGCGGAAGGCTGGCCAACCGGTTTGTCTGGATGTTTTGTTCTGGAATTTATTAATGAAACTCATTGGGTTGGGTTTTGCTTTTTGGGCTTTGCCCTGGGGACCCAGTTGTATATAGTTTGTTTTCTTTTCTTTTTTTTTGCTGTTTGGGTGCATCTTCAAACCGGAGCCGACGCTTTGATAAATGCCCGGCACTCTTGGCTACCGGCTCCGGCTTTTCCACTCTTTTTTCTATTTTTTCCTTTTAGCCCGGTAGCAATTCCGCTAAAAGTTGGACACTGCCTGTATTCCCAAGCTATTTGTTTATGCAAAAAACCACAGAAGTGAATGAGGTAGCAAATTTTCTGGGAATTCCCCTTTTGCAGTCACCATAAATCTTTGTGTATCTCCGACCTGACTGGCTTTATATATAAACATATATTCGTATAGTATATATTCGTGTGCAGTAACAATTGTCACACCTTTCGGCGGCCACTCAGCAGAGTCCTCTTAACCCCTCGTTCTCTTAACCCCTCTGTGGTGCTGTGTGTGTGTAATTTGACTCATTAACAAACCGAATCCGAGCCTCAATCTCTGATGTCTGAAGGGTTTTCGGGCTGTCTATGCCACATAAATCACAACTTAAACGATGCGTAATGCTGTGGCCCCAGATCTTGGCTTTATTTATTTGTTTTTCGCTGCACTAAAATTTATGTCATTGTCGGGGAACGCCTTCTCTGGTTTTCCCTTCATTTTTTGTTAAAGGTTTTGTTGCCCCTGCAATTGGAGTCCAAGCTCGCTCCTCTTGCTTAATCTTCACCAAAACGCCCATTTTGTGCACCTTAACACTAAATTTACATATCCACCGAGGCAGCTGGTGGATGCAGCTCTTCTTTCTTTTATGGCCCAATTACAGACGGCGATTTCACATTGCAAATCCGGAGACGGCTCTGCCCGGCAGCTGCAAAATCAGCGGCTTGGGGATTGGATTGGATCCCAAAGATGCCGCCGATTACCCAAGTGCCCATAATTGCAAACGGGCGAAATGAGTTCACTTTGAGTCGGCAATTTGCCGGTAATTATTACCCAATCCGATGGCGAGAGCAGACTGCGAAACAATAATGAAAATTCATAAATTGGCGTTGAATATTACAAGGCGGTGAAATGTGAAATGCAATATAGGGATATTTTATAATGAATGTATTATTTTAAACGTTCATATACTTGTATAAATAGTTTTGCTTGCAGTAAGAATACATGTAGGTTGGGCAATACATAAATAAATAAAATTATATTACTATTCTTGCTTTTATTAGCTTGATGTATGGCTGTTTATTTACTGTTTCGTGATAATCCTTTCTCTTCTATTATATATTTATATGTATTCTAAGCTCAGGCGTCATTGAATTATCCATAATTTGCGTATGCTAATCCCCAAAAGATTTCCCCTTAGTCGGCACATTTGTAGTGGCAATTTCTGCGAATTGCTGCCACTTCCTGGGGCAGGATCAAATGCACCGACCGTTTGACAGATCTCCGCCAGTGCGGTTGATCGGAGGACTCCGTTTTAAGGTGTCAATTACAACAGGTCCCGGGAACAACATTTGCCATTTGAACTTGGCCGACGGGAGGAGTCTCTTGCATTTGTTTGCCAAAGGAGTCCTAAGCCGCTAAAGGCGCAACACCCACTTCTGCAACGGGCTCGCAATTATCCTTTTTGGCCAGTGCCCACCAACTGCGACCCAGGTGCTCGGGTCATGGGTGTTCGAAAAAACAAATACCCAGCTTATGTCTGAAGGAAAAGTGCGAAAGTAGGAAGTGCTCGGAGTCCTTTGCCACTTGCCGCAATCTCACTTTCATTCATTGCACAACATAATTGAGGGCGTCTAATTGCAGGTGGGCGAAAGGAAATATGCCCGAAAAATGGGCGGGTATCCTGGCATTTATATAGATTGACTTCTTAGCGCCTGGAACACGTGCAGCAGTTGATTAATGGTAGCCCAAGGTTGGGGAGTTTTCTATTTCTAAGCCTCAAAATGGTGGTTCCCAAAGATAGTCACAAAAAAAACACACGAAACGGGGCAGCCTGCAAATGTTGCACATGTCCTTTTGTCATAAATTTAACGGAGGGAAGGCAGAAAACAACCAAACCAAATGTCCTTTCTTCCAATTTTTTCCTGCTGCCACAAGGCACAAGTCAAGTCAAGCCGAACCGTTTGCTCTAAATTGAATTCAAATAGTAGACGAATACGAAAAGGGGAAGACTCCTCGAAGATGCTGCTGCATCTGCTCAGCAAAAGATCAGGCTCGGTCCTTCGTCCTTTTTACTCGGCAATAGATCATTTTCCACGCTCTGCGCGTTCGTTCCCCTTGGCATTATATTGAAATTTGTTGTGTTGTGCCAACAAAATATTAAAAAATGTCATATTTGATTTGCATTCGAGACAGCGTCCTTTGAAATATCCCTGCATTGTTCGACTTTTGATGCGGTTTTAATGAGCACTCCATAGATGTGTGGAATCGCTTTTTCGGTTGGGCATCAATCATAATTAGGTTGCTTGTGTGCGGCTTTCAGGATGCTGTTTTTGGGTTGTGCCCAAGAAGGTTTCCATTCTTTCAATTGTGACATATATGGGATTGATTTGGAGGGTTATAGTTGGGTTATGATGGTATGATGGCATTTTTATGAGATATATCTGTTTACTAAGGGTTAACAAAATGTGGCAGCCGAACGGGGTAAGTTATGGATTTTAATTATGGATATATTTAACTATTTAAATGTGATTTTTGAATACTTAACAAGTTTTGGGCAAGTTAAATATTTTGTAAATATATTTTGCATTTTTATTACAGTCAATTTTCAGCCAATACATTTACTTTGTATGCTCCTTCGAGTGATTTACCCCTGCGACTTTGAGCACTCATTATTCACACTCCACACACTCGCACGTTCACGTCCATTCAAATGAGTCAATGCCTTAATCTGCTTGCCTCATGTGAGGTCTTTTGCAACGCCCAGAAATGTTGTTTTTTTTTTTTGTTTCTTGGTGCACGTCTAGGGTTTCGACTCCGTCTGCTCCTTCCTGCTGCAACACCCCTTTTGATGTGGCAATGGCCAAAAGGATACATCGCCCTCCTTGCCACTTTCGGTAGGTGTTGCTAATGAAGCGCTGTGTGCGGTCTCTGGAAATTTGAGAGGCGTCAACAGGCGCTAAATCCGCTTAAATTGTGGCGGAAGCAGGCTCTTTTCGCTGCCCTCTGCTGACACTGAAATATGATTGCAACTGTTTTAAGAAAGAAAAAATAGTAGGCTTCGTTGCTTCTTTAAATTATAAGTACTGGCCAATTGTATACTTCAAATGGTTTCCCTACATGCCACATAACCACAGGAAATCGCACTGGCTTGTCCAGAACTTTTGTTTTACGTAGACTTTTGAACTCATCAAATTCTGTACCTAAATTTTCTTTCAGTGCTTTGCATTTTTGGGACTTGCGTGCATTTAAACAGCCGCCAGAAGCCAGAGTTTAAATGGCTTCGTTGCATTTAGCTTCGTTATCGAATTGTAATGAATTCATATTGCGTTCGATTCCGTTGCCAGCTGACTCCCGACTTAAAAGGATGACTTTGACCTTATGTCGTCATTGCACGCAGCTCGATTGAAGCGTTTAATTGCATCAAGCAGGACTCGTCATTAGCGTAATTAGATCTTTCAGCTCAGCTCAGCTCAGCTCGGTTACAGTATCATGCCTGGCGTGTCCTTCCGCAATGCCAGCTCCTTTCTTTCTTTTTAATTTTATTTCATTTTTTTTTGTTTTTGTGTGGCTCCTGCTCTTGTGCCACTAATTTTGATGCCATGGAACGTGCGCAATTTGTTTACCATCAACATAATTGGCCTGTCCTGTTTCTCCGGGGACCAATTGAGCCGCTTTTTTAAGCGCTTTTTTATTTCATCGGGAAAGTCTTGTGGCCCCAGGCAATTAGTTGGAATGATTAAGTTGATGCCACTGACTACTGAGTACTGACTACTCCCGGCGAACTCTCCTTGGTAATTACATTAGTCGCTGCCCTTCGATGAATCAGCCAAACTGCCACGCACTCACTCAAATTGGCCCGACCATCTATCATAGGGATACATACTTTCATGAAGGGAACCACCGAAAATTCGATCGGCAAACAGCTGCGGTGCTTCAATTGTGACACTTTCCACACAATGCGGAACTGTTTTTCAATTGGACCTTATTCAAATATTGTGAGTCCTTGTTAGCTTGTTTGTTTGTTTGTCGCTTTGTCAATCACGCTGATCGATCTGGTCCACCGAAGCCATCTTTACAGGGGGTTTGTGTTTGGTTTGCCCTGGGTTTGCCACACACACACGCCACCCAGAAATCACGATGATTGATCACACACTCGCATGGCCCAGACACTTTTCCATTTTCTGCATTGATTTCGCCTAGACATTTCACATTTGATCTCTGGAATATGATGGACGATCGGGGATCATGTTGCGCTTAAGTAATATGAAAGGATTTTATTTACTTCTGCTTTGAGTTGTAAATAAAAAAATATATATATTTTTGAAAAATAAAATTGACTTTTATATGAAATAAATTCCCAAACTCTGCAGATCCAATTCATAGATCTGCGGCTATTAATTTCAAGGGTATAATTAGCTATTGTTGTTCAACCAGCAGGCATAATAATCTTCATCTTTACGAGCCTGATCTCCACAGCTCTCTGCGTTTTTTTTACTGCATTTCTAATTTGTTAGGCCACCTTAAAGCGATTGTACGACATTTTAGTGCCCGCTAAATGTAATAACTTAGCTCTTTTTCGTTTCCCGCCTTTCGTGGCACTCCCTTCAGGAATTTCCCCCTTTTCCTCACGTTTCTTATTTTCTTTTTTTTTTTATTGTCGACTGGCCCACTCGCTGACTAAACGTTTACAACTCCCCGAGCGCCTTTGGATAATTTGACACTTGACTGCACGACTTGAAGAATTTTTTGTGTTTCCAAGTTTATGACTTACAACTCTTAAAAAACCGCAGCAGCTCGGCAACAGCTCCCCCACAATAATATACGTATGTAAGAATCCCACACAGGAAAACTAATTAAAAAGACCTTTTCTGGGGCGACAATAAAATTTATGAAAATTAACATAAAAATTTCTGTGCGATTAACTCGAAGGCGCACGCACATACATAGAAACGCTTTTGGCCATATGGAAATATGGAAAATCACATAATAAACAAACGCAACCAGGGCAATAAAAGCAAATATGGCGACACACGTGTTGCAGGGGCACCCAAGACGATGACGATGATGATGATGATGGCTGGAGGATGGAGGATGGAGGATGGGGTATGCGGTATGGAGGCCTGCTTATCATTTCTCTGGGCCCGGAAACACGCTCGATGCCACGGTGACAGTACATGAGCGAGTTGGCCAGGCCAATTTCAACTTTGGCGACAACAAGTCACGCCAACAGCAGCAACTTCAGCAAAAGTTAAGCTCTGTGGCGCAACCAAAGCGATTAGGCTGATTGGAGTCAGTGTGGGTGCACTGGGAAAAATCCCTACTTGATATTGAATATATTATATATAAGTAAACGAGCATTTTGCTTCTTAGAAAACCCAAATTTAGTCAAAGGGCACCATTCGAGCTGTTTCTTTATTGATAAAGTAATGTTCAACTACGAGAATATTTGTTTGAGTGCATTTTTATGATCCTGAGTCAAATGCCTTCGAATGGGAAAGGATGAGTCAGGGGGTGAATTTGGGCTCGATGCGCCAGTTGGCGCTACCCACTTTCGGAGGTGTACTGTGTGCCACATAAAAAAGCAAGCAAATGCTCCGAATCTCACGCACTCGCATTATGAGTAATGTGCACCTTATGCCGCTGCCGCCAAGTCGAATGTGATTAGGGGAAAATCCCTAACGGCCCCGCCCCCTTTTCGGCTTTATTAACCCCTTAACTGATGATGTGGCCGCGTCTGTTGCGAGTGCTGCTGGGCGGCAACTCAAAATATTGTGATGGCATCATTTACACGCCGCTTTTCCGATTTCCGTTGATCCTTGATCTGCACAGAGGGTTGTTAGTTTTATGCGTCTATATATATATTTGTTTCTTAGAAACTTTTATGGTTTAATTTGATTTTGGGCTTAGCTGCTTGAGCCGAAACTAAGCGCATTCTCCACAAAATGACAAACTCTGGCGGAGCTCATCAAAATTAATTTTATGGCCAGCCAAAAACTTTCGACAGCAATTTGGCTTTTCCGCCACCACCCCACGTTCATTAGGTTCATTTCTAAACGCTTTTTTGGGGGGGAAAAACTTTTGGTTAATTAAACGCAAATTGTTGTGGTGGCGGCAAATTGCGAAAAAATTGCGAAACTTTGTCGCCAAGCCATTAAAGGCCTTTTGTCACAAAAGTTTATTGTCTCACAGTCGAAATAATAACAAAAACGGGTTAATTGCGCGCCGGCAAAAATAGACAGCGTGAAAAAAGGCGAAAAGGAAAGGCAAACAAATGACATTCGGTACTTTTTGGCTTTTATGTCGTAGCCATAAAAAGGTTTTTTTTTGTTTTTGGCCAAGAGAGAGAGAAGAAAACCAACATGGCGTCGCCAGCTTCCTTGGGGTTGCCCACTTGAATGGCCAAGTATGTGTTGACACTGGCATGTAGTTGTTGTAAGTAACGAGGAAAATTCAGGGGAAAATCCAAGTCCAAGGGGGGTGGTGGAAAAGTGGTGGAAAAGTGGGGGAAATGGGGCCTGTGGGCGGTTGTCCTGCGTCGCTCTGCGCAAATTTGCCACTTCAACAGCTCCTTGCGGATGCCGTAAGCACTCTTGTGAACGAGCTCTGGAGCATTTTCATTTATTTTCCGCACATTTTCCCCAGTTTTTCTCACTCTCTCTCCCTCTCGCTCTCGTGTCTGTGTCTGTGTCTCTCCTGCCGCCCCCGGAGAATTTATGCTTCTGCATTTTTCCCTCCATTTTCCGCCTTTCCACTTTTCCGCTTCGATTTTTTGGCAAGTTGGAAAGTTGTGAAACGATGCTCACGGAATTTTAAGCAGCCGCTTTCCCAGCTTTTCCTTCTGCTCTCATTTCTTTGCTGCAGTGCGGAGTTTTGCTCCCCTGCCTTTTTTGTCAATATTGTTACCGAGCAGCGGAAAATGTGCTGTGAATTTTAAATTGGTTTTTCTTGGCCGCGCTGAGTTGCTTACATAATCAGCGAGAAGTTTGAGAGCAGTCTCCTGGAGATTCTTGTGTTTTATCTAACTGCGAAATCCACACCAAAAAGTCGGTGTGCAAACAATGGATTTTTAGGCGGTGCTAAAGATATTTGAGTTATTTAAAGGGAGCTGGAAGAGCGAACATTAAATTGTGGTTGCATTTTACATTTAATATTAATGAATTGTTATACAAACTTGTGAAATCATTCAACGTTTAAAAGCTTATAACTTCTTTTATTTGAAATATTACTTAGACAAATGACCTTTTAATATTGTAATTAACCCGAAGCTTGCCTCATATCCCAACTTAAAACCATACCTTGCACCAAGAGACATAACAATTACCTGGTATTTCCCAAGCCAACGGCCCAACTGTTCATTACACTTGGCAAAATGGTGGGTACTCAGTATAACTACACCCCGCCCCCTCCACAAGTGCCACCCAACCAGCATGACCAACGAAAACAATTAAGCCCAAAAAATGAGATAGACAAGTAGTATGTATGTATGTATAAACAGACATGCATAGTAACCGACACTTATGCTTATCTGCATAATTTATGGTTTAAATCGGACGCAACCATTTCCACCGTTTTGTTGGGAATTGCACCACGTGGTACCACCGAAAATGCTAATAGGCGCCACCCAAAAAAATTGTAAAACAATTAAAATGTAATAAGCCAAGGGGTCAGCTCTGAAAGTCACTGGGCGGTTTTCCTTCTATTATTTCCTGACCAGGTGGGGATGGTAAATAGAGTAATTAATAATGGTCGGAAATTTTGAGGGCAGGTAACGCCTCTATTAGGCAAAATATGATAAACAGTTTTTCTTGGCCAACTTTGGTACGCAAGCAAGTAAGTAAGTAATGCCAAGGATGTCAGTGGGTTAAGCAGCGGTTAGGGTTAATGCACAGCACCCGCTGTGCTTTTGATTGACACTTGACATTTCTTTTTGGCCAGCACCGTTAGCGGAACATTTTCTTGACATCGTGACTTGTTGGGTTTTTCTTTTGCTTTTTATTATTATTTTCACTCAGCCAAAGCCAAAGCCAAAGCCAGATGAAAATGTGTTGATAGTGCTGTGTGGAAACATTTGTCAGGCTTTGCTGGCTAACTGTGCTACTCAGTTCAAAGTACAGTTGGTGGAATTATCATAATCATCTTAAGTAATTTGAAATGTTATAACCATTTTAATAATAACATATACTATTTCGCTTTATCGCAGCCTACATGTAATGCCCCAAAATACAATAAAAATCCGGAGGTCTCTCACTGGAACCCAAAGCGTTGAGTGAACATGGCAAACCAGGATACCCATATAAATTTATATCCTCTTACATATAGTAGTATATGTATACACACATATGTAAAGGACACGACTCGGGAGTGGAAAGAGAGGAGAACGAGTAGAAAGGATCCACAGCGCAGACAAGCCCAAAGCGTCAAGTTGTGAAGCTGTGTGCAAAAAATCATTAACACGCACACGCCCACACACACACATAAATGTGGTTCCTCCCACTCAGGATACATATTTATATATGTATGTATGTGTGTGTGTGTGTGTGTGCTAGAGGGACTGAGTGTCATTTTTGGTGCGCTGCCTCTGCGAGACTTGCCTAAATTACTTGGCTTTTTACATGCGGCAGTGAGGCACATTAACACTGTAATGTGCAAAAAGTGTTCCTCTGCCTTTGAGTGTGTGTGTGCAAGTGGCTGGGTGTGTGAGTGTGTAAACAGAATGGCGTCCTTGCTGCCTCAGTGTCTCTGTAGTTGTAGTTGTAGTTGTAGTTGTGGTCCGAGTGGAGCTCATTGCCATGCATAAAAGGTTTCTGGCAGAAGAGGTTTATACGCAGAATTCAAACAAAGTATTTGTATAATAAAACAAGTTCAAAATTACTCAAGGATATTTCTTACTATTATTATAGAGCTGATTAACAAGAAGATTTGCAAATCAATATTTTTAGGCCATTTACTAATTGGACATCTTTTAGTTAGAGACATTCGGAGTGAGTCTAAACAACTAAACGAATGAAATATAAGATTTACTTTTAATTCTGTTTTCTGCCGCATAAACTTTGAGGCTCCAAGGAGCGCTGGTGGGCGTCTGATACTTTTAGTTAAGATTAATTGTTATATATTAACATGGCGTCGAGTTACGAAGTCTGCGAAAACGAGCTATTTACAAGCTAAACGAAAGTTGACTTTGCCGAAACGACCACGAGAAGCGAAACGAGCTGAGTGGAAGCGGATGCTGCTGATGGTGATGTTGATGTAAATGTTGTCTCCTGGCCGAAATGGCAGTGAAAGTGTTTGGGGCATGGGGGAAAATCAGTGGAGTGGGAGTTGGGAAAGGGGGAAAAGGGTGAAAAGAGGAAGAGCAGTGGCACTTTAATAAAGAGCAGAATATTTAAGAACCGAGAGAAGGTCCGACTGTTTATGGCATATCTTTTGTGTGCGTGTGTGCGTGATTTATGTTTGCCCATTTTCGTGTTTTATCATCAGCTGCTACTGCGACTGCGACGGCGGCAGTGGAATTATTCATGCCATTTGCCATGTTACTCATACGCCGCGTATGAAAAGGGTTTCAAAATGGCTGCCATTTGGCCTATTGCGTTTGAATTATGGCACAAAAGGGTGCGTTCTTGGGGGCCAGCTTCCGCTATTGTACACTACGGCTTTATCTGGTAAATGCTGGCCTTGCTTTTGGCGAATGGAGGCTTAAATGTAGTTCGAAATTTGGTGCGAAATGGAAAGCTTGCTCAGATTAACCAGTGGGTTATGGAAAATGTATTTAAATTTATAGGTTTGCTTGCATACCCCATATACAAATGAAGTAGTCTACAGCTCTTTAAAAAATGCATTCTAATTCTTATTCTTTCTTAAAACAAAAATATTTTACTACATTACCATCCTAATCAGCTACATCGATTCCCCATCTAATTACACCCCTGCATTGTAAAATGCACATTAAACATTAAATAAACTTCTTGGGCCATCAACCCCTCAGATTTCATGTCCGTGCCCATAACAATCGATCGTTGTCTGTTCCATTGACATCCTGGCATATGTTTGGAGAATCTGCTACTCGCCCATTTTCCCTTCTGCTTTCCATCGCTGCCCTTGTCAATTTTTCGCAACTGTCGCATTTGGAACCACAAACAAATTTGTCTACGACTTTCGAGATGAACGCACCAACGGTCGCAGTCCAAAGGCATATTGACAGTCCTAACGGAAACTCAATACGGAAATGGTTAGCGAAATGCCAAGCGCACATCCTGCCACGCCCCACGCCCAGCGATGTCCTTGCCGCCCACACTCAACGCTCTGTCACTTTGGGCGCAAATTTCGCCATTTCCACCCTCGCTAATGTGCAAATAAAAATGTTAAAAGGGTCCTGTAGCACTCAATTACACGCCCTGGTGACCATTTCCCCAACCCCCATCCCCGAATTCTCGCAGTGTGCGTGACTTGTGTGTGAGTGTGTTTGTGTGAGTGTGTGCCAAGGATCCTTGCTGTGTAGGGAAAACATTATGGCGCGCGAACGGAAGTTGCCATCTTGTTGATGGCAGTTAAAGATAAGCGAAAGCGAACACAAAAAATAAAATAAAATAAACCCAAGAAGGACGCGGTCTTTTTTATGTTAAATGCCCTTTGTTTTGGGTGGGTTGTATTGGTTATGCCCAATATAAAGTTAGCATAGAAGATATAAAAATATTTAAAAAAAATATTTAAATATATTCTATTTAGCTTAACACTTAATGATGCAAGACTAACGTTTCTTGTCATGTTTCTTGATTTAAGATTTCAAGTTTAATTATTTCAATTTCAAACTTAGACCCACATTTTTTAGGGTATCTTCTCACCAAGTCGACCAGGCCATCGCATTTTGAGTGCCTTCTATCTTTTTTGGCCATTTTCCCTGTTAGATTTTCATGCTTTTCCGCGTTGCTCGCTGCTTGGCTGCTTTTTATTGCCTGCATTTTATGTTATTTGTTTCTATTTTTTGGCTTTCCTCCTTTCTATTCCACTGTATTCCTTTCTGTGAGCGCCATGTTGGCAGTTATCTCGACTTTGGTTCCTGTTTCCGGCCCCTAACCAACCCCCCAGTAATCCTCCGTCTGTCTTTGGCATTTAAGTTTTATGGCTGTTTGCTTTGTTATTCTCCTGAATTTTTTCCACTTGACGCCGGGTCTCCTAATTTGCAATTTTGTATGGAGACATGGACGACGACGCCTTAAAGCGGTTTTGTCATGTCATTTGGTAATTGGGTGGCAGCGGTTGGCACTTTATATATTTCGCCGCCAGTTGGCAGCACTCGCCGTTTGCGTCTCGGATACACATGGTCACACTGGTCGGCGCTTGACAAATTATGATTTGTATGCCAAAGGGGAGTGTCATCAGTTTCACATCTAAATTCGACGGGAAACTGCCCACTCGACATGAGTTTGATTTTTTTTGTTTAATTTTGCCGCCTTATTTGGCCAAATTAAGTGCCCCATAAAGTCCACATTTTTACAGCTCATAAAACAGGCCAGAAATTGAACTTCAACGCTGCCGCAAGGCGTTCGATTGGGTGTATAAATAAAATGTCCGTTTAAAATCAATAAATTATAATTAAATTATAACTTAAGCGCATGCTAATTTCACCGGCTTGTGGATACAAAAATACCTGAAAGCTCCCCTGCGGCGTTTGTCGTCGCATTCGCGCAATGCCTTTTGTGAATTTCATAAAAAAATCAGAAAATTAAACTCGCGCCCGTAAAAGTGACACATAAAATTGGAAAATAAAATTGCCTAAATAAAATGTAAGGACACTTTTTAATGAGCCTTGTAAGTTTTTTAAAGTGAATAAAATGTCAGATGTGCCTTGGGTTGGGCTTAAGATTAAACTTCCTCGTTTTGCCATATTTCTGTACTGCTATTTGGCTAAACAATAAGCTGCGCTTTAATATTCGTTCCATAAATAAAAATAAGCTATTATTCCTACCAATCCTAGCATGGATTCTCATAAGCCCGTCAAACCATAATTTTGTTCTTTATCCGAAACAAAAGTAAACAAAGATCTCAATTATGTTAATAAGTTTCACGCCCTTCCGCGAGACTTGGCAAACCCCTGTACAACCCTTAAGTTTCTCCCATAACTCCCATGCGAGATGCAGACACAGACAAGCAGTCAGCATCCTTTCAGGGTTACCACCTTTCACCCCAAAAGCGGAAAATTTCACCAGCCACAAGGCAAACTCCATTCAACACCAATTAGGGATGATCATCGGCAAAGCAGAGGAAAAGCGCTGTCTGAAAAACCCGGAGGGTGGCAGGTGGATGGCTGACGGAGTTGTCGTCGGTCCACCCCAATTGGGGTGTCATTTGTTATTGAGGCAGAAAAAAAGAGAAAAAAGTTGACTTCACTCCCCGGGTGCCATAAATACATCCCACAGCATAGACAAACAATCAACAATTTATGCGACTTGCGAGTGGATGAGTGGCCCACTTGAGAGGGTGGCGGGGGTGGTGCTGCAGGAGCGGGTGGTGCGGGGTTGTGCGGGTGGTGCGGGGTGAATTGGTGGTGGGGGTGGCAGGATGGTTCCCTGCTAAATTGCTCAATAACGGGGGCGCATGTTAAACATGAATTATGAAATGTTATTGAGATTGATGTTGTTGTTGCTGCTGGTGCACTCAAAATAAATGTTTTTACTTTTAAATAGAACATATATTCTGTTACAAAATACTATTAATATATTTTTAAAGTATGTTGCAACAAAATTATTTAACCTAATCCTTTATTTTTGCAATAAAAAAGGCTTAGATCTTAAATAGTTACTCGCTCATTTAGCAAAACTATAAGAAAAAGAAATATATTACAAGCTGTAAGTCTTGTTCTTTAAGTAATACCTTTTCATTTCGCATACTTTTTTCCAGTGTACTCCATCTCGACAAGGCTGAGAGCTAGCTTCCTTCAAAACCAGCTTGGCTTTGTTTTGTGTGCGGTAATTTCATTGAAATCATGTTGAGTAATTGGTGCTGCCGCTGCTGCTGCTGCTGAATTTTCAGGGGTGTATAAATAACCCAGGGGGTGACTTTGCAGACCTCCGCCCACCCAAAAGCACCCCCCATTCGGAGGATTAGGCCACCGCTTTATGCGGTTAGTATTTATGGCCCGCTTTGCCGCCACTTGTACTCTGCAAAGTGTGGTTGTGTTTGTGTTTGAGTTTGTGTTTCTGCTGGCATTATGCTACACATGTAACGTGTATCTGATTGATGGGAAACCACCCAGGGGGTGGTATTTACAAATGCACCACCCTGCGAGTGGTTGTTTGCTTGCTAATTTGGGCATAATTTGTGACAGTTTATTTATTTTGGCCACTTGGAATTAATTTCCTACAAATTGTGACAGCTACGCAGCGATGGAGTTATTTTTTACATATGTTAACATTGCTAATAAAAAGGGAATGGGTAAAGAAAGAAAACTTGGGGGTAATATTTCCATTTTCAAAATACTACTTGACATATTGCATGGATTTCTTTTTTTAAGAAATTGTTTTTAGCCATACAAGTATATACATATGTATATGTATTAAAGTCCCTTCTCTAATAAGCTCAGCTTAAGACCTGTTTTCTTTTGAGTTATACCAATACACAACCAAAACGTTCGTGTTGAAAAATGTGATGTTTAATTTCGCACATTAAAATCAGAAAATTATCAGACACGAAAACCCATAAACCGCACACCGAATGCCCCCCTCCCTCAACGACAACAAAAGTGAAGGAAAGCAGCTGAAGGAGACGGAGACGGAGATGGAGACGGAGACGGAGACTGCAGTGAGTAAGATTAAAATCTTCCCAGAATTGTGTGGACAAAGCCAAGAGGCAAAGCCACATAAATGAGCAAGAGGGGGAGGGTCTACTGCAACCTGGTGGCAGACAGGGCCAAGCCAAAGGAGTCAAATCGATATTGGCAATGAGAGACGGAGGCCAGACTGCCAACGACACCAGCTGAAACAAGGCACTGAAAAAAAGAAGGAAAAAATGGTATTAATTTTGTCACGAATAAATGGAAAGTCTTTAGGACTTTAACACAAAACTTTGAGTCGCATAAGTACAATTAAATCTTTATATAAATAAAATATTTTATTGATAAATTTACACAAAAGCTTTTCCCTCAGTGCAGCAGCTACGCCGTCGACGTTGGCATGTAAACAAATCGATTTGTTTCATTGATGACATTCTTGGCGAGATTTTTGCAAAATGTCATAAAGTTTATGACTTAAGTCTTTTGTTTGGCTCCGACTGGGACGCAGCCTGAGTTGGAGTCCGCGTCCGCGTCTGAGCCTGAACCTGGGCCAGAAAATATCATTATTAAACAGATCGAAGTGGCACCCAACCGGTTTGCCATTAAAATCAGCAACCGAGTCTCGTCTCAGAACTCAGAACACAGAGCTCAGAACTCAGAGATCAGAAATCAGAAGTGTCCCCACAGCCCGTTTGGCATTCACACCTACAAAAGTGTCATGCGTTTGGCATTTAACTTGGAAATACGAAATGCTCACCTTTCAGCCTTTGGCGTTGTACGAATATAGTGTTTTTCCTTTTTTTGCGCATCCACAAATTTAACGATTAAGACGTGTTAAATTGTTAACAAGCCACTTGCAGTTATTGCCAATAAGCTGCAAATTTACGAGTCTTGGCCTGGGTCTCTTTGTGGGTTTGGTTTGGCTTTCCGTTCGTTTCCACCTTGTGGTTTCCAACGCTGGATGGGATTAGCTGCTTCTCTAGCCCGAGGTCGCCTCCATTTGCATTGAAACTGCATTTCTTGGCCCACAAAGTGGGAATATGCCGTCTGGCGGTTATTCTTCGCTGGTGGCAAATGCATTTGAAATGCGTGACAAGCTCGTTGGGTTGCCTTGTTTGCCATTGCTTTTTATGGCATCGTTTTAAGAGGGGCTAGAACTGCAGTGGCACAAGGTTGGACAAGTTTAAAGGAAGCATTTATTTATAAGAATTCTGTTGGGCAAAGTAAGCTGCAGAAATTTATGTACATTTTAAAGAAAGAGCTTAGGCAGTTCCACTTTCTTCTAGAGCTAACTCCCATTTAGCGCTGAGTATATGGCTGTAATTCCCCTTGGACTGCTCAATTTTCCTCTCGTCTACGATTTCTTAGCCATTATGATGCCCCCGCTTATCTAGGCTCAGCGCAGTTCAGATCACCAAAACCCGAAACCGAAATCCAATCAATAATGGACCAAATCCTCGATCTATACCCGTCCATAGATCAGTCTTAGCCATGCTTATTGCAGTTTAAACAGACACCGATATAGACATAACACTGCCGTTGAATGCCCACATCCAGATACATAAATTGGGGCTATCCAACTATGGCCAGAACCGATATCCAGCTATGAAATCCAGCCAAGATATCCATCAGTGCTTGGCCCTATTTTTGGGGCGTAACTTGCATATAAACGGTGCTAATAACACATTTAAACTGGCCAACAAATTACCGTTTTCACATTGCCTGGGCAGGCAGTTTGATATTCGATTCGTTTAAACATCTTTTCAACAAATTTTCATGCAAATGAGATGGATGTAAATGGTAAATCTGTCTTTTGTTAGCGGCAGTGGTGGTTAGTCGGCGGTTTTCTAGCTGGATGTTACGCTAATTAAAAACTTTTTTAGATACAAGAGATAAATTGTATGTAACAACTTACAGCTGACACTGAAATTTATTTAAAATTGTATTTATAATTCTATTTGTTGCTCAGAGTACTGCTTTCTCATCGAATTTGAATAAAACAAAACCACGAGTACTTGACCAAAGCAGCTTAATTGAAGATATATTTTTTATATTTTCATGATTTTCGTAGCTAACACTCCGCTCCCTTTTGAAGCTTTTTAGTAGGCCCAAACAGATGACCAGCATCTGGCCTAGACAATGCGACGACGGCGGTCCAACTCGGGCGGGCTCATTTGTCGCGGACGGGTTCGAACTTTTCATGAAAACTTTAGGGCCATAAAATGTGTCAAGCGGCGGACAAAGCGGCCAACTGCTGAAAAGAAATTTTATGTGAGCGGGAAAATATCAACAGCGTGCCATTGTCCGGATATTGATTTCCAAAGGTGTGACGACCTCTTTTGTGCGCATTCGATTGGATTTCGAGGCGATAACGCTGGGGGCGATTTATGAATGAAGTCCAGAGACTCAGATACGAATACTTTATAGACATAAAGTCTGGACAGTATTTGGATGTTTGGATGTTTGACTGTTTCGCTTTTTGTTTGGTGACTCACAAGCGTCTAACGATTTTTTTGCCTGCTGCGCGTTTGTCTGTGAAAGTGTAATATTGTGACACTTTTGATTGTGGCCCCCCTCGAGTTTTGTGATTAGAAGCAGAATGGAAATGGAAATGGTAATACAGCACTGAGCTCTGCTTAGCATCCGTAAATGGTTCTATTCGAGATATTGTTGCATTGCTTTCTAATTAGCGGAGTAAAGTCAAAATTTATGTTGCATTTATTACATAATTTGTCCAATTTTATGTCGAGGCTCAAGAGTTTTACGAGCCACGTTTTGTGCCCTCCTTTTCTATACTTATGTACATATATATATATATACTGCTATCCCTATCTACTGCCTTGGCCAAGGTTTTTCCAATTTCAGTGCCGGATTAACAGGGATTTTCCGTGCTGAATACTTGCTCCGCTTTCCATTGCCATTTCTCCTTGTTTTGTGTGACGACATTTTTCAATTAAGAAAGGATCACAAGGCGCTTAGTAAGGCAGTTTGGCTTTGGCTCTGCCGAGCTTCTTCTGTGCAGAAGTTGGCTTTTAATTAATTACAGTTTCTATTGGAGATGAGAAAGTTACACCACCCCATCAAAGAGTTCGTGGCATTTCGAGCAATAAAACATTGCCTTTAATGTAACAACATGTTTAATTTATTTATTGCGTTGCCAACTTAAACAAGTATATATTAAATATGCATACATCACGGAAACATCTTTGGTTTATGTTTCTGTGCAAACTTTTTGGCAGCTGAACTTATGACAAACTTACAGTTGGCAAGTTTACAAAAGAGGTTGGGCATCCTCCAAATTAAAATGCTAGCTTATTTATGGCAGGGCTTCTTACTCCTTTTATCATTTATTGTAACAGTAAGCCGGCTGCCATTATTCAAAGCATCTTAAACTAGACACTTAGCAGCAGTTAGCAGTTAGAACTAACCGGCTGACTAGGCTAATCACACTAATTAAGCGAATGGGGCATTACGTGAGCTGTTTCTCGCATAGCATCACATATTAGATGTATGTGGCTTATATTTTTTGCTCAATTATCTAATTAACTTGTTAACAGTTTCTCAATAGCCAAAGCAAAAGGTGTACTATACTATACGTACATATATGTTTGCATATAATTGCCTTCGTTGTTGTGCACCTCATAAACAATTAGCGACACTCAACGATTTCGTTTGTCGTCGCGCATTAAATTAATCACAAAAATTAATAAATAAATGTGAATAAATGTGAGTAAGCACACACGAGCTGCTAAGGTGAATGGCAAGGTAAAGCTGTTTAAATTATTGCCGTACTTAGGGGCTGGCTGACCACACGACGGCTACGTAATAATTAAGAAATTTACAAACGATTTATCATGTTAATTAAACGTTGGCAGCCGTTGGGTTTCATTATAAACCAAAGCCAAACGAATCGTTTCGAATCGAATCGAATGGATCGAGCGAAACATTGATAGATGGCCAGTGATCGAAATCATTTCACACGATCATATGATTGAGCTTACGAATAAAACTCTCTGCTGATTGTGATTGTAGCTGTTGCTAATTTGCCAACTACTTCGAATCCATTCAATTCAATGGCGAAAGCTGCTCGTTCGACTCAGACTTGGCCATACAAATATCTATGTACATATATGTACATACGAGTATACGAGTATGTAGGCAAAGTGAGAGTAGCTCTTCGAGGAGACAATGAACTCGGCTGGAAATTGAAATGAAAATGGCATACTGCCAGATGTGTGTAATTAAGTAAATGTGGAAATTATATGCTAAAACGCGAATAAACACGGCTGGTTGAGCGATTGATCTATGACTTGATTTCGCTGCGGTGAGTGAATAGAAATTGTACGATCACCAATTTGATGAATTGTACAGTACAATTTCTTTTATATCAAACAAATTATTCATATCAATACTAATTTAACATTTATTTGACTAAATTTTATTAGGAAATATAGCTAGATTTATGGTTATCCACTCCACCGTGTTATCTGTATTACCATTTAATTTTCTGGCCTACAGCATATGGCCATTACTGCACTCTATCGACCACCTTGCCATCCACCCACTCAGACTCTTTGGCCATCAACCAATAATCATCATCATTACGGAGGCCAAATGCTTTTAGTCATCTGTTTTTCTGTTTTTCCACCATTTCCTATATTTGCCTCTCAAGCCGATAAGCGAAATTAAGCGCATTTTTGAGATACTCGTACTGGGAGTCATTGAAAGCTTATCGAAAGAGCAGCTGAAACTAAAGGCCTGCGATAAAGCTAATGAAAATGCGTTTTCTAATTGCACATTAGGCAAAGTGAAACGATTTTCCACGTAAGTGGAAATTCAGCTGGAAAATCCCAATCCCTTGGCAGGAGATCTCAAGTGCAGCTTCTGTTTGTAGGGCGCACGTGTTTGTTTCTTTTTTTATCATTTGTATATGTTTTTTTTTCTATTTGCACAGTGGGTGTGTTGTCGTTGTTGTGGACTTTTTGATGTATCGTGCTGGGCTTGGGATTTTTTTTGTATGTTTGTGCCGTGTTTTACGCACCACTGACTGCCATTAATTTTAATTTGTGCGTCAAACTCAAACGCAAAACGCCTTCGTCTCTCGTTGACTTTTCCGCTGGACAGTGGGCGAAAGTGAGATGGAAATAAAAACCTGTATGAGATGGGTATAGAAGCTGACTGGAGGAGGGAAGGGGAGGGGAGGGGAAAAAAACAATTGCACACAATCATTTTCAATTTAATGTCATTATGTGCAATTTGTCAACAATGTCCACAAAGCAGTCAGTCAGCCGTGTGTCTGTGATTTGCCTAAAAGGCAAGGGCGTAGTCAAGGGGGTTCAATGGAGTTCGAGTCTTGCATCCTTTCATTTATATGGCTAATAGTACAAAAAGTATGTTAAATCATTCCTTTTGGAATATAGCTACTATATATTACCTTCTAAATTAAGAGTCTTTTGTACATGAACTCGTTTCTTATAATTCTAAAATATGTTTATTGTTTTGTGTATCTTATCCCCTTAAACAAATTCCCCACCTTGCCCACTGAAAATATGCAAATGACCACCGGCAGCTCTTCCTGACTGAATGTTCAAATGGAACACCTCCCCTTTGCGATTGGCTAAACCCCTCAATTTGGGCATTGTTTATTTATACGGCTACTTTTTATACATCCGACGAATTCGTGACGAAAAGTGATTGAAAGTAAACAATAAAAGCGACACTCGCCTGTCACTTTCCACTTCCACTTCCAAATCCAAATCCACCTCCACTCGACTACTTGCAGCTAAACAATCTAGCCATCGGCGAATTTCTTTCGCTTTTTCGGGGGCCACTTGACTCACGGCCTTTCATTTGGCTAACAATTTCTACTTGGCGTTTTTTTTTTTTTTTTGCCATCCGCCTGCTAAATTGGCCAATTGCGATTGGTAACAGCCGCGGCCGACATGCCAAACAATTTAATTCAATTAAATATTTTTTCGTTGACTGCCTGTCGTTTGTTATTTAGCGACAGTTGTTGCCTTCGCGGCAATTGTTTTATGTGAAATTTGTCACACTGTCATGTGCGTTATATAAGAAATGTTTGGGGGAAAAATGGGGCCACCAGGTGGACAATGGACAATGAACAATTTGCGCCACTTGAATTATTCAAAATTTCAGTGGAAAATGGCGAGAAAATTAGCTCTGGATCGGGAAATGGTTTAAAAATTCATTGCCAATTCCGGGCAAATTGGTGACAGTTGAAAGGGCTGAGATTTAAATTGGCCGAGCAGCTGGTTTTTCTCCGCTCAGTTCTCAGTTCATTGAACGGAATTATTTTTGGCTTAAACAGTGCTTTTAAGAATGTCGAATATCCAATTAAAAACACTATTAATTTCAGCTAATTCTATACTTATCAAATCCCATTATGTGTCTAACCATTTCCTTTCCCAACCTTTCGAGCCCGCATCCCAAATCATTCATGGTTGTTATCTCCACGATTTAATTTCCAAAACTGCCATCAGAGTATTGTTCCTAAGTCTAAGGCAAATCAACCTCTTGACTTCCAAGTAAAAACACCTGTGGTGTCAATATTTCAACACTGCCAGCGGTGTTGAAGCTCTCTGTCTCCGATTTTTTGTGTATTTCGTGACTGTTAACTGGGAATTTCTCTTTTTTTCTGGTGCGTCCAACAGATTTCTGATTTCTGATTTATTGATCGAATCGAATTAATCAACAAACTTATGAGTCAATACACTGTTTAAACACAGCCAGACAAAGGGCAGAATAAAGCGAATGCAAATTAATCATATGCCCAGATCCCGATTCCGATCCCCGATCGGAGAAGTCTGCTGCTGTTTCCCATTTCCTCTGCCAGTTTCCCCCGTCGAATAATGATGATGGTAATGATGACGAACTAACTGACAGTTGTTTGACATGCCCCAGTCAGTTTCATTCGAATCGAGGGGGGGCAGAAACAATTAAGTGACGCCAGCCAGCAAACAAGTTGTAATTTTTTATGGAAATGCAAAACGGCAAAGTGAGGAGAAAGATCAAAACACAGAAAACACAAAAAACACCTCGAGGCAAGTGGGTGCAGCATATGGCCCGTAATTAAAAGGTTAAGCTGATGTAACTATTACGTTGGCCATGCACTGCACTGCAAGGAAATTGAATTTACATGCTACTTAAAGTTGCAACAGTTGCCAGTGCTTGCCCCAATCCAATGCCCCTTTCGACTTTCGTGCTGTTGGCTGTCATCTTTGACATTTGTACATTGTAAATGTTGACACTTTACCACACACAGACATCGGGGAATGATCTTGTTACACTTACATGAATGATCACCACAAATTGGCATCAGGCAGCCGGAGAATTGTCGCCCAGCAGTCAGAAGCTAGCAGCTTTTCCGGCTCCGTTTTCCTCTCGGGGAGTTTTCATTGACACCTCGCCGCCAGTTTTCCTCCGGACAAACTCGATTCACGCAAGAGCGATGAGGCCCGCTTTTATTTTTAGGTGCGATCGTGAATGACTTACCGTCTGAATGAGTGAATGATGAGCAAATTTATCGCGGCATTGTGTCAAACTGTTTTTGGCTTTCGGCTCTCTGTTGGCCATGTGTGTGGGCCTGACACCATCAGACGATCAGACGATTCCCCCACCTTTAAGATACAACATATACTTGTATGTGGATCTCTGTGTATATAGATAGCTGCTCCAGCTTGTTCTGCTTTGTCTGACAAGCGTTTAATTATTTTGGCTTGATTGCCTACTCCGACTCCTTATATAGCCGCCGATTCATTCATGTCTTGCCATGTAAGTTGTAAGTTGTAAGTTGGGTGGCAGTGTCACATCATTGACACGATCCCAGCTGCTGTAAGTGGATGTTGCAACATCTGTAAAGGTGAACTCATTTGGTATCGTTGGAGCTGTGCTTTATGTTTCTCTGAGGGATGGAAAATGGAAAGTCGTGATTGCGTTAGATTAGACATCAATGTACATGTGTGCCCAGAAAGCCACAGAGCTTTTGTATTATGAACAGTGCCAAAATTGTTTTGCACATACTTGGAGGCAATTATTTTTCTCACGTTCCCCGATCGATGGGGTCACCGGTGGCCGCAGCGTCTTTTTCCAGGGGCAGCTCCTTCAAAGTTTAGCCGCCAACGCCCACAAATATGTGGACCCTCCCATGATTGATGGGCATCTTGCGTACAAATTAACACCGGAATTACTCCTCGTGCACTGCAGGCCAAGTTCGGCGAACTTCCAACGATTCTCGACTCCGCCCCGCAACGCAAAAAGATATAACAAAAAAAAAAAGAAGAAAAGTAACAAAAATGGAAGATGCGTTTTGGCCCATTTCAAATGAAGCCGACTTTCAATTAGGCAAAAAAAAACTGGGCAGCAAAACCAAAAACAAAAGCCAGTTAATGAGACGACGACTGAGTTTGGCCGGAGGTGCGATCGTGACTTCGATGGCGAGTGAGTGAGTCATGCGGCAAGTTAATTATGAGTATGCAACTAAATCATTACATTTTAAGCCAGTGTCAAAGGCGCAGCTGGATATGCTGATTAATCGCCATGAGCCAGATCCTAGCTGCCTCTTATTAATTACGATCCAGCTCCAGATCGAGTGCGTATATGCATGTGGCTGTGGACATGGATATGGATGTGGACATGGACATGGATGTGGATGTGGATGTGGATGTCGATGTGGATGTCTCGGGGAGACGCGTGCTCAAGGCGTGAATACCATCGTCAACAAGCTAGCACCTCTCGCTCTGAATTATTGCTGAAATATTTGCTGATTTATTGGCACCAACTCGCTTGTTGCACTTGGCACGCCATGTGCGTGTTTTTTTTTGTAGCGAGATCCAAAGAGAGAGGGGAGCTCAAGATCACTGGGAAAAATACATCCTCCCAGTTTCCTACCAATAGATAATTATATTGAAAAGAAAGTAAGCTTGAGCAGAGAATGTATTAAAAACAATTTGATCAGTTGTATAAAGCATACGTATTAAAAATAATTAATATTCAAATTTATGTACTATATCTGCCTTACTAACAATTATTTCATTTACTATAACATAATAGCTTTCTCAGTGCCCATGCAACCTTGTTGCAATTAGCTTTTGCATCACCACCCAGCGAGTAGCGAGTAAGCGTGGCGTATCGTCTTACCTTTTGGGCCAACCTTGAACTGGCCAACACTGAGGCCCTAAATCTGGCTCTCTTCTTAGCTTGCCAGCCTTTCAGCCTTTCAGCCCTCCAGTGAGCCACATGACGCGACTTGGCAGCAACTGCAGCTCATCTCATCTCGGTTCAGTTCGGGCAGACTTCCGTGTAATTAAGTGGCGTTCACAATGCGCTCCACCACCCATTGTGTGCTGGATTCCAGACAGAACCCGGATCCTCCCTTCTCCAGCTCCATCTCCTTGGTCTTCTTCTCGTGCCCCACAGATGGTTTCACAACCAAATTCTTTGTGAAGGCCCAGACAAGCGAATGCACATGACTTCAACGAGGAGACGTCGTCGCAAACTGGATTTGGGCGCCAGTTAGCCACAATGGGTAGGATGTCTCTAACAGAGATACAACGAAGTTAATGATACCCTGAAATGTGCATTACTTGTGGTATATGTAGGACAAAATAAGGTTCTAAGATCTAACTTTTCTTAAAAACCCGTACTGAATATTCAAATAAAAATCTATTGAACCCTTTGGCAGTGTAAGAAAATACTCTTAAAATGTAGAAAGATGGCCAACTTCATGACAAAGTCATTCAACCAGAGTTTGGAGCCAGTGAAAATATGATAAATTGGGCGCTAACTCCACAACTGAAGGCAGCTCCTTCTCCGACAAAATCTAGTGGCCATTCTATGACCAAAGTCCTGCTCCGGCTGCGACTCCACATCTTGAATGCCACCAGTGCCACCGTAATTTGAGGCCATTTCGCTGCATGACCATGGCAACGAAATAAAGTTGTCAGCTGCTCCTTTGGCCGCAAAATGCAAATGATGGCCATAGCCCGTTTTGGCCACAGACTGCTGTTAATTTTTGGTCCGTGTCTTGCAAATTGGACTATCGTGGCCTGCTGAAAAGTTTCTAGAATTTCAATGCCGATGCCTGCCGTTTAATCGATGTGGTGGTGGCATCCACGAATCCCCGCCAACCGGTTGCCACACACTCGGTGGCTCTGCGGAAGCAGTTAATGTTCATGGAACGGGTTCGATCCGGACAAGAGGAGGTGTCCAGTTTGGTTAATCTATTCAAAACTCTCGGGCTGATCGAAGTGGGTCACTTGGAAATCGATTTTAATGTGATTTGTTCTTGACATGCAGTGAACAACTTTATTCTGCCGTAATTGGGTCGGGCTAATGCTTAGTTTTTTAACTAAACAGTTACATACTTAAATTATGGCAACATACTAGCAAGGCTATCTATATCCTTTTACTAGTCAAAGATGTAACTGCATTTTGGTAAAGTCCACTGGCAACATGTCATATGGGCAGCTCATTAACGCCAAAGCCAACGTAATTTAGTTTTAACGCTTTGACAACGAAGTGCATGTGTACTTGGCACTTTTATTGATATTGCTTCTATCGATTGCCCGCCATAAAATCGATCATTAGCGCTGTTAATTTGCAGCAACAAAGAGTGTGGCGCGTTGATGGCAACGCTTCAACAGTTCCAGTTCAAATTCACTGGAAATAACGGGGAGTGTATATTAAATGTATGTATTAAACGTTGAATATGGATATGGTTTGCTATATACCGCATTTATAGTGATTTTTTCAGGATCTACTGCAACAATTGTTTCTTATTAAATGTGAATTAGTACACAAGAAAGTTAAACCTTTAAGCTATATACAATTTAACGTTTTGTAATAGTATATGTTGCTATTTATTTTTAATATTATTCTATTTTTTTCTGTGTGGCAATTGCAGTGTAATTTCCACAAAGGCGGAAAGGGTGCAACGGTCATAAAAATTAAAAGCAAATTACGAACAACTGCACAGCAGTTAACTCGACGATATTAGCACAGTTCGCAGCGGGTCGATAATGCCGATCGATCGATTGGCTGAATGACACCGCACCGCTGGCGCTGACCAAGCGCGACCTTTTGTCACTTCATAGACGGCGGGCGTCAAGGGGTCAGGGGGCTGGGAAAGGGGCAGGGGCAGTGGTGGGAGGGGCGTGGCTCGGGTGGGGGCGCGGAAGGATGAGGTGACGGACGCACCTTAGACGCTGACGCCGACTTCCGTTTGGCATTCAAGCGCAACCGTTTCCATTTCATCGCAAGAGTTAAACAAGTAGAACCAGGTTCATTAAAGGACAAGACTGGGGAATACCCCTTTTTGTTAGCTTTACAATTTTAAAATTCTTCGTAGAACTGATCCTTAATATATCTATAGATACTATGCTTTATATATAGAAGATTGCAGTACCGCAAATATATCTGCTTATCATGTTATTTTGATAATTGGTAGTAGTAACTTCAGAAATTGCTTAATAAATTGATACATTTTCTAGGTTAAATTTTATATTCTTTTAGTATATGTACTCCTTGATGCCCTGTAGTCAGTAGAAGGGTTAAACTCAACGGCAACAATTTGAGTGCCTAATGACGCAGAGTAATGAAGTCGCCGCCGCGCCTCCAAATACAAACACAGTTTCTGAAAACACCGACACCAGATGTGCACTGCAAAAAACTAAAAATGAAATGGATAAAACATGATGCTATATAACCAAAAGTAAAGTAAAAGCCTTTGGCTTTTATACTGAAATAGCCCTTGGATTTTGAGGAACTAATATATATACTTTAAACATTGAGTGTTGTTTAAGTATTATTTTTTCCAGTGCATGACCGTACTAGACCAAACCATTCTGCACCGGACTTAGCGCTGCCCAACCCTTTCTTTTCGCGCTTGATGTGCCGTTGATTTGCCGCTTCCAGTCCGGTAGTCTGGTGCTAAAAATCGTCACAGCTGCGCAACATTTCGAATTGAATGACTTAATGTGCAGCATTGTGTCATCAATATCCGCTCGAATCGGATAGGATGGGATTGCATTGTTGTTGGTGGGGGGTTCTGTTCTCGGTTCTCGGCAGGTTTACAGGGTCAACTGCCCGTGACAAAAGTGTGAATTACGCCAGTCCGAAACGCCCACTTGACTGAGTTTGATTCTTCTTGTTTCTGTCGTCGATATGTGTACTATATGTACCTCCCTCCTGAAAAATCCGACTATCGACCTCCATCTCAGCGTCTAATCCTTCTCTTTTCGGCTGAGTGACGTTTGACAGTGCCAGTCAGTGTCAAGTCATCAATATGTACTTACGCCCGGCCATCGTTCCATCAGTTTTATCACCCGAGCACCCAAACATCGACCCATTGCCTCCCCAGCACATTCCCTTCAAGGTCTTGGCATTCGTCTTTGTCTGCGTCTAATCCTTATGTAAATCTGTCAAATTAGATGCGATTAGTGCAAAGTGAAAAGTAGCTGCCAGCTCTTTGAGCCCTCTCACACGAGCCGACATCAACGGATTTTCTATTTTGGCCGACTTGTTGATGGCCGTCAAAATAGTTTGAAACTCTTTCAATTTTAACCCTACTTTGGTCTGGAGTGAGTAAGTAGCTGGTTAAAACGTAGGAGTTCAAATCTTTGCGGTACGGCGATTGAATGGTAATTAGATATATTAATTATGTAGAAATTACAATTCAGTTTAAAATACAGTTTTAGTATTTCCCACGCTTTGTTGCGTTACCTTAAAAAGCTGAACTGAAATCCGTGCAGCAATTGTCACAGCCAATAAAATTAAATTTTCATTTAAATTAATTTACAAATTCCCACGTAGGCGTATTCCGTAAGCAGTACTACCCCGAAAAAAGTGAAAAACTTTTTTAACTGCCTAATGGCAAACAAATTGCCAGCAAATCGAATCGCTTAAAAAATCGACGGGTATCACGCGACTATTTCAATTTGCCGACCGGCAGCAGAGCGAGGGGTGAACCAGAGACGTGTGCTTAGCAATTGGCAACGCCAAGAGCGACCCTCGCACAAATATATTGTAGCAAATGTGCGGAAGTTCCAACGACAGGCTCTCATCATCAACGGAATCATCGCAGAGTGGGTGGAGTGTCGGTGGGAATATCGCGATATCATAATGACACTCCGCCGATGCGCAACTGTGACAAAATTAATTTTCAACTTGACTGCATCCGGACGGGACTCGGATTCGGATTGACATTGGACCGAGCATGAGGATGAGGATGAGGATGAGGATGAGGATAAGGGTGCCGGATTTCGCCCGCCGTCTGTTGATGATAATGAGACCATAGATAACGCAATTTTATGTTCCACCCGAATTTCACAAATAGTTGCGCGAATTTCCCCCCCTCGCAGTCGCAGTCCCTTTGAACCCTGTCCGTAAATGTGTCCGTATCCGTGTCCGTATCCCTGTCCGTATCGGTGTTTGTGCTCTGGGTAGCCGGTTTTCCCAATTCCGGGTGCAAAGCACTCACAAGTCAACAGCAACCGGGGCACTGCCACCCCTTTTCTGCCATCCAGCGAAATAACCGAAATGGACTTTCGGCCCTCGGGCCACGCCACCGCACTGACAAATTGTTCCGCTAAATAAATCACGATTCATGATTATCGCCATGAAATCGAAATTTTCTGCTTTATTTTCTATGCCTCGGAACAAGTTATCTAATACGCTTTTAAACGGATAGGGAAAAGGGCGTACAAAGCGGTGGAGCGGGTGCTTGGGCTTAAACGGATTGCTGAATTATTGATTTACGTTGGAGTTTAGCTTTAATTTAATAAAGGATTTGGGAGAGCTTGAAATTGGGCTTATACTTTAAGGAATAATTTAACGAATTAAACCACTACACATTTACAATTTTGATTGACACATAACAAAATAGCTAACAAATAGTTACTCCCAAGAGTTTCGACGCTTAAACCTTGATAATTTCTTTACAAATTTGCTTATTGTTGCATTTAAACGAAGGTTCATGATCTTGTAGACCTCCTTTCTAATGCGGCTTACCTTTGACATTCTTTAAAAGTATAAGAAGTGCACTTAACAAGACCCACAATTACAAGACTTAGTTGGCCAGTCAAAGATGCTTATGGTTCAACGAAATTCGCAAATCTCTTATTCACACAGCCTGAACTGCAATTAACTTTACAGAAAGTCAATGTCAAGGTTTGCCATAACCAAATCAAGCCAGTGACAAATCCTGAGAAAGTCGCTCCTGCAAACAATGCACTCATCATCGTCATCAGGGTGATTTGATGCGATCATCCCCAGAGGAGCAACCCTCGAGGTTCTGATTTTGATTCTGAATCTGATTTCGATTCGGAAAAAGGCAACCGCAAACAAGTCTGATGTCCTGTCATATTTGCTCATTTAACGGGCTGACACATCAATGTCACATCAAATTGTGGAAACCAACCAAAAAGAGCCTCGGGTTCTATGAAACAAAAAAAAAAAAAAAAAAGAAGAGAAAAGAAAAGTGACAGCTAATCCAATGGCAATTATAATGCCGTAACGGTCGATCCTGACTCGGATTCAGATGCTGCAGGCTGCTGGCTGTTGGCTGTTGGCTGTGCTGGTGTGAACGAAACCTCAATTCGTCTAATTGAAGCTAAGCAGAACCAGCATTTCCCTTTGTTACGACCACGAAAACTGTCAAAACTGACATGACAAGGCGAACGAATCAAAGGGAAATCAACGAGCAGACGCAATAATCAGCGCTTTTTGTAGGGGCGTGATTTTCCCGAGACACTTGACATGCATATGAAAATTGTGACACGTCAACGCTCGGTGGTTTTGGTACTGCAGCTACTAAACCAGCTAGTTTGGGGCCATTTTTGGGGTACATCCCCCTTTCCGTTCCAAAAACCCCGCCACCGCCAACTGATTGACGCGTTTGACAAAAGTGGCGATTATTGTGTGTCTGTGTGCCTCGAATCTCCGGTAATTTTCATTTCCATTTCCATATCATTCATTGTGACAGGCAGCGCACAGCGCATTTCCCATATCTTCGCATTTCAATTGACAATTGCGCCGGTGTCTTTGAGGGGATTTTCTCTATTACCATATCAAAGCGAACGGACTTGGGAAAAGTGTCATTAAAGGCGCTGGATGGGTGGTCTCCGCCACTTGGAACGAGGTCACCAATTAGAGTAAGGCTAAGCCCAGGGAAATCAATCACCGCCAACTGGTTACCGCACTCACTTGCTTGTGCACTGGGAGAAAATGTATGGAGCTACCAATTGAAACCCCACTTCAAGCATTAGCTTGGTGAATTTATTTTTTTGCACATAAAATGAAGGCTATTTGAATATTTATGATAGATAGTTATGGTGAGCTAAGTTATTTCCATTCACTCGATTAACTTACTTTAAGCTCTAAACCTAATCAATTATCAAATCGCTGGCAAACACTGGTGAATTAATATTTCATAGCGCTTTTCTCCGGGTGATTAGCTCTCTTGGCCAACGACTTCCAGTCCAGACCGAGTCAGTTGGCCCCGTTCTCCTCGTTCTCCGACTGATATATCCTGTCTGGCTGTCGCTACAAACGCCAGTCCAATTTGTTACAATGCATTACACTCATCCGACTGATGTCTGATTTTGTTTGGCTCCGACTTGCTACGCATTCCAGGAGCTGCACATGTTGGTGGGTAGGCCCCTGCGGATCGGATCTGCTCGGATGAGATCGAATCGGATTGGACTGGACTGGCTGGGATGGGAGGGTATATATGGTATGGTTATAGTATGGTATGGCATGGGATCGAATCGGATGGCGGGGGATCATTTGGGGAGGGAGCTGGGGACGGACAGAAATCCATTCATCAGTGGCAAATTTGTTGGTGGTACGAATCCATCATGTTGCCAGTGAAAGATCGTTTGTCGCTGATCATCAGCTTAAAAATCGCGCAAATGACGAGCGTAAGACACGAGATGTGGTCTCATGTCCGTCCGTTTGTCCATCAGCCGGTGTCTCACTGTGGCTCACGTTGGCTTTACTGTGGCCGTGCTGGCTCAGCAGAAACCGACTTAAGCTGACAACAACAACACATCCCGAGGAGCGGGAGAAAGCATCCGCGGATTTGTTCGCCGTTTTAACTGGTTTCATCTCGCATCGCAGGCGTACCAGCTAATGAGGTTCGTGAAGTTGCCTGCCCTACAGGGGCTCGGTGTTCAGGTCCGCTTAGCAGGCTTACCTCGAAACATTCAAAAATACGTATTTCTAAAAATATAATATATTATTTTTATTTGCAGAAAAAATGAAAGCTTTTCCAAGCAGCACCTCACAAGTGTGAGCTTACCTTAGGATATTATTTGTCTATAGGTCATTTGCGAAACCCCACTGATCGAACCCTTTTTGCGTGGCAAGACTGCTGTTTTTTGGGGGCAGCAACAGCAGCTACCACATATCGGAATTCCCCCCAACTGAGCCGCCACAAATGATGTTGATTTTTATCAAAACTTATTGAGAAAACGTAATTTTTAAGGCTTTACATGTGTGAAGGCAGCCAAGATCGACTCTGAATCTGTGGCCAAGACTGGAGACCAGTGGCTTAGTAGCTGCCTTTTTGTCAGTTGCAAAATGGGTGCACACAAAAAAAAGATAGCTTTTTATATCGTTTTAACAGCTTTTTTAATAGGGAATGCAAAAACAGATTGTTATAAATGCATATTCGATAGAGCAGTTATTTGTTTAAATATAAAGTTTATATTTTTCTTCTTGCTATTGTTTTTTTTTCTGTGTATGTACGATTGCTGGGGCATTTGAAAAATCAGCACAGTGCTGGCAGCCATAAATATTGGACGGTATAAAGCCTACCTGCTGTTAGAAGGAAAAAAAGGGGAGACCAGAGTCCACGAGTCCATCAATTTGCAACTTGCTGTGCGAAAATTCAGCAAGTTTTATGTGGTGGCACATACGGATATACAGATACTGTGATGTGTGGTCCTGTGACTGCAGGAATAAATTTCCATTAACGGGCCCATACATTAGCCAATTGATTTAAATTGGGGGAGACCGCAGCCAAAGCGAGCTCCATTTTTCAAGCGACAATTTTCCCATCAATTCGTCTAAAATTTATTGTTTGTTTTGAAGCGTACAAGCTCTGAAGTTGTACAAGTTCTAACGATCCTCTAATGCTGGCTGCAGATTAATCTTGCCGCAGATGAATCAAAATGAAAACATAAAAGCGATTTAAAATCGATTAACCCGATTTGCCGACATGCAACAGGTTCGGCCCTCAATTTGGGTCTTATTATCGAAAAAGCGCGGCTTAAAACAAAGGCTGCAAATTGCCTGGCATATCGTCGGGATCGGGAATCGGGGATCCGGGTATCGGGGATCGGACTTTGGAGATCTCGGATCTGTTGGGTCCACTGAAGACAGAACATTCAGCGCGGCAAACGCCTACCGCAGAGTTTATATTCCGGTCTCTACCTCTCTGCGTTTTATCCCATCGGCCGGGAAAGAGGTGAGAAAATTGTTGATTAGCTTCTATGGAGGCAGAAGTTCCCCTTGGACGGACACTCATTCAGTCCCGTTTTCGGGATGATGATCTTGATGAAGATCAACATGCCAGCGGTGGGCGTGGTCGCATATGACTTTGATTTCTGTCGGCATTTTCGCTTTGGACTGGCCACGAACGATATGCTGAAAAATAATACATGTAGGTTTCAGAAATATATATATATATTTATATATATAGCTATGGGAATGTGTGCTTTTAAAAGTGTATAGAAGAGCGGATACTCTGGTAAGTAATCGCAAAGTAGTAGGAAGGCATTTTCGACGCTTAATACCCCTAAAACTATACTCGTAATATATGTAATTGTATATACTTTTATAAGATTCAACTGGGTCTACTTCCCATTGTTTTCCCATGCACAAGTCTGCCATATTAACCCCATATTTACAGATCTCTTTGGCTGATCCCAACCCCTGCTAAACGTGCTGTAATCACGCCAGATTCTAGTTGTTACATCCATTTGCATATACTCAATATGCCTCTCTACCGATCCCGATCCCGATCCCGATGGCCGTGGATAATTATGGTCTGAGCAACTGCTTGGGCTGCTGAATCCACCGAATCCACTGGCTCCTCGCTCCCTTCTGGAATCGCAACTGCTGCCCACTATCACTTACTACACTCAACGCCCCGAACCGATCTGTGGCATCGGAGGCATCGGTGGCATGGCGGGAAACTGTGGCATCGGAATCGGAGGCAGCATCGGGCCCAGAATCGCTGCGATTGTCTGAGAGGTCTAATAATAAATTCGAGCGCGTGCAAGCGCATGCCACCTTGGCCCCTTGGAGTCGCAGCCGCATCCACCAACCGCACACGGCACCTTGCAACTGCCGCAGTTGCCACCACTCTTGGCCCAAAAGGGGAGAGGAGTGTGGGGAGGGGAGGGGAGCGGAGATATGCCTTTGGTGGCAGCCGCTCTATAATTATCTCAAACTGAAATTAACCGTCGAAAGAGTCGGGAAGATTATGCGCTGCGCATCGAGATTGAGAACTGAGCAAGTGGCCAAATGCACTGCAAGTACACAAATAAAATGTTTAAAAAGGTTTTATATACTTTAAATACTCTTAAATTGTGCAGACTTGATTTGTATTAAAAATATGTTGGTAATCAGTTAACATTTATCTGCCAAATTCTCCATAAATCATAAAAATCTACAAATTTCAGAGATGGAAGCCCATTTTTCGCAGTGCATTCGAGGGGCAGAACTGGGAAGCGAATCGCTCGCTAACGCTGCCTCTGCATGCTAGACGCGTTTGCGATTTCGATGGCCTGCAGACTCGCTGATGGGAAAAGGGGAAAATGCCCGAGATGAGACATTCTCTCACCTCGCCGCCGCGATGGTTGTGCTAATTTATTGCGCGTTAATATCGACAGGAAGAGATCCATGGCTGAACCGAACCAGTTGCCCTCCGGTCTGCAGGCACTGCCTCTCCGCTGCCTCGAATCCCCCGGATCCCAGTGAATTCAGTCTAATTGAAATGCTCGACTCCGGGTTGCGGTCTCTAGTCTAACTATCTGCCTATCTATCTTATCGCCAGCGTCACACTTACCATTACTATACACATGTTACCACGAAGGCTAGCTTGGCTCTCATTAGCGGAATTACAAGTCATTACGCGGCCGAGGTGAGCGGAGAACTCGGTTTCGGACTCGGCAATTATAAGTAAATTAACTTTTTGGCCCAAGTATGAAGATTAGAATCTAGGGTACCACCCGAACTCGGATGTATGATTGATGGATTGTCCGGTTGTCCATATCAATGACAACTCATCTGAGCGGCGAAGGGCGGGGAAGTTAGCTAATGAAGTCATAGGCTTGTGTATTCAAAGGCACTGCCGACTATTTGTTTTTATTGCAGAAAATTAATAGATTCGAACTTATTTAAGATATCCCATAAACTGGAAGTTTCACCACCACCTAAACTAAAGTACAACTTTTTAATGAACTGCTTTTCCCGTGGCAAACTACTACTCCTCATTGAGTTGAACACTTCACACCAACTTGAGCAACCGACACCGAAAATCAAGAAGATGCACTTAGCTTAATTGGATATCAGGGGCAATTTCAATTAGTCCAACGATTTGGCACGCATTTAATTGCACCGAAACCCGAGCACAAATCCTTGACAGCACAGCGAGAAATCCCAAATTGCAATAAAATGTATTAAAAACGAGGCTTGGGCCAGACAATAAAATCCCCACCACCCAGCTCATTTAACATTTTACCATAAAAATGTTGAAAAACAATGGCGGCTGGTGGCAGCGACACCTCCCCCACCTCCTCCGCCCATCTCTTGGCCACATTCTCACTCTCCTGGCCACATTAGACAGCCACGTGTCTGGGTCATTATGCTGAAAGTTACACGAACGTGGCGTCGGCGTTGACGCTTACCCATACAGTACGCTCTTACCCTGTTTTTCGGGCCAAAGTGTCTACGCAACTAACGGCGAGATGTGTCCAACCCGACCCCACCCACCAAAGAAACAAAGCCAATCAGCACTGCAAAAAATCTGGTAGCTACCAGTAATGTGCAATTTATGTTGCAGGTTGTCCATATAAAATATTATTAAAATATTATTATATACATTAAAAATACCTAGATATAATATGATACCATATACATATGTCGAAAAAACCTCACACTTACATCTTTATTATCACATACCTTTTCTATTTTTTTGGCATTTTTTCTCAGTGCAAACTGCGACTTGTGCTACAATTTGTAGCTGTCAGTGGGCCAGAAAGGCGGACACGTAGACGTGACACGTGTGTAAGTGAGTGGGCGGGTGTCAGTGGCTTAGTTAGCCAGCATTGGACGAGCGTTGGTCCATTGGCGATTATCGCCCGAAACTCGACTTCCCCCCCTCGCCACATTTTAAAAATTAGAAACGGATTTGGCATTGCGCATAATGCGGCTTAGCTCGGATACTCCCCGAATAGATATCTGTATGTATGTCGGAAACAACACAATTGTTAATTTTAATGGCCTATGAAAAGCGGGGATTGTTTTGGGATTACCGCAGATGAGCGGGCGTTGGTCAGGTTGAGTGACAGGGTGGGGGAAATTCGAGTCGAGTGTCAAATTGCAGGAAGTGTGCTGTTATACTGGCTAATTGAAATGATATCCGCTGCTGCCAGCAAAGCGGTGTTTGTACAAATTATTGGATTAGCTGGCGATGAGATTTGAGCAGTATTAACATAATTCTAATTGTTTTATCATTAAAAACCTCTTTCATTAATTCTTAAATAATTTCTAAGATTTTGTATACCTATCCCCAGTTCATCAAGCAGACACTTTCCAAGTTCATTGCCAGTTCCCCGAACTTTCGATACGCGAAACCAAAAGCTGCGCGCGGTGCTACTGGCTCTCCGTCAATGTCAGGAGATTTCCGTATAAATAATTCCCAACTAACGAACCGAGGCTCCCTAAGCATATATCATCGACTCGTATTACGCTGACACTTTCGTGTGAGGTCCTCGCCCAGGAGTCGCGTTTTCGAGCCGAAAATGTTGCGGCAACATGTGTCACTAACATGTCAATTAGATGCCCCAAAACCAAGAACTTTCTTGTGTGGGGGGGAAGTTTTTTTATCCGTAAAACTCAAACACGTGGCTGAGGGGCTGCCATAAGGTAGGCCAACTAGAGGAGAGTTCCCCGAAAAGCCAAGAATGCAGAGAAAACGTTGAAGTGTGAACAATTTGTGGGCAGGATCCCATCTCGCTGGCACTCAGTTAATTAAGAGTGCCGCGGAATTTCCCCATCACCAGCACACACACATATGGCCCACCCATTGGGAATGTTTTGATTTCACTCGCCGGCCGTCCCTCTCGTAATTATTTAAAATTAATGGCAATATGAAAATGTGACGTCCTGGTCCCCGAACTGGCGCCATTTAAGCGCTCCGTTCGCATAATTTATTAATTGTCAGCTAAATTTGACATTTCCAATGTGTTGGCAATCAGACGGGAGAGGGGCGACTGGTGGTGGTATTGGGGTCTTTTGGGGGCGACATGGCATTCAATTTGAATTTGTTGTGCATTGCTTTTCTGCTTTATATTATTTCGTTTTTTTTTCGTTGGCCTGTCGAAGTGTGAGAATTATGCAGTGCATATGGGAATGTACAGAAAAGTGAGGCTGGTTTTCCATGTCGAGTGTCACAAATTTCGACGCGCTCATTAGCATCGTGTTATTTATACTCTCGGCGAAGGATATTGTAGCCATATAAGTGGGTGGAATTTGAAGCTTTGCTTTTTCAGGTGAAACTACACAAATATACTTTATAGTACTCATCATCCCACCAGGTTGTACTCTTGGGGATTATTTTGTAAAGTAGTCAGTCCCTCCTATAAATTTTCTTGTAAAATGAGTGATGTTCCTTAGCTGCACACTTGTGTGGCCCAAAGATCGGAAAATTCAGCCCACCCATTTTCCAAAACTCGTGCGCAAAAGTGACGCCCAAAAAGCAACTACAGCGAAAAGAAATGAGAACATTTCCATAATAATTTAATGGCCGTGTTTGAAATCCGATATCGCCACATGTGTGTGGGGCTGTTGGATGTGTGTTGGCTGTCACTTTTCACATTGGCTGCGACATAAATAATAATTTATTTGGTTAGTGGCCATAAATGTTTCATTTGACAATTTCTCATCTAATTTTGCACTAACTGGCCGGCATTAATCAAGGGCGATTTGTGTGAGTCGTTGACTATTTATAGCCATCAAGGGGAGTTCATCATATTCAGCGAGTGACATGTGTTTTCCACCGTTTCCACATCCAGCTGCACAGGTGAATTCCGCTCCACGAGAATGCACATAAATTCCCATCAGCGATCATTTATCAATTTGTCGTTTTCTTCATTTTTGCTGTAGTGCAGCGGAGAACAAATATTTGTAATTAATTAAACCCGAATGTAAACTATAATAATTTAATGCCTACCGTTGACCAGCCCCAACACAACACGCGCCCCATAAAATTCTCAATCGATCTGTAGCCGTTTTAGCTGGAAAAGCCGCATGACGTCCACCGAAGAGGAAAAACCGCTGGACAGGTGCCTTTGGCTAACACGAGCAGGCCGAGAAATGCAGCAGCCAAGTTGAAAAGTCATCCGAGGGGTTAATTAATTAATTCTTTTTGGGGCAGGAGAAATAAAGTGAAATTAGGCTGAAGAAATATTTGAAACTATTTAGTAAAAGACCTTTAAAAGTGTAAGGATATACCCTTAAAACACCGATCTATATTAGCTCTTTACTTACCTTTTTTATTTGCCATTTCTATTTGTTTAGTTTGACTTCTTTTTCCCACTGTTTAGACCACACATTAGCTGCACTCGTGAATAAATTGCTGGCATTTCAATCGAATCAATTGGCTTGTCACTGCATCAGCAATGTGGCGATGGCAACAGCAACAACAGCAGCAGCAACAGCAACAACTGCTGCTGCAACAGCAAGGTGCGTAAATTTAGAACGGGAACCACCCAAGTGGCTAAGAGTGTCAATTCGTGAAAATTTCACAAATTCCAATCGATGTGAATAATCAGAATTGGCGGCGACAACAACAGAAACAACAGCAGCACAAAAGCCACTTTGATGTGCTCACCAAAAAGTGTCGCCGTGTAAAGAAAAAGAAGAAAATGGCAAAAAGCACTGAGAGGAGAAATAAAAGCGAAACAACGTTGTTGAGTGACAAACAATTGCAAGTGAAAGGCGGCAGGGGGCGGGGCAGGAAAGGGGATGCCCCTGGGGCGTTGAAGAGGTTACAGAAAAGGGGGCGGTGTGGGGTGGCTTGGTGCAGGGAGGCAGTGCAGCAGTTGTGCTAAAATCTTGCTCTTTTTAATCGTTTTTTGCTTGGCTTCTGCCTCGTGCGACTTTTAATTAAGTATATTGCCTGCAGCCTGGCAACAGCAACAGCAACACCAAAAACGCAGCAGCAACATCTGCTGCTTCTTATTCTTGGGTCGGAACTAATTTCTCCAGGCACTGAAAGAAATTATCTGTCATGTCTTATTTATTGTATTACAGACATACAAAATGTTACCTAACTGAACATTTTCAGTGTAATTATGAAGTTTGTGGTATAACCATTTGTGGTAGGAAACGGAATTTATCCATATTTTACTCCAGATAACTATAAATTTCTTCCAGTGTAGCCACACACTCTCGCACACACCGTGGCACTCAATCCAGGCTCCTTGTGGCTCATTTATTTGAGTGCTGCAATTGTTAACAAGCTACGGACAAGTTGCAACTTGTCTGCTGCACTACCATCTTGTTTTGCCGCCCTCTTCTTCGCCTCCCCTCCCACCCATCAACCACGCTCTCTTTCTCTCTCCCTCGGGACAACTGCCGCGCTCTCTCTTTCGCTCCCCGTTGAGTGCGTGCGCCGTAGTTAGAGCTTTCAACATTCTGCTGCTGCCATTTTTGCCGAGGAACGCCCTCAATCATCCGCCCGTTTGGCACTCAAAATTCGCACTCAGTTTCCCCTCACTGGAAGAGTGCTCGCTCTCTTTCTGGCCGACTCGCCCCGTCCCGCTCGCGCACGCATCCGAGCTTAGCCCCCCCGCCAAAATGGCCGCCTGCAAGTTTTTCGCTCACTCGGAAACCTGCTCTCTTTTCTTGCTCCTTCGCTTTCATTTCGCATTCGTCGCAGCTGCCGTTCGCACGAAAATTCGTCGTCCGGTTTCTATTTATATTGCCATGTGCTATATACATACAGTATACGCCCCATATTTCCTTTGATGTGGCGTATATTTCGCACCTGATTAATATTAAATTTTATTTGCGCTCTTCGCTCGCTGATTATTTTGATTATTATTTTCCATGCTTCGTCGCACATTATTCACAGGCCATAAAAAATGTGTAAAGGCGACGAAAAACGCGAGGGCCACTAAAAAACTAGGTAATTTATGGTGAAAAATGTAGTTTTTTTACCCAGTCGCCATTAAAATCACTTCGTGGACCATTGAAGCGTGAGAATATAAAGAAAAGATTTATGAGATGATGGTATTAGTCATTTAATTAAATGTGAAAAAGTCGCTTTCTTCTAGGACTGAAAAACTACGCAGATAGTGTGTTAAGAAGTTTTTACAGTGAAAGATGACAATGATCAAAATATATATATTTTAAATTATTACTTGTACTGGCTGTAATTTAGGCAACCACATTGTATTACTAGTTAATTCAAAGTATATTCACAAACATTTATCTTTTACCATCCATCATATGAGAATGTGTGTGTATGTATTTTCCCATATTTTGCGCCTTTGTGGAAATGCGGAAAATCGTTTTGCCCAGCGTTGACATCTTATTACGGCCAATAACGAAATAAGCAAGGCAATTAAGTCGGCTGCAGCTGACGCCCCCGTAAGAAATAAACTTTAGAGCAGATGCCTGCCATCCGTATCCGTAAGATACATTTCATTCCGGGCGGCCGCATGTGCAAATGTGCCACTCGAGCGAGTGAGTCTGTGTGCGTATATGTCGTCCCATAATTAGTGGCAAGTTTTTGCCTCCTGAATGCTCAGCCATCCAGATATGCCGGCAAAAGATGAGCTACAAATTTCTCAAATGTCAACACCGAAAACTGAGATGCTGCTGCTGGTGCTGCTGGTTCTGTTTGCTGCTGTTTTTGCATCTGGCCCCAAATGAAATGGACATTTTTCATGGCCTGGTTGCATTTGTTAATGCAGACTTGTCATTTATTAATAGTCAAGTTCACCCTGAGTTGCCGAGATGCTGCTGAAGATATTGATGAAGACTTCAGCAGATCAATCAGCAGGCAGTTCATTTGCTGCCAACAGTTGGCCCACATGTATGCATAGTACGTACTGCGTACTTCTTACTTTCCCGATTATCTGAAGGATCTCCTCTCGGCCACTTCATTAGCCAGTTGACAGCTGCTAATGAACCTTTCAAAGCACAAACTCCTTTTGCGGCCAGTTCATTGAACGATTCATTTGGCCGTCGTGCACGAAATTGCGAAATAATTTACAATGGTATTACTTTTACTTAAATGGACTGGCATTTCCAATCTCAGGGTTGGGTGCTACTCTTTTGCAAGCTGTAGATATACTTGAAATTTATATTTGAAATTTAATAAAATAGTGAGGTAACTTATGTCTTAAAATTGCACATATTCGTGACTTTAATATGAAACATTTCCTTGAATGAAGTACCTGATAGCTTCCATTTCCCTGGGTATCGAAATGAAGCGTATCCCTCCCGCAGGACCAACTTAAATGGCAGCGATAAGCTTTAAACTGCGAGCACTTCCGGCACGTTGAGCCCGGTCCGTCTACTTGGCTGTATATATACATATACAATATATAAATATATAGCGCAGACAAAGTATATGGAACATGTACTTTGCGTTCAGCTCGGAAAGTGTTGGCAAGGATATGCTTAAACATGCAAATTTTCAATATGCAGACAAAACAGACACGGGCACAACATGCATGCCTGCCCAGAATCGCCGATGTGGATGTGGACTGCTGGACTGTTGAACTGGTGGACTGGTGGACTTATAGACTGAGGGGGTGATGGGTGGATATTTTCACTGGCGGAACGTGAAATGCAATTGGGGCCATCGCAGCCCATCCCATACCATCCCATCCCCTTTCAACGGCGCCCCCCTTTCGATGAAATTGCCCGATTGTGTTGAAGTGTGATGTAGGCTTCGCTTGTTGGCCGGGCCAAGAGGCCTTTGGCACATTTCTGTGTCGTGAAATTAATTTCTCCGCTCTCGTTAAAAAGTGCTCTTTATTTTCTATATGAAGTGTGTATGTGCGCTCAAATTACCATAATTAAACCAAACTGACCAGGGGCCCAATAATGCCGGCTAGTTTGCACAGCACTCAGTGGCTTTCTAAAACTCATTTTGAGACTTTTGTAAATATTAAGCTAGCAAATACTCACAAAATAATATGGTTAAAAATACAAGCTGGAAGTAATAAAAAGCTGTTATAGTAAAATTGAAATTATAACTTGAATTAATAACTTGAAAACCGCACATTAAAAATGCCATTCAGGAAAACCCTTATATTTTTCAATTCCCCTGACATCTTCTTTTTCCCAGCTACCATGGCTACTAGCCCTCCCGAAGATACTTGTCCATAACTATCATTTATCATCTCATAACACACGCCACAAAGATACCACTCGGATACAGATACCACTCAGAATTGAAAAGCCACAAAAAGTTGCCAAATCATTCGTCCGCTGGCTAAATGTACTCGTATCTTCATTTGACATGCTGACGTTTATAGCGTTGTTTTTCAGTTGTTGTTCTTGTTTTTTTCTCTACATGTTGGTTCTTTGATAAATTGAATAAATTTTATGGTATAATTAGCTCGTGTTCATGGCTAATGTGAACGCGATCCGCCCTCGCAATTAAATATCAAAACGGTTAAGTGGATCACGATATTTGTGAACTGTATCTGTAAAGTTGAATATGCTTTAAATACGAGTACATGTATATGCAGAAAGTATCTTAAGGATACATCGTTCGAAAGAGGAATAAATCCGCACAAAGAGATACAATTTATGTGAAAAGAGAAGCACCCTCAGCCGACACCGAAATACACAAACATAATTTAGATAAAGGTTGGCATAATTCTGATAAGGCGGCCACAGAAATTTATATGCTCGCACCTAACTGCAAATTGTGTGTAATGAGCTAAGCGGCGACCGCCTTTGCCTTTGCCTTTCCCTTTCCCCTCACCTTTGACCTCACCCTCACCTGCATTTTGTCGTATTTTTTTCTTCACCCTCGCCGTTAGTAGCACCTTTCATGTTTTCTAAGCCCGAAGAAGACATAAATTTGTTAGCGCCTGCCTGCCTGGTCAAGATCCCAAAAAACCCATCCTTTCGAGGGTGTTTTTGACTTGTATATTTTTTTTGGCTCCTGTTCCTGTCCCGTGCCCAAAAAAAAAACAAAAAGAAAACACGGAAAAATTAGTCGGGAGATAGAATGCTAAGGTTGTGCCGCCTGAGAGATCGGTCGTTCGAGATAAGTTGCTTCATATTTATGTTGGAAATTAGGCAAATTTTTAGTGGCGAGATAATTTGTGTACGACTTTGTCGCAGTGAGTGAGAAAATTTCAGGTATCTGTGGTACATCCCGAAATGATTAAATTTTTCTCTGCTTAAAATGGAAATAAAAATGCTGTAACGCTTTGTAAAACAAGATAACCCAATTTTAGTGATTAAATGAAAAATATTACTGGACAAATTAGCCATAAATTCTCAGGGCCAAAAATGGTGTGTAGTGAGTATTAAAAAGTGGCATGGAAATGAAATCAAATGAATGCTATTTCACCCTATTTCCCCCAAACTTTCCAATAATTTGTTGTTAGCCTTGTAATTAATGTTAGGAAAAACTTGATATATTTTTCATAACAGAATGACACTTTCTCACAGTTTTACCCAAACTGAACAACCGACCTCAACACTGTAAATTAAGACATTTGGAAAGTTTGGTTTGTTGGTCAAAAACGATTTTTTAATTGCACGCTTCAAAGTGTATAATTATTGGTTAGTTATCGGTTAGGTAAAAAGCCTCAGCTCGGCATTTATATAAGCCATATTTAAATGTGGGCCCAGCCCCTCCTCAGTCCTCCCCAGTCAACCACTGTCTACTTTTCTGACCCTCTTATTTTAGAGGCCCATTTGAATTTTCGCCGCCCATGGCCTATGGCCAAGAAAATTAAGTTATTAAATATTGCTGCTACGTGATTGAGTGTGGTATGTGATTAGCGGCGATTGACAGAATGATTTGGAAGTATATTGTCAAATGTGAGAAAAATTAGGGTTTTGTATGAGGAGAAACTCAAATCTAATAAAAACAGATTCCAAAATGGATAAATTTCATGTCTCTTATACTTAAGTTACTTTCTAAGAATAAAGTGTTCTTTTGCAATGGAATTACCCACAAATTAAAAACCCACTCAATTAGAATTTGTAAACAACTCAGACAACATTCACTACCTCATTTATCCGTAGATTATGTCGCGATGTGCAACCCTTTCGAACAAACAACACTTTAAAATGTTAATGGCCGTGTAAGAGCGGGCCAACAGAAATTAATAACAAATGTCCGTGGAGCAGACATACATCATTAGAAATTGATGACGCATGTCGCGTGCAACTGCATTCATAGTCGATGGCATGCAACCCTTTTAGGGGGCAGATACTGCGACTACGAATAGCAACATGGACTGAAACACGGAGTGGTAATTAATTAGACTTTCATAAAGAGCACAGAATTCTATAAATTATATTTCATTGCCGTTCCTAAATGTCAGTGGCCATGCGCGACTGCGCATCACGTGTAGCAGGTTGCAAGTTGCACGTTGCACGTTGCACGTTGCACGTTGCACGTTGCTCGTTGTTCGTTGCTCCCCCGCAATAACATGCAACTATACACTTGCAACCTGAAAGTCAACCCATCAGCAGTATTAACCCCATTAATCGTTTTCCATGTATTCAAAAACATTTATTTTGCTGCCCATTTGAAGGCATTAAACCATAATATTAATATTGCGAAAAATACGAGCACCAATTATTATGAATAAATGCCTTTCTCTTTGTGTTATAAATTGTTTATTCATTTCGATTCCTCCTTTTTTTTTGAACATAATTTAAATAAGTGTTTATAGTAATTGGTTTTTGCAATTGCTTGTTGCGGGGAGTGTCTAGAGGGTTTAATTCAGCGCGGAATTCTCACAATAATTTGCAGTATTAGGAACACATGGGACGACAACAAAAAACACACACAGCTGAAAGTGGGGTATGCATATTGCCTAGGCCTAATTAAATTAACTAATACTGTTATAATGCTACCAAAATTACAATACAGTGAAACCGATTAAGACGGTTCTCTAGCTTAGCATCACATGCAACATCGATTGGAAGTCGCAGCAACATTTTCGGGGTTATTTACAAAGGGATATCTTTTCTTTTCATTTTTTTTTTTGTTTGTTTAACAACATTGCACATACATTTCGTTAATACTCTGATGTGGTCTTTAGGTCTGGGAAATATCTGAGATATTTTGTCTAAAAATTTTAAGGTTTTTTTTTAGATTGCACCGGATTAGCAAGTTACACTTTGAAACAGCCCATTCTGTTAGTAAATACTATACATTTACTTTAATATTTGATACTTAAATGGAGATTAAGTTGCTATTTATAAATGGTTTCCCTAATAAATCTTCATTTGTATTTTCCAACGACTTAAAAACCACATCAGAGTTCAATTTTTGTTGGGGAAGTGGGTCGTGTTTTGGGTGGTGTTTTGGGTGGTTCAGTTGCTTGCGTTAGTATCCTGTATCCTAAGGACTTTCTGCCCGATTGGAGGCTGGTGGCGACGCCTGATGCTGCGGCACCTGGTACGGACTGAACCGCTGCGGATAGTGACTCAGCTGGGGTCTGGCCCTCAGATCCGGAGAGGCGGATCCGCAGGAGGAGGTGGGCGTGGCAGGAGCTGGTGGCGCCACCGCCATGGGAGGGGGTGGCGTTCGATTGGCGCCCGCCGCTGCCAAGGCCAAGGCCGCCTGCTGATTGGCGCTGGCCAGGAATCCGGCGGTGAGTTGGGGCCATTGCTGCTGCCACATGCCCAGCTGAAAGGCGCTGAGGTGGGGGGCCGGTGGGGGTGGTGGCGGTGCCGCCGAGCGCTGATACAAATGTGGCAGCAACATCTCCGTGTACGGCGATCGTCCGAACATCTGCAGGTGCTGGCGGGCTTTCTCCAACAGCGCCAAGGATGCGGCGTCTGCCTCCTGGGGAGTCAATTGCGACATCAGCGGATCGGGGAAGAAACGCAGGGGCGCAGTGCGCATGTGCTGGTCGAAGAAGAACGCGTCCATGGGATCCCTAGAAAAGTAGCAAGTGTTATAGGGATCATTAAAATGTCTAATAGGGCTCTTTCGAATATTGATTAACTCTACATATAGAATTCATTAATGAATTCTTTTGATTTCATGGCTCTAATCAGCCGAAACAATGACAGAGTTAGCTTTTAAAAGCAATTGCCACTCTATTAAGTTTCGGTGGGGGAAGTTCGAGCTTGGCTCAAAGAACTTGGAGTGTCAGAACCCGATGAGCAACTTGTTGCTGCTGCCACTTCAGCCGGAGCAATAACATAATTACGTCGAAAGTAACTGCCAATTGCCGACACTAAACAACAGGAACAACAAAGCCAGCAATAACAATAACAGCAACAACAGCAACAAGAGCCACATTCACTCATTATTTTCGTGTTTTCATTTCATGTACGAATCGGCTTCAAAGTTAAAAGCGCCGATCTGTAATTTACGCCACTTAAGCCGCCGCCGTGCCGGCTACAACAGCAACATTGCTTTTGGTGTTGCTGCCGCTGCTGCTGCTGTTGTTGCTGCTGCTGTTGTTGTTGCTGTTGTTGCTGCTGCTGCTGCTGCGCCCGTGTTGCTGCTGGCGGCAGGGCATTTGCCGTCTTAATAGTCGCCGCCTTGCAACACTTTGAAGTCGCTGTCGAAAAGAGGGCAGCAGTCCTCCGAAATGCTGCTGAAGAAATGCCTTTGGCGAGATCCTGTCGGGAGTAGAGCAACATGTTGCTACAAGACACTCCAATGTTGCTGATGCGCGCAAATGTTGCCAGCAATTTCGACCAAATGAAGAGTATTTAATTTATATATTTTTGGAAATATCTCCGATTAAAAACCACTTTTTTATCTACAAATTATGCTAGTACCACTTAAAATGGCCCTACTTTTCTTAAATACTTTTAAGTAAAATCTGTATAAAAATCACACGCCGACATCGATCATATAATCATATAAGTTCGATACGATTGCTTGGGGATGCTGCACGTTGCACGCTAATTGAAGATGAAGAACCTGCGGGAATCGCTTCGCGGAGTGGCACTTTCACACATTTTTGCTAATCAGCGGCAAGTTGGGCTACTGTATCGGCTTTACGGCTCAACAGGCCATCGTAAATCAGGCCATAAATCAGACATGACCCCATAAAAAACCGAAACGGGAGCAACTACGGGCTACAGGAATGGAAATCGAAGGAAGGAAGACTAGAAGGAAAAAAAACTTACCTATCAAAGTCACTGAGACGCGACGAATCGCGAAATCCCTTCGCAAACGGATTCGAATCGATTTTCAGTTTCGTAATCAATTGATTCTGATAGGCCGTCACGGCCGTGAATACGGTCTCCGGGAAAACGAAGGTTTTATGGTCCATATCCTGCAGCTCCTTGGGACTGCCCGGCATGCTCTGGCCATGGCTCAGACGCACCAAGTGGATCCTGGGCTGGTAGCGGTGCATTGAGTTCAGCACGACCTGCAAAAAGTGGGTTTTTTGGAGAAGACAAATTCCATGAATGTTGCGGATTGTTTGTTGTTTGGTGTTTGCTTGGCAGCGCACACACACGGCCCAATAAAAAATGTACGTCCATAAAAAAGTAGTCGACGTTTGTTTTGACTGTCCTCGCAGCGTCTTTCTACTCCACTCCACTCCTTCACACACATCCACCGCCTTTATGGCCGTGATAAAAACGGTAGCAGGCTCGAAAATCCCCAGAAATATATACTCGCATATATGTATGTATGTATGCCAACAGGGTCTTGAGTCGGCTCGTATTTGCCACCAAATTGCCAACAATTTTCATTCATTTTTGTGCGCGCGCAATGCCATTTGCATACTACGTGCATTCGCGTTCGTTGGCAACCCTGGCTGACCCCATTTGACCCCGCCGAATCGCAAGACAATGGCAAGCCGGGCCGCCACTTTATGTGTTTGTCTTGCGGCCTAAATTATTCAAAATCTGAGATGACTCAGGATTGGGCTATAAAAGATGTGAAGCCAACTTTGCACCACTTTTAAGAGAATTACTTTTAATCGCAGAAAGTTAACTGAGCTATTGGATCGCATTAAAAGCTTAGGTTATTTAAGCTCAAAGGTGTTATTAATAAAAACTTAAATTTTCAACTGAAAGTGATCGGTCCTTACTAACTATCATTCCATTCGCACTTTTTCTGTCTTGAAGTTCCTGCTCCACAAATTGAGACGCCTCGACTCACCTGTCCGCTCTTGTCCATCTCGTTGTTTGTCAACTTCACCTTTTCGAAGGAGACGACCTGTTTTCGCAGTGCCTCCGGACTCAGAGGACAATCCGGATGGGCGTAAATGCGGGAGGGGGGCGGCGGATCCGCCTTTCCGGCCACCAGCCACGAGCTGCGATGGTAGGCGTAACGGTATCGCCGCGAATCAAGCGGTACCACATCCAAAAGTACGGCATATCGGTCCGCTGGCTGAATTTGCCGCAAGGGACCCGAGAAACTCACTCGAACGGTGGGGAACATGCGTCTAAAATAGAATAAAAAATTCGTTTGTAGGATTATAACTATTTTATTTTGTACTTTTTATAACATAAAATAATAACAACATTACTAAAACCAAATTAATTATATTGCATTGAGTGGTATATATTTCTAGCGCATCAAAGTCGACCAAAAATGTGAGTACAGTCACGGAAACACACACAACAAAAAAGAAGAAAATCGTGAACTATTTTTTTATTGCCCGCCATTGTGTTGCGACGTCAAAAACACAAAAAAAAAGTAGGTGGTGAGCTAGCAAGGTATGTAAATAAGACGCATATTTAATTTTATGACTTTTAGCACGTTTTTGACACATTTCCGCAAGCGATGTCGTCGTCCTGAACGCAGGACCTCCGCCCAGCGGGTGGGCGGAACGGGGTGTGTACCGCCAACCCACCCACTTACCAACACCACCCACTTACCACCACCCGCCACCCACGGAAAATCGTGTTTGTGGTCGCAGGTAAGTGTAAATGACGCTAATGACCCAGCCCAGTTTTTTGTCATTTGTCTTGCGGAATGAACGCCTACCATGAATCAAATAGTGAAGCCGATATTCTCGGCGGTATAATTATAATTGATTTGGGAACATTTGTTTAACAAAATAGTATACTTAAAGGTTTTTTTGTGCTTTTGTGGGAGAGAACTATGCACAGAAACTAGAATACTGATATTTATATAAGGTATATTATTCCAACTCTTGCCAAATTAGGTAAAGTTATATTTACCTAACCACAAAAGTGTGAATATGAGCATTTCAATTGGAAAGAACTTCAATGCTCAGACACGCAAGTACAATTTGTACCATTTTAGGTTTGTAGCGCAGATTAAAGACTTATTTCCAATCCACTTTTCCCATTTCTCCTGAATTTTACTCGACATATGTACGTATACATAACGTACAACTCTTGTTTGTTCGAGCTGTGTTTACAGCCCATTATTGTAATGGGCGGGTCCAGTGTCACCGTGATTGTTGTTTTGGCCGCGTATTTATCGCAGTTACCAGGCCAAAACGAATCCGAATCACAACTTGTAATTGCGATTTGTGCTGTAAGCTGTTTCTGTTGCACTCGCAGTTGCATGCCACAATTAGCACCATTGTAGCGGGCACTTAACGTGTTTCGCTTATCTCGATATCAGCACGGACCCACAAACCGACTTCAACTGACTAACTGCATTCGAGCTTGACCGCCAAAACTCGAGAACGGAAGCCGCCAAACCGGAAGCTCCCATTTTGTTTCTACCCCCGAAACGAATGTGAAGAATTTCCATAAGAAGCTCATTCTACACATCATGCACTGGGCGAAAACCACAAGGTTTATTTGAGAACTCAATGAAAATTATTATGTGCATTTTTATTCATTAAAATAACTTTACAAAGGTTTGCTAACAAATTTGGATTAAGTAATAAGTTCTCAAGCGAATTCAATAATTTTAGCAAATATTTTTCTTAGTTTGGAATAAAATGTTAACACTTTTCTGCTTTTGCGATGGCTTGAGCGACCTGCTAACGTAATCCATAAATGTGTGAAAGCCTAGCAACTGCCACGCCCCGTTTTGATGGGCCATATCTAATGCCGCCCCCACATTTCCATTTTTTGTGGAGTTTGGTGTTTCGACTGCTAGGCGGAAATGTCGTAAATCATATTCCAGCATTTACATACATTTTACGAGTTGAAGAGCCGCCCGAGGGCAGCTCGAGCAATAGCCACTCCCCAGCCAATGGCAAGTTGGCTATTTGGTTTTCGCGGGGGAGGGGGGTTTTGCCGGTTTAGTTCGCCCGCTGGCCGAGCTTCTAAGTGTGGATTTTATGTATTTGTTTATGGGAAAATTAGGGAAATGGCTTTTAGCTCTTACTCTTACTCGAGCAAAGAGTGCTTAGGTGCCAAAGGTTACAATTATGAAGTTTACACACCATTTGCCATGGGGTCGCTCGGCTTTCAATTAGTATAGTATTGCATAGTATAGTTCCCGCTTATAGAACATGCAGGAATGGCAATTCATTATCAACACCTTTGTTACAGCAAATTAAGCCGCAAGGTCTAAATTAATAAAATGCAAATTAGCCAGCGAGTAGGTGAACAAAGCGAAACTAAAAAAGCAACCCCCGAAAAAGACAAGTTATACTCCATAGACTATAGCTTTGATCTTATCGCCAGCTGACAACACTCCACCCCTCCCGTTCGCTATCTTTTATTAGTTGATTAATTCATAACTCATGCCCTGCACCATTCCACCAACAACTGGGGATTAACTTGTTCCTTGTTCCCAATCTATAGGCCATATAGCACATTTCAGCTGCCCAGAAATATTAATGAAGTTGTGAAAACTGTTTTAACCAAAATGCCAGAGTGGCAGGGAAATATCTTGGCCTGCAAGGGGTTGCACCATGGAAATTGCAATTTGAACGCATCCTTGGCGAGTAGACTACTGTCCTTAAATGTCCTGCGGCGGCAAAGAGACTCGACTAACAGGCGTGAAGCGTTTGTCGCAAAATATTGACAAACTCGGGGTATTTTGCGATGGGTCAACAAACAATTAGCCCGTCTGCTGACTTTTGCGCCTTTGTCTTCGGCCAATGGCAACCGGCAACCTCAAAACCGCTGACAGCGTGACAAAATCGCAAACCACGTGATATTTTATCTCGGCAACCGCACAAACGCACAAACAAAGCAATCCATCCCAACCTGACCACGTAACAGGTAACGAATTCTAACGCTCAGACTCTAACGCCTTTTTTCACTGCCCCTGCTTGTAAATCATCTGAAAAGTCTTTCAGTTTTTCAGTTTTTTCCATTTCGTATGTGTTGGCAATTTGCGGTACTTCTTGGCCGCTTTTCACGGTTTCTTTCTGATGAGAGCCACGCATGCGCATTTGCATGTGGCAGCAACATTTTCACAGCTGCCGCCGAGGCGAAGTGCCTCAAAAATTGCGGGTTATTATGGGGAACACTTTCTGATTAGCCAGATGCATCCGTTGGTTTGTCAGATGCAATGTTATGTCGTATAAAATAACTTAGCAAATAAATTAGTACTTAGTTTCTAGCTCTTTACTTCTTAGCTTCTATATTCCTAGTATAATTTAAAGAATATATATTGTATATATTTGGTTGCTTTAATTTGAAATTATTGACTAGTGCGGCCAATGATCTGTTTCCATATTTGTACCGTTGTCAAATTATATCCGCCATGACAGACTGCACCGAGTCATGCCATCGAGTGAACGTGAAAGCTGAAAAGCGCCAGTCGTATATTTTTGCAATTTAAAATGTATCATACACATAAAAAAGTCCCGCATTGCCACACCCACTTAGCCACCTGGCCCGCCCCCTTCGTGGACATGTTTAGCTAGCAAACGATGTGCTGACATAGATGGATATCGCTGGGAATGGGAATTATTCTGCCACTGCCTCGACTTCTGTTTTTCCATCGAATTTGTGGCGTTTTTTTTTACTTCGCTTTGCAATTGTGTTGCATGCGTCCGTCAAACCCGCACAAATGTAAATAAGTGTTGGCCGTTCATCGGTATCCTTTGACTAATTACAGGGCCGAAAAAAACACAAAAACACACAAACAGGAACAGAAACAGAAACAAAAAAAACGCAAAAAACACGAAGCCAAAGGAGCAAATGTCCCGAAAGCCAAAGGACATGCAAATGCGTTGTTAGCGCGACAATCGGCAGCTATTACAATGCAATTTATACTTGGTGTGGATCTCGGTATGGGGGTCCCGAACTGGGGCTGCCCAAAGGAGTAAATTTGTTAATGTGTCTTAAATGCATGGGGCGGGGGAAGGGAGGGGGTGCAGAGCCGCCTGTTGACGGCCAGCAAAGGGTTAAGCATCAACAAAGCCGAAAAAACAAAAGTTGCCAGGCAAAAAACCAAAGAAACAGTAGCAAAAATATAAAAAATAAACTCACACTGGGGGTAGACTGTAAAGTACCCTATAAAACAGTAAACCACTTATATGAATAACTATGAAAAGGGAATAAATATGCATTCCCAGAATTATGTATCATATCACAGCGAAATTCCATCATACCCGCGACCAAAAATAAACACCGAATATAAACCCGAAAAAATCGACAAACAAAGGCAGGGAGATCCTAACTACCACCTAGCGACTAATGCGCATTTCGCATGTTTTCTGGGAGAGAGAAAACAGGGGCAAAAAAAAAAAACAAAAGTTCCTTGCCCCAAAACGGTTATGTTGCACGTTCATGTTTCGTTTGTATTCGCATTTCAAAACGCTGCCCCCTGAAAACTGCGCCACAACATTCGCACGAGAATCGAACACATCGTCGAGCAATAATTCCTTCAACTTTGCTTGACTTGCGAATGAAAAGTCGTTTAACTCGGTTTTCTTTTTTTTTTCTATGTGTGTATGCGTGTTTAGATTTCTCTGGGGGGTAAGTATAATTTTGGAGCCAAAACAGCTGACGAAATGGTTGTCTTTTGTTTTTGTGCTAATCGAAAATCGACGCAAATTACTTCAGTGCCTTGTCAATCAAAACTACAACAAAATAATGACTGAATGTAAATGAGGAACTAACCGAAAAGCTGTTGATATTTCCAGTTAAGACGGAATGGGGCGTAGTGGGGGGCGTGGCCGCTAGCTTACAGCTTGGAAGTTGGGGATTCGGCTTTCGATGGGTGAAAGGCGCATTAAAGTTTTTATTGATTGTGTTTCGTTCGAGGACTTTTCGTGGGCTCGATTGGTGGCCAATTGCCGGGGGCGGCATTATGGTTATGACCCGCACTGCCCCATGCCACTCCCGCCCCCCATCCCCTCCCACTAGTCCGCCTCTCTATGGCCGCCGGCAAATTGAATTCCAACGAATGGTTAATGAAATAAAATGCATGTTGCCCGGGCTATAAACGAAATGTGATCGATTATCGGGAAATTTCTTTCAATAACTGGATATGCCGATAAGTGGAGTTTTCAAATGTCTAACTTGATTAGTTGGTGCAATGATTGAGGTGTGTTTCAACAAATAAGAAAGTGGGAAAATTCATTTGAACTCCTTTATTATATATGTATATACGGTTTACTTTAATATGAAATCTTTTAATTACAAACTTGAGCCACTCTGTATATAGAATATCCCTCTTAAAATAGCATAAAGTAGACTTATATCTCCGCTTTCATCTCTGCTTAAAATCATTCATGACTGCATCAATGGGTTTTCCTCGTTTTTCCAGCCCACTCACTTAGGCGTAAACCCCTTAATTTATGAAGTTGTTGCCGCCATGGCAATGGCACTCACCTGCCCGATTTGGTAATGATCATTTCAGTGCCCAATTCATGGAACTTATCCCACAGCTCCTTGGTCTCCAGGTGGCACTGGACGGGCGTGAGATCGTCGCAGTTGCACGAGCCCACTATCTTGGGCGTGGGCTGCTGTGTGGGCGTGGCATTGCCAAAGGAGAGATGAAAAAGAAGGAGTAGAGAATTAGGAGGCGATTTTAGTAGGACGCTCGAGGAGATGCATATTTCTTTCGCCACACTTAGTTGCTGATGCGTACACGCTAAGAAAAGCATGCCTACTTAGAAATGCTTGCAACTAAAGTTTATGAAAGTGAAATGTGTGCTTTAAACTGGATGTCTATTATATTGAAGTTATATTTGATTGTAATTTGCTTATAAATACTCTTTTATCTCAACTTGTTCTATACAAATTAAAGGGAATATCTCTGAGTGTAGCTTTACCTGGGCTGGTGATTCCTCTGGCGACAGGCGTTCGAGTTCCTCGGGACTTTGCGAGGGCGGGGGCGGTGACGGCGAGGGCGTGGCAGCGGCTCCAACTGCAGCAGCAGAACGCCCTCGCTGGCTGCTTGATTTGCTGTTGCTGTTGCTGTTGCCTGAGTTGCTGTTGTTGTTGGTGTTGCTGCTCTGATGATTGTGATGTTGACGTTGTTGCTTGCCAGTTGTTGCGTGGTGATGTGACTGCTGCCTTTGTTGTTGCTGTTGCTGCTGCTGTTGCTGCTGCTGTTGTTGTTGCTGTGCAACACGCAATGCCTGACGCGCTTGTTGCTGCGCCTGCAATGCTGCCGCTGCAGCCGCTGCTGTTGTTGCCGCTGCCGCTGCTGCTGCTGCTGCTGCAGTTGCCGTCGGCATTTCCGAGTCACTGCAGTCGACCACATCAACGTCAACATCATCGTCCGCATCCTGGCCTGAAAAGCGCTCCACAGATGCGGGACCTACACGACCAGAAATGAAAAGGGGCCGAATGCATCAGTAACTAAGCCACGTTATATGGTAACTGGGACTACAAGATACATTTTTTTTGAAGGGTATATTTGAGATAAGTGGATAAATAAGTCAATTGATATCTTGGTAATTGGTTTCATAAATATAAAGCAGTTTCTCTTATGCAAATGCTTATTTGTGCTGCTTCTGAATAATATTCCTAATATTTTTGAAGCGTAAGGCAAGTATATTTAAATTTACCACTTTTTAACAAACATGAGTGCTAAGCTCTCGTTATCGTATTAGAACAACACCCATTCTTTCAGTGCATTTAGAAAAGAGAGTCATCAAAGTGGCTCGTTAGCGTGGGAGTTGCTGCTGCGTTGCTGGGCTGCAACATGTTGCATGTTGTCGATGGCAATGACGAGTCGCAACAGCAATGCCAACGAGAATCCAGTTCGCGACCAGATGCATTTTACAGATTACGCCAGAAATTCAATTATTTGCTCAAAATGCAATTTCATATGTTAATTTCGTGTGTATTTGTGTGCTGGCATTGCCAATGAAAATTGCCAATTGAAAAAGGAGGAGGGGGGGCATGAAAATGGGGGTTTTCACACTAATGAATGCATCTGTTTGCGCTTCTGTCTCTGCCCAATTATGGCATCTAAATAGTTTTGCATTCAGAGTATACAAGCATACATATATATGCGATTATATATGTTATATCTGCTCTGCGCCTGGCATGTGCATTTCCCAACCCCTTTGGCGCATTCAAATAGGCTTTGATTATTTTATTGCCGCGCATTTGCTGCAATTATCAAGTCATCAACGTTGCATTGTCATCAATATGTAATTTATATGGCGGAAAAAAGGCGGGCAAAAAATGCGGAAAATATAGAAATGTAATGCAGCTGCGACACTTTTTCAAGGGGTGGATAAAAAAGCGAAGCAATCGTAAGCAATCGACTACATGACTTTTTGCACCAGCCAATGAAAATCAATAAGTTTGATATATTCTCTAAAGTGCTCTATGTGTTTCTAAAAACATGCTATATTTTGATTTTCCTTGCTAACACACTAACCTACAATTTTCATTGCTTTTTATCAAGTCTCAAGTATTCGCACACATGTGTTTTTTTTCTCTTTTACTATTTCAGTTCTTGAGTGTACCTTCGTATTCTTTTTTGAAATCAGTATTAGAAATTTCTATAAATAATACATAAATGGTATAATTGGCTCTTCGTCACACCTTTATTATTTCCAATCATTTAGCAGCCTTTCATATTTTAATCCTGTTGGAATTCAAGTTTTGGATCGTAAATATTTATAGTTAAATCAGCGGACAAGCCCGTAACTTGGAATAAACTTCAACATGTGAGGTATCTTTTCAACCTTTGACTGACAAATTTATTATGCTCAATCAAAAGAATGGAATATTGGATATGTTAATAGAGTGAAACTTGTTTGCAGTAAAGAGCTGAGTCTGAGTTCAGGAATCAGAAGGTGCTTATACTTATGAATGAAGTTAAAGCCCGTTTATTCATGGGTTAGATGTTGCTCGCAAACTGGCGATATCAAGGTACTTAGTTGCCCTGAAACCCCATCGAAAAGAAGCCCCAAAATGGATTGGCTATTTTTAAAAAGCGATTAAGTCGAGTTTGGAATGTAGGCCTGATTTTTGGGTGGCTGGAGTTACTTTACTCACTCAGACTGCGTTCCGAAGGTTCCCGGCTACTCGAGGCGTTTCCGCCGCGCGCCATAATCGCCGCAATTGAGAAATCCGTGGCGAAGGAAATGTTGTGCTGATTGTGATTATGATTGTGACTGTTACTGTGACTGTGATGGTTGTTCAGCGGATGGTGATGATGATGATGGTTCTGTTGATGATGATGATGACCGCTGCCGTTGGCTATGTTCGCCGCTGCCGCTGCCGCCGCCGAAACAATCTGCTGCTGCAGCTTCGACTTGAAGTTCTGCGTCTGCGACGGCGAAGGCGTTTGCTGCGGTTTCGTATTCGCCGGCTGGTTGCTCAAAAGCATTTTCGGGCCGCCACTTATTGGTATTACTCCTGCACGGATTTTGCCAATTCTTGCCAAATATATGTTCTCAACGGTTTTGGGCTTTTCTCCGCGTTTTTATTGGGATTTTCTTTTCAGTTTGCAGGATGATGTTGCCTATTTGCTGCCCATTTTATGTTAAATTTTTATTTAGCTTGTTGGTATTATTTCAATTATTTGGAGACTCTTTTGTTTTGCTGCTCATTAGGAAATTCTATTGGTATTTAAACGGAATTCTTTACAATTTTCTGCATATTCGCTTTAAATAATTTGAACAGGTTTATCACACAGTCTTGCTCTTTGTTTCCTTTTCATTTGTTACGATTGTTTTTTTTTATTAAATAACATGGTATTATAAAATTTGTGTAAAATATTTTGCAAATGATAAATATTTGTTTGCAACGTTTTACGACACGATTTGCGACTTGACGACTTTACGCCCGTATTTGCGGTCTCCGGTTTTTCGTGCTATTTATCGTAATTTTCGTATTTTCGAGGAGGAAACGGGAAATTCCGGAGCGCCGTCGCTGCTTCACAGTCACGCAGCTGACCATTGAATGAATCCCAATTCGCTTTTCGCCATGTAAACGCCAAAAGCGCCAAAGCTAAAGCCAAAAACAACAAAGCCAACAAAACCAACAAAAAACGCAACGCAAAAATCAACAACAAATACGAGGACGCCGGCAGCGTCGTTGACTGCGACGTCGACTGACCCCCCAAAACAGAAACAACAACAGCTGATGTGTCTTACGGCGAAAGGTTTTCAACACCACGTAACGCGACGTAAGCAAACATTTCCAGAGAACCTGGCCCGAAACTTTCCTTACGTGACGTAGGCAAACCGCCAATTTAAGCCACAAACGGAAGATGGGAAAAAAATACGTTTTTCAATTAGACTGGTGTGAGCGAGATGGCCGTACATGCAGCGCATTCCCATGCTGCTTGCAGCGACGTCGGCGTCAAGGCATAACTCATTTCCATTTTCCAATTCGAACACACATTCCCATGCACTCAAAACAATACCAATTCATAAGCTATCCGCGCGTTAGAGCGAGCCAACTAGATATTGCAGTTGTTGAGTGAGAGCGTTTTGGTGCTGCCATCTCACTCGTACAGCTATGTGGAAGGAAGAGCGAAAGAGAGCGCGCTGAGGAGTTCATAAATTCGTCATTTTGTTTTTGGCTGTTGACAGTTCCTTGGTTCATTGTTGTTGTTGCTATGGTGAGTGTGAGTGGGTTTTGTTGGAAGGGGCTGGGGGTGTGTTTCACCGCTTTTCGTCGACTATTTACGATTATTCTCAACTCGTTCCGATTCCATTCCGTTTCGCTTTGGCCTTGGCTATTCACCACAACACACTGAGTTGAGTGGAAATGCGAGTGAGTTAAGTTCTAGCTACATTTACTGTATAAAATGAATAAATGAAAAGGTTTTTTTTTTAAACTTGTATCTTAATATATCTCTGATATTTATATTGTATAAATAATTTTAAATTAAAAGCTAGCAAAAAGAAACTTAATTAAACTAATAATTAAAGAATGGGTAGGAATAGCAAGTTTAAACATATATTTTTGATAATTTAAAAACATACCCTTATTATATTATAATAAAAACTTACCTAAAAAAGTGACAAACGGGTTATCCCGCATCACCATAATTTACCATAGTTTTCATTGCATACCAGCATTTCATGTAGCATGTTCCAAAATTTTTTTATTTTGACATTTTTCCCATTTTATTCAGAAAAGTTGTAATAATAATTTTGGGATATGTTTAAGGCGCTTTGAATGTGTTGTAGATACTTACTTTGTATGTAAGTTTTTGTTACAATTATATATTCAATATATTTAAAGATTAAAATATTTAATATGCTTATCATTACTCGTTCCCTTTAAATTTAAAATAAACTTTCTAACCGTCACCCTATAATTTTCCATGCCGCCATGAGAAAAAACAAAAAGTCCTGCGACAGGACTTATCTGAGAAAGTGTCTCGTGTGCTGGGTCTTCCAATTGAAAAATCATAATTGAATATCTGCGTTCCCGGCACTCCTCCCTTTTGACCGCCCACCAGCGTATGTAAATGTTTTTAATTTAAATGTTTGCTCAAAGGAAACAACAAAAGATGGTCGGAAAAAAAATGCGACGATGGCGTGTGAACGCAGCAGAAAATTATAGACCCAGGGAAAAGGGAGGAAACTGGTGGGGGATGGGAGGAGGGGGCGGGGAAATGGGAAGGGGCTCGGGTGGTGCCACCATCTTGTTTCCCTCCGTCAGACTTTTTTCACAATTCGTCAGCTGCGCCCTTCGTCCTCCCAGGATGATGTCCTCTTTTCCCAGCACTGAAAAAATACTAATTTAAAAGATTCTAACACATTACCCAAAATATTGACTTTCTGAATGTAAATTCTTGTATGTCCTGGTCTTATCGTATTTACTTTGGAACTATTTAACTTTGGTAACTATTTAACATTAAATAGTTTTTTAGAGGATTTTATGATTTCGATGGATGTGTTTATTAATTTTAAATACCCTAATAATAATTACTTATAATAACCTAATGTAATCTATTTAATTTCAAATTGACAATCCATTTGTTGTTAATTTTTCCAGGTGTAACCGTTGTTTTTGTGTCTGCGGTTTCATTTGCATGCGATTCGTGGTTGCCAGCCGATGTGGCGCACAATTGAGCCACTAATGGTGATGTTGATGGTGGTCGGATCGGTGGTGGAGGGAGTACGTAGCAGCTATATGTATGTGGTATCTGTATCTGGAGTATAGGGAGTATAGGGATTCAGACAGGGTGGGCCTCAGTTCGCTTTGTTTGCTTTGTCGCGGCTCGGTGACAATTTTTCAATGATTTGTTTCCTGCCCTGAAATCTCATTTGCATATGCCACCATATTTTTTCAACTTTCCAGGTTTTTTTTTTCCGGCTTTTTCCCCGTTTCTATTCCTGCTCCTTTTTTTTTTTTGTATATTCTTTTCAGGGGGAGTGAAAAATTGCAATCGCTTTGTTTTTGTTTTCATTGTGGGTTGGTCGCGGGCAATTTGAATTTGATTTAATGAAATTAAGAGGGCGTGTTTTCCTAATGGTCATTTCTTTAAATAGTTTTCAACGATTTTCGTGGAAATCACCGAGCTAATGAAGTTCGTAGAGTGCGGAAGTGTGCTTAGAGTTAATTGAGAAGTTTAGACATTTCTTGATAATGAATGAAGTGTTTTATGTGATTTTTTGGTAGGTTTAAAAAATGATATATAGATTAAGAAACGAATTTTTTATATATATATATATATAATAATATTAAAATTCTATGAATATTACAAGATGACGTACATCGGTTTTTCTTTACAAAAACGCACAAAATGATGACTTGACGTATTTGCATAATGTTGCTGCACTGGAAAATCAAAACAAGGCACTTCAAAGTTATTTATGAACGGCATTGCCAAAAGCAATGACTTATCCTCGGAAAAGAAATCGGAAGCCGTAGCAAAAATGTTGGAACTGCGCGGAAAAGCCAATCAGGAGATATATTTGCTCTAGAAGCCATTGCGATTCTCATTGAATGGAACAGATTTCGAAATTCGAATAACCCATGTATTCCTATTTTGTTTACGCTTTGACGAGATTACGGGAAAGTCGCATGCGGAAAAGCCGCAGAATGGAGCACGGTTTTCCCAATGGCTATTAGTTTTTATTTTGGAAATTTCACTATTTTCCTTGCGTTTGCTCCTTTTGCCTACGTGCACTAAATGGCCAATAAGCGGGCGGCGGTGGGAAATTCGGAAATTGGGAAAAAGGCGGAAACTAAGCCGCCAGGACATGGCCATCTAAATGCACATGGCGGCCATATTGTGCCAAAGGATATATCAATTTTATTGCCACCCGAAATCGAAACAACATGTGTGTTCGAATCTATTTTTTTCTTCTTTTAGCCCCTTTTGTTTTTCAGCCTGCCGCTATTGTTGCATACGAATTGCGTAGCGAATGGTTTTGTTTTGCTCTTTTTTTTTTTGAAGTCGCCCCCCTGCACAACCTTAATCCTTTTGCGCCAAGGCAAACAGAGAATTAATAATTGCGAACAATTGTGTTTTATGGCCATTACGGCCATCCTTGAGAGCAGATCTGCCAGGCTGAGTGGGCGAAGTGCGAGCGGAGCGTGTCACCGGAAGGCAGGTGCGACCAAACGCCAAGGACACTGGCAATTATCCTTGGGATCAGCAAGAGACCAAAGAGTATGAGAGCCGAAGAGCGAGGGAGTCGCAGACGAGCGGAGCAAATCAATTACGCCGCCAGCAACGAGATCTCTGCCTAATTTGATTTCATTACCGCGCCCACAACTGCAAAAAATCGTGCACTCCAAACAAAAAATCTACTAACTTATTGGCCAACTAGATCATAATATTTAGGGTGAGAAAAATCTTTTATTAATATGCAACAGAAATTATGCCATATAAAATATATAGTGTTAGTAGGTGATGAATTTTTCTAGCTGTTTGTGGCATGTTAATTTTACTTAATTTTAATACCATAGTTTTCTTCAGTGTAGGCAAAGCGAATCCTTTTGGCCATGTGCAGGGCGGAGTTGTGCCGGGCTTAATGCGAAAATTAATCGAATCGGGATCGAAGCGGGCTCGCAACTCCGGCAACGCCTACCAGCTGCAGCAGCCAGCCAGCAGCAACTAGCAACTTGCAACTTGCAACTTGCAAAGGCAACATTCCCAAAGCGGCAACTACCGAAAGCGTTGAAAACACTTTGTCGGCTCACAGATGCGTTGATAATATGGTAAAATTGGCAATGATGCACGCCCACTGTTGCCACGGAATCCGAGAGTTCCAGATGCAGATGGGCTTACAGATTGAGATACAGATACAAATGGCTGAGATAAATGTGTGCAGATACTACATTTGTTTTGGCCGCACGACTGTTTCCTGCCACATGGTAATTGCCACATCAAATGCGCTAGTGGAGCACCCCAATGCCAACCAATCCACAGGCGCAAGAACCCCGGAGATTAACGATCTTCGGTGTAAACCACATCCTGGCTGACGGATGAATCGGAATCTGCGGCATCCCCCGAACGGCGGAGAACATCAAATGCTAGCGCAGCAATTGAAATTATTATTAACACGCGTTCCGTTTGCTGTCAAAATTTATGAGCTCAACTTGCAGTGGCTGTTTGCTGCTGTCGATGATAAAGTTGCGACAGTTAATTGGTACACTGGGGAATCTCAGGGGGAGAACGCACCCCCTATGAATCAAAAGAAAATTAGATTTAGGACATATTTGTAGGCCTTTCTATACCATTTTATGTATACTTTCTACATTTCATTCACATTTAAATGTAAAGAATTGCAGAAGGAAGAGAATATTTTGCCAAAATAGTAACAAGTATATCTATAGTTATAGTATTTGAATTTGAATATAGTTTTCCTGCATTTTTTCAGTGTCTAGCCTGCAAATTGCCTATGCAACATAAACAAAACGGTTAGATCAAAGCGAAGAACGCAGCTGAAGCGCCCGACTGGCTGCCGTATTCCCTGGGCAGCTGAAGAAGAAAGCGAGAACGAGAAGATTCCGAGGTGGGAAGAACCACACACCGCGACAATCTTCAATGGGATGCGAAGAATGTGCCCACATCGAGAAGCAGCCACCCACACGATGAAGAGCTCAGAACGCGAGGCTTATTAAATATTAATAAATTGCCATCGAATGACGCGGAGTTGGATTTCTTTCGAGGGGATTTCTTTCTTTCCCAATCGTAAAAGAGAGATCTTGACAAAAAAACCCAAACAATGGATCGGGCAGACACAATGTCAGCTCGCCTAGTCAGGTATTCTGTTGAAAGAAAGGGGCGCGGAGGGAGACACAGGTTGTTCTCGCTGCTTGGCCAATGGCCAATAAAATTAAAAATCTCTTGTCATTGTCGCTGTCAAAACTGTGATCACACCTTGCTCGCCCATTGTGTGCCATCATGTGATTAATGCGATTTATATCGCAAGGACATCGCATCCCGATCCCTGGAAAACGCCAAGTGGAAAACAATGAAAATCGCTACAACAATGGATGGGATTCCCATCCGTGGGGCTAACCTGACCTGACTGACTGGTAGGAAGCTGACTCCGGTGCAAGGTGTGAAAGATCAACGAGCCACGGCGTTTTCCCCCTGCTTTCTCAGATATCCGGGCGTGGGACGATGCTCTATAGGGTGATCTTATCGCCGGACGAGTCGTTCTGTCTCCCAGGAATCGCGCTATCCAGAAATCGGGAAACCGAGAAGCTACGAACAAGGTGACGCTGATTTGTCTGGCATTCCGGTGCGTTTGGCTTCCTAGAATCCAGCTAGAAGCCACCATCTCCGCTCCATCTGCACTCTCGTGTCCATGTCCACGTCGATGTCATGACAGTGCGAAGTTTACCAGGAACCAATCATTGCCGAGCGCCTATTGCAATTAATCACAGGGCGGTGCAAAAGCTCCGCCTGATGGCCGCCAAACACGCTCTCGGATGCAGGCGTCGCAAATTGCTGTCACTGCACAGTGGGCAGCATTTGTCGAATCCTAAATAAATATAGTAACTAAACATTACCAGAGTAGTGAAATTCTAGTAAAAATCTCAACGTTCAGAAGGACATATTGTTAATTAGAGTATGCAGTTTGTCACCAAGTTTGTAAGCAAAGGAATCCCTAGTTAATGATTCCCTTTGTGGTTTTATGAGCCACACCCATGGTAAGCAGGTGGATGCGGAGGACGCGGCCATCTTGCGAATGGCCACCAAGTCAGCGACAATTACGTGGAACACACGCGTTGACATGCAGCACGCGATGCGGATATGAAAGCCATGCCATGTATGCCCAAGTCTGCATACCCTGTATCCCTGGATACCGCAATCCCCGCCAAATACCCCAATCTCCCAATCCCCGAATCCCCAATCTCGGTGCCCCGTACCCCGAGAATCAACCTCAACCCACCGATGGTAATTTACATGGACTGGGTGGGTACGACGATCGCATTGGGGTTTGGCCCCATGCGACAAAAGATGCAATCTTGCATCTGGGATCTGGAAAATTTCAAATAGCTCGACTCGAGGGGAAGGGGCGTTGGCCACGCCCACCGCTGAGCAGGTGCAGCCAGCAATTAACTATGGCCAAGTTCGTGCGCGACATTTGCTTTTTGTTCGCTGCCTTCCTGGATTTCAGTTAGTTTTCGCTGTGTGGGTTGCGGCCAAAATGCAAAATGAAGCTCTAAACTTTAACAAATTCACGCAAGCCATTTGCCATTGCGGCTTGTTTTACTCGCCAGTATTCTGCGCTTTATGGCAATTATATTTGCTGGCATTACGTGCGGGGAACAGAAAAAAAAAAACAATGGCCATGCCAACGTACCGCCCACACACTCAGACAGAAATAATAACTACACCATCAGGTGACAATTTTATTTGGCTGCCTTTGTTTTTCCTGTCGGATTGGGCCGTGTAATTAGAGCGCAAACGGTTGCCATTTCGATAATTTCGGGTTTATAGTTAGAGTTTTGCACAGTGGCGCCGAAACTCTAGGGATAATGCAAATATACACTGCTTTTAACTGAAATTTTACTACCAAAATCCAAGATGCTAGACTTAAGTATATAAATATGTTATGTATGATGTATGATTTAAATCGATTTACTGTGTAATAATCTAAGATCCTAGACTTAAGTATATAAATATGTTAGATTTAAATGGATTTACTGTGTAATAACCGCGCAGTAAACCACATCCTTTAGGGTTTAGTAACTGCCGTCTACGCCCCTGACTTTGATTATTCAGAGGGTTACATATCTGTAGTTGACATGCAACTACAGTTGAGTGCCATTGGAGGAGTGTAAATGTGCGATATGGGGCGGCCATTACGTCTAGAAATATACAATAATAATCATTTCCGAGGGTAACTAATCATCGGGTAGTTTTTTCGTTTTATCATCGTCTGGTTGCCGCTTTGTTGCTCCATCTAATTGCCATCTAAATTCTAAACAAAAACGCACGTGTTTTTGCAATGAGAGTAGCCATTTGAAAAGTGTGTCTATTGTTGGGAAATGGCAAGCTGCCTTTTGTAAAATCAATTGGATAATGAAAATTGAAAAATTGTTGGGGAAATTAGGCTGGCAAATATTGGTATTAAACAGGCAAAACAATCACTCAAATACTCACTCATTTAGCATTATTAAACATTAGTTTAATATAAATATAAATGTATTTTTTAATACTTAGGAAATTAGTTTTAACTCAATTTTGCACTTATTTTTGAGTGAGATGTGCTGTTTTGGCTGTCCTCAATTTGCGTCCTGCAATGGCCTTACACTACCATAGACATTGGGTCCTTGATGTCCTGTCCGATTTTCTCCGCTAATCGAATCGGGATTTGGAACTTCTGGGCCGCGACAAGTGTCGCAAAAAGTGTGCGGGACATTTAGACAGCTGCCAGATGCGATTTCGCGGTTTAGACCAAAACAATAACTTGGCATTCGGCGGTCAAAATAATGTCCTCCCAGCCATCTAATGGCACTTCACGCGACCGGGTAACGCCAGATGTCCTTCCCTCCGTGCGCAGGATCACGCCATTGCTATAGCTTTGCGGAGAGGACTCCCCCGACTTGACTTGACGTTTATATTTGCGGCAGTCAATGTGATTGATGTCTATGTCTCCAGCTCGGCCCTCAAGCTCCGCTTTTGGCCCTGTCCGTGTATTAAGTTGTAAAGTCATTTTGTGACAGCTTTATGAGCGAACATGTGACGCGTCCTGCCAGGAACCAGGATGGGAATGGATGCACAGCGCGAAAACTCTACTTATTGGAGTTCAACTATGTATATTTATAAACCTTATACCAAATGTTTACTTCAATCAGCTATCACAATCTCATCAAAAGTAATAATAAAGTGAGCTTGAAATTGTACAATTACTACCTATATTCATGTACTACTCAATATCACAAGCATAATAGGAGGGTGTTTTATTTTTCCCAGTGTACCAATGGAATAGGGGAGCTCCACTTTGGTGGCTTAATCATTTCCTTGGCAGCGCCAACTATTTTGGCCAAAAACTAATTTGAAGTTCCTGGCTGTCCCGGTTCGCAATTTCATTTGCGAATATGGCAGGCAAATGCAAATGTCGCTCTATGAACTCGTCCTGCCGTGATGTCCTGCCCCTTGCACCCCTTGCCACCAACTACTCCCTCGGATCCTCCATCATTCGACTGTTTGTCCTTTGTTTGCATTTCGTTATTGTCTACATAGCAGAAATCGTTGTCATTTCCACACGCAAAAGTCATTTGGCACATGTGACACCCTTTTCTGGCTTAAATTGCTTTGCCTGATTTTTTTTTTGCCAAAGCTCCACAAAAATCTGGGCGGAGAAGGGGGCGTGTCACAGCCGCTGTTATTCGTAATCCTGCGCCTTTGGAATCCTTTCAAGCCGTGGCAACATTTGCACATGCATTTGTAGTCAATATTACACGCTGGCAGAAATATTTGCCCAAATTAAGAGCCTCCTTCCCAATTGTTTGTTATTGAACTCTTTGTTTTCCTTTGGCCTTTTTTAGCCATTTTTTTGTGTGATGCAATCAAAGTCTAGTACCCACTAACTGCTTTTCCTTAACGCTTCGTTGGTCTTTTATTAACCCAGTTGCGGGGGTTTTCATTCAGTTTTTCTCTGCGTAAATTGCGTACAAATATTAGAATGTCAATTCGTAAATTGCCGAGTGCCAGGCACAAGAAAAAGCGTATCCATTTGACAGGCCAATGAAAACGAGAATTTCCAGAGGAGAAAATAACTATTTGTAGTACTTTAAGCAAGCTAAAAAAGCTTTTCTTGGCCTAATATATGCATATAGAATATAAATCTTTAATTGAAAGTAGTATTTCTTTGCTGAAAAAATGCCCACCTCTTGATATTTATGTACTTATCCTTTACCGCATACCACTGCTAATCTACGGTTGACCATCGATATGTGAATGCCAAAAAAATAAATAAAAAATTTATAAAATAAGAAAGGAATAAAGTTTTGAATGGAACGTGGCGGCAATAAACCTAAACTTTGCCATTGCTTATCTGCGAAGAAATTGTGGATATGCAAACAACGGACAGCAGAGTTTTCAAAACTTAATGTGATTTCCTATTTATGGGATTTTTTCCTACCAATCCACCCACACACACACACAAATACACACACGTCGTCTAATCCAACATATGGACTTGCGTAAAACTTTTGCAGCAGCAAAAGAAAAAGGAGTCCTTGCACCTCCTGCCCCTCCTCCTTCCTGCTGTTATGTAAATCCTGAAGAGATAAGGCGTCGGAATAGCACAATGACAGCCGCAGGAATTGACCAAATGGCCCGAACAAGGGCCAAAAAAAAAGGGGGGGCGGCTTTAGGCCAAAAGGGGGGAAGATGGTCAGGATACACGTAAATTCATAAAGTAATTTCATAAGTTTAGCAAATCACGAACCCAAGCCACAAACAACTGAAGTTGGGACATCCAAAGGTGCAGGGATATAGTGAATGCTCGATAAGAGAGATTTTAAATCTAGACGATTACCTCAGATTTCTTAAGAAATATCTATATCTACAAATTAACTGAAGCTAAAACGTAAGGACAAATTATGCAAAGCTGAACTTTAATATACAGACTAGAAAGTAGAAAACTATCAAGTTACAGAAGGTTCGTCTTAGGCAATTTCCACCGTATAGGGCGACTCTTCTTTTTGCGACCGCTTATTGGTCCAGACACGGGTCGCATATGTGATATGCAGGATGCTATGATGCTGTATGTGGCGGGGCATCCTTGTTCTTGTTATTGCTGCGGTGATTTAACATAAAAAGGTAAACAACAAATGGACGAGGGCAATGGGGGAAACTTTTGTTTTATTAGTTTTTCTTTTCTTTTGTCCCAAGCTGTTTTATTATTAGAGCAGTAAGGACACTGCCCATTCGCCTGACTTGCAACTTTTCTGCTGACCAATGTCGTAATGCTGGGGATAGTATATACACATTGTATATGGGTGAAAATGGGGCTGGGGGGACAGGGGGAGCCGCCTGTCATGCGTTCAATTTCGAAATGGTTTCGCATAATTTGCAAGACATCCAAGCAAAAGTCCAAGTCCAAGGCGGAGAGCCCAAAGTCCAGGGACCATTTGTGCTCAAAACTGCGTACGAAATCCATTTCAAAATTAGTTTTTCCTTCATCTTTTCTTTCGTTGATACCCTGTTGTTGTGTGGTATTTTATGACAAATTTACCTGATTAGATTACATTCGCTTTCGGTTTGCCTTTATTTCTTTATTCGGGTGCCAGCTTAGGCGCATTAGAGCACAGTTTTTTTGCTTGGAAAATGGCGCAGAAATATTTATGCTGGGCAACAGCTTGAGTTAGTGGAAGGCTTAGGTGATCCAGAGTTCATTGTTTTTATGAAAACAAAGCAAATAAATATCTGGCAGTTTGTTCAGGCTTGCTTTAACTAACATACAATCATTTTGCAATGCATTTCATACTCGTTTCGATCTTGTTTTTCGAGCCTTAGCCACAAAACCAGCTGCCAGCTTCGAGCAAACGTTAACAAATTCACGCCAAGTCACCTGAAAATCAGCAAGAGACCACCCAGCGGATTGACACAGTGATTAGTGATCACTGTACAGTGAACGCTGGCAGCGTTGGCTGCCATATAAAGCGATCATAAGTGTCTTCAGTCTGGAGTCGAACAACACTCATATATCAGTTTCAATTCCATTCGTCATGGCTGCTTAATGAGCTGAGTTGAGTGAACGACGAAGCCGTAAAACCGATATTCACTTTTAGGTGTAGCATATGCATACACAGAGCGAAATATACTAGCAGTTCCTAAGATCTCTAAAAATATAATACAAAAACGAAATGCAAACTTATAAAAACTGATTAAAGTGTAGCTTAATACTTTTGTACGATTTAATAATTGCAATAATGAATTTCAGTTTATCACTTATATTTCCAAAATTTCTCTGTTTTCCTGCGATGCTGGCGAACTTTATAATATTTTTTTAATCATTTCAATTTCGGCCTTTGTTAGCAGTTGGCAGTTTGGCAGTTGGAAGCTGACGCTGTGTTGATTGACGTCTCGCATTTAAAATGCTCTTGCTTATTTTTATTTTTCCACCTTATTTGCATATTTTATTTGCTGTTGGTTCAAGATTGGCTTTCTGCTGTAACAGTTGGTTGAGATCACAGATCGGAGATCAGAGATCAGATGCCCGGTTGCTCGGGGCGTAGCGTATTAGTCAAGATCTCCTCTCCACTTTTCACGCTTGGCTCGGGGATGCCGAGATCTGGATCCCTCATCTGGTGCTACCGATCCGAGCCGCCTGACATTTAATTCTCGCTTAATCACTGTCCGGCACTGTACGGTATTCCCGACTGCTTCCTGCTGTTCTTGGCCTGGTCCGCTTCGACATGTGCCGTAAGTTGACAGGATCTCAGGACTTATTAATAACGAGGCGCGCACAAGGCCTGTCAAATGAAATGCGCATGCGCGCAGGCGAGGAATTCGGATCGGGAATTGAATTGAATTGAAGCGAATTGAAAAGAGAAAAGACTGGAATTCGGGGTGAATGAAAGCCGGAGAAATGCCCACCGGGCATTTTGACAAATTAGGCTCATTTGTTGGCGAGTCGCGGTCAAAACAAACGGCGGGTCAGGACAATGCGATAAAGATCATTTAGCCAAGAAGTTGTGGGCGAACTAAAGGGGAATGAAACAAAGCTGAATTTTATTCCATTTTAAAAGGTGAATCTCCTGTCTATTCAAGGGTTTAATTATGCAGACTGTATCTGTGAGGTCCTGTGAATATAATTGTAAATATAGGGTATCAAAATAAATACTAATAAAAAACTATACAATGTTTGAAATGGTTTGAGTTATGATCGCACATTTAAAACACCCACTTTGGTACTTGATTTCCACTACAATAGTGTTCCCTATTCCTAAACATTATTCTCTAGATCGTGCCAAAAAAATGAGGCTGAACAGACCATTGTCCCGTGTGATAAATGAATGTGGCACGCTGTTCATCGGGGCTCGGGACACTTTGTTTGCTCAAGTACCGAGCCCGAAAACCACAATGTGCCACAATGTGGCACAATGGGAGATTTTCAGCTTTTCAACGAACCCGAAAAGCAGCACAGCCTCCGATCGATCGAGTGACTTTTTGCCAGTTTAACACCTTTCGGCAGTTTTACGAGACCATCTCTTTTGGCAAGCTGTGTAAATAGCTAAACAAAAAGGAGCAAACAAGTTTCACGTGAATTTTCAGGGGCTCGCAAAGAAACGATCTTCTATTTGCACTAATGAGCAAACGCAATAAAATGGCCCAAAACAAACCCCTGCAATTGTTTTCGTCCTGCCCAACTGCAATTGTTGCCCAAACCACACCACAAGGACAACGATCCTCATTTCGTTGGCGAACGGGGAGTGACAGATTTTAGAGATCTCCGAATGGCTGTTTATGTTCTCGCTTGGCCTGTGAAGTTGCCCATAAATTATCCCCAGAGAATGCGAGATTGGGAGAATGGGAGCAGGGTGAATGGGCATGTGAATGTGAATACCCATCTATATATTTGTATGTAGGATCCTGTGCTGTCATGGCAGCTGTGGCCTCATCTCGGCCTTAATTAGTTGGGTATTTTATTGTTTTGACACAGCCTCGATTTCGAGTTTTCAGTTAACGCCGCCAGCGATTTTCGCATCCTTAGCTTTTCCTCAGCCTTTTTTTTTTGCCGCTTTTCAATAAGTCAGCCGACTTGGCCATTCGCGTGTAATCAAAGTCGAGTGCTTTTCACGTCCGCCCCCTCTGGCCCGTTTGTGCGTTGACTTGCACCTATAGTTATGGCTCGCACATTACGCTGATTAGTGTGCAGTCCGCTATAATTACCGACGACAGCCACTGCGACCACGAAACGACCATGGGATTCTCGAGCACTTCGCCAAGTACTATGTGCCATGCAGGACTTGGTAATACTCTCGAAAACTAACTCCTATTCTATTGATTTATTCTGGAAAAACCTATTTCTTTTATTTTATAAGTTAAACACAATCTTTTCAATTTTCTTAGATATTTTCAAGGATTTTTAGGCTACTCAGAGGAGTTGCCATTCTTGCACCTGCTGCACTTCATCACTTTCATTATGGGTTCCCAGAGTTTCCCATTTTCCAACATTGCCGACTAGCCAAGTTAATGGCCAAACTAATGTACTCCCCGAAATCCTATCAAACTGCGAAAATTGCCTAGCGGTGAGCGGCAGACAAATTTACAGCGCAATCAAAGTGCAACAAAAAAAAAAAAAGTAGTAGTAAAGAAAAGCCTGTGCAGCGATCGACGTTCGTGGTTCGTTTCGTCGTGTTTAAGATTAAACACATTTTGCATTTAATTTGCCATAATTATGCCGGTCAGTGGGGAGAGGGGAGGCGGTGGGGGGGCTGTCGGCCGGCAGCCGTTGATGGCGCCAAATTAAGTTGTAAATGAAGTTTTTGGCGTCGCTTCGCTTGCAGCAGGCGTCAAAAATGTGGTTGCATGACTCGTTGGCTCAGTTCTCAGTTTTGAGTTCTGAGCTCCCAGTGAACCAAAAATTCTAAACTCCGACGTTGGTCGCAACAATTTTCGGTTATTAATTTGACTTTGGCTCGGTGTTCGTGTGAGTTATTTTCGGTCGGTTTCAAATTAATGTTGCTCAATTAATTTGCGCCACTAAACGTTTCTCTGTCTCTGTTTTTCGTTGTTTTTTAAGTTCATTTTTTTCTTTTTTTTTTAGTTTTTAATTTATGTGTGGTTGGTGCTCACTGACCACCAGCAGCATGCTATATGCTATATGCTATACATCTGGTGGTTTCTCCTATTTTGACGGCTTATTTCGGTCACGGATCTCAGCGGAGACAAAGCGCTTTTTGATAGGTGTGTAAATGTGCCAGCGGAAATATGTGGATATGTGGAGTAGACCTCCAAGTCCAAGGGGATCCCAGATTATTGATTGCACTGAAATGGACGCTTAATCATGTGCTTGGTTTGGGAAAGGCAAGATAATCAATTTGAATGGGCCAGCAAAAGATCACAAGTGTGGCTTCTGCATAATATTTGTCCGTATATTTGCTTTATGCGTTGTATTTGTCCGTATAGGAAAGTATTATATATATTTTTATTTATTTTAAAGTACACATCGTAATTACTCTTTCGCAAACCATTTGCCCACTCCATTCGCTGCAACATAATGACATAATTTAGTTTGTAACAGAAACTCCTCTTTCCGCTTAAACTCAGCACTTTGACTCTTCATTATGGACCGACAATTATTCATGAATATCCATTGCAATGCAGCGCCAGTCGTGTGTGAATGCAATTGTGAATAGCAATTGCAATTGGCGTTGCGTTTGCGTTTTCGTTTGCGAATGTGAAATGCATTTTTCAACACTCGAGCGGTGCCAAGTGCTGGGATAAAAAGAAAACTTCCTCTGCCAAGTGAGAGAGAGAAAAACCTGTTAATTATTAACAATTTTGCCAGCCTGCTGCGTGTCTGTAATTAGTTGCATTTCCATTGAAAAGCTGCGGCAATTAAAAAATAAACACACAGAGGCCGACACACGCATTTCCAACTGCAAAGTGTTGCCAACTTAGCGTACAAAATATGACGATCTCGGCCATATCCATCCACAAGACATCCATAAAGCTAATTTACCTGTACAGTATGCCAAACTCTATAACTCAAGGAAGTTGCCACATGTCGGCCGTGTCGAAAGCCCTAGCAATTAAGACTCAAATTGCACTGCAGCCACCTTAATTGCAGGGTGTCATAAAACGTATGCAAAACGTACGCAAATCTACATTCAAAGGTGACCTAATTACTAGGACTTTTCAGTAGGGAGTACAGTAAGCATTCGATAATGTATGCCATCACTTAATACTTAGTATAGTGTTCTTGAACAATAACAATTGTATGTGCATATTGGGAAAAGTACCACGAACTGTTTTCTACTGAGGCAAAGTATTAGCTAGCAACGTTCCAAGTTCCTTTGATTATTCCTCTTTTAGCCTCTTCTCACACATCTTTACGCATAAACACATTGCCATTTCCTTTGCAGCAAATTGAACTGTGGAAAATCTTATGGAAAACACCTAGCCATGAAAAATCCTTGCACCCACCGCCCACTTGCCACTTAAGCGTTGCATGCAAAGCAATTTGGCCGGAGCAGCTGCGTCCTTCCAGCGCCACGTTCCACATTGATATCGAAACAAATCCCTTTGCATACGGAAAGCGGACTGAGGTGGAAACTCTGGAAATGTTATAAAAGAAATCTGAATGCAAAAAATTGAACACTTGTAAAAATCTCAACTGCAAGGGAGAGTTTTTCTCAAGCATTATCGTATATTTTCATTTTGATCTAGAATAAATAATTCTCTGATGTTCCACAATTCCTTGAAAAAGTTCACATATGTATATATATACATTCGTACATACGAGTTTATTAGCGAGCATATTTTTTCTCTGCACAAATGAAGGGGAAAATGCGGAAAAAATACAAATAATAAAGTTCGCTTGTCAGTTTAGCAGCCATTTTGCGGTTCCACGGCAACTTCTTCACCTGCCCCACCCACAGAGGTTTTCCAACAATTTTCCTGCCATTTTCCACCCACCAGAAGTTCGACGAATGCTTTGCATTTCCCCACCACCCCCTCCTCCTTTTTCCTTGATTTTTTTCTCAGTGCGGCACATCTTTCGCTGCTTATCCGCAATTTCTTTCCGCTTCGTACTCACCTTCCTTGCTGGCAAGACGTAAACTTTTTTATGGCACCCACTGTTGTTCTTGTCTTTGATAAATCTGCCTCAATTTGCCATATCGAGGGGGCGTGGCAGCGATGGCTGGCCTATGGCCTTATTTACCTTAACCCCCCGCACACCCACTTCATGAAAGACAAGTTTTATGTCAATTTTTTCTGCTTACTTAGTGGGCGGTTTGGCTTAAGCCCGATTTAGCCCTCATTACAAAAAGGGCGGGAACGGGATTTGCTTTATTACAGTTTAATTAAATTTACCCTGGCCGGAATTCGTCCTGTGGCTGCGTCTTCCTTAGCCAAACGACTCAATTACGCAGTTAATCGTAAAAAAATCCTTGCACTGATTTGTTGCAGCTGAAACCGAAGGGAGATGTACTCGTAGGTGGTGGTGGTGGTATCCTTGAGGGGATGTGGACGCATGTTTGGGCCATAAAACGGCGGCACTCTCTCCGGCTATTATTGCCCTTCCAGTTGGCAGGGGTCCTGCTCCTTCTGCTCCTGCTCCTGCTCCTGCATCGTTATCCTGCCATTCTGCGTGGCCTCAGGTGCGCGAGTTGGCGAGTTGATCCATTTATGGCCATCGTTTGGCCTTTTTTCTACGATTTTGCTGGCATTTTCATTTCCTTTTTTTTTTGCACTGCTGCTGTTTCTTCATCCAGCTTCTTTTAATACCCATCGAAAAGTGGGCGAAAGTGGTATGATGGGATCTGGATGGGCTTGTGAGAACTGGCATGGATTATTGCAACTCAGTTCTACAGTTTATTTGACATATAGAAAATATAGAGAGTAATATTCCAAAGTTGAGGGAAATATATAAACTTCTTCCACCTAGATTTTCGCATTAGAAGTTTATGTAATGTTATTATATATATATGTGTGTATATTGCATATATTTGCACACTCACAAGGTATCTGCTATTCGAGCCCCGACCCTCGAGCACTCCTTGGTACATCATTTAAGGGATATGCGGCTAAGACGCTACATGACCGCAATGAATGGAGCTCCATGGACTGCTGCGCCCGTATTAATTTGTCCTGATGTGGCTGCCTGTTGAGATTTACGAGCGAGCCGCGTGGAAAACTGCAGGTGGCGGGGAAAATCGAGGAGGCCGGGGAAAACCCTTTGTTAATCAAAAGGACACACGTGGCCGAATGGCTTTCGCCTTGATTACACTCACGGCTGTGGCAATTAAGCGTATCCCGTATCCGTATCTGTAGCCGTTTTTGTGGCCATAAACCCGGACGCGGACGCCAATCCGTAAGCCTCTCGAACAGGCTGGGTCACGTTCCGTAAAATGAGAAGAAATGCAGACCATCTTGCTCCACTCCAAAGTCCCAAGGATGCCCTTCGAAAATCCAGCTAATACTTTGCCAAAATTGTTTACCTTTCCACAGCGGCCAATAAAGAAGCACTAAGCCATTTTAATTTGCCTATGCAAATGCCGAGTTGTTTACTTTTTGACACATGCGCCTCCTGTCATAATTTAACCTCCATTGACTTCCGTTCGTTGTCCCTTTTCGGATATGCAAATTAGTTGCCCTGACATGGTTAATCCTTGCGAGCTGCTGCAATTATGAATCCACAGGCAAACAAACCAAACGTAGCAAACGGCGTGCAAATGTGACAGACGTTCACCGGAATCGAAAACCAAAATGGAAATATCAACGGAAAAGGGGTGTGAACGGGTGTAATTTATGGTGAGTGTTAGAAGGCAAATAAACGATCAGCATTTCAGTAAATTTGAGTAAAACGATCACCTTGAAACGTGAATGCTATTTGATTCGTTGAAAACTGTCAACCTTTAATGAAATGAAATATGATTTAGCAAACTTTATGGCGTCTGAAATATAAAATTTAATTATAATAATATTCTCCCATTAAGTATATGCGAATATTCATATCCCGTCTTTGATTTCCCTGCATTTAGCCGCCCAATTAAAATAAATAACATTAGGCCAGTGTTAAATATCAAAAGCACTTCATCGGTTGGCTGCCCGCCCTGCGAACCGATTCCAGATTCAGTTCAGCCCACTTGGCTATTTCACACCTTATTTATTGGCCATTTATTCGAACCTGGCTCGAACTTGGCTCGCATTTCGTGCGCTTTCGGCATTTATGTCAAGCGGCCCAAAAGGCTTAAGCCGCGACTCCCCAGATGTGCCATTCCCGATAAGTTCCTCTGGGGGCTGGCCACACTGGCCCAGGGATTCGGCCAGACTTGGCTCATCTCTGCTCCGCGGAGATGCGAACCTGGCCAAAACGGGCGGCAACCTGGCCGCACTCTCGCAAGCGTTAATGTGAATTATTAATAAGACAAAAGGCAGCGGCAGAAGGCGGCGGCCTTTGATGATGCTCCGTCCGCCAGTCGGCTGCTCTGCTGGCCAAAAAAGTTGGACCAAAGTTAGGCACTCAAAAAAATGATTATCTAATCGAAATCTTGCTATATCATCGAACGCCCAATGAGTACTGCATATTTTTTGTTTGGTATAGAGAGTCTAAGGCTTATACCATTTCAGTATCACATTTACTTTATAATTATATGTAAATACCTTAAATTTGTTTGTTTCATGCACCATTTTCTCTGAGTGCCGCTTGCAGTTGGCTGGCCAATTCAGCTGCATCCGAGCTTCGAAACCGGCGGTCTAATCAAGATGGCGCACAATTGCAGCGGCATTGGCTCTTTGGCGCGAAGCAAACTAATCAGGCGGTGAGATTTAAAAATTAACGTGGCCCAAACGCGAGGAGCAGCGTGTTTTGCTGTAGTATAGTATATGGTATAGTGGGGCTATAGTGGGGCTATAGTGGGGCCTTGTGAATCCGTGGCTTGTGAAGACCCGACTTTGGCATTGCAGTGAAAGTGTGTTCGGTTTTTGGGGGCCCCGTTGATTTAGGCGCATTGCCGATAAGCAACGGCGAACACATTAAAAATGCATAAATCAATGCGATAAACATGATTTGCCGCATGTTTTATTGACTATTGTTGCTGGCTTTTCCACTCCCCCTTTTTTTTAGTCTTTTCTCATTGTCTTCGCTTCCTCTCCTTGAGCTGCATTTTCCTTGGCGGCTTTTATTTGCCAGCACGATTGTGGCCCACGGGCTTTTGGCCATCTGAATTTGACTGGCTTCCTTGGCGCGTCATTTCATTGAGGAGCGGTTACCTTAATAGGGGTTTTACTCGCTCGTTTGGCCACTAATTAGCCAAGATAATCGATGCATAGCAATGGGATTCAGCAGTTGTGAGATTCACAGAAGTGTGGAATTAAAATTAGAGTTGATAAATGCAGTGCACAGAGCTCTTTGAATATCTTTTGTATTACAAATCCTTTATTCTTTGCCTAGACTTTTTCGAAAAACATTCTACAGCATTTTCTCGACTAGTCCACAGCTTTTCGAACAGTTGCTGAAATGAAATAAACAACATGCCATGGTCCATGCCCCAAAGTTCGAGTAAGGAAAAGCCACTTGATGATGCTCGAGTGTCTGTATGAAAAGCACTCGAAAGATTTTTCCGCGACTGGCGCGCAAATAAATTGAAAACTCGTTAAAAATCCATAATGCTTGAGGCGGCACTCGGCAAATGCGACTACTGCAACACACAGCGATATTCAGTGATTTTCATTTAGCAATTCCAACATTTCCAAGGCATTTCGAATCCAAATCGAACTTCGATTGGCGTCGAATTCAATTCAATTCGATGCGAACGTATGTACGACGAGTATGGCCACTTTATCGCCACTGGTACAGCTGGCACATAAATCTGAAATCTGGCAAGTGGCTTTTCCTAGTGCACTTGCTTAATTAATAATTTTATGGCATTTTAATGGCCCGGCCAGGCAACAACGGGGAATTAATCAACGGCGTGATCCATTGCGCCAGTCGAACCGCTCTGGGGGCCACCACCTCACCCACCCTGATCCGTTGGTGGCTAGTGGGTCCACATCCACAATCCAGCCATTGATCTTGTGCGCCACCAGCTCCCACCTCCCACCTCCCACCTCCCACTTCCACTTTACCCGAAGGTTTCCCATTCTGGGCGCGTTTATCAGCGATAAATCTCTTTGTTTCTTGCGCCGGCGCAAGTGAATTGAATTGAATTAAATTTTAATTAATTTTATCTACACTTTGTGCCAAACACGCAGCATCCACCGCCCTCAAAACGGATCACTTTTCCCCCTCTCTTCCCCTCCTCCCACTGCGGCGTAATTGTGGAAAATTGAAAATTACCTCCCAGTTTTCCGCCCGCTCCCTCTTGGCTTTGATCTCTGTTTTTTCTTCTGGTTTCGCTTCGGTTCGATTCGAATTGCGGACCAATGGAATTTCTTTAAGCAAATCGACGCCATGCTTAAGCATTTTGGCAGTAAATTTCAAAAGAAATTGATAATGCTCATTATACCATCTGCGATTCCCGGCTTTTCTCTCTTGTTTTTCCTCCTTCTCGATGGCAACAATTTGCGTACAATTTTTATGACTTAAGATTTTACGATGGATTCCTCTCAACTTGTTTGTGGTTTGCTCTTTATTTTCTGGCATTGCAAGGGAAAAACGGATCGTTTGGCATTTTTTGAGTCATTGCAAATGCGTCAATGGATTGGGATTTGCGTGAACTTTTAGGCTTTTCAAAGAAATGTGTAGTCATATTAAAAATATATTGGTTTCGTAACATATACGGCTAACATTTGGATATTAAATATATCCTTTTTTTCTTTTAAAATTAATGGTACTATTTAATGTTAGTTGTCTCTACCATTTACCAAAAAACGCCATTTACCTCACCACTTCGGCTTTCAACATGATCGCACTTAGTCATTGCCTCGGAAATCAGCATTTTTGACCTGGCCAATTGGCTTTCTAACCCAATTCAAATGTCATTTAAATGTCAAAAATGCTCGACGCGATTCGATTTGCTAACAATGGAAATACATTTGCGTGGAGGCACATTCAGAAATCGGCTTTCAATCGCAGACGAGTCGCTGAATGTTGAAACAAATTTGCGCTCAAATTGTCAATATGACGGGGGACCTCGATACGTAAATCGAAATGGACATGAAAAGCGCCGCTAATTGTCCGAAATTGTTGGTAAGAGATTTGTTGTTGCAAAGAGTGGTTGTTGTTGCGGGTGCGTGTGTGGACTTATCTGTCGTTCTTTTGGGGCGGCCAAATCAATTGGCTAAATGTGTGGTCCGATTTCGCTTTGATTTCCAAAACATTTTTTCCTGCCTCCCAAATATTGCGTGACAGTTTGTTGAATAATTTACGAATCCACTGGCCCCTGAACCCGCCTCCCAAAAAACACAAAACACTGAATACTTTGAGTGGCTCCTAAAAGGCATTTTGGTTGTTTTCACGCGCACCTAAACACACGCAACAATTTCGGGTATCTAATTGTGCGCATAACTGTGTACCTGGGGTAGAAAAAAATAAAAACACTATAGCTATTTACATAAATGTGGATATAATTAAACATGACACAAAAAGACGACGAACTTTTCACATCGAGGGAAATTTCGGTCGGCAATTAGTTGGTTTAAATGCCGCATAAAAGCAGGGCCCACAAAGCTTGTCAATTACGCGTAAAATGTTAAAATGTCCCATCCCCCAGTCGACCATTGTCAACCGCAGATCGGATACATCAGCCGATCTCCAGATACCCAGGTACCCATACACACAGATACCCAGATAGCCAGCTCACCGGATCCACAGCGAACCCATTGCGCATGCGCAACCCGGTTGGATAACTTGGCCCAAACACGGAATCTGATACGCGCGTATATTCAAAATGAACTCTATGTGCACAGGTATATGCATAATAATTTTAATGAACGGTTCCGTCTGCCGGAGCGATTGTAATCGTGCTTAATAATATTTACAGTGGTAATCTACCCGAGCGATGATGGCGCAAGGTGTCGCCATCGATATGCGTCCTGGCCGGGCACTGAGAGAAAAGGGGGTCAACTTTGTTGGAGTCTTTCAAAGAACTTCTCAAAATGGGTTCAACTAATAGCACATAAATGCTAAGTTCAGCTCTTTGGAGACTTATGATGCTCTCCATGTACATTTCTTGAATCTTTACGCGTTCTTCATATATTTTGTTTAATATTTAAATTTTTTCTAACATTATTTAAGCTGTTTCTATATTTTTTCGAGTGCACCTTTCCCGTTCGATTTCCTTCCAAACCGAAAATTACACCATAGATAGAGCACTCCGCATTCCTCATGGCTACCTGAAATAATTGACGGGGCAGCTGCGGCAGCCCACGGAAAAGGAATGGAAGGATGCCACCACTTCATGCCACCACTGGATGCCACATCCACATCCACTCCTCTTCGCAGTGGGGCGTTCTGCGGTGGCACACAAAAGAAATAATTTGGCGTTGATTGCCATGTACGCGGCTGTGGTCAACACCCAAATTTGACACCAAACGTCTCCGCGGTCCGATAAATTGTGAATGATAACTCCGATAAAGGGGCAACTATAAAGCCAAAAATTGTATATTCTTCACGTATTATACGAGTATTGTGTTTGTTCGAAACACCAACGTAAATAAGCCAGGGGGTGATGAAGTGTTTCTTAATAAATGCAGATTACCTGAATTAGTGGCAAGTGATATTTACGAATTAAATTTTAAGTTTTGAGGGGAAATTCGGAAAAGGGTTTCCAAATAATTATGGAGATCTTGTCATATCGCTTTTGAATTATCAGTGGCCATAGGCGAAGAAAGAAATGGCTTTTTGGCAACAAAGTAATTTTAAGTATTTTTTTTGAGGATAGCGTTTTTAATATAACATTTATTTAATGATTTTTTCCTTCACCCTTGCTGCATTATTTTTCACACAGCTCCCAGAATTTCCAGCTCCTTCGCGCACTTGCTATTTGTTTCAATTCACCAAGATTTCACCCTGGGGACTTGGCCATCCTTGGGCCGAGTTTCCCACACCGCAAAGGATAATAAAGATTCCATGTTAAAGCGGCGCGCGCACAGTAGCCATTGGGTACCGTTAGTGGACGGCTCGAGCGGACCGTTATTTCCGCTTATTTAGCGGCTAAATTCAAACAGGACTCAAAGATGGCCATCTGGGGGGCGGTAAAGAGCGCACACAATGCAGCCGCAATCTGTAGACAATGAGGCCCTGAGCCAAGTCATTAATAAGCAACGAGCCATAAGTGAATATCCTTTAAGGATGTGCCATGCTTGTGTGGGAGTGGAGTGCTGTGCTCACACCAGCGGGTGAGTATCTAGACTTAAGAAATACCTTAGGACAACGTACCTTAGATAAATTTTCCTGCCTAATAGAAGCGTAAGTAACATATATTTTTCAACATGTATTCCATAAAAGGCTGCATCTAAATATTGATAAAAACCTATAAGGTCTGGTATGAGAATTAAGACTGAAAGAAACCTACTTCCCTGACCGCAACTGTTCAACCCACACACCATGGGGCACCATAAACATGACGTACTTATGTGGCTGCCAATGTTTATGCACCCAAAATGTGGGCATAAAAACTGCCACTTTGGTTTCCGATTCTCCACTCTGCATTCCTGATGTTCGGTTTTGCATTGTTTGTGTTTTGCCTTGTGTCCTGTCAACTTGAACAAAACAGGAGACAAAGCGGCGTCGTTTTGTTTTGCACACACTGTGCCCGAATATACACAGATTCCGGGCAGAATCGACGCCCAGCGGGATTCCTGACCAGAGACCACATGTTGACAATACGCCCTTCCCTGGCAAGGATCCTTGTGGAACAGGTGTGAAGAGATCGGCATGTGGGTGCAGCCGGCGCAACAACTGTCCCCGCATTAATTTTGAATATTATTTTGGCAGATTTGAACCTTATAAATGAATTTTGCATCGCATTGTTTGCGCATCTTTCGACAAATCGTTTCCGTTTTCGCTGCGTCATTTTCGCATTATTAATTATTAAAAAAATTACAAAGAACTGCATTGGCTATACCTGAATATATTATAAGAAACATGTATGTTCTTATATATGCAAATAGTAATAGATAATACTTTAGCACTTTGCACCAACTGAAAGTAGGCTTTGAAAAAGACGTAGATAGTGGTTTCTATCACAATTTGGAACAAACCCTAATTTTGAGTGACTACAACTTTTCCAAAAGCTAGACTTTCTATAATTTATAATTTTCTACTCAGATAATGGCGCATTTAATAACTGACAACAACAGTGCACCATTGGTCGAAGATGATAGAACAGAAAACAAAGGCCAAGGCGATGAGTTTGATATTGTACCGAAGAAAAGTTCTCATGTGAGTGGATCGAGAAAAATCATACCCAGATCGCCGGATGAATCAGCCACCACATCGAGAAGGCCCAGATCAAGTATTCCCTACATTCGATTGCATTCATTTCCAAGGAAATACATATCCCCAAAAAAGGTGGATCTTCAGATCCGTTCCGCAGTCAAAGATAACATCAAAGAGAACGTTATAGTTCCATCTCCGGATGAGAAAGCTATATTTGAAAGCGGCACTGCTCCACTTCCTAATGGGAAAACCATATCCGAAGGAGCCACTGCTCCTCTGAATGAGAAATCTTTATCCGAAAGCGGCACTGCTCCTCCTCCAAATGAGAAATCTATATCCGAAAGCGGCACTGCTCCTCCTCCGAATAAGAAAACTATATCCGAAAGCGTTACTGCTCCACCTCCAAATGGAAAAACTATATCCGATAGCATCACTGCTCCTCCTCCGAAGAAGAAAACTATATTTAAAAGCGTTACTGCTCCACCTCCAAATGGAAAAACTACTAAAAAAAAACTAAAAACTAAAAAAAACTGCATCACTGCTCCTCCTCCGAATAAGAAAACTATATTTAGAAGCGTTACTGCTCCATCTTCGAATAACAAAACTATATCTAAAAGCAGTAATGCTCCACCTCCGAATGCAAAACCTATATCAGACAGCAAGGAAAAGTTTCAAAAGGAAGTGTACGTTGTTGATACAGTATATTTTAAGGGCCTCGCACTGAAGAAGTTTAGAAGGATCAAAAGACAAAAGCCAAAAAGCCGTTTCTTTTTGATGCTAGATGTTGGGGATCGATTTGTTACTCGCACGTCCAGTTCCTTTTTGGTGACCATGGGTATATTCCTTATGTTCCTTGTGATTTGGGCCCTTGACTTTGAAGAACCAATCGTAAGGATTAAAGTGGCGGTGGGCGATCACATTCAATGATCGTTCCCGTTCTCGATAGTATTTTATATGAGTTCGTTGTGCATCGAAATTTCCAAATTTACACTTTTTCTTTGTTGCAAAAGGAGGCAAAATTATAATGTTGAATCACATAGCAGTTGGCAAGCCGTTTGGCATTGTTCAATCCATTTTCGAAGCCATAACAAATGACACTTTTAATCATTGCATATTAACGGACTAAGCCCTGACCGATACCCGCACTTTGTGCCGCTGATTTATGGCCCAGACAGCGACATCCAACCAAAAATAACCCATTAACTAAATCCGCATTTAATAAATGCCAGCCAGCGGCAGCCAGAAAGGTAACAAAAGGGTTAAGACTGCCGAGGGATCCGCCAAGTTGGCAGTTACAAGTTCCAAAGTTCCAAGTTACAAGACCGGCAAATTAATCACGCTGACGACTGCGACGTGGTTGATGATATTGGTCGACTGATGCTGACATTGAGGAGCTGCCAGCCGCACCAGCCATCAGTTAGCCAAGTATCCCCATCCCCAATCCACATCTACATCCCCATCCCAATGGATACTGTGCCCAAGCATCCAAGTATCCCACTGTGCCGGGGGCATCAATCTGCGGTCGAGTCTCAACTTTCGGGCACCGTGACATGTGTGGAATGCAGCCAGAAATCGGAATCAGAAGCGTTGACATGACAACTCGAGATGAGGGGTTCGCGATAAGGACAACAACTTTCTATGGCACGAGCATGGAAAACCTTTCTGGGCCCAAAGCATTGCTTAACAATTTTTCCAGTTTGAACTTTACACTACAAAATGCATTCATGGCGAAAAAACTGATAATAAATATAATTACTGAATGGTACATGTGTTGTTTGTAAATGCCAATTATTATTTCAGAAAGTCTAGTCCATGAATTAATACCAGCAATCATAGCTTCAGGCACATAGGACCTGTGAGTGGCTGCTAATTTCTCCCAGTGCATCCCCACATCCAATCTTCGGTCACGCAGTCAGCACCGAACTCAACTTTGACTTGTTTTCACGCCATTGTGATCATGTTGGTGACTCGTGCGCTTAATTTCAACAATTTGTTTGGCATTCGGCTATGAAGTGCAATGAGTTTCTAACTTGGCTTCAAAATCGAAACCCGAAAATCGAACCCCGATTGAGCTGAGGTCGCTGTCATTGATTGATTGGCCATCGGCAATGGCGTTTCGAAAGAGCTTTTCACTCAACTCTTGTTAGCCGTAATGGATCGCGAGGCATTACGTAAATTCGTTTCTTGGTAAATGATGCTGACAAGGCATTTGATTAACACGATTAATTGCTGATAAAAATGTCTGACAGTTTGTTTTCTCCCGATGGAAATTTATTGCCCACTACTGGAAATACGTAGGCAACTTCCAAATTGCACAGTAAATAAACCTAATTAATTGATTTCTATAATGCTAGGATGGATACCTTGTGTTTTAACACAGTTTTGTGACTAGCTAAAATATATTTTTAATGTTGTTTTAAAGCACACCCCATGCAAATATCAATTAGTAGATAATTGCCCATGTATCTGCTATCTACTGTAGTATTTAAAATTTAATTGAAAAATCTGATACTCCACTGGCTGCCAACGTGCCCACTCTCCTTCAATTTATTATGAAAAATGCATTTCTCATCGCGGCTTCCGCATAAATTCATCAGCTGCAGTCGTCCACTGTCATTTGTCCAAGCTCCGCCTGGCGCCATTGGAGCTGCCCCACCACCACCACCAACACCAGAACCACCTCCAAAACCATCAGCAGCCACCCATTAGTGACTACTGTACGGTGGGCATCCCGTGGCGGCGACCACCCAGGACTGGACTCGGCATCGGGAGTGGAGTACGTTGCAGTGGATTGGAGAAGAGATTCAAACGGTGGCAGCCAGCAGGCAGCAGCTGTCAACTGTCGCACACGACTTGTCCTTGTCAGTCAATGGATTGGCATCCTCGTGGCAGGGAACTTTTGGGCCCAGGACCCGGGGCTTTGAGCATTTTCTATATTAAACTTTCACATTTTTTGACATACGGCCGGGTGCAATTGGTATGCAAATTGCCACAGCCGCTGGAACGGGCGAAATATTTGTGACAGGCAACTTCTTCTACGAAAGGGAAAAGCTGAGATTATGATCGGCCAAAGGGTGCAGTATTAAAGTGTACAGCCTTTTCCCATTTATAGCACAAGTTAAATTTCAGATATTTATGTATGGAGATTAGAGGTAATAACATAATAAATAAGAATCTTTAGATACTTTTTTAAGTTTAAATACTAAACTATTGTATTAAAGGAAAATCACCTACAAAACACCATTTCACCTCTCACATCTGTAACCCTGAGAAGCGTAGAAAATCCAAAATAATTTCATGCAAACCAAAACGAATATTTTTCCATGTACTTTCGACAGCTCGGATAATTTCATATTTGTTAAAAAACAAAGGGCGCAGAGCAGATACCCAGATATACGAAATGCACAAGAAGATTCCGAGTGAAAAGCGAGCCAAAACCGATCTTCCGCTTAACGTGAGCAGTCACAGATACTTATACTTTAAGATACATGCACACACAATCCGAGAGATACTGGCGCACACATGTGGCATCGTTTTACATGAGATGCGTGCACTGCTTGTGAAACGTAAAAATTGGGCAGAAAGCGTGCTTAATTGCGAGGAAAGTTCCACCGGGAAATTAAATGAACTCAGGCCCCGGAGAAGCGGACCAAATTGCCGGGGAAATGACACAGACCACGCCCCCTTTCGAAGACGAGGGCAAGTGCAGGGAGGCGTGAAGTAAAAAAGTGTGAAAAACCACACACACACTGTATCGATCATCCATCCATCAGGGGTTTTTTGTGCCCTATGGTAATCCCATTTCAGGGATATCACAAATGGAGCTGGGTAATTTTAGTAAAATTAATTGCATATCCGCTGGTAAAGGGAATGTTCTCAGACTTTGCGCTTCACTGGCTGTAAGAACAAGTAAGCTGATACCAATTCTTGTGGGCTTATCTCTTTAAGGCAAAGAATAGGCATTGCACATACTCCTTAAATCTGTATTGTATATGTTCTTCAATAGATCTTAGTCATGGTTAGTATTAAATCCATTTAGCAGATATATTGAGTTAAACAGTAACTGATAGTGATTCAAACTGGGAAAATAAGCAGCCATTTTCCTGGCCAGCTCTTTGGAGCTCCAAGTGGGCGTAGCCTCAGCTCCATCTCCGCATGTATTCCAACCTCATTGGCACTGATTCGTTCAGCTCGCCAAAAGCTAAATGCCGAAAAAAAAATGCCCACAAATTGTAATCTTCGCTGGCAACTCGTTTTGGGGCCTGAGTCGCGCTGAAGAAACTGGTTTGCAGTCTTCGGGTGGCTTCTTCTGCCTCGTTTGGCATCAGCATCAGCAGCTCTTTAGCGCTCGTTCCCAAAACCAAAGTGTTGGACCAGACCACCAGACCACCACCCCTGGAAACAAAAAAAGAAGAAAACCAGATCGGTGTGTGTACTTGTCATGTATAGAAGTGGCTTTGTGGCCCCAACTTGGCGGCTCCTCTTGAGTGGATCTCTTTGTGGCTCTGCCCACTTTCGAGGCCGGTTTGCAGCCGAGTGGTTGTCGCGGTTGTCGATGTGGAGGTGGTTTGTTTGAGTGGGTCGAACCTCGCAGAAGAGTCGCCAGAAATTGGCGATGATCCACCGACGGGTTTCTACCACGCAAAAGTGAGCCAGCCAATTGCCAAGCTGAGGCACACAATAGGTAGCATTTATACTCCTACATTATATTAAAATAAACTAAGTAAATATGGTAATCTGTTAGTTCAATAAAAGTCAAACAAAAGCATCTTAAACTTTACAAGTTCATCTTAAGTAAGTTAACGTATATGAAAGAGCACTAATCCGCTGCTAAACAGATTTAGATGCATCTATAGTAAGCATTTAAATTCACCGCGCTTCCAGGGGATCAAAAGTTTATCCAAATTGACACTCACAACCTGTAATTTGCCATGTAAAATCGATAATCATTCGCAGCATTTTGTGCACCGCCCACATGGCAGTTTTAATTTGGGCGTGCCGCGTTCGTGGGGCTGTAAAATTGTAAACAAAATGATTTGCCATAAAATTATCATAATACCGCTCGAAATGCGCCAACAACATGTTGTCAACGGCTTGCAGATTCGAAGCGCCAAAAAGCACAACCAACAAATCCGGCATCGAATTTGGCCATTTGGCCATTTGGCCATTTGGCCGCTGGCGTTGTGAGTCGTCTCGCTGCCATCAAAAGTGTCCATAAATTCTGGCCCACACACCATTGAACTTTTGGCAGAGGACCCACCCATATCCAAACCGCCGAAAATCAAACTCCAATTTGTTGGCGTAATTATGAGTGAACAGCAGCGGGCAAGAGATCAAGACGAGCTGGAAAATTTACATGCAAATCGGATTTCGTGGGGCTTTTCAGTTGCTGCGTCGCGCTGACAGAAGACGAAAAAATGGGCAACACATCGACGGGCTTGAAGTGCTTGCCGCATGCAACATCAAAGTGGAAATTAAATGCGCGGTAATTTGGCAAAAGGCTCAAAGGATGCCGGCCATGGAATCGAAGGCCGGGAAGCTGCCTTTGCCAAGTTGCCGCCAAACGTGTACAGGTTTTGTTCCTCTTTCAGCCAGCAAATTTTGTGATTACTGATTGAAGTGAGGAGCTGAGAAACTGCGGCTCCAAGGTCCCAAGTCTGCACAGCAAAAAAAGTTTGGCAAATTGCAAGAGTTGATAAACTATCAACTTGCTTATACACACACTCAGCAAGAAATGGAAGAAGAAAACTATATTTTTAAATAGCAATTATAAAATCACCACATATTTCTATAAAATATTATATAAAGAGACCATTCTTTTCAGTGTGCGAAACAACTTTGCTCCGCAAATCTTCATTTTCGAATTTAAATTACGCCCCGAGTAATTTGCATTCGGACAACAACTTTGATAACTCTGTTTTGCACATCAGCGGGTTGGAAATTAGCAACTGTCGGTTAAACAGAATAAGAACTATTTATTAAGACCTATTTAGCCAGCTTTTATTTTCGTTTCTATGCGATATAGAATGCCAAGTCGCCGTGTTTTCAGCAGATGGCATGCGTTGAGAAGCCAAAGCCCAGAGCCTCAGGATCGTGTGCTTTTAATTACCCACATCAATAGTGGAATGTGGCCAAATGCGAACGAGCAGTTGGCATGCAACATGTGCATTTCACCAATAAAAGCGCTAATACATAACTTTTGTGCAATGCATTGCAGCCCAGCGGCGAATCAAGTCAACCGCCATGCCGTGCACTCGTAATCTACAGTGGGCCCTCCCATCGGAGGCTGTCACATTTGCTGCCCGCTCCAAGTGCTCCTCCACTGCTGATCCTCTGGAGGGAGGGGCTGATCCTCGAAGCGGCACTAGACTCCCCGAGGTGTGAAGCCTTCTTGTCATTTGCCGTAAGTGAGCAGCTGGAATGCCCGCTAAGTGGACGGCCTCATTTGCATAGTAGTTCGAGATTCATAGTTGGGAAAATTCCAAATCATATTGCTTTCTCATTTAGTTCGGTTCATAGAAAGTGCTTTAAAGTTTATTTAGCCCATGGTGTGGATTTGCTTAATCGCCTAACAGCGACATGTGCTGAACTAGTTTGCTGGGCATGCAATCTAAGTGCAATTTAAATGCAAATTAATATATATTGGATTAATTAAGTAATGCATTTTTACAAGCATTTTTATTTCTACTTTTAAACTATATTTATTTCATATTGCATTACTCTTATCCTATTGTAACCACTTCAAACTTTACTATTCTGCGCTAAAGCCTAAGTAATTAGTGGGCTATAAATGGCATCTTACCACGGTGCCGCTGCCGCACGAAGTAATCAGGAATGCCTCGAACTGTTTGGGCCAGAACAGATCAGAAACAGGTAAGTTTGGGGCAAGGGTATAGCTAAGAAGGGGAAAGAGGCAAAATGCGATGGTGAGGCAAGTCCTGTTGCGATTTGCAACATTTTTATGATGATTTAGCATTCGCCCGCGGAGACAGCGCAGCGACTGCAACTGCAACTGCTGCAGTTGCTCCTGCACATGCCGTTGCCGTTGCTGCCGGGGATGCCCCCTATATAGTATATATATAGTATAGCCATAAAATCGTGTGACATATCCGCAATTTTTCAAGCTGCCCGCGCCTGCGTTCAAGTGTCGAAGTCGCTCACCCGCTGTGAGCTGCCCAGCTCCAAGGTGCCCAAGTTCAGAGCCCCGGTCAGAATCACCAGTACTTCGTATCCAAAGTGGACGGCATTCGCTGGAAAAGTGTCAAAGCAATTTGTTCAAGGAGCCGCGAATTTGTGTGGGCGTTATTTCGCGGAATCCGCTGGCAGAGAAACGCCCCCGAAAAACTAAAACTGGCGACGACAAATGCTTTCAATAGTCGCTCGCTCGGTCGACGGGCGATTGTTTTTCGCGGCCGATAACCATCGACGCCATCTGATTTCCATTACTGGCTAACACACACTCTCGAATTGGCAGTGGCCATTGGCAACTAATTGCCGGCGATAATGCCGCCAGATTGGGCTCGCGTATTGGCAAACTGCTGACAAATTATTTATGATACACATTTTGGTAGCCCGCTTCTTTTTTTTTCGGGGCTAGACAAATTACCATATTTAGTCTGGCACTGCGAGCGCGATAATGAATTATGTTTATAGTGTCTGGCGCTTAATTATTGTGTGCCACGATTCGCTGATTTTAACGGCCTTCACAACAGGTGACCTTTGGAATGCAAGTGATTGAACTATTAATAAAAGTTATATAATATTATAAGTTATGTTTTTTTTAATTGATCAGGAAGTCCACCCGCGATAATGGCGGATGTCCGGCGAAGGAGCACCACTCCATCGAGGACCTTGATGTGGGAGTTCGCCCAGCTGCACTGGAGGCCCAGGGCCTGAGTCAACTGGCGATTCCTTTTGTTCTATGCCGTCAACGCTAAACACTCACGTCAGCCAATAAATCCACTTCAGTGCGCCAATCGAGGGATCTCACTCTCGGGTGTTCTGCTTTCCATGCTTTTCGCACAGCTTCCAAAGGGGGCAAGGGTTAGGAGGGGGGCGGGCAGGGCACGAGGATCGGGGGGTGGTGGTTATCAAGGATGAGGTGGAGGAGCAGCGGGACAAAGCCGGTTTCCCTTTAGGTGTCAAAAGCAATAAAACGCCGGCCTGTAATCAACGCGATCCTAAATAGGTGTACAAATTACACCAAAGTCCTTAATTATAGCGAAACCGCCAGCGTCCAAGCTTCATTCTTACACTGGCAGAAAAAACTTTATTGGTACAAAACCAATCAAATATTAAAACAATTCTGTAACTAGTAACTAAAAGAAATTTCTGTATGAATACTTCTCAAAAATAAGTTAACAAGTTGATTACTATACTATAAGGCTCTAGTTATCTAGTATGTTAAAGTACAACTTGCTACCATATACAGTAGAATCCGGTTATAACGACTTTCAAGGGACCGACGATTTTACGTCGTTATACCCGGAAGACTAACGAAAGAATAATTATAACAGAAAGGTGGAAAAAAATATGTTTTAACATAAAACAAAAAATGTAATCAATTTAATTTAATGACATGGGTTTTTCATTAGAAAAAAGCATAACAAATTAAAAATATGACGAAAACGCCGATTAAAAATATCAAACTTTTTACAAAAATCTTGTTTCGATTTTTTGATAAAAAATAATCCGTTTTTTTCGATAGCAACAAAAATAATTGTCCAATAGTGGAATGCCATGCCTCGTTGAATTTGTAACAAAATTTCCTATCCATACGTGCTTATAAAAGGAAATCATAATTTTTTCCCCTTTTTTTGCCAATTTTAATGATGTTTATCGAAAATGCAAAAATGTGTCAAATTTTTGTTTTCGAAAATCAAAAAACAAGGGATACACATAGTTAGCCATGTTTATTAGCAGCACAAAACAGTCTTCATTTTCGCTGTGCGACCATTTTGACCAAGTTATGTATACATATTATAAAAGACTCTAGTAAGTTAGTATGTTAAGATAACCTTTGTTGCCATATTTTATATAAACTTTGTATGTTAAGATAACATTTGTTGCCATATATAATATAAACTTTGTATGTTAAGATAACATTTGTTGCCATATTTTATATAAACTTTGTATGTTAAGATAACATTGTTGCCACACATAAATTGTAGAATTCAAGTAGTTTAGCATCACATTTCTCCGTGTGTACCGCCGTTCTTGGCTAAGTCGCAACTCCCAGCCAAAGTTTAACCACAAAACGCCATCGTGATGGTCTTGGCCCTGTCGCTGGCTGTTTACTCTCGGCTCTCGGTTCTCACTCCTCGAATCTTCTCGTTCCTGACTTGTGATTCCAGGCCCTGCGTTTTGTGTTCAGGGTTCTGGATGCCTTGATGCTCTCGTAGTAGACCCGCAACTATTAAGAATTTGGCACGGTGCTGCTGCTGCTGTGGCATATAACTTACACCCAGATCGATCAGTGCAATTGGTGTAAATGTACTTGGCCACGGCCAAGAAATGCAAACGGGAAAAGGGGGCCAAAATCGGAGGGCTGGCACTTGGCGCTCTCGTAGTTGGCCCGGTTGGTCTCTTTTGGCCATGCCGCACGTTCGTGCTGCGAAAATTACATTTGATCGATTTGATCGGCGCTACGAGATCAAAGGAAATGAAAGACGGCGACGAGAACGCCGACGCGGATGCCGGTGCGGATGTGTTGCGGATTTATTGCGGATGCGAAGTGAACTGACGATCGTTGATCGTTTATTTTTTTGTGCAGTTTGTTATGCCCAAGATGGCAAAGTATTTCAGCATTATCATATTTATTGCTAATAGAGGGCAGCTAAAGCCTTTCAATATCACACGGAATTGGGAATCACTTTTAATTGAATACATTCAAATGGAATCCTTTAAAATACGTAGCATATGGAAAATATGTGAAATGCTAAGCTTTCCCCGATTGCACTTATTTTTCTCCACCACTTTGAAGTGCCACAGCGAGGCACCTATCTGCGTTGCAACATCTAGAATGGCTGGCCATTTGCGATGTAACTTATGGCCAACATCAGTGGCACAATTAAAATCATTTAGAGGCCAATTAAATTTCGTTAGCAGCATTAAAAGCCCGGGTCACATGAGAACCATTTCGCAATCGCTGACCAGATAAAGAAGGAGCATGGTTGTCACTGACAATTAAAAGCACCGAAAATGCCCGTTGAATGCAACCAGAGACAATCAGAGAGTTCGAGTTTCGGCCTTTCGTCCTGCCACATCGCCATTCACCCCCCATTTCCCAATCCCCGCTCCCTTTCGGTTTTTCTAGCCCACGAGTGCGAGTGCGTGCATTTGGCCAAAAGTGCGTGCTGTTGGGCGATTTGGCTCAAATTGGCCCGGCCAGATTCAGATTGTGTGTGTGGCAGCTGGGGTCGCCATTAGAGGCGCTGAGCGATGAGCATGGGAATTTCAATTAGACAAAGTGCCCAGGGAGAAATCTTTCCCACAACTTGCCAATTATTTTCTGTGATTTTCTGCTGCTGCTCCTGCCTTTTTGCTCATCTTTAAAGTCACTTTAAAAAATATATTCATCAAATTCGGGGACAGTAAGCAAAATGTTGTAATGATCCTAAAGTTATATATATTATACATACATATATGAAAAAGCTTCTTATTTAACTCATTCATTCAAAATGTCCGTTTGTTTGTTTATTTTCGAAGACACTCAATGTTTTTGCAGTGCATGAAGTGAGCTTGCGGTTGCCAAATAAAATAAATTCACAAAAATTACACATCGGCATCCGTGTGCCGCCTACGTGGTCAGTTATTTAATTTGTATTTTTTTCTTTTGCTGCCACCATCTTTGGCTACTGACGACGGCTAGGTGGCATTCAATTTTCTACAAATTTGCCACTCTTTCACCCGCGAGTCGCAGTGCAACTTTCACAGCTTCTTCGGTAGAGAGACCGACCATTATTGGGTAGCCGTGCACGGGGTATCTGCATTTCGTACGCCTCCAAATCGAATCATTTGCGCATAAGTTATGGTCACACAGTTGCCTATTTTTGTGCCCCTGGTCCCACTCCGCCGCGTTTTGTGTGTCGTGCGTGCTGAATTTCCCTCGCTTACCGTTACCAAGTGGAAATGGCCACGGCTCGTTGGCATTTCGCCCGGCTACCTATCTTTCGGGCCACGAATTAACTTCACTCCATGCCCATGCCCATGCCCATGCCCAAGACCCAGGGGCCGATCTTGTCCGTAACTTCGAACTGGAACCCTAATCCCTGGGTAGCTAAGCAAATTTCACACTACAGCTGCGGTACAATAAAACGCAAAGATTATAGTAGATAATTTGAAAGAATAACTCTTTCTTTATTTATGTTTATATAGTAAGAAGTAAATTATACAGAAAACACTTTTTTTAAGTATGGCGACAGAAAAGCAGTCAAAATGAAGCGCATACACAAATGGCAGACTGTTTTGTGCAGCTCACGACGAAAACTAACTATTCCATATACTTTTTGGATGATTTTGAAATTTAACATTTTTTGAAAATTTTTGCACTTTTTTATAAAGGGTTCATCATTAAAATTTGTCGAAAATTGGTCAAATTAAAATTTTTCAATTTTGAATGCCCATCGCTTGGGAATTTTGAGACGCGTTCAACGAGGTATGACATTCCACTTTTGCTGATAAATTTCCTTTTTTATAGCCAATTTACTTTTAAAGAACATGGATATTTCTGTTAGGTGTCAGGTCGAGAGTTCATTACAACGTATATTTCTCTATGTATTTACAACGTATATTTCTCTATGTATTTTGCAACATTGTTGTATATTTCTCTGCTAAAAAGAAAGCTCTCTCTCTCTCTCTAAATATGCTAATTAATTAAAACCCACACAATCGCATCTGTCGTTGCCATTTTATTTGGCATCATCGCCGCTGGCATTCGTCATATCCGCATCATCATCATCCCTGTCAAAGTGCCATCAGCATTAACCCAAATGAGTGGAGATTTCGAGTATTAACAGTGAGCCGAGCTACGCCCCAGTTCCACTTGCGAATTAATAACCTTTCACCTGAGTTTTAATTTAAATTCTCCGCAACTTATCCGCCATGGAACCGGGACCTCCCATCCGGGACCTTCGTCAATGGGAAGTCGGACCACCAGTTTTTGGCTGACATTTTAAATTTTGCAAATGTCAAAAGACGCTGCTCATTTGTCTTCAAATCCAACCCAACTGCCCGCCGTGAGTTGCGCTTTTTAACACTTTTCACTTAGCCGTAAGTCCGCGAGTCCGCGATCCTCTGCTGGATGGATGGATGAGTGGCCAGGGGGCCAGAGCCACCAAAAGAAGTGCCGTCCCAGGCACTTGATGACCGGGTCGAAAGCCATCTGACCCAACTGGCCACGCTTGGAAGCTCCTTTCGAGCCACGCAGCCACGCCGAGCTCACTTTCCAGCCGTTGTTAAATAATTTCACAGTCTATCAATTAGCGTGGCGATCGCGTCAGCAGGATCACAGCGCACAGTGGTATCAAGAAAAGTTACTAAATTATATATGTATATAGATATACTGAATGATCTTAGATTAGAAAAGGTAGACTATCTCAAGTTAAAATTTTATAGCATTTAAATTGAAAATTACATTTTGATTGATCGCCAGTTGATGAGGTTTCAAAATTTCCACACCACTGTGCGTGTGGTTGTGGTCCATTTTTCATAATGCTGCAAGTTTCTTTTGGCCACGGGCTGAGACAAAGCTGTCCAATGCCGACTTGGCCAGTTAGTGGAGTCGGAGTCGAAGCTGGAGCTTGGAATCTGGACATGGATACGCTATCCGGGCAGGGGGATCTTGGCGAGCTCCTATGACCTAAGGGGCTGGCAAAAGGTGGTCTCGCTGATTGTTTACGTCTGCGCTACTCATAAAATTTCAATTAATCTGCGTCTCACTGCACTGCCAAGCCAACACTCACCCGAATCTCTCTACATTTCTGGGATGTGGCCAAATGGCAGGTACACGCAAAAAAATTGGGACAAATAAATTGAAGTCTATACAAAAGGTTTAAGATAAAAGATTTTTAATGTTAAGAAATGGTTTCCATTATGAGACATAATCATTAAAGTAGCTAACTATAGTAGTAACTAAGTAGATGGTTTACCATTCAAATTCCTTTTTCCAGTGTGCGCGTATTTAATTAAATACAAGACACATTTCTGGGCGCTGTGTTGGCCTGTATTAATAATAAGCCTTCAGTTTCCTCTTGCTTAGCAGATTATAATCTACGGATCTTCGGGTATGCCTGGCAGGCAGTCAGAAACTCGCACACGAATTAATCTTCTTCAAATTAGCATCTTGATTAGCCAATGAAATGTGTAACCCAGGCCGGCGATCGGGCGTTCGCTATAAAAATCAACAGAGAAACACAGCGATGATCATTGATCATTTTCGTGTTGGTTTTTCTCTGACTCCCAATCCGAAAACGAATACGAATCCGTTCGCATGGCTCTGCTGTTGATGTGATTACAATAATTAATCTTGCCCGAGATTATTGTTTCTCCCAGCCAGCTAACCAGCAGCAAATTCAAAATAACAGGGAGAGAAATATAGGTGTCTCTATTTTGGATATAACCAAATAATTATTTATAAACCAATTACTTGTAAAGTAGTAGTTTATGTGTTGCTAGTTGTTCAATACCATTCAGAGATGTGTGTTTTGTAGAATGTTTAGATGTTAAATGTTAGGAAATGTCTAAATTGTTACCTATGTATCATTTCGGGAGAAACTACATTTTTTACATGGAAAATTAGCAATTTTTCTTCGGAAATTCTCCCTGTGCACTCGAAGAGTTGGCGTTCGAATCTCTGCCATTTCCCCAAGGCGCCAGCTACGGGCCTGGCGTCAAATTAAGTGTTTGTGTCGCTCGCCATTAATCACGGCCTATCACAAATTTCGATATGAAAAAGTGTTTTGTATATCAAAGCAACAGCAACATGAACAGCAACATATAGCCGTATAACCAGGTACAACTTGCTCCATGTCGTGTTCAGCCAGGGTGATCATATGGGTATGGGTATGTGAATGGGTATGGATATGGGCATGGGTGTCGTCCGATGTCCGATCATTTATTTACATATTCCTGATCTGGCCTGGAAATGTCACCTGCTGTGCCAACACACCACACACATGTTGCACGATGCCGAGTCTAAGGCTGAGACTGCGACTGAAACTGCGACTGAAACTGCGACTGAGACTGAAACTGACCATGGCAGCCCGGATCGAAACGAATTGAATCGAATCTGCTTCCTGGTCCGAAGAAGAGACCTTTGATGGATGACGGATAGCCACAGCCAGCATCGAATCCGATTGGTATCCATTTGGAGTTTCTACGTTGCAGCTACCGAATCGCTGGGAAAGTGGCATTAATCAGCTGGCATCTGGACCTGTATCTGTATTTGTATCTGTATCTGACTGGTAAAATCTGTTAAATTTATTAACTGCCTAATTGCAGCTTAAATTGACACGCTTGTGGCCATAAACCTTGGCTGCGGCTACAGAAACCCGTTTGCTTTTAGTTGCCATATATATTTTCGCATATACTCGTATACAGTTTTATCGGTGGCAAATATCAGGCACAGCAGCAACTGCACTGCAAATGCAAGTGCAACTGCCACACAGCAACAATGTCAACGGCAAGGGGCAATTATGTATAATAATACGAGTGCAAGTGCAGCAAGCATTGACCACTTGAGGTTTTCAACACATTTAAACCGACTGTGACACCTGCAATCGAGGCGAAAACAACAGCAAACTGCAGCTTGAAGCCAAATTAAAATGCAATTCCGAAGTTCAACACCTTGGTCAATTTCCGATGCGGTTTCTGCCGCTTTTCTGCTGCTCCGGCTAATGACGCCTCTGCGTCTCTTGGTAATCTGTCAATTCAGCAGGCGAATTAATAAGCCAGTTCTTAGCTTAATGGCTATAATTTTACGGTTTAAAGGAGAGAATTTAGGCCAAGTTAATAATTAGAAACAACATTCTGTGATATAATCTTAACAATTTTTATTTAAATGATTTAGTAAAAAAAGTTTGAAGATATATAATTAAAAATACAATGTATAACATTTTATTATGATTTCATCCATTTATTAAATTTCATTCAATGAATTTAATGATTTTTTCATTTACATCAACTTTCAAATGCTAGCTTGCGCCACCTAGCGGAATTATGTGGAAACCGAAACTATCCTAACAAATTCCCTTTCGCATGTTTTAGATTTCCCACACAGATGTCGCACAAGTGAATGGGAAATATGCGAGAACTTATTTTGGCCATCTGGCAGCACGCAACCAATGTAGAAATTGAAACAATTAACAAACACACTTAAAAGCATAATTTTCTTTCTTTAAAGTTCCGACTTAAAAACCATTAATTAAAAAACATTCATTTAAAAGCATGCCCTAAAACATTTAAATTAAACAATAGTAAAAAGCAATATTTTCATATACTAATTCACCCGACAGATGGCGCTGTAGGCCAATGCCGCCGAAAAGTATGCAATGCGTAAACGCTGAAGCAATAATACAATATTTTAAAATATGACTTATTTATTTACATTCAAGTACAATTAACAATTTTTAGGCGCTCATTTGTTATAAAAATGAATCAAAGCTTAGTAAGTAGAGTGGATGTAGCTACTTGACAATTACCGGAAAACAATGAGATTATGCGATATTTATATAAAACCAGTTGCCATCAGCTTCGCAAGAAGCTACAGATAGATTTACTTAACATCTAAGACAATCATTATTAACGATATGGTCGATCGATCAATGTCGCAATCATTAGCTTAATACAAAATGCTAGGAGTTGGTTTCAAAAATTGTAAGGCAAAGTGGGTCCAAAAAGGACGAATTAACTTACTTACTTCAAAATACTCGAACATGGAAAACACTTTTTGTTGTTTCGCTTATCGTAGAAATCTCCGACAGAAAATCATATCAAAATAAACAACCAGCTGGCGCATCAAAGGTTACACAAAACAATTTCAATATTCTAGCTAAAATTAGTTTAGGAAGTGAAGGCTTAACTTAAGGAATTCGGTTTGGTTTTCCCATACCTCCAGTTGTACCAAAAATAAAGTACTTTTAAGTAAACCAGAGTCTGTGGAAAAACCATACCCAAGGTGCAGCTTAGGCATAGAGGTTCTTAGGGTTAGATCTTAGAGTTACAGAAGGACAGACGCTTGGATAGTCGAGAAGAGATAGGGATAGTCAGGAAGGATAGTTTGAAGAGATAGATGAAGCTTAGACCTGCAATCAAAACGTAGTTAATTAACCATCCGAAGCTAGTTTTCTGGGTTTTCGGGTATTTCTGTGTCTTCTGTGTCGTTTCTGTGTGTCTATTCTGTAGTGTTTGCCAGCGTGGCCTTGATGGCTCGTCTGCCCACCTGTGCCGGTGGCTGGGGTGCTCCGCTGCCCTCCTGCGATCCACTTTCCGCATCCGAGTCCTTGAGGGATCCGCCCTCCTCGTCGCCCACCAGTGCCCTGTACTTTTTGGCAATCGCCTCCCAGTCGGCCACGTTCTCGATGCGATTCTGATTGGCCTGCGAGAAGCTGGCCTGTGATCCCAGGGGCGATAGATGGACCTGCGACAGGGCCACCGAGTCTGGGAATTCGGGGTAATATCATTAACATTTGAGTTCTATTATACAGCAAGTTGCACTGAGGTACAAACGCCAAATACCAATATAATATACTTTGTGATTTTCTTAATAAAAACTATTACATAAGTAGTTCCTGGGTGTATTTTTTATAAAGATTTATGGCGTTTTTACCTTCGAACATTGGAAAGAAGAGAAAAGTTGAGGAAAGAATTTCGAGCTAGAGCGAGCCAATAGTTTCAGAGAAAAGAGTTGAGGAAGGATAGCAAGACAGTCAGAAGAGCTGATAGTAGAAAGAGTTACACTTGGGCTGTTACGCTGTTAGCTACAAAACCCCTCGGATGGATGGGTTGCGTTCCCAGGACGTGGACGTGTCCTGGTCGGAGTAGCCCTGCAGCGATACATACATGTCTCACCTTTCTTGATCTTCGACAGCCACTTGGCGCCGGCTTTGGTTCGCGGACTGGCCTGACGTATTCCCATCATCTGAACCAGACTTGGACGCTTCTTTTTCTTCATGCGTGCCTGTGGCGCGTGTTTTTTGAATTGGGGTTTGCAGGTTTGCAGGTTGCAGGTTTGTGGGTTAGATCAAGGCGCATTAGACACGGGACATAGATCACATACAAGACAAGAGACACAACATAAACGCAGTCAGCAATTGTTAATCACATCGAAAGCAATCAGGTGTCGTGTGCTGGACATTAAGTGCAGTACAGTAGGGGCTCGAAATATGTACATACTTATATTTCGATCACCTAGTTTGAAGATACAGAGAAAGTGCGAGGTGCAAAGGTGATTTTCTTATGTGGGCAACACACTTAAAGCATTCACGGTGTTGAAACTCATTGCGGTTGTTGCCAAATTGCTTTAAATGGGTTGGGGAAAAGGTCAGCAAACTACACCCGTTCAGGATCGGTTCTGGTAGTTGCACATATGTATATAGTCATATAGTCAACAGATATGGAAACAGGTATAAGATACAGTATACGGATAGAGAGAGAGAGAGAGATACACAGCGACAGCGGCTGGAAGGCGACCTTCGTCACCTGAGATTTTACCTTGACCTTCTCGACGATCCACATAAACCAGGTGGTAACTAAATTAAGCGGCGATGGCGCTGTTGTGGTGCGATGCATATTGCGTATAAGCTTGGACAAGCCAAATTTCCACTCGATGTCGGATTGGGCCTAGTATTTCATAGGTTTTTTGTTCAGTTTATTATTATTGGTTAGCGGAGTGCGCGATGTTGAATGGATGAGACATGACATTGGGGAGAACAAGAACAAAGGAATAAACGGGATGAGTTTCGTGAACTGAAGCCTCGGATTTTAACAGGATTTTTACTTTGTTAATACGTAACTTAAGAGCTGCAAAAATCAGGTTGTTATTAATAGAAATACACAAATTCAGAGGCCTGTTTTGGATGGCAATCGTTTGAGATCTCTACAAATTACCATACAAAACCTAGCCACCATATTGGTGTATCTCTTCAGACTTAAGTCCTAGACAATGACAAACACAGGCACATAGACATGCAGCAACGAGTTCTATAAATGAGGTTTTGTAAGCATGCGTTAACCAACACTTTCTGGTTCGGCTCTGCTCAACACTGGTCACAAAAGCAGGGCACACTTGAAGGCGCTAATCCACTAAAGCTAGTCTGCACTGTACTACACTAGAAGGCGGCAGGCTTCCATCTTTGAGATACACTTTCACAAAATTGTATCCCTCAGATTGCTAACATTATTTTCCTGAAAAAACCTGGAAGATGCAAGTCTGGGCAGTTGATGGATTTACAGAGCATGCCAAGTTCTCTACAGATGTTTACGGTTAACGGTTAGTATTAACTATTTCCTTAGTACAACAGCTCTTTAAGTTCTTCACATCTTAGCTACCTCTTTTAAATGCCTACGAAATATTATGCTAGAAAATAAATCAGATTCATATATATGGATTTACTTTTTATGCTGAAAGAGAAACGGATTATTACACAATGCGATATAGAATGCAAGAATCGTATACTTAACTTAAGGTTAAAGTAAGGGTTGATAAATAGAGTCGAGTTAGGTAAAAGCGCCTTTAGCAATACTACCTGGATGCGTTGATAGGTGTCTGACATCATAGCAATCAGCAGGTTAATGAGCACAACCACCGACACCAACATGTAAATGCCAAAGACAATTTTGAACAGGTACTCAACCCAATACGGTTGAGTGGGCGTGGCTACATTTTTGATTTTGTCAACTTGCGTTTGCTCGGTCGTCGTTTGTCCGAACACGGCGAAGAACAACAACTCGAACGAGTTAATCGGATGCATGCGCACTGTGTCGGAGCCCCATAGATACATTTCCAGATACAGATACATGTGTTCAGATACAGATACAAATAGACACCCCCGGACAGCACGCATATATTGGCCGGCGTGGAAATTATTTTGAAAAATAAAAAGATAACGGACGCCCAGTTTGGGTTGGTTGATTCGATTATGGTTTTCGTTTTTTTTTTTTTTGTGTTTTTTTGTTACGTTGATTTGTCCGATCGACCAACCCCGAGTTTTGGTTTATGCCCAATTGTGGTTCAATTTGGAGCGGTCAGTTTTGGGGTTGTTACAATCAAAGCACAAACAAATAGCATTCCGAAAAATGAAAATATGAAAGAAAGAAAAAACGGGGGGAGGGAAAGAGGGAAAGCAGAGAGAAAATACTGATTAGTGGCCTTGGCAATACAAACCTGAATGCGCTGATAAGTATCCGACATCATGGCAATTAGCAGGTTAATGAGTACAACCACAGACACCAACAAGTAGATGCCAAACACAAATTTGAAGAGCACCTCGGTCCACTCGGGACGCAAGTGTCGCATGGGATTGATGTCCAGGGTGGTCGTCTGTCCGAAGACCGCGAAGAAGAGTCGCTCGAAAGCCAGAAAGGGCGTCATGGGTCCTAACATGGGTCCGAACGGAACGTTACTCACAATCACAATATCTGAACTATAGCATTCGTTTAGCGCGATTTGCGAATTGCTGCAGCTAGCGTACATGTATATACGGATATATATATACATATATATATATATTGTCGGCTTGGCACAGGCGTGTGTGCGAACATGTGTGTTAAAACATGGCTTTTGGCTTTTGTTGGTTATTTGGAAGTTGACATAAACGAGTATATTTATGGTGGGGTTTAATTGGATTTTTGGAGAGTGCGGGTGAGTGGTTAAACACGTCAAAAGCAGCATCTCGCAGTTCGCAGCTCAGCGGTTCGAATGACTCACGAAAACAGGAATCGGTAATCGGTATCGGTATCAGTAGCGTTATCGGTTTTCGTTATCGATTCGATTCGATCGGTCTCGATTGTTTCGATTGTGCAGAATTTGGTGGTGGGCAAGCGGCGCAAGCTGAAAGCCCCAGGCAGGCGGGCATTGGTTATATCGATATTGCTGATTGATTGTTTGATTTTGGTTTGGATTGACTGGGTTAAAACATCAACATGCAGTACTGGAATTTTGAGTTTGTACAGAGTTCTAATGGGTATCGCTTTGGTTACACATCGATAACGAGAAAATGATAATAGAAATATGTCTAGGAAGTTTTGAAATTAAGATCATGAAACCATTAAATTAAATTTTGAGATTAGGATTCTATTTTTTATCTTTGTTTAAACTCTATTTTTTATCTTTGCTTAAACTAAAATGTTATTAAATCAAAATTGACACAAACTAAATAATAAAGCTTGGCGCATGGATACCTATATAAACACAGATCCACAACATCGAGGATGCGGAAAAGGGCTTTTCCCGCGAACATGCCTCAAAACGAAAGTAACTGAAACGAGCAAGGCGAGGGGATTTCGAGCAGCGAGTGCGGACTTGTGGATGTTCCTCCAGGGAACTGGAAAACAAACGACATTAACACTTTACGCACAACATCGAAGGCAACATCTGCAACGCAACGGCTTGGATTCCGGCATTGGTGGGTTAAGGGGGGCGGGGCAGCCCCCGGAAAGAGGGGGGCCATGCAAATGCGGGGGTAAGTAGGGGGTGGTAGTTGTGGGTGGTAGGAGACTTACGGTCGTCCTTGTGCTTGCGTCGGAATTCGCTGAAGCGACTATCGACATAATTCTCCACCGGCGGAGGACGAGGGGTGGGCATGTCATCTGTTCCATTCGGATAATTCAGTTAAGATATTCAGTTCAGTGGGGAGAGGGGGGTTAAGATCAGAGGTAGAACATTATTAGTGGTGGTCTTTTAGGGGGCGGGAGGGTGGACGGGGATTACGACATCAAGGTTGGAGGTTCGGGTTGTTTGTACTTGTTGAGCATGCAATTGTTGTATTATGTGGTTGTAGTTGGTTCTTTTTTGCTTTATTTTACTTATGTGAAACATCGAGCACACATTGATTAGATGGCTTTTCATTCAAGGCAGACACAGATACTTATCAAGACACATTGAACGTTCAAAAGAGGAAGTTTGCAAAAACATTCCAAATGAAAACGAAAAGTCGGAAACAAAAAATTCAAAAGGTAGACTGGAGTAAGCAAAGCAAACGTTTCGACTTACCGTCACTGAAGTAGCCTCTATTTCGGTTCTTCTTCTCGAAGCTGCGCAGATCCTCGGGCGAAAAGTTGGCAAAGCTCTGATTCAGGGCCACAATGTGCATGGAAAAGCCAAACACAAAGATGGCCAGGACGGCCAAAAACCGCGCGAGATCCTTCAGCAGATCCCCAATGATGATGGCCCAGGGTCCGAAGAGGTGGTGGAAGGACAAGAAGTCCAGAATCTGCACACAGGCCAACAGGAAGGCCAACGCGAAGCACTGATTTCGGCAATATACCAAAGTTGGCCAGTACTCCTTGGAGACGAATAGAAATGCCGACACATGGACACCCACTCCGGCCATGCCGAGCAGCAGCACCAGCACCTTTATCGATCCCAGTCCCGACTTATCCGACGGATTGGTCAGCTCGAAGAGCAGCAGTCCACTCAGCCAGATCAGAAGACCCACCTCGTACCAGTAGGGCACTAAACTCAATCGGAGCACCGGGTAAATGGGCGTTATGCCCACGATGCTCAGGTGGATCATGAGGTAAATGTGAGAGGTTAGGTACGACATGAACTTGATGATGGGCACCTTGTTGAACTTGTGACCCATCGGGAAGGTGAATCCAATCCACACCGGTGGGCAGACTATGAAGGCCACGAGCAGCAGAAGGATCTTCCAGGAGGCCCACGTCAGTGAGCCGTGCCAGAGTTCCTAAAAATGGAGAGATAGATCCATATTAGATATCATATCAAACTCATACAAAATGGGATCTGGGTTAGTTTTTAATATCACACACTTGCAAGTATCGCTGCACCACCGTGTGGGCAATCACTTCCTTCTGCTCGTTTTCGATGAGGACGTCGAGAAACTCCACGTTCCGCTTATCGGTGGCTTGAAGGATCTTTCCGGCGGAATCTGAGCCAGCTGCCAGGGCCAAGAGCTCCGTGGCCATGGCCTCGCACTGTTTGCCAGCAGCTACCAGATCCTTTGCGCGCTCTTTTTCCTGAAGAGAAGTAAAAATATAAAATATTTTAGCATTTGCATTGAGAAATAGGTGTAAAGAGATTCTTTAGCTATATCACCTTCGTGGAGAGTACTATGTAGATGTTGGACAGCTTGGCAGCCGTATCCACGGGCGCCGGTGATACCAGGACAAACTCCTGGATGGGCTTGTTGTTGTGATTCTTGGATACCACCATCAGGTTGTACACGAATCGCTTGTCCTCCATCAGGCCGTAGGTGTCGTGCTCCTTGTTCATCAGATACCGCAGTACCTCGTTGTGTCCCTCGGAGGCGGCGAACCAAATGGCGGCGCAACCGTAGTTGGTCTCCGATTTTGGGGAGGCACCCGCCTCGCACAGCAACTTCACCACCTCCAAGTGGCCAGCTTTGGCAGCACAATGCAGTGGCGTCCAACCGTTCCGATCGGTTGCGTTGATCTCCGCGCCCTGGCCGAGCAGAATCTCCACCATCTGGATGTGGCCATGCATGGCGGCGATATGCAGGCCCGTCCTGCCGTTACGATCCTGCGATTGGAGGAGTTCCGCCGACCGACTTAGGAGCAAACCGACCACTGACATGTGACCACCGAAGCAAGCCAAATGGAGTGGATTATAGCCCTGTAATATCAATTGTTGTGTTAATACGCTCCGTGCAGAAATCGGATCCAGTTAATCTTACGTTCTCGATGGTCGCCGCATCCACTTGAACACCCGCGGAGTTGAGGAGCAATCGCACCACGTTCTCGTTGCCGGAGAAGGCCGCCAAGTGCAGTGGCGTCATACCCGACTCCGTGCCCAGATCCCCAAACAAACTTTGTCCCGTTGGAGTTTCCGACTTGACGGTGGCGGGAACACTGGTCAGCAATTCCCGAACGGTATCCGCCTGTCCGTAGTAGGCAGCCACGTGTAGCGGCGTCAGACCCAACTTTTTGCTATTGATCCTCAGGGAGTTGGTGCTCTTCAGCACATCCAAGACCTGTCCATGGCCATTCTGTGCCGCCAAATGGACGGCGGTGAATCCCGCCTTGTTCTCCTCCGTGCAGGAGGCACCAGCTCGCACCAGAGCCTTCACCACATCCGCATGTCCGCCCTCGGCGGCCAGCTGAAGGGGCGTGGCATCCGTGAGTTTGTTCCGCGCCGAAATCACACCCGATCGATCGAACTTCATCAGCTCCTCGATCACCTTGACGGATCCCTGCATGGCGGCAATGTGGGCACAGGTGTTGCCATCCTTGCTGGTGGCATTCACCAAGGACGGATGCTGCTGCAGGAAGAGTTTGGCCACTTCAGAGTAGTTGTTCTGGGCGGCGACATGGATGGGCTTCTGGCCCAGATCGTCCGTCGCATCGATATTGGCGCCCAGCTCGAGGAGCAGCTGACAGACTTCCATCTGCCCGCTGGCTGCCGCCAAATGGAGCGGCGTTTGCTTTCGCAACGTTAGAATATCGATAACCGCATTGTGATCCTTGATCAGGAACTTCACCAGATGCGTAAACCCATTCATGGCTGCCAGATGGAGTGCGGTGCGTCCCACGCGCGACTTGGAGTTAATGAAAGCCTTGTTGGTCAGCAGGGCATCACACACATGCAGGTAACCTCGCTCAGCAGCCAAATGCAAGGCAGACCGTCCCTCCGTATCGAAGACATCCACTCGAGCGTGATTCGCCAGGAGATTATTGACCAGCTCCATGTGCCCTCGATGGCAGGCAATCAACAGCGGAGTCCAGCCCACCGACGATTGCCGGTTCATGGCCTTCTGGATGTCTGTGGGATTCATGTGTGAGATCATCTCCATTAGCACATCATTGTTGCCAGCCACGGCGCAATAGTGGAAGGCGGTCTCCAAGGCAGTTTTCGTTTGCAACGTGACATCCGCGCCATTCTCGAGGAGCATGCGAACGATCTGCTTGTCGGATTCGGGAATCTTAACCTCCTCCTTGGTGATTTGGCAGGTGTAATGCAACGCCGTGGCGCCGTCCTCGTTGACCGAGTTTATATAGGTGGTGGCCTTATCCGGACCGTGTTTCTCCTTCACCGTCTCGATTAGATGGCGCACGATATCCGGATGGCAGGCTCGACAGGCCATGTGCAGGGGTGTCTCTCCAGTCTATAAAATTTAAGTATAAACTAAATCGTGTTATCTCTTGGTTATAGGTGTCTACTCACATTAGATTTGTACAGCGGATCGCCTTCGTCCTCGAGCAGTTGCATCAACGTGGCCAGATTGCCATGACGAGCCGCCACGTGAACGGGGGTCAGACAGTCGTCTGTGGTCAAATTTGGACTGGCTCCCGACTTTAGCAGCATGAGGGCACACCTATCGCCATCCTTCACTCTCGCCGCAATGTGCAGGGGAGTCTCACGTAGCTTTCCACCACGGACATGGACATCTGCTCCGAATCCCAAAAGGGTTTCCACAACGGCGGGCTTGGCCGACTCCACGGCTATGTGCAGTGCGGTGTAGTTATCCTTCAAGAGAATGCAATTAATACGATTCCACCTAAGTAGATTATCCCACTTACATTGGTGGTCACATCCACTTTCTCGCCCTTCTGCAGCAGCGTGTTGATGATCCCCGTGTGACCATAGGCGGCGGCGGTGTGAATACTCCGGGCTCCATCCTTGTTGGGCATGTGGAGGTAGACGCCCTTCTTGAAGAGCATCGTGGCGCACTCAGCATGACCGTTGAGTGACGCAATGTGCATCAGCGTGCTGCCATCCTTGGTGCGCTCGAAGATGCTCGCCTTGAACTTGTCGGCCAGTATCTCGATGACGTGCGCGTGTCCATTCTCGGCGGCCAAGTGCATCGGAGTGCGATCTGCAGGAGATTAGAAAATGTCATTTTTTAGCTCGGTCCACCTGGGGGCGCCACAAATCCAAAAATTTCCCTATATAACTACCAATTTCCATTGAAACCTGAAATTCTCATGATTCTTATTTTGTAATATCAAGGTCAAACACGATTTGTAGCATGCTTTTCCTTGCTCCAAATTCCCACAGACTCACCTTGATTGTCCGCAATGGACGCTGAGGCGCGCACGCCATAGAAGTACTTGAGTAGTGCCTCATCGCCTTCGGCCGCCGCGATGTGGAGCGGCGTCTGGCCCTCCCCATTCTGCGTGTCCACATTCGTTCCGTAATCGACCAGGATGCGGACCATGTCCACGTCCCGCCGTCTGGCGGCCAAATGCAAGGCCGTGTCTCCATTGGCCGTCGTTGCCTGTGAGCAAATAAACAAAAACTTTAACATGACAAGATGCACTTCACAAAAATAAGATTCAAAAGTAATTGATTATGTTATGAAATGAATGAACAGTAAGATATAAATTAAAAATCCCTATGATAATAATCCTTCACTAAATTTTCTATCTTTGCAAATGCTTTAAATTTAAATAATTTACTTAAGTTTTTCCCTAGTGTTTCACGCTGCATTTCACTTTCGACATTTTATTTTGGGCTATGCAAATCAGACTCCCTTCCCATCTTAGCTGCGTTTTCGCCTCAGTTTTGACCCAGTTTACGGCTGTTTTGCCGGCTGATTGCGTGCTCAGCCAGCGGCCAAAGTCAGGCGCAACTTTAACTTTAACTTGGGCTTGAACCCTTGGCCTAAAGCGAAACGAAGCCGCCCTTTGGTTAATTTAATCAACACGCACTGCTCTTGGTGTGTTGCACTTCAACTTCTGATTGAAAATCGCGCAAACTTTGCCAATGTCGCGCACTGTTGCACTTGTTGTGCACCTGTACGCACAGGTGAGCAAGGTAAATTTGCATTTTTGATTTATTTACACGCTTCGTTATTGGACAGTTCAAGGCTTAAAGAACCTTGTGGACATTTTCCGACAGCTCGGATGGACATTTTGATTGACACTATCGTGGGGATTATAAAATGCACAATTTCTAGGCCCTAACTCGCTGCGAAATCAGTTAAGTGCGTAGATGGTAAACGGAATTTACATTTTAAACTTTCTATGGGTCATAATTTTGACATTTTCTGACAACCAAGCCATATCGTTCATTTACTAGCCATTCATTAAGATATATCCCACTTTGTTATGTATATTTTAAAGTTATAAAGAAGTGTGAGACTTAGCTCCGTGTTCACGGATTACTTACCTTGAGTTGCTCCGCTGTTTGGGCAGCCAGGAGCTCCCTGCACATGGACTGATTGCCCGACTCCACGGCCAGGAGCAATGGTATTTTGCCACGCTAGGTGGAAGATAGGTTATATATGGTATAAAGTATAATTAAGATAAGGACAGCCAACACACATCCATTCACACTAGCGAACATATAATCATAAATATCCAATTAGCCAATTCGAGCCTCAAGTGTTAACGGCAACATGTTTCGCTATTTTTAGCCAAGTTCGCAACTTTGGCGCTCCAACTTGCAACCAACTACCTTTTTGGGAAGGGCTGTAAGAGGGGGCGTGACGGGGAGCCATTATCCCTATCTGCCAGGAAAGGCGAGTAAATCAAGTTGTACAGCGACTTGACCCCCTTTTTTTTCGGTAGAGTTTTCCTCGGTTTGTTATTTGTTTGTTGTTGGCAACGAGTTGAGCGCCCTCGCGGGTTAAACCTACAGCACTAGCCACAGATATATGTCTGTATGTATATATGCACCCCCGGAAATGCGTGTAGAAAAAAGTAAAGCGAATCGAAACGAATCGAATCGAACTGTATGGCATCGAAAGCTAAATACTTCATCCGACTAATTTCGCCTGACAGTGCCATTCCACCTCTCTCTAATTGATTTAAATCAAGTTGCTGTTTGCCATTTGCCGCAGGCACAAATCGAGGTGGGTTACCATTTTGTCTAGACAATCAATCGGTGCCACCGGGATTCCCTCAATCAGCCCCCATACACCCCAAATGCCACCCAATCGTTTGATAGCAATTCGCCGGAAATTTATGCGCTCCCTTCGCGTGCGTAATGGAAATATCGCCTGTGCATTTTCTTCGTCCGGACACGTGATGCGACAAATAGTTCCGCATTTCTGTTGAGATTTCCTAGGGGGCTCGAAAAGGGGATCTGGTGCTCGGTTAGTCCCTGCAAGTTCATCAGACAGAGACGACTGCTTTGATGGTAATTCAAAGCTCACGGGAGCCTATCCACTGTGGTGAGAGCTACTTATTGGTACAGTGTAGAAAAAAGATACCTTACTTTTATGTTTTTTTATTTTTATACATAAGCTCTCTAATAATTTTTGATACATTTAAATAATGCGGCAATGCTTTCAGTTATTGTTAAGAGAAGCAAGCTAGCACAAATTGACTGGAACTTGACCTATGAAATTTCTCGCTGTGTAATAGTCGCATTAACTTTTTTGGGCCTTTTCTGATTTACAGCCAGTCGAAATGCATTTACCGCGAGCCGTTTTGCATATCGATTTTTCCACAAATTTTGTTTGCTTTATGTTACTAACTCCTCTCGATGTTGTTGTTGTTGTTATTGTAATGCATATATATATTTTTTGGTGATTTTTATTAAGTCTTTGTTTACGTCGGCACCGCCTGGCACCGCTGTCGAGAGTACTTGACTTCACATCGGCTTACATTTGGGGGGCCAAGCTATCATAACTAGTGGAGATAAAGCGGCATCCATTGGGCGGCCAACACTTGTGGCTCTCCGTCACACACACACAGCCACACTGGCACACTCACAAGCACTTTTGGTAACACTTACGCCGTCCGCCTTCAAGCGGATATCCTTGCCAGCAGCTGCGAGCAGAGCGCGCAGGATATTAGTTGCAGTTCCAGTTTGTCGACTGGACACCAGATGCACTGCCGTCTGGGAACGCGACTGAAATAGAAAAATTCAATTAACACTTCGATTAAATTGGGCACACACTACAAACGCACTTATTGTTAGGGTCACACTTTTCACTAGCCAGAATTAATATGCAACTATGTATGTGCACTGCTCTGTGGTTAATGTTCGCACCTAAAAAACTGGCAAACTGGTTCCCATTCGCTTCAAAATCCCATTTGCGACTGAATAGGCAAGTGGCTCGTTTTTGCGTTTATAAGCACATTTCGTGTCATTTTTCTTTTTTGGCCTCTCCCGCTCATATCACAGATTGACAGCCCGAAAAAAAGCATAATAAAGAACTCCCACCGACTGCCGCAGCGGGAGTGAGCGAGAGAGGTGTGGAAATGGGATGGTGGGGGACGGGTGGTCGAGCAGCAGGTGTAGGCAACATGGGGCAGGTGTCGGTTGTGGATGTGGATGTGGAGTCCTTTTGCCACGCACACACGCTAACGGAACACTTCAAACTTGGCTGTTGCTAAAACAAAATTTTGCATCTGTCTGTCTCGCTTCTGCAGCGCCACCCCTCTCGCTCCCACTTAGAGCTTGGAGCTCTCTTCTGATAACCATCAGTAATTTCGGCAAGGCTCACGCCCCCCAAATCACAAAGTCTCGAGCACTCAATGCGGCCGAGAAGAAATAAGTAAAAGCAAATTAATGCCGACACGGGAAATAAACTTGGAGAAATAATTGCCAAAATGCTCGACGTTGTGATCATCATATTTTATGCTTAAACGGTTTCTGATGAGAGTTAAAATCATGGTAATTTTAGAGATGATTGTTAAGGCTTTTTGATTTTGGGCAATAGACAGATGGTTTCACTAATTTAGCTCACACATTAGGCAGCCTGAAGTTGCAGTAGTTAAACCAAAGACAGATTTTGGAACCATGCAACATACATATAAGAGTTTAATAAAATCTGTATAATTCATCTGTATAATTCATTTACTTTAACTTGGTTTTCAGGCCTGCGAGCTGGCTTTTAAAGTGCTCTTAAGCGGCGCCTAGACATTACCATCTTAACCTTGTCGCCAGTTAATTGCTGGTCCCGGCAAAGTAACATGCAACATGCGAGCCTCGAAGTTGCATCTTCGCATGGCTCTGACCTTTGGATACGTTTTTTTTTGTTTAGAAGCCAACTGAAGTATGCGTCTAATAGCCGCAAATTGCCTCCGAATCGGGCTGACAGCAGCCCCACGGTATGCAGCGATTTCGATGACTCGAAAGTAGGAACTCGAGTATTGAGTGTGTCGCCTGACGTGTCGCTACCTCAACTATTGGGGACCTACTTTCTAGTATATAGAGCCATTGGAATACTCACGCCACCGGTGGAGAAGGGATCCACGCCGCGTTTTGTTAGCAACAATTTGACGACATCCTCACGCGAATACATTGCGGCAATGTGTAGCACATTATAATTATCCTGAAAGAGAGAAGAAAAGAAAAAAGAAAAGGTGGAGGGAAATCAATTGCAATTCATTGGCAGGAAACTGACGCCCACCAAACAAGCTGGGTCAGTTCAATGGGTCAAAGTCAGACGGTTTTGCATGTGGATAAGTCGCAGGGGCAACTGGGAGTGGTTGATGATTACTTAAGCCACAATCTTGCATGCGGACTTTCACTTACACTCACGGTTTTCTTAATGGCCACAGCCCAGCCGCAAACTCACATGCAAAAACTGCATCAATGGCAGTCGGTTGAACCCCAAAAAAAAAGGAAGAAGAAATATAAAACAATGCGGCTTGGAAAATATGACCCTGAGCAAATCACCGAAACGTAACGAAAAGTGCTTTAAGATAACGTCTGACATGGAGTGCTTAGTTTAGCGCCAGCTAACAGTTAAGTGAGTCACATGTGAATAGGGCCATGAGGCCATATTTATTGCCTTATATAATAAGCCATAACGCATACGCCCCGTATGCTCGGACCTGGGCCATGGCTCTAATTTATAACAAAGCCTCCCCACTGTTCTTAGCCCCACCGGAAGTGAACTGGTTTCCCATATATGTACGCCAGCTTTATGCCCTGTCATCAGGTTGGTTAGTGCAGAAAGGGTCTATAAAATGTAGCATAAAAGGATGTGCATTTCTAGCCTATAAAACAAATAAAACAAAATAATAAAAAGTGTAGTGTATATATTACAGAATGAGTAGAAACCAGGATTTCTACCATTGATCTACTTCTATATTTATAGCTTCTGACTACAAAAACACTACAAAAACATTTAGCTAACTGCTTCTTATGAGTTTACAGAATTCTCAGAATCCAAATGGGTATTTCGAACCCTTTTGAAACTCTCACGGGGACTTTCCCACTTGGCAAGTGTGTGTGGGCTTCGTGGCGTGTGAAATTCGAGTTCCCTGCGGTTTATTTGCGACTATTTCTGGCCGCAGCTCCTGCTAATTTGCATACAACGCAAGTTGGCGCTCGAGTCGACGGCTTTGACACATGTCCAGAAAGCCCATCCAAGACGTTGGCCCGAAAGAAAAGGCAAAGTAAACTTTTAGCCACTAGAAGGCTAGAAGGGGAATTGCTGGTGGATTGGGGCTGTATTGGGCTTGTATTGGGGTCCAAGGTAGACAGATAATATTTCACGCGCTGTTTTGCATACTTTTGAGCCCGGTTCGAGTTCGTTTTCGAGTCTCGAGTCTCGTGTGTTTGTGCTTGTGTTTGCTTGGCTGGGCGAAAGGAAAAACCGGAAACAAAACCAAAACGGAAGCGCAAATTTTCCAGCACATTTTTGCCCTGCCAGGTGGAAAAGGCAAAAAGGGTGGTGGTGTACGAAGTCGACCCAGTTTAGTAAGTGTGTTTTTACGGCCCAGAGATAGTCGGAGGATATTCGAGGAGTGTGCCTCGTGGAAGCCATGAAGTCATTCTCTGGCGATGTCACACACACCTTCTTTGGAATAATGGCAAGTCCTCATTACAGTGCTCATTTGGCTTAATCCCTCACCTTCTTGCATTTGCACTGGATTCTAATGGAGTAAATTAATTTCTTCTTTTGCGTGGATGGGGCAGATTACTTCACTCACGCACTGAGGCCACTTGACAAATGAACTGGCGTTTTTATTCCTCATTTTATTTCACGCTGTCATCGCCGCACATGTGGAGAGGTCACTGCGTGAAGAATTCCACTTGAATTTAATTAAAATTGCATATTAATGACGCCGCTGGCCATAAAAATGTAGCGGAAGTCGGGGCCGACGTCGAGGTCTCCGGTTTGGGCCGCACTCGAAAGGTCAAATGGAGTTTTTGGCCAACTGGGCGTACATCGGAGTCATGTGCTTGATTAATTGGCTTTTAAGTTGCAAAGAGGTGTTTGCCAGCACGCCTCCAAGTCGAGTGCCAAAAAAAAAGGGGGCAGTCAGCCAACTTGGAGTTGAAAAGTTAAAAATGTTAATTACCACGGCGTTACATCATACAAGTATCCTCTGGTAATGGTCATAAAGGTCCTGGTCCTTGTCGTGTTGTATAGGTATTACTTTGGACTGGACCTGACAGTTAGATAACTTGCAAATTGTAAATGCAATAAACATTTCTCTCGGCCACGGGTCCTGTTTTTTAATTCAATGGGACGGTGTACGTGAAATTATCCGATTCGGTCACGAAGTGACATTTGCTTTTTAAAACAAAAGTTTAATTATACAGATGAGGTAATGGGTATGTTTTCCAAAAGGTGCGCTTTGTATAAACTCACGAAAATGATATAAAATTTAATTAGCTGAACAACAACTGGGCAGAATCATCCAAATGGAAACATTTTAAAATGGATAATTATAATAATTAAATGTGAGCTAAATTACTTATGTTTATGGGGTATTAAAATATATATATATTTTATTTTAAACCAAGTATCATTTAAATGAATGTGCTGTTGAAACCAAAATACCTTCTTCTGCCCAAATAAATGCTTATCGAGATTTTCATTTTCATGCTTGGCTTGTAACTCGCAGCCAGTTCATGTTTTATTACTTTCATGTGCAAATTTACCTTTAACATTTCCCCACACAATCTTTAACCCAAGCAAACAGTCTTCCACTTGTAAAGGAAAACTTTCAAGGGGTGTAGGAAAATTGAACTTTCTGTGTTTGTTTTGGTAATTCAATTCGCCATGTCTGCGCTGGTTTGGCAACAATTATTTTGTAATTAGGTCAAGGATTTTTATCGCCGCTAGCCCCGAAATAAAGTACGTTGCGTATACGTAAGGACATGTGAATGGGCAGCCAAGAAAGCGACTTCAAATGAAATGTGCTAAGTAATTGGGGCATGCAAAGCCAGGTGGTCAGCGAATTCGACCAATTGTTAGCAACTTGGCCTAATGGGCGATGCCAACTTTGCTCACTTCACTTGCTGGCATCAAAACAAGAATTGGCCATAATCACGATGGTAAATTGCTAAGGAAATCAGGATAGTCGTCAGCGATGACCTTACATCTCTACTTTTTGCAAAAACTCCTTTGTTAAGAAGTACAGCATGCTCTGTTTCCCTAAAAACATAAGTTAAATTACAATTTTTAGCCAGTAAAAGTGATTGCTGCCCAATTATAAATTTCAACTTTAGTGTTTGATAATGAAGAGCTTATAATTTTTTGTTAGTCCACTATAAATTGTTAGTTTCCAACGAAAGCAGCAGTTATAAAATCAAAACAAAAGCGATGTGTTGGTATTTTCCTTTCTTGAGGAAATTCCCATTCGTGCTGGAAAACTTGACTCAACTGAAGACCAATGAAGTGAACTAGCCGTGCGTCGACCATTGGCCAAGTCCGGCAAAGTTGACCCATTGAGTAAGGGAGGTATTGCCGAATTGAGGCATTGAGGAAGGCGGGCGGTGTGTGAGAATCGTGCGTATTATAGTTATAGTAGTGGGTGCATGGGTTTGCCCACCGACGCCCCCGCTCGAGATTTAATTATGCGGTTTTTATTGATTTGACACATTTTTAGCGGCTTTTGCTGCCGCAGTTGGCTTAAACAGCTGGGCCGCTTCTATATTTGGCCAAAAACACCGTGGGGAGCTGGCTAAGGTGCTTTAAATTATTCCTGCCCTATTCCCGCTCAAGACTCACATTATTGCGGGCTCCCACATCGGCGCCCAGCTCAATCATGCGATCCATTATGGCCGTCTTATTGTCCTTGGTTGCGTACATCAGCGGCGTCATGCCGGTATTCTGCAATGGAAATGACTTACTTTAGTTCCGAAATAAAAATAATACAATATTAATAGACATGTTAAAGTACAAAGAGCTGTAAATAAATGTACCAATAGAAGTAATTTAAGAAACAGTGTCCTGACCTCATTGAGAAGCAACTTGGCCATTTGAATGCATCTTGATTGCGATAGAATCCTTCGGCGAGCAAGCTGCTTTCGATATTATAAGCTCGTTGGCTCGTAATTAAAACGAAATCAAGAGCAAGCCCATCAAGTCAAGAACCGAATAAGGACCCCAATCCTGGAGAAGCGGAAATAATCAAGGCAAAAATAGCTCAACTCCAAGCTATATTTATGCAAATATCGTCTCGTCGTAAGTCTAGTCTGGCAGACAACCTGCACTACTGTTTGCGATACACGTACAGCACCACCACCCACAAAAAAAAAGGGGGGAAAAAAAAACTAGAAAAAAAACATGGCCAGGATGTTTCAACCCTTTGGCCGCACACCTCCCCGCATTTCATTAGCGGTGCAACGTTAATTTTATGTCAACGACTTCTCCGTTTCATAGCGTTTATGGTAAATTGAAATCGAAGCGCTTCAATTCTTCGATGTTTTATGAGTTTATCGGTCAGACGGGGCACACGAAGGGGGGGTAGTCAGCGCAACTTGTGGCAGGACGCTCCAGGAACTTGGAGCTCCAAGTTCTGCGAATGCCACCAAAGCCATCGCCTTGGCAGCGAAAACATTTGGGCCGCGCTATCAAATAACATTCTGCTGTTCTCTGTTTTTTTTTCGGGCTTTTTCCTTGCTGACTGGCCTCTGTTTTCTGGCTAATACATGGTACGCTCTGTTTTCTGGCCTCCAGTTCCTGTGTCGTTATTTTGGCTGGTAAACAACCAGAAATGGGAAAATGCCGCCGACGTTGATAAGGGCGACGTTTCTATATCGCTTACACTCAGGGAAATATTTCACGAAATAAAAATAGCAAGCCTTATTATTCAAAACTATTGAAAGTTTTAAGTCTGATACATAGAGACTTAAGTTTTACTAATGCACTTCAAATTAAAGAATTAAATGGCTGAAATGGAATTAACAACCTATCTTAACAGATAATATTTCAAATATATCCGTCATTGCGAATTTCATAAGGACAATACAGTTCACAAATGTTTCTTGAAAGGATTTACTGCTTCCTTGATACATAAGTTAATTTCTCAACATTTTCGCCAAGTGCAGGACCTGTTCCTGTATTTATTTCGCTTCCTATTCCCGCTCTGGCTCGCAATTGATTTTACAAATCGTAGCAAATGAGCCGGAAAAACCGCGTCGCGTTGCGGCACTTCACTGTACAGTACTCACCATGTCGTGAACGCCGGCCAGCGGTATGTGATTGCCATCCTCGCCCACATTGGCCACATACTTCTCCAGCTTCTTGAGCTCCGCCTCGATGGGCGTCCACTCGCTTTTCATGGCCAATCCGAGGACCTTGTTCGCCGTATCCCGAATGGAGGCGCCGGCACTCGGCGGCTTGGGGGCCGGAAACAGATCCATGTCCTTCTTGTCGCCATTGCTCGAGCTGTCGTCCTTGGGATCGGAGTCCGCTTTGCTGGCGGGCGTAGCCCGTTCGCTGGGCGTGGCCGACTCATCCGGCGCACCGGTCAGCGAGGAGGGGGTTTTGCGGCCCACTCCGCCGCCACGCCCACCGCCACGCCCTCCGCGCGGCTGCGACATCCTGGTATCCCGCGCTAGTTACTGCTCCACAATCCTCCGCTGATCATGGGGATTTCTCGATGGGGTGGGTGCGGAGATGGTTATGCGGAAACACTGTCGGATGTTAACTGGCTTATGCTGCCATTATCCGTGTAATACGTTTGGGTTATTGTATTATTATTGATTCGATGCGGGGTATGATGGTATGATGTTTTTAGCTGCATAGTTTCGGGCTCCTTCACTTCGCACTCGCATTGCACAAATTCCTACGGCCTCCGCATTTTACCAATATTTGTTACCAACAATTTGCATTTTCATTGGCAACAGCAACAGCAACAGACACACTAGGAATCACACACAAACTGACACACACACACTAGCAAACCGAAAAACACTCGCTATTATTCCACTTTGATTCTTTCGCTTTCTTCACTTTTACTACACAAATTTATATGTTTAGCCCCTTTATGGCTTCGGTTGCGTGTGCGTTAACGGCGATGCCCCCTTTATTATTTTTGGCCAAAAGAGTCCCCAACTTCAACTCTGGCTTTCTGATTGCCTACTATTTTTTTCCTTTTCGGAGCCACGAGAAAAAATCAACCGTTTGCCACGAGCGTCTGCGAGTTTCTGATTTGCCAGTCCCATTTTCACACAAGTCGAGTTTTCCCAAGGCGCTCGAGCGGAAAAACTCGGCCCTCCACTCGGTTTGGTAGCTCTGGCAACACGACGAAGCTCCAAACTCGAAGGAGTCTTGGGACGCTCCTGCGAAAAACCAGAAGGAAGAGCCGAATCGCATCCGCGCAAGCGTTTGTTTACAATTGTTGAATCCGGGTAATACCGCCTTTTTTGGCGCCAAAATCTGGCCGCTACTCTTAAGTTTCGTTGGGATTTCCACCGTCGTTAAGTGCCGCTGGGAAATCCAAATGGGCAACAGTCCTTGCTGACTGGTCGCGAAAATCCCAAATGGCCAGGAAAATGAATGGCTAATTGTTTGTTGGCTAGCCTGGTTTAAATAGAGCCACTTCTATATGAGTTTGTATAAAGAGTTTCTCAAATAGCCATTTAAAATTAATACTAAAAGCATCACTTATGTAAATAACTAAATATTTAACGAAAAAGCATCACTTATGTAAATAACTAAATATTTAACGAAAAGACAAACTAAGATAGTAACGTTCGTTTCATATACAAGAAAATGCACAAATAACTCATCCAGATTTCCACAAACAAATCTGATTTCTCAATTGTTATTCCTTTGCTGATTTGACAACAAGGTCAACTAAATAAAAAACAATTTTTTTAGAGTGGAGGAAACCTTTTCTTGGGGTATGATAAGAACAAAAATAGAGCGATAGTAACTAGGAAAGCCTCCAGCCACGCGAATTATGTCTGCTTTCTTCTCAGCGAAACCGCAACAAATTACTCAAGTAGCAAAAATGTGAACTTATCTTATCGTAAGTCTTTGTCGCTTAATCAATAAATGTTCCAATGCAAAGTATTCTATTTTGAAAGTCAAGATTGAAAACACTACTCACTGCAAAAATAATAATACTCTATAGCTGAATATTGCATCCTATCACGTAAATTATGGTTCTCGTAAAAAAAAAGTATTCAGTGGACTCTCCCACAGCAATGACATTAATATTATTTCAAGATTAATGTAAATATAATCACATTAATTTAGACAGAACATTTGATCTGGTTTTCAAGAGATAGCGAACATTTCTGGCAGATCAAACACAAAAAGCTGCGAATCACGCCACAGCGAAAAAGCTCCAAACATGCGAGCCCCAAACAACTGGGGCAAAGTCAACCACATTTATGAGGGGTTTTGAGCAATATAAAATTTGATGCAATCAAGAAATATAATCATACATCTGTTTCTAATAAAATAAAGCAATAAAATGTTTTATCCAAATTTTCTATGCAAATAATTAAGTTTGCTGAAGCTTTTAAACTGTTGTATAGCGTTAGATAAGCTGTATATACTCTTAAATACATTTGTGAATAATCATATAAGGTATTTCTAGGTCGAGACGCCGTTTCTGCCCACTGAAAGCTACAAACTGAGCAAACATAATAGAACGAAAAGCACAGCCACACGTGCTGCCACAAGCCAACAAAAAGGCAAGCAAAATAAAAGCGTTAAAACAGAAAGCAAAACAAACGCCGGCAATGATCTTGACTGGCTATAAAGAAAAAACAAATAATAGAATAAAAAAACTAAAAGCGTCGACTGAGGCAGCGAAGCTGGCAGAACATACGGCGATTAGAAGACCTCCTCACTCAGTTTGATATAGAACTTGACGGGCTGCGGACGTACAGAAACCGAGGAGAACTGAACTGCAATCTAATAGCCGTGTTAGCTAAAAGTGTACCTGTGCATATTATGAACATATAATAATAATAGAAGCATTCGTTCGTTTCAACCAATCAAGAACTGTGATAAGTGCCAAGTTGAAGTGCCAAGATGAACAGCAAGCTGCAGACCATCTCCAGATATATGCTGAGGCAGAAATGTGCCCTCAACGCGATGCGCAGGTAGGCAGGATCAGGACCTTCCAGGATGTCCATCCTTATGGAGTGTGGGCCAAGGTCACTGCTGGTCTGCTGGTGCAGAAGAGGTTGGGATGTTTCCACCATCTAATTGCGCAGTTTTGGTTGGGTTGCCCAGTACCATATACACATACACCAGCCCCCTTTCCCACATCCCCTCTGCCGCGTTGCGTAATACTTCTAATTCCAGATAGAAGGTACAGTTGGCCACAGCAGCTGGTAGTCATTAGGCCTAAGTGGGTCTTAAAATAAAGTCGCACACTCAAAGGGGGGAGTGGCGTTTAAACATAGAGCAGCAGAAGTTCGTTTTAATTATCGGGTATCAATTTAGATGAATTTCGAGAGATAAGCAAATCGTCAGCAGAACTTTCCACTCGCTTGATAATACATATATGTGGCCAGCAACGAAGCCAAAAGCCCAAGTATTAAGATGTATTATCAGAGCGCCATAACAAATTGCTATTGCACACATTTACAAGTGCGCACATTTACAAAAATAATTATACGAACTGCATTTATACATATTACAATATACAATTTTGCATTACTAATAAAGCCACTAAATAAATATTATTGTGATCCTTTGCGCCTTTTTCCACTTGACAGGAAGTAAAGTTACGCTTACAAAGCGGAAGCATAATATATCTGCAGTGATAAAACATATATGTTTGCCCAAGAAAACTCTGTGACTTGCCATCTATACATTAACTGCTAAACTTTTTCATTTCAAAAAGCTTCGACTTTAACAAAACCTGGAACCCCTTGAGCGAAAGCGCAAACCGATGGTGAAATTTGCTTTTGACACGTAAAATCTTTTGAAAATACTCTCAAGAGCTAAAAGTAAAAGAAGAGAATCATGGTATAAGATCTGCATTCCAGTTACCTTGTAAATGTATTTACTAAACTGGCATTACCCTACTTCTTTTGCAGCATCTCCACCTCGATGCCCACCCTGATCAGCCATAAGCATCACATCGGAAAGGAGCCACTGGTGTATCGCACCGTTGGCCAGCAGTTGGAGCTATCGGCGCAGGATTACGGCCATGTGGAGGCGATTGTCTCCTGCCACGAGGGCAAGCGGTACACCTTCAAGAGTTTGCTGCAGGAAGTGGATGGTTTGGCGGCGGGTTTCCGGAAACTGGGTCTCCAGCCGGGCGATGCCATTGGTCTGTGGGCACCGAACTACATGCACTGGTACCTGGGCATGATGGGGGCAGCCCGAGCGGGTCTCACCTCGGTGGGTCTGAATCCCGCTTACCAGGGACCCGAAATAGCCTACTGCCTGAATAAGGCCAATGTGAAGGCCATCATTGCACCGGAGACGTTCAAGAGCCAGAACTACTATGAGATTTTGAGAGATATCTGCCCGGAAATCTCGGATGCGGAGCCTGGCAAGATCCGGAGTGAGAAGTTCCCGCACCTGCAATCCGTAATCATCGACAGCAACGATGGCCTGAAGGGTGCCCTGCGCTTTGATGACTTCCTCGACCTGGCCAACAAATCGGAGCGCGAGGAAGTGGCCAAAATCCAGAAGAACATTCTGCCAGAGTCGCCGTGCAATATTCAGTTCACATCGGGAACCACTGGCAATCCCAAGGCTGCCTGCCTTAGCCATCACAATTTCGTGAACAATGGCATCCATGTGGGCAATCGCAATGAACTGGAGGGCGAGAGGATCTGTGTACAGGTGCCCATGTTCCATGCCTTCGGAGTGGTCATTACCATCATGGCTGCATTGACGAAAGGAGCCACCATGGTCCTGCCCGCAGCCGGTTTCAGTCCCAAGGACTCGCTGCAAGCCATCGTCAATGAGAAGTGCACGGTCATCCATGGCACACCCACCATGTATGTGGATTTGGTCAACACCCAGAAGAAGCTGCAGGTGCCGCTGGGCAGGATCAAGAAGGCCATCACCGGAGGTGCCATTGTATCGCCGCAGCTCATCAAGGATGTGAGACAGGTGCTCAACGTGGAAGCGGTTCATAGTGTCTATGGACTTACGGAAACCACAGGTGTGATCTTCCAGTCGCTGCCCGGTGACAGCAGCGATGTTGTCCTGAACTCAGTGGGTCATCTGACGGATCACATCGAAGCCAAGGTGGTGGATGAAGAGGGCAGGTGTGTGCCATTTGGACAGCCCGGAGAGCTGTGCGTCCGCGGATACACCACGATGCTGGGCTACCACGGGGATGAGGCGAAAACGAAGGAAACCATCGGTAATGACAGGTGGCTGCGCACGGGAGATCAGTTTGTCCTGGAGGCCAATGGCTATGGACGGATTGTGGGTCGCCTGAAGGAGATGCTCATTCGTGGCGGCGAAAATATTTTCCCCAAGGAGATTGAAGACTTTCTCAATAGCCACCCACAGATCATTGAGGCTCATGTGAGTTGTGTTTGCAAATCGATTAATATAATGTGTAATTATTTTGTAATAAACTTTCTTAAATTCCCAGGTGATTGGAGTTCCTGATGAGCGACTGGGTGAGGAAGTTTGCGCCTATGTTCGCCTTGAGGAGGGCGTTGACCCCGCCTCGTTTACCGCGGCGACCGTGAAGGCCTATGCCAAGGGCAAACTAGCCCACTTCAAGGTGCCCAGATATGTGATCCCCATAAATGCATTCCCAAAAACCACCTCGGGCAAGATCCAGAAATTCAAGCTGGTAGAGGATTTTAAGGCGAAGGAAACGGAGCTAAAAGCTGCCAGAGCTTAGTCGTGTAATTTGAGTAATTTTTTAAATATAAACTAATAAAAATAAATTAAGATTTTAAGTCGCTCTAGTGCTAGTGCTATTTCAAATTATGTTGCATACCTTTAGGTTCTCAAACAAAATGGCCACCGGAAGACATCAAAATATATAGCAAACTTACGGCGGTCGAACTAAACTAAGATGCATTAGTGGACTTTTCAATTATTGTTTCTTTAAATAATAGTTGCTATTTAAAAGTCCATTCAGCATATACCAAGCGCACCTTATTTATTTTCCACATTAAAATGGAAAAAATTTTAAATTTGTGCGTCATTTTTCGGGGCCAACCATATTTACGCTTAATATTAACAGATGATTAAATTTTTCACCAGTTTGCATTCAACAAATATTTGTTCGCTGCATATTTGTAGAAATTTTGAGCAACAACAGATTCTTCCAGCAAAATAACCTGTAATCAGTCTTTCTGAATTTAAAAGAACCTTGTCATTTGTACAGCGCATTAATTTTAACGCCAGTTCAACGTATTCTCAAAATGTTCTTCACTAGTAAGACTAGCTAATTTAATTTTAGAACTACTTGGCCAGTAGAAACACATAAAATCTGTGTTATAGATAAGAAATGATCTTAGAAAGCGAGAAACGTGCCGCTTTATACAAAGCGCCAACGCAATCGTGTTGCGAGCGATTTAAATCGCGCGAAACGGCGAACCCCTTCGGCTTTTTCAGCATCGGAACCGCGGCCGATAGCTTAGCGCGATCTTTATGACCCGGCAACCGATTGGGGCTTTATGTCTGTGTTTTCGCCACACTCCGATAGCAGCAGCTTTCGTCATCTGACATTATGGCCGAGAACAGGAATCGCAACATACTTACCTGCGACTATTATGACGGAAAAATACACCTACGAATCCAGTTGGAACGATATTTACATTAAATTCTAATCGCCGCCTATTCCGAATGGGAATAGGCCAGTCAAACAGCTTAAGGGTGTGGAATAGACGCGTATTTATGCCTTCCTCTTGATTTGGTCTTATCATTTTGGGAGGGCGATAACGAATCGCCACCGATGTTGGGTGGCTTGAGAGGTCCAAATATTTGGCAACGGTTCAGTTTGTGATCATCGAGCGCTCGAATCGGAGGAGACGTATGTAAATATTTGACACAGCTTGGACTAATTAATAAAATTCATAAATAATCCAGCCAGTCGATGATTCGGTGATTTTTGGTATGATTTGCATAGGTCTGACCGACAAAAACACGGGTTACTTGGCATTGGAATATCTTTGTGATCTGCGAATCGCATCTTCAGTTGAATCTAGTTTGTCGTAGGTTAGTAATGTTGTGACCGGCTTTAAATACGTATCAGTGTGCTCTGTTAAGTTTTTTTAAAATTTTGATAGTGGCTATCTAGAAACTGGTAAGATAAAGCTCTCTTATTAGGCAACTCTTTTTTTCAACTGTTTTTCCCAATAAGAATATTCATGCTTACTCAGTGAAGTGCGAAAATGTGACACAAATTTCTATATATTATACATTGTATATGTATAGTATATTTTTTTTAGTTTTACCTAAACATTAAAAAATTATTATTTTCCTAACGCTCAGTGATTCAACATTTTCCAAACTTTTTGAAAAGAGTTTTATGCGTTTCCTTTAAGTTTCAGATTGATAAGGGCAAAACCTTGGGCTCTGAGATATAGATCCAGACAAGCACTCGAGTTTATTTTGGCAAAACAATCGAAATCAGCCGATTTCAGGGTTAAATCATAAATAGGCATTAGCGTATCGCCAATGGTCTAATGAAGTACACAAGTGCCATTAAATTACCCATTATCTTTTAATTTGTTTGGCGGGTGCCAACAATTAGACAAAGGAAATCACGGCCAAAAGCTGGCAGTTTATGATTTAAGAGCACATTAAGATTGCGATTTAAAAACGGCTATCTAATCTCAAATCCTGGTCATGGGTTGCATTCGCATATTTTATGTGGTGAAGGTAAGGGAATTTTTTACTCAATTGCACCGTAAATCTTAACCTGTCAAACAGTGGCTAATTGAATTTATTTGTTTGCATAATCTTAGTACCTAATTTTCTTATCTAAAATTATTCACGCATAAATTACAACACTTCGATTCGAAGGGAAAGTGCCTATAACTGTGTTGGCCAGTTTTCCAGTTCTCAGACGCAATTAATTATTTATAGATTTGCACTCGTTGCACTTGCATCGTTTTTATTAGTTTATTAGGTGCGAATTATTTCAGAAATTCTGGTCAAATTATAATTCAATCAAAAATATATCTACTAATGAAGCTTTGGGGCATTTTCATGAGATTTCGCTAATATTGATGCGCAATATCATTTCACCGAGTTTTCCAACTATCTAAACTAATTCTCACACTTTATTAACAAAGTCAATTCCATGCTAATTTGTGTCGTATTACTGCCACCAGTAATAAATTGCACTTCAAACAGTGTTGATCGCTTCGTAATAGGTTTTTAATACACGTATCATTAATTAATTGATTCATAATTAAACAAAAAAACCTGTCACTAAATGTATACACAGCCAATGAGCTGGATTACATGGTGATAATTTAAGATTACTATTTATGAATTCATAAATGATACAACTCGTGTTACATTCAATATTTTGTATCCAAAGTATACTGTAGTTATTAGGGGAGATCATAATGCAAAATGAAAGCGATGCCACATTCTGTGCAGAAAGAAAGCTTGCCGCTGAAAAGAAAGCTTTGGTTGATATTTTTTAAATATTTTCAAATACGGTAAAAAACATTTTTTTTAAATAAGTTTGCAACTATTTCACAAAATAGTTCGCCTTTCTCGGGCAATAGAAGAAAATCCCAAACTAGAAGTGCCAAAATCTGTTTTCGCCAAAAGGTAAACATGCTCAAGCTCGGATTCCGACTCGATAAAAGGGGGACTGGATGCAAAGCTGTGGCGATTTTTGAGCTGGGGGCTTTGGGGGCACTCAGTCCGCGACGGAGACCCAAATCAGACGCAGTTTCGAGTCCCCCGGAACGACAGTTGTCCAGTTTAGTAGCGGCGGCCACCGGCAACTGACGAGCGATCTGAACGATCAGAGCGATCAGTCCGCCGAGTTCAAACCACCGTACAAGCAAACTAGATTGCAACTGTGTCAGTATTTGTGTGTGCCTCTGAGTGTCCGTGTGTGTGTGGGTGTGTGTGCGGGCGAGCTTAGCCAATTTCTACGGGTATAAGCATATATATAGTAGCGCCAGAAGTCGCGTACGCGCATTCGAGCATCAACATCTACGGCCAACGTCTAACGGTCGAACGGTCGCAATCGAACGAAATCGAAAACGAAGAATCGAAGCCGAACGTAAATAGTAATCGAAGCAATTCGATAAAACCCGATCACTTCCGGTGTGTGTGTGTGCGTGCGCATTGTTGTGAAAGTGATGACAGATATGGCCACTGAATAACTGCTGCATCTCCCTCTTTCGCACTGGCGACTTACGCACCCAGCAGCGAAAAATAATAATAATAATAATAAAATCAGCAACAGCAAGCTCTGCTAATTTTAAACGGTAATCCCATGTTTTTGTTCTTGCACAAAATTTGATTGTAGTCCAACGTAGCTGTGAGTGTGTTAGTGTGCTTTTGCCACTGTGTCTGTGTGTATGCGTGTGTGGTCGCGTTTGTTTTTTGTTTATCGCTGCACACGCATTTTCCGCTCGCTCATATCATTTTGTAATATTTGTAAATCGATAACTGATAAGGCACAACGATTCCGAAGTAAGTCATTTCAAATCTAATCGCAAAATTTCGTAATATTTCGCTTGCCGCTGAAAATATTGAAAAATTTCACCAAAAATTTATTTCAGTTTTAGATAAAAGAAATCGAAAACAAAGCGAGTGTATTTATAAGATCCTTTTTAAAATATAATATATTATATATTTAGTTTCCTTTCACTCATTCCAAAACTAGCTTTGCAGTGTTTTTAAAACGATAACTGATAGGAAATAACCGATAAACAAAGATTAGTTTGTTCTTTTGATCAGCATATCTAATTGTAGCATATCTAATGTAATTCTCAACTAGAACCTCTTTTTGTGCAAAATGTGAGTGTTCATTTATGCAGATTCTTTATTCCAATTTTTTAACAAAAACTGTATACTACCTAAAAAACAAGAGTGAAGTTTAAATACTCATACGCAGTGTTGTTCTAGGAATTTTTCGTTGAACAAAGTACATAAATTTAATGCCAAAATATTATTCTGAGACACAAAGTCGTTAGTGTTAAAATGAAAATGAATATTTTAATTTTAAATTCTCTAGAATACCCTTTTCCCATATCTAAGTGTAAACTTGAAGTGTTATGGAGAAAAGTCGCTAGAATATACAAAAATGTTTGTTCAATCTCCAAGTAATTGTGTGGCCGTCAAACTTATAAATTAGCTCGATCAGCTGCGATTATTCAACTTAAGAAAAAAACAGCAGAAATAAAACGAGCACTTAGGAGCTGATAATGTGTGGAGCAAATACTCGTACTGAACAAAAGGCGAGCTGTAAGGAGATGAACGCTGGCCATTATCGCACCTGAAAACGCGTCGAATTAGTCAAAGGCAAATAATCATAGATCATAAACACTTAACGATATCCAAATAAAAGGCGGCATTTTGTGGGATTTGATTGTTTGGCGGACCTTATCTAGTTATCTATATAATATATCTTTGCACAGAAACAGATATAGTTCGGGTAATATTTGCAGCTCGTTTGTGTTGGCTAAACTAATTAGCTGGCAGTCCAGTAACTTGTAAGTTGGGGGCTGGGACTTGTCAAGAACATTGCGAAAATTAAGAATCAGTCACAGCGTACAATTTTGCATTTGAATTGTCACCCGTTCTTTGTCAATTATCTCGCATAATTGGAGTACAATGTGCATTTGCATGGCATCGGCACGTCACTTGGCCCACTTGGGGAGTTTGAACTTGAAAATTTCCAAGCCCCCTGATTCCCCAATTCCCCAATTCCACGATTCCACGATTCCGACAGATCCCTGATCTCAATTTACAAGCATCCCTCTATCAATCTCTGAAACCCCCAAAACGAGGAAGTCTTGCTGGGCGCAATGAGCCGCCCAGTGGGTCGTCTATTTAGCCAGCAGATTTAAATGCGAATGAGCTTGACCCAAACAGCCAGCAATGGCTGAGGCAGCAGTTGCCCAGTGGCAAGTCCAACGAAATTCCCGCTTTTGGACCTTCGACGGCGGCCCCATGCAAGTCGTGTGTTTAATTATCGCGCATACGCCGCGTTGCCGCCGCAGACGAACGGCAAGCAAAACACGAAAATCACAAACATCCTGCACTAATTTCAAGGGGCCGGCGAGCCGGACTTTTGCTAATTAGTCACTGCCAGTGCATAATTGTTGAAAACTCAAAAGACTATAAATGGATTCTGTGTAGAATTCATTAAAGAGCATTTATATTTAGAAAAAGTACAAAGAAGAACCATTTGGATAAAGAAAAAGCTACTTTTTAATGCATATTAAATTACAAGAATTTACAAAAACCTTGACATTTAAAATTATTTTATAAATTTCCAAGCTGATAGCTCTCTAAGTACTTTTAAAGGAAGAACACCCTTTAGTTCAGCGAATGTGTAAGCCATTGGAGAGTGACGATTATTGGAAGCCCCTGACCTGCCCACATCAAGTGGCAAGTTCAAGTGGCACAAGTTCAAGACTCCTCACGACACATTTCGATGCCCTGTCGTGTGGTGGACATCACTTTCGCTTTTTGTTTCGCTGGCATTTCGCGTTTAATCAAAGCCACTAAATTGGATCTATTAAGTCACTTGAGATAAGTCCGAGGGGGCGACTTAAGTGCCGCGTGGAGAGGCCACTCAACGCACAATTGTCACGTTGACGTTGAGATATCAGTAAAAGAGCCCGGCTCTCTCAGGTGATCTCCATAAAATCTGGGACATCTGACATGGGCAAACAACCCCTAGTGTGCTGGCACTTCGTATCGCTGGTTGTCGCGATGGGTTTTACTTTGCCACCCATATTAGCATATGGCAGTGTTGAGCCACCATAAAGGATTCCCATGATGATTATTTAAGCAATGAGTGATTGATGAGTCACAGGGAAAGGTTTTCTCCAGGTGTTTGTAGTGTATGATAATCCAAAACCTAAGCTATAACCAATTAAAGTTTCAATTAATGTACGCGGCTTCATAAGTCTATGGGGTTATCTGTGGGCTTGTGTAGTAAGCCTGCCTTAATGCCAAAATTTAGAACACAAGTAGAGTGCCCAAGGTCCAGTTGGAAATGTCGGTGAATACTGCAAAGCGTTGGATTTTGATAAGCCGACAATCACGGCAGCTGCTAGGTCTATAAACTATAAACTATAAAAAAGACTATAAAGTACTTATTAGGACTCTAGTCTTGTGTGTCTTGCCCGGAGCAGAGCTTGATAACGGGCATTCAAGTCGGTGGAAATAGTGATAAGGAGCCTGGCTTGATGATTGTTCTTTAATATAAATAATTCACCCAGATTCCAGACGGCGAACGCCAACCTCGACGTGGATGTGGATGTGACAGTGGATGCGAATGCTAGTGCGGATTATGCAACTGCGGCCAGACGCTGGAGAGATCGAGAGGGGTTCGCAGATAGACGATTTAATTATCAGTGCCAGATTATTATCACCGCAGCGGCGATGCAGCGGCGGTGACGGTTGCAGAGCACACCGGTTGCGGAATGCATTTAGTTACCTGACCATTTCACAAACATCCGAGCCGCCGACGAGCAGCGAGCAGGAGCGGTCCCAGCCGAAATATCCGGTGTGATAATTGCCCATAATTGAAGGGAATTAACCAAGGAGGAGTAGGACGAGGAGGAGGCAGAGGCAGAGGCGGAGGCGGAGGAGACCTTAAAAGCCAGCAAACCCCTAAACCCGAGATGTTGCCCACCGACAAGGGCAGCTTGGCGGCCAGCAGGCCGCAGAAATCTCATTGCCATGGATCGGTATCCGTGTCGGATCAGCAGCTCCTGCAGCACCTCCATCCACACACGCATCCGCATCCAGTGCACCTGCAACCCGCACACGCACACGCCACACACTCACCCGCCTGCGAGAAGCGCTTGGAGGCGGAGACGCCACGTCGGGATCTCCATGAGCTGCTGCTCGAGCTGCTGGACATGATGCTGTCCTGCCTGGTGGTGGCACCCTGTGTGATCGCCTACTGGCGCGGCACCTGGGAACTGATGTTCGTCTATCTGTTTCCCGACAGTTTGCCGCTGTCTGCGATGGCCAGCTTTCTGATCGGCGGACTGGGGCACTTCTTCTTCACGGTCACACAGAACTTCTTTAAGGAGCACATCCATCCGGACCGCAGGCGACTCACATACTACGCCGTATCGCGACTCTATACGGCCGTATTCGGCATCGTTTGCGTGAATATGTGGCGGGGTGCCTGGCTGCTCTGCGACTGGCTGACCAGTGTGGACTCCTTGATCATTGTGTCCGTGGTGACGGGCATCGCACTTATCTTCCTGGTAGCCACACGGACTCTGCGGAACCTCGGAGCTGCTCCCTACACCGTGACCATGGACCACAAGAGCGACTACTTCGAGGTGGACACCATGTTCAAAATACCCGTAAGTTGTATGCCCAACGGCGGAATAATAGTTTGGGTTGTCTAACTTCGGCACTCTTCAGGGGTTTCATCAACCTGGCCTTTACATTTTGGACACCCTCTTCTCGGTCTTTGTGATCGGCAGTCTGGTGGTCATCGCCTGGCGCGGAGTCTGGGGAATCTTTGACCTGCTGCTCTTCCCCGCGGACAAGGCCAAGTCGGCCTGGGGATCGCTGGTAGGGATCTCTGCTAGTCCCCTTTACGTAACCAGTACTTAAAGTACTTTTTCTTTGTATAGCTGATTGGATATCTGACGGTGTTTGTGACGTTCCTCATTCACCCACTGATGCGGTACGTGTGTCGTCGCATCAGCGGAATCCTCAAGCTGATCATATGCGACATTTACTATCTGATGACTTTCTTTGGGGCTGTGAATGCCTGGCGCGGCATCTGGAATCTGCTGGATGTGTATCTGTATCCAGGTGGGATATACATATATAATGTTTCTCTCTGTATGCTTATTGTTAATATTATTTCCTTATCCTTTAGAAAACAAGCTGCTGAGCTTCTGGCTGAGCCACATCGTTCCTTTCCTGCTCCTCGCTGCCCTCAAGTGCTCCAATTCCATCCTGGTGCGCGGCGTGTTCATCGACGGAGAGGGCGTGGGCGCCGATAGCGTCGATATACCCATCAACTATGTGCGGCTGCACTTCCTCCGCGAGCGCCGGAAGAAGGCCGGCCATCAGGCCACATCGCAGCCCCCGCCACCGCATTACTATCTGAAACCGGAGCACGTCGCACTCGGAAGGAACGCGGAGAAGGACAAGGAGGCACAGAGCAGCCTCATCGAGAAGCCACATGCCGCCGTGCAGATCGTTTAGGGATTCGGTTTCCTGGCTAGCATGGCTAGCGTTTCTATGTCTAGTAAATGTCTGGTAAACTAGTTGTAATCCTAACCTAAGCTTAATCGTATCGAGCTTACTTAAGAGTCAGATGTTTAGCATTACCCATAGATGTGGTCTCTATCCCCATCGCAAATCCCAAAACTGTACAGAAATTTAAGGATCGACGTATGTAGACTTTAAGTGTATATCCATTTTCCACTGCAGGTTTACATGGCAAACTTTAACCTGGTGAAAGGCAACCTCACCCACTCACATTTAGCTAAGTGATAACGATTCAACTACGCGTATAAACATTGTACATTGGTATTTTCATATATCGCAAGCAACTAATAAATTAATTTGTAAATACTACATATAAAATATATAACCGAACCAAAATTGGAAGTTTATATATTTGATAGGGGGGTTGGGTGAATTTATAATTTATTTTTCTAGAGTTTCCAAAACAAAGGCACAAGTAATAACTCTACATGCTCAAAAGGGTTTATTTAAGTTTTTTCACATAATATTGATTCAACTTTCAATTAAATTTGATTTAAAATTGATAATTAAGATTCAATAGCGCGCTTGAATCCCTCGGAGGCAATTTCAACGCCCAGCTGGACAATGAGTAGCTTTACCAGGGGCAACCAGAATCCGCCTTGAGCCGGAGCACCATCCACCAAAACCACATGAGCGCTTTCCTCCTTGTATCGCCTCACGAGATCCTGGGCGCGTTGTGTTAAATCCGGCTTCAAAGGAAGGAGAGTGGAGTACTTGTCATAGAACTTGACCAGGTCGTCAACGTTCCTGTATCTGGTGGCTTCGTCAACCGAGGAATCACCATACACGCGAAGTAAGCGCTGCCTTTCTGTACCGAATTCATCATCGTTTGCAGCTTGTGCTTTCCCCAGCCAAAATAGGGAAAAAACTACTAGGCAGCTAAAAAAGGAAAATAAATCTCAAGCAAGAAACTTTTTTAAGGGAAATCCTGTCACTTACCTCAACAAAATTGTAGGATTCATATTGCAGGCTTGGCTTTCAAACTCGAAACTGATAATTAGCTCAGCATTCGAACCATATTTATACTCGTTCCTCCACTAATCGTTAACATCTAAAATGTGTAAAATCAACAATTATTTTGATTTCCAAGAACTGTTTTTCGCAATAATTTTGAAATGATTGCCTTTGGGCTGTGTAAGCCCTTTTAATCTTGAGTTTACTATTACGTAGACTTCGTAGAAATTGCCCATAGAAATAATGTACTTTTACCAACTTATTTATAGCCCCTATTTCATATTCTGGGTTGTGCTTTCCGCTTTCCTCATCTACGAGGACGAATTCGTATACAAGGACAATATTCTTTTAAATAAACCGTAGATTACGTGCTGTTCTTCATTGCACAAATAAATTTCCCTTTCTTTAAAAAAGAATACAAAGCACTTGTCGTCTGGTCTTATAAAAGTCTCAGGGCCCATCTCATGCGCCTGCTATGAACTTGTCATTCCTCACATTTCTCATAGGTGAAATATATACATACATAGGTGCATTAGAAAGTGAAACAAAGTCTGTGCATTGTTGTGGTTCAATAAGATTTCTTGAGGCGACGAAAGTGAACAATTGCATTGTTAAATTGAGCAATTGGCAGTTTTACAAATGATGCTATATGCAGAGGTAATGTCCACCTGTAGGGCGGATTTATTAAAATAATATAGATGTATAAATATTTTTTCTAATAAATACTGATTTTGGAAGATCCTAAAGCTTTTCCCATACCATTTAGTAAAGATCTTTCTCGAAAAACCCCTGTAGCGCACCCAAATTTCAGATACTGACCACCAGAGTCAACTATCTGTGACCGTCCCGAAAGATTCCCACATCGTATTTGTATTTTCATTTCGAGAATAACAACAAAAACATATAGAAAGAGGCAGAATGCAACGTGCGGCTAAAATAAATACGCAAATACAAAATCGAAAACGCAAAATAGAAACCAATTGATATGCTACTTGGCATTTTAGTTTAACATTTGCGACGGTTTGCTGAAAATCAAGCTAGCGATCGCGGCGAAAAAAAGCGCTCCGAGTCAAATATTTTTCATAAAATATATGCTTAATTGGGTATTCCAGTTTTCGTAGAATATATAACAATTTTCAGTGCTTTTTCTAGTGCGAGTAAAGTGCAAAAATCAGGCAAATCTAAAATATCGAGCTGTTTGCTGCCAAATTTACATAACCCAACGTGCGGATTTGGTAAAGTGCGAAATCGAACGAGATGGGCATTCCGGATATCCGACTGCTGGTGACGCTGGACTTTGAGGTCTATGGACATGTACAAGGTGCGACTTCAAGGGCACTAGGAATCGGGAATCGAGGGCCAGACATAAGAAAGCTCTCTTAGATGGATGACTAAAAATAAACCCTCAGTAGCTAGTTACTTTGGGGCCCCAAAGTGTCCTTGGCTTTGTTTCACGCCCCATTCCACATGCGCTAGACTATGTAAAATATATACCTCTGCTTTTTTCAACCGGCAGGCCTGAATCTCACGAAAGACACCCGCGATCGTTGCACCAAGGCGGGAATTACTGGCTGGGTGAAGAACAGCAAACAGGGCACCATTGTGGGCAAGATGCAGGGACCCAAGGAGGAAGTGGACAAGATGTGGGTAACCCTTTAAAATTAACATTCTCCATGTTATATTCCTCATGAAATCTGCTCTTAGGATCACCTGGCTGTCCACCGAGGGCTCTCCCGGCTGCCAAATCGATCGCTGTGAGGTCCGAAACCAGGGCAACCTCAGCCGACTGGACTACAAGGACTTTGCCATTAGGTTTTAGATGTGTTCCGTGACCGCAGTAGGTGTGCGGCTTTATAGTTTTGTGTGTTTGTTTTGTGCATTACTTGGCTAAGATTGTAAATACGAGTAAATAATAAAGAATTTAATCATAATTTGCATTTACATTTGTTTGATCGCTGCAGCTCCTGCTAGCAATTCAACATAGATCCAAATTAAAACGCCTTCGTGCACATACGTAGACTGAAATCTATTTACTTTTCAATACAGAAGCGCAACGTTTGCTCTACAACATCTTTTGACTTAGACTACTTGTGTTTTGGATAACATAGCCTAGCAGGACTGGAAACGACCGGCGGCCTTCATGCGCTCGAAGGACTTGTTGGCATCGTACTTCCTGCAGGGATAAGGGAGAAACCAGATCAGTGGATGGTTCATATGGCATATGTAAGCTATATTTACGAGTAGAAGTCGGCGTAGGCGGCCTTCTTGGGATCGTTGACCAGAATTTTGTAGGCGACGGTCACCAGAGCGGTCAGTCCCAGGGAAATGGCCAGGTTGCGCTTGATGGTGGCGTTGTGGAGACCACGGAGCACGGGTCCGGCAGAGGAGGTGGCTGGAGTGTTGGCCATGTCGCTGAAAAGAATGAAAATCACAAAAATCAATTATATTGCTCGGTAGTTACGTAAGGTGCTCAAAGGCAGTTGCAATAAAACGCATAGCAACTACAGAATTCTTCCCAGCTACTTATTAAGTTAATATGGTCAACCAGTATGATATTGATTTACTTTTTTGACTGTCCAAAACCCTTAAATTTGGTTTTATTAAAGAAAACCTTGTTATGTACTCACATTTGCAATTTCAGAATCTGAGATAGAGGTGGAACCAAATTCACCTTCTATTCAATACTATCGCTCGTTCAGAAAGGGTGGCAGCATTCGTAAAACTATCGATTAGTTACTTAAAAACAAAAACATTAGATTAAAAATTTAGCACGATACCTAGCCAATTTAATGCATAACTTCCTATAAGCTGCAAACTTTAGGTGACTAATCCGAAAAAAAAATTTACAACGCAAAAATTTTCTTAATTTTTTAACCTGAAACCTATGCGCTCAGATAGATTCGGCAGTTAACATTTTCATAATTCAAATGAAATTTAAATATTGAATATTTAAAATGTTTACTTCACATGGTGGAAAATAATAGACAATTTAACATGAAAAAGCAGTAATAATACATAAGCTCTAATTGTTTTATATTAAGACTTCCAAACAATTGACAACCCTGCTCGAGCAAAATTTCCAATGCGACTTACTTCGCAGCCCTGGAAACCACAAATATGAAGGCAAAATTAGGGAATTTCGGACCGCGAACGTCTGGCAACACCGGCTGGAAAATAAAAATGGCTACCACTGTGTGCTTGTTATTGTTCGTGGAAATTTAATAATTACGAAGTTTTTTGTACAAAATAAACAGGATAAACGCATCATTGCAACGCCAATTGACGGCTAAAAAGAAAGCGCGAATCTTTCGACACCAATCTGTGCGTTTAACGAGTGCCCGCACACAATCGAACCGAGTGAAATTAAGCCCCCGAAAATCGGCTGCCCGAATGCGTGAAAATTTTCGAGTTCCGCTAAATAGGCATTACTATTAGGCCAGTGAATGTGTAATGGAGAACAGTGGGGGCCCAAATGTATTCAGTTTGCCCTAAACAATAATTGAAAAGCGGGCACGCAAGATTTAAAGCAGGAAAAGCGCTTGAAAAGTGACGCAGGAAAATCCGTATCCGCGCCCCGCACGTGTGTGTGTGAGTGTGTGTTGCAGTGCATGTGTGCGTGTGTTGGTGAGGCTACTACTAAAAAAAAAGTCAAAAGCAAAGGGGAGAAGAAAAAAATAAAAGTGGAAAATGCCCAAAAACCAAGTCGCAGAGGTTAAAAACTGAGTGCGGAATACATCGAAAGACAATAAACCGAAGCCATCGAGTGTTATGCCTAAAATGCAATTGGTTCAACAATTCGAATCCAAAGGACGCCACGGCGGTCAATCGAAAGCTAAATGCGAGAATTGAGCAGCGTTCTACAAATTAAACCTACGACGCGTGCGATTGTCGTGTGATGATATGCCACTTAAACAGGTGAGTTGAGTTTATCGTGTTTCGCTTTTTAGGCGAGCGCAACAGAACAGCTGATTTGCGATTATTGCACTTCAAGTGGGCTTCGTTTTCTTTCCTCTTTTTTCCTTTTTGTCTGTTTTTGCCATCGCTTTTGCTCACTTTACACTTGCGTCACCCACGCACTTAAAGACAGGGATAAAAACAAAAACAATAGGCGGCGAAAAGGGCGAACTAATTGGTTGGCTTTGAGTGTGTCGAATATCGCATTTCCCGTGTTTATTTTTTTATCTCTTTTTCTGTTCCCCCCCGACTTTTTATTTTATTAATCAGCCCGCCCCCTTTTTACCCCCCGCCTTAGTGCCAAGCAAGTATTTTGGTTACCTTTTCCCTCTGCCACACACACTTGCCCACCCAGCACACGCACACACACCAGCGCACCGCCTTCCAAGAGGCCAAGAAGAAAAATGGCGACGAAGTCGGGGTATCGATAACACGTCCCGCTGAGAGAAATGGAAAACGCACGCACGCATGAGAAAATGCAACCTGTGGGCACTAGCTGCCCCGCCCCCTTTTGGCCCGTCGCGCGTGGAAAATGCAGTCAGCTGAAATGTCTTTTGGGTTACTCAATTCAAGCATATTATCTTTTGGGGACTGTTGTCGAAACAAATTGTTGTTGGAATTTCCAATGAGTGCACTATGGCCATCCCGCTCTAGCACCAGAGACCGCAGGGTCAAAAACAAAAGGAGAAATGCAAATAATATAGTAAATATATCAGAAATTAATAAATTCAAGTATGGCATAGCTAGAGAAGGTAATTCATCTTATACATACGGGTTAGAATTGTGTTTCCCCATAAATTAGGTGTTTCTATGTTTGCGTGTCGGGAACCAGGGCTGCAAACCCTCGCTGGATAGATATCGATAACAAATACTGGCCATCGCCATCAATTTCACTATCCCTCTTCTTCTTTCTCTTCCTATACGGCTCCTTAAATGTTAATTAAATGTTGTAAATTTGCAAAATGTCTCACATGTGTGCCACTTTGCAGCAGCTTGAACCGTCACTGGTGCGGATATTGGTCTCGCTACCCTGGGACGCAGCACAACGGCTGCGCCAGCTGGCCAACGATGGAAATCCGGAGCTGCGCGCCCTCAACATTCAGTCCGTGCAATTCGAGGGCGATTCTGTGATAAATTTGAAAGTTGGTGGACAAGATATTAAGATAACCAAGGGTGAGTAATGTTAGCAAATGCCCTCAAAACAAACCATTAAACTTGGTAATCCCTTTTCGCAGATAATGTAAACGAGACACTTGAGGCGGCTGGCACGCTTTCCGGCAACAAAACAGGTCTGCTGGCCACGGGATTCGATGGCCCCAGCACGAGCAAGGCGGCTTCCGCCTTTATGCAACAGCAGCAGCAGAGAATCCTGCAACAGCCCCAAAACGATGCAATCTCACTCCAGCAAAGAAGAGCTGCGGCGGCGGGCCTGGGACTTCAGAAGATGCCTCTCCAGACCACGCAGCAGCAGCAGCAACAACAGCAGCAGCAGGTGGCCGTGACACCCGCCGTCTTTAAATCCCCCAATACCGTGTGCCCAATGGAGGGCAAGGTGCCGTTGCTGCTGCCATCGCCCTCCGCCACGCGGGACTTTCCCTTCGAGAGCATGCGGCAGGCGAGAGTGCTGCAAGGCCGAGAGGCAGGCGGTCTGGGTCCGCCCCTACCGCCACCGCCTCCGCCAAATGTAACACTAAAGGTGCTGAAGACGCAACCGCAGCAGGCACCTCAGAATGGTGAGCTGACACCCACAACGCCAACGTCAGCTGCACCAACGCCGCCCGGCAGCAAATCTCAGTTCATCCAGCCACCACCGCCGCCATATCCGGGTTTGGGAGCTGCCACGGCCAGCAGCGTCAGTTCACCCATTGCCATAGCGGGCGCAAGTGCCAAGCCAGCCATTGTGACGGCACCCAGCCAGCTGAACCATCCGCTTGGGCATCCGCCGCTGCCTACGGCGACGTCTACGGGCAGCAACAACATTGCCATATCGTCGCCGCTGCTTGTGAATCTGCTGCAGAACGACGGCAATGGCATGTCGAATCCGAACCAGCTCAAGTCGCCCCAACAGCAGCAGTCGCCCCTAATTGGAATGAGCCCCAGTGGAGGGCAGATTATGAACTCCCCTATGCGATCCTCCGGTCCGGCGACGCCCAGCGATTTCCTCATGGGCGACGTACTGAGTCCGGTGGTGCCTTCCTCACCCACAACGCCCCAGACGACGGCTCCTCCTTGCCCGCCGCCCGTGGTGATGCGGAATCTACAGCAGCAACAACAACATCAGCAGGCCATGCTCAGTCCCAGCGGCAATGGCAATCATTTGTATACTCAGCAACAGCAGCAGGGTCAGCAGCAGCAACCACAGCAACAGCAGCAAGGACCACCACATCGCTTTCAACAGCAACATCAGCAAATGTCGCCACAGGCTGTGGCCCTGCGACAGCAGCAAATTCAGCGGCAGCAGATGCGATTCATGCAACCGCAGCAGCAATTACAGGGCCAGCAGCAACCACAGCAGCAGTTTCAGCCTGCGCCTGGTAAGCGTCACTTTAATGCCTTTACGACCAGATGTCACATATCTGTTTGATTACCATCAAAGTTATTAAGCCGTGCATAAGCATAGACTTTTATTCTAAATTTTTTTAATTTCCTTGTTACAGATTGCTTCAACAACATGGGCATGAATCCCATGCAACAACAACAGATAAGACATCAACTAAGACCCGGTGGACTGCCGCTGGCTCCTCCGCCGCCTCATCCGCAACAGCAACAGCAGCGCCTTATGGGCCTGCCCATGCCGCAAGCGTCACCCCAGCAGCAATTCATGAGCGGAGCCTCGCCCCTTGGACCCGCACTCTCTCCCGCCTCCAGCCACCATTCGATGCACAGTCCGCTGATGTCCAATCATCAGGCGCAGCAGCAGCCGCAGATGGTGTCGCCTGCGGCAACACCTGGACCTACTGCTCCCAGCGAAATGACTGGACAGCTCATGCCAGCCAATCAACACGTACCTGCAGCACCACCACCAGATTACAATCAGGCGGCAGCCAACTCACGGTGGCCGCTGGCCGGGATCAATAAGCCGATGGACTCGGCCACCAAGAGCAGTTTTCAAGAATTCACGCGTTACCAGATGCAGTACAATCTTCAGCAACAACAGCAGCAAGTCAGCTTGCCGGGACAGCCGCAACAACAGCAGCAGCCACAACAACAACAGTTGCCGCCACCTGCGCTGCCGACGCAGCAACAACAAAGTCAGGCTCAGCAGCCACAGGTTACAGGTCAGGCTCAAGGACAAGTCGATTCACTAATCTCGCTTTCCGTGCTGGATGCCCTGACCACAAACGATTTGGACGCCCTGCTGCCCACTTTAAACTGTGATCTGGACTCCACGCTTAGTTTGGAAGATAAGAACGAGTTAGAATCTCTGTTGCAAGACGCCAAGGATCTGGACTTGGATCTGATCGAGGACAATCTATCGGCGGTTGACATGAGAGATGCTCTCAATACGTTGCAAGAAGCGCCACTGGAACAGCAGCAGCAACAACAACAAGCGCCGATGCAGCCTCAACAGCAGTCCCAGCAAATGTTGCAAATGCCGTACCAGCAGCAACCACAACAGCAACAACAGATGCAGCAACAATTGATGATGCAACAGCAGCAGAGACAGCAACAATTGCCGCAGATGCAACAGCGCCAGCAGCAGCAACAGGTGCAGCGACAACTGCAACTGCAGCAGCAACATCAACAGCAACAACAGCTACAGATGGTCCAACGCCAGCAGCAGCAACAGCAGTCACAATTGCAAGTCCAGCATCCGCAGCAGCCACAGAGACCTCCCCAGAAGCAATTTATCATTAATCCACATACCGGAGATATGGAACCTATGGCCAGCGACGATAGCGAGACGGAAGCTGAAGAGGAAACTGCCCAGCCGCAATTCCGCAACAGCCACAGTGGATTAGGCAGTTTCAATTTCAATCCCGCCAACGATATGCTTCTGCCCACCAATCTGTTTTCCGAGGAGGACTCCAATTCCGCGCAACAGCATCCCATGGGTATAAGTAGTGATCAGGAAAGATCACGCGATTCCCTGGCATCGAACAAATCAGCCACCAGCAGGGCTAGAAAAACGCCGGTGGCAAAGGCGAACCATAGCAATTTCGGTGCGGGTGATAACTCGCCCCGTTCCAGCAATAGTTCGCCTTTGATTGGCTTAAACTCGCCCCAATCGGTGACAGCCAATGCAGGTGGAGCGCCCAGCAAGAAGGCCAAGCCAAATCTGCTGCGCGGCAAGCTTCAACAGGGAGTCAAGGAGCGCAAAGCCAAGGATCCCACGGCCGCGCCAAAACAGAAGCGCGAGAGGGCGAAGGGCAATGCCAAGACGAAGGCGGCGGAGGAGAAGATAAAACTGCGGCTGAAACTGGAGAAGGTGGAGACTACGCCGGCAGCGGGAGCCGGCTACGAGGGACAGATTATTAACAACCAGCAGCAGACCATTGTTGTGAACAATCATATGCAACAGTTGCCCATGCAGACGCAACTGTTAGCTCTGCCGACACAACAACAACAGCAGCAGCAGCAACAAATACAGCAACCTCAAATCCAGATAACCCAACATCAGCAACAGCAACAAACATCTCAGCTTCAGCAACAGCAACCACCTGCTCAGCTCCAGCAACAACAGCCACAACAGCAGCAGACGCTTCAACAGCAACTACAACATCATACGGTCTATAGCAACTTTCAACAGCAACAGCAAACTGTCCCGGGTCCCAACGAACCGCGTGTTCCTCCACTGCAGATCCGTTTGCGTGGAAAGAATCATGTGGTGGTCAAGAACACACGAAAGGAGCGAAAGAAGGGCCAAAATCAGGAGGCCATCGTTGATGAGCGTCAACTGAAGCGCAGCTACAGCGATCAGCCACCGCAGCAATTGCTAATGGACCCTGCAGAAAGCAAGCAAGCCAAGCTCACGCCACCGCCACATGTCAACGGATTGCCCATACTGATCCAGAAGACGACGGCGACAGTGGCGCCGCCACAATTGCCACAACAACTGCAAGCCGGAGTAGCCACGACCACCAAGACCACCACTATTGTGGCGGGCAAGAATGGTCTAACGATCAGTGCCATTGTGGAGGCGCACAAGGCACAGGCTCAAGCGCAGGCCCAATCCCTCAGTGATCCACAGCTGATTGTGGGTTCCACCAACACTGGAACAACGCCTACGCCCACCACCCTGCAGCAGCAGCAGCTGAGCAAGATAGCCACCTCGTTGCCAAGCAGCATTACCCTCAGTGCCATCAACAGCAACAATAATAACAATAATGTGAACAGCGGGAATAACAACAATCGGCTGTTGACGATGAAAAATCCGATTAAGACTGCGGCCACCATAACACCCATCGTGGGTGGCAAGCCGATGACAAAAAACCATAAGCCGCCGCCATACATCACAGCCGTGCAACAGCTGCAGTTGCAGAAGCAACAACAGCAGCAGCAACAACAGCAGCAACAGCAGCAGCAACAACAGCAGCAGCAACAGCAGCGACAACTGGCGGCGGCCGTAACCATGTTGCCCAGTGCGACGACCCTGAAGCGTGTGGAGATAACAAAGGTCACACCGCAGGTCACGGCAGAGCAGGCTCCTAGCATAAACCCATCCCCAGTAGCCGTAGCAGCAGCAGCCACAGCAACAATAGCGACATCGTCGACGCCCACTACGCAAACAACTCAGCTGATCTGTGATAGAAAGTTGCCAGTGACCATGCCGCCCATGACCACGGTCAATAACGTGGTAGTGGCCACAGTGAACTCCTCTTCCGCCACCCTGTCGACCTTATCGTCCGTATCCACAGCCTCCTCCGCATCCATAATCACCACCTCTACCTCTACCTCATCGCCGGCTGCCTTGCCCAGCACGCTGCGCAACTCGCCCGCCAGCAATGGAAGTGGAACACCCGGCCACGGAAACAACGGCGGTGGCGAGGACAGTGGCATTGAGTCCATGGATGCCCTCTCCGAGAAGAGTCCTCATCAACTCTCGTCCAGCAGTCCTATCCAAGTGAGCAAGGCGACGGTGACAATGGTGCAGCAGCCGCAACTGCAGACAAGCGCAATCGCCACAACTACATCCGCGGCGGTGATAGCACCAGTGATTGCTCCCAGCTCAACGTCAGCAGGAACAACGCCAACTGTATCGACATCATTAACCGTAACCAGTTCACTGCAACAGCAGCAAAAACAGCAGGCTGACGATGAGATCGAGAAGGCTCTGGCGAAGATGGAGGGGGACTTTCCCGATGATCTCGAGGATATTGTGTCCTCGATGATCAAGGAGACAAGCGAATGTGCCAGTGCTCCGGGTGGTGGTTTCCTAAATAGCCTGGAGAGCTCACTGCCAGCAGCGACAGTTGCAACCGTTGTGGCTACAGCATCCACAAACACAAGTAGCATCAAGTTGAATGGCGAACACCATATACTCGAACACGATGATCTCATCAAGAAACTCACAGAGAGCAAGCCACCGGCGGTCAAAGTGAAGCTGGAGGAGATGCCCCCGCTGCTCACTATTAAGAAGGAGCCTGCGATTAAACCGCTCACCAGCGGCCTCAAGGTGGAAGCCAAAGTGGAGGTAAAGATGGAGCCGAAAGTCGAGCCCAAGTCGGAGGAGAAGTTGCAGGAAAAGCATCAGAGCGACGCTTCCTCAGCATCACTGCAACCTATTTCTATTGAAATACCTGCTCAGGTGGACGGTGAGACGCCAAGAATAAGGACACGGGCCAGCAGTCGCCTGGAGAGTCCCCTTGATGCGCCAAAAGCGAGTCCTGATCCCACAACTGTCACTGGTGTTTCAACCACTGCGGCCAGTGCAGCCAACACGCCTACCACCGTCAAGAGTCTATCCCGCGCCTCCTCCACCGCCAGTCCGCGAGTGGTCACACCAACGCCCAATCACAACAACAATAACAACAAGCGAAGACGCCAGGAATCCGAGTGTGGCAGCAGTAATGATGGTGTCGAATTGGGCGAGAACAACATAAAGCGGCCAAGGGTAAGCACCGGCACCTCCAATAACAACGCAGCAGAAGCAGCTGCAGATCACAATGCCGGCGCGGGATTGCCAAAAAAGGTTGAAATCGAGTCCTCCGATTCGGATGAGCCGCTGATCGAGGTGGCCGGCAAGGTGCGCAACTCCAAACAGGCCCAGGTAGAAGCTGCCGATGCCGCAGCAGCAGCCGGAGTGGAGAAGCACGTGACGCGACGAAATGCACAGCAGTTACAGCCCCCGCAGAACAGTAAGTGAACTTTGATCCATTTATCTTGATTTGGCAATAATCTTGGTGCTTAGCATATTGCAAAATTTAAAAGCTTGATTAGTTCAAAACGCTAAGAGAAAGTGTCTTATGAATAATCAATGTTTTTGTTTACAACAGAAACTGTCGGCAACCATGCTCCCTCCTCCACACCTGCCCTTGGAACACCGCGATCGGGAAAAGCTCAGGCGCCAGTTGGTCCTACCACTGCTGCGAACAACAATCACAACAGCAGCAGTCCCAACAATCCCAGTGTTGTGCTCTCCTCAGTGACCACGCCAACAATTCCAGGCGGTGCTGTGGTGACCACAAGCCAAGTCAACAGCGGCACGAATGTAGTTCATGCAACACGAGGAGCCACTGCAGCTGCTGCTAGCACCACCAATAATAACTCGGCCAGCTCGCCCACGGACGAGAAGATCGGCACCCGGAGGAGCGTGCGAGCCAGTGCGGCAGCCAACAAGATCATCTACAGTCGCAGCAATGCAGCCGCAGCTGCTGCAGCAGCCGCCGCCGCGGCAGAGCCGAAGGGAACACCTGGCAAGGCGGCAGCAGCAGTTGGTACCAACAGCGCCGGCAGTGTGGAAAGTGTCGCGGAAGCCAGACGAAAGACCCGCAGTGCAGGTTAGAATATATTGAAAAAAATTGGTTTAACTTAGCTAATCATATTCCGTTTTGCAGTCATTGGCGAGTCCATGTTGACCGAGGGACGCCGGAGAAGAACGTCGCGTGATTACAAGTGACCAGAGTTTTGCGCCTTGGCTAAAGGCTTGAACCATCCGAGCGATGCACACGAAGACGATCTGCTGGAGCTCTTCGAAGACTTTGAGCAGCAACAGCAGCCGCATCAGCAGCAGTACCAGCAACAGCTGGATATCAGCAGCAGCAGCTTTCCTTTAGCCCAGGCGCAGGATGAGGACGGTGATGAGATGGCCGAATATGAGAATCTGGCGCGAGCAGCCGGCGGTTACATGGAGGAGGCCGATCATTTGCTGTCTTACCACAGTAGCAGCAGTGCCGCAGACGTTGAGGTGGATGAGGTGCTGATGCCGGAGCTGGCCAACGCCACGGCCCTAGACTGCGCCAGCTTTGTCGACTACGATGAGTTCAACCTCTGCCTGAACAACATCCTCAGCGAGGAGGACGACAGTGGTAGTGCACGAGGAGGAGGCGTCAGTGGCATGGCTAATAAGCACCAACAGACATGGCGCGATGCCGGCGACGTACTCAACATCGTACAGCTTAGCAACGATTTGGGATTGAGTTTTCAAGAGTTCGCCAGCGAGGCGACAACGGCGGATGAGCAGCGCTCCGCCAGCAGTAGCTCACCGCAGCTGGCGTAGTGAAGTAGGATTACGGACGGCTACTTGTATATATCACACGCACTGATACCGAACGCTTTCGTTTGTAGTTCTTAGTCCTAGTTTCCGTTGAGCATTATTTTGTACAGTTAGTGGTAGCCTCAAGTTGCAATAATGTTGCGTCTCTTAGCGAGCAACATCACACCTAGACACACTCTCTCACACACACAAACACACACACACCGCAGACGGACGGTTGCAAGCGCCGATTTACGCCTTTGTTTACACTTTGTTTTCTGCCCCCCAGTCCAAGCTTATCCGCCGCCACCGCCCTCATCTGGCACTGCTATTACTCCCCAAAAATACACCCATTGGAAATGATTTGCTAGTCATGTGAAACAGGCAATTTAATGTATAGCTCAGAAGATGAAATTTGAACAAATTAGTTGAGTAACTTTTTCGAGAAGCTCCCATAAACACTAACATAGAATAGTTGTCCGAAACTGAAAAACATCTCCAAACTCTCACGCATGCATAGTTTAATTTGAAATTTGAAGCAAACAAAAACAAATCTTATTTCCATTGACCGCTCTGTAAATATTTGGATACTTCACGATGCAACACGAACACATTTCTAGATTTAGGTTGTCCTACTTATAAGCGCTGCGCCCAGTCGAAAGTCTATAAGAAGCTGATCCGTTGGATCGAGCAGATCAGAGCAGACCACACGTTTACATTAGGTTTTATATTTTTGTAACCTTCAAAATACGATTACAGTACAGTACATACTACAGATATATAGCGTATTAGTTTCCGTAAGCTTGCGTTGTTTCGAAAATTTGTTTTTTAGTTTTAAATGCTCTAGCCTAAGGACAGTAATCTTAACGCGAATTCTTTACCAACAATATATGCACATGGAAACCTATGCAATAAGTTAGTCAAAAATGTAAAAAGGCCAAGCACCAGAAAAATGAAAACACAAAAACCTACAAAAAACAAAAACGAAAAAAAAATACAAAAAACAGATCGAAAAATATAACGAGAAGTGAGTGGAGAATATTGAGAATCAATCGTCTAGTATCTGTCGTTTTGCAAAGTGAAAAGAACTATATAACGTTATATATTTTGCATACGCAAAACACATAAGAAAATGGGATATCGTGAAAAATAAACCACACAAACAAAAAGTTGTATTGTATATAAGGCAGGCTCTATTTTTGCTAAATGTTATTTGAACTTGAACAAATAGGGGAAAAACAATGAGTAAAGTAATTGAAGCAAAGCAAAGGCAAAGCGCTAGACAAAACACACAAAACAACATTATATATTGTTCAATATTATTATTACCTTATATATATTGTATGATTGCTACATAAAATAATTCTTTTGATACTTTGTACATGTTTACTTTAAAGCAAGGCAAAACAAAGCATAAGCGTATGTAAAACCCAACCCTCTAGCATAACTTTGCATATATTCATATAGAACCGCTAAACTAACGTATATAGAACCCAAATCCATAATTGCATACCACACCATCCACGGCCCCTAAATAAACACAAAAGGCAAACCCGTCGAAAGCTGAAGCATATTTAGTGGACCTTGTTTAAACACTTTGGACAGCCACAACAACCACTTGCAATAAGCCCTATAGCACAGAAAACACGTTAATGGAAATGTTGTATAGAACGTATAAATAATTTATATACCGCTTCGTAAACAAACAGGCAACAAACAACACACATAAACAAATAAATGATATATTTAAATATTTAAAACAAACCACACAAGATGAACAACAACAACAAAAAACGAAAGTGTCTTAAAACGTAGTATTAGAAGTTTATTATTAATTTGTTTGTACTTTAAAGTAAAATATTTATAGAAAAAGAAAAAAATACAAAGATTTAATATACACAAAAAATAAACAAATGGAGTTTTTGGAATTTTTCGGGAATCGAAAGCGGAGTTCTTGAAACTCTTACTGATATTTAATGTATTATTTGCTGTGTCGTTTGATCAGTTGGAAATTATTTTAAATTACTCAAAACTCTGCTGATGATTCCAGCAGGTCCTGTGATTTTTTCCGGTGGCCAGTGAGCCAGTGAGTGTTCCCAACTCCAAAGATTGTTCCCCAGTGGGTGCGCTCTCCCTGCGCCGGCGCCTGGCGAGGATTGTCGGCTTCCGAGGAGAGCAAAGCTGGCTCGGAACACCAGGGACCCGCAGCTGCGACCATCCGCCGACTGGCAGTTGAGAGCGAGTGGCCGCCGCGAGCAGGACGGCTGAACGGAGCAGGCAGCAGGATTCCCCGGAGCCACAAGCAACACGTAACAGAGCGGCCCCAGGTGAAGGAGGGGGCTGGCGGAGAGGCGGGCAGCCGTAGGCTTTCAGTATACACAGGGAGCTCCCCCAAAAGGAAAGGATAAATATTTCAACGCCCGCCGCGCTTCAAAGTAAGTTATGCCACATCCTGCACAAAGATTACTGGCGGATTACCATCCGGACACGCAGAAATAAACGCACAGATGTGCCAACTACCAGATAGTTCAGCTTTAACAGCGTGGTCAAGTGGTCTCCGAGGTGCCGTGAATACTTTGGGCCTTCGTGCCAGCAGATATCAGCGACCAATTCCCAGTCCCGGCCACAAGTGACCCCATGGCAACATTAAGCAGCAACTGGCGTTGCAACAGCGCGACCATCTTGCAGCAACAGCAATTGCACTGGCCATGTTGACGCTTAAGGATGACGTCCTACTTTCCGAGTCTTTCATTCGCTCAAGTGCGTCTGTGTTGGGGCCACGATGACGTAGTTTGCCAAGTCGGAATGTGTGTTGGCCTGTTTGTTGGCCCGAATGTTTGCATGTGCGTATGTATGTGACAGAGGGTGTCGTTTGGTGTGTACACACCAACAAGTGTCGCCTGGCCAAAAGCGCCAATGAGGAGGGTGACTGAAAAATTAATGCACGCTGCTTGGCCAAAACAGAATCCGAAACGGACTCTATAGGATTGTACTTACGGGAATAAATATACTCTTCTTTGATTTATAAGATATTATATATGATAATATGATAATCCATAATCCTTCAAAGCTTCAACTTATGATAAAAAAGGCATAATGACAGTTTCAAACCTTCTAGGAACCACCGCCCATCCGTGGATCATGCAGCGAGGTCGCTGCAGGAATCCTTGGTAGATTCGCAAGATGCTCATCCGCCTGCGCTATGGAAGACGCCTGCAGACCTATCTGAAGATAGGCGCCTGTGTCCTGGTGGGCCTGTGCTACTTCGCCTTCCTCTTCCGCGAATCCCTCAATGCCTACGAGCACCGGGAGCGGGCCACGGCCGCGGAATTGGAGGCGGACTCGGAGCCCTCGAAGCAGCAGCTCAAGCTGAAGCGGCAGCAATTGCAGCGCCAGAGGATTTTGGCCAAGCAGCAGGAGCAGGGAAAGGCCATCGCTGGCGGAAATGCCAGTGCAGGCAGCGCATCTTCCCTGGCAGCAGCTCCTCCGCCGCCGCCGCCGGTTACCACCTTGAATCCCGTCTATGAGTACTCCGAGGAGCTGCACAGTCGCACGGAGCGGGAGCTGCAGAGGAGGAGCGAGCATCTGGCCGCCGTCTGCGATCGGTATAAGCTGCAGGAAAAGTACCCACCGAATCCCTGGGAGTTCTTCGTCTCACCTGGCCACAACAATCTCGTCTGGTTAGTGGCATCCTATCCCTAGTCTATAGTCTATTATATGAAACTTATTCGGTTTACTTGCAGGTGCAACGTCTTCAAGGCGGCCAGTAGTACGTGGATGTATTACTTTAATATACTGGGTAAGTTTTAATTAAATTGTTATTATATATACAGGAAAAGATTATCTCTGATACCTTGATTAACTAGGTCAGTTATGATTAAAGCTATATTTTCTATGTATTATTTACGGCAATAATTGGCGCAATTTTATTAAAAAGCTTGTATAGTTGCCCTTTGATTGATCGTATATAGGAACAGCATTGTAATGCTTATCATAACTAATTATTCCTCGTAAGAATTATAATTATAATATGGATTTCCAGCTGGCTACGATGTGAAGTATCTGCAGCGAACGGAGACGCAGCCACTGGAGTTGGCCAGGAAGCGTTTTCCCCGCCCGGAACTCGGCGAACTGATGGAGCTGCTGCCCAGTGCGCTGTCCTTCCTTTTCGTGCGCGATCCCTTCGAGCGGATCCTGAGTGCCTATCGCAACAAGCTGGAGGGCAACAAGAACACCTTCTACAAGGCGCTGGGCAACAAGATCGTGCATCGCTACAGAAAGCGGAATCTGGGCGGACCCTGGCCGCGATGTGGACCCACCTTCGAGGAGTTCGTGCGCTTCCTGATCGCCGAGCACGCGGCGGGGAAGAGATTCGACGAGCACTGGGCGCCAGTCTATAGCTTCTGCACGCCCTGCAGCGTTAACTTCACCATTATCGGCAAGACGGAGACGTTCCAGAGGGACTCGGAGTTCATAATACGGCAGGCGGGCCTGGAATCGCTGCTCCTGGGACTGGGCAAGCTGCCGCAGCGAAAGCAGCGCAAGATTGGCAACCAAGCGCGTAGTGGGGTTAAATCCGAGGCCCTGGTCGAGCGATACTTCGCCGATCTCGACCGCTCAACGTTGGACCAATTGCTCAAGATATATCGCATCGATTTCGAGCTCTTTGACTACGACTATCGCAGGTACTACGATATGGTGCATCCGTGGAGTCTGGAGCAGAGCACTTCCGCATCCGGAGTGCCAGCTGTCGGATCCACCAGCACCACACCAACGATATCTTCGGCTGGCCATTCCACCCAAGGTCAGGCGACGTAGGGTCAAGGAGCTTGGGATCGATCAGTCGTGAAACAATCTTATCATGTACCTTTTTACACGAAAACTCAGACCACAGACAAGGAAACACTCTCACACGACAAAACAGAACCCAACCGAAGCTAACAAATCTACCAAAAAAGTTTATGGCCAAATCAACGTTTTCCAAAAACGCAAAACCAACAAAAAAAAGAAAAAACAAAAAGGAACGAAACGAAAAAAAAACACTCTTGACCTCTCTTAGATAATGCCAAAGAAAAAGGAGCAAACGACGTAACGACCCGAAAGGAAACTTAGTTAGAAGATTTAGCATTTTGATGGATTTTTTCAGCCACCAAAATTCGGACACGATACCCTACAATTTTACATGGCGTGGCATGTGTTGTGTTGTAGCTAGTTTATAAGTACCTACAATTTACAGATGCACTCTCAAACCAAACGAATACACATACACACCCACACGAAAAGCGATATATTATATAGTTAAACGATATATACAGACCTCTTTACCTATATCGCAAACGCTAATCTTCAGGTTAAGGCTGGAGAGTTTATACAACCAGAAAGTGAGAAATCGTCTTACACCAAATGAAATTCTGTATTTACACGTATTTACAACCGAATCCCCCAAATACCAAGCCCTCAACAACCACAACATATGGTACTTACTATTATTAAGTTATTACATATACCTATATATAAACGAAATTTATAAACAGGTCTTGATCTATGTCTATAACTTTTGTGGACTAGATACGTTTTTCCTAGGCTAACGAAACAAGCGGAAAATATTCGATTTCCCGATATGAAAATGATACCAAAGAACGGAAGGAAAGTGTTTAAAACTTATAAACAAACAAAAAAAAAAGAAGTAAAACCCAACAGAAAAACTTTTCATGTGATGTTTAAGGATTTATTATAAAGACAGAGAATATTTAATTATTATACTTATACTGTATTTCGAATAATGATAACAAAGAATCGAAAAGTAACACGATATTATTCTAAATAAATTTAAATTTTCAAAACTTTTTCCGTTGTATAAATACAAGGCAACAAAGTCATTAAGAATAAATAATCTCTTTACCACTCAAACCTGAAGTTTTAATGCATTTCAACAAGTTTTCTGGGAAAATGTAAAGGTTTAAAGGCTGATTTTAACAGCTCATTGCGTAATAAGCGATAAGCTCGTGCAAGGGTGATGTAATATTTTTAAAAAGCTGTGTAATAGATTAACTCACAATTTCAGTTGCACCTTGCTGATATACTGGTGTGAATCATACTCGACAAACCGGCAAAAATGAATTTGCAGTAACCCATTAATAGTAAAAAACCTTTGGGAATTTGTTTCATCATTATAAATAGTTTATTTTCATTGATCAACACAAACGAGTTATTTAAATATGCATATAGATAGGGCTGCGTATACGCATAGCTATAGTAATAGTCATATGTATTTTCTTGTGTGCTCCGCTGCGATTAATGTAAAGTGTAATAAAATTAATACAACTTTAAATGTGAATGCTCGCCCTCACATGGACTACGAATTACGACACCAATCGATCTACCAGCTAGATGGTCTACAAATATAATGGGTATTTTGTGTGATTTATAGTTCATATTTGTTTGAAGTTTCATAAACTTTGATAACATTTAGTTAATACCACATGGGTGACCAAAGCAGCAAACATAAATAAATGGAGAACGACAAACATTAAGGTAGGATATTTAAAATTATTTATTGCAGAATTTATTCATCAATTCTTTTCAGATTTCATTCGTCTCTCACGTTTTGAATGTGCTTCACGCGTTTCTTAAGTGTAATGTATATGTTTGTTTCACTACACAATATAGTACTCAATACAAAATAAAATAAAATAAAATAAGCTTAGCTTGCAACTAAAATTATGTACACGATAGGAATATAGGTATATAGTATATGTATAATTAATTGTGTAATATGTACAACAGCAAATACTTAGTAACGTTTGCCTACAAACATAATAATTCTTTTTCTTCTCCACTTTCGCTGTGCATAAGGAAACTTGGGATGCATAAGAGAACAATAACATGGCTGGTGACCCCGATGCTCATCGCAGGTCACCAGCTAGTTATGCAAACAAATAGCGTGTGTGTGTGTGTGTGTGTATACAAACAGGTTAAATTAGAAATTCTTTTGGGCTGACCCTAAGGATTTGTTTAGCTCCGAGTTGACGAGATCTATATAGTTAAACATTCACGATTACAAGACTCAATACAGTGGATAGATAAACATACACACGGATACGTTTTGGCCAGGTTTAGGCCACAGGGTCTATCCGAGTCCTTGTGGTCCAGACCTGGCCCTAGAGTTCTACACAGAGATGGAGACAAGCATGCATCGGTATCTAATAGTAAACACTCTGTTTTGGACATCTCTACTAAGTATGCTTAAATCAACTTCTTTGTCCAGGAGAACTACTGGCGCCATGGAACTCTCTGCTCTGCCATCTACTGCTCTGCTCCCCCGACTCTGATCCCATCAGAGCCTCTGTCTCTTCGCTCTCTCTCCTGATCCGCCTAGTCGTGATCCTGTCCAGCTCCCGGGGCTAGCTTACTCCGCCAAGATCATCTTGATGCTGGCCACCTCGGATTCCAGGCGCTCCAGCTGCGACTTGAGCATTTGATCGCGCTCGGCACTGGAGACCACGTTGGCCTCCTTGGGCGCCAGAAGCTTCCTTTGCAGCTGTGCCGTCCACTCCGCACTGGCGATGGAGATACCGGAGTCCCTTTCGTCGCTGGAGTTGTCGCCGCCATCATTCCAGGCCGGCGGCGATGCACGATTGCAGTTGGGCTCCTGCTTGATGTGCTGCAGCGAGAGCAGCGCGGTGGCCGCCGCATCCTTGTCGCCGAGATGGGACTTGTGGCGCAGCTTGAGGGGCAGACAATTGTTGGCATCGCTGCTCTGCTGCGGACTGCTCCGTTGCAGCTGCAGTGGAGCCATGTGCGCCGGTTCGTGCTCCTGCTCATCATCGCCGGAAACAGCTCCCGATGAGGAGGCCGAGGACAGAGTGGAGGAGGTGGTGGAGGAGAGCATGTGCTCGTAGCTGGGTGAGCAGGCCCGCCGCGATAGATTCAGCACACTGGCCGCACTGGCGGACACCGATGAGCTACTGACCGCATCCACAGCACTGCTGCTGACCGCCGTCTCGACATTGTGGCTCCAGGCGGCAGCCGCTTCCAGGTGATCCTTATAGGCGCTGGGAGCGGGAACGTAGAGTGCAGCAGATGGTGGCGGTGGTGGTGCACCCACCACGGCTGCCGCATTGTACAGAGCGCCGGCGGCCACCACCTTGCGCAAACTGTCCAGATCCTCGGGCCTGACATTGCGGTTAAGTGCCTGCTGCAGTTGCACCTGGAGATTGGCGATGGTGGTGCTTGGCGGGCGGTTGTGCGGATCGGAGATGGTTGGCGAACTGGAGCCGGCACTGGGGCTGGGCTCCTGCTGCTGCTGTTGTTGTTGCTGCGTTGGCTGGGAAAGCTGCTGCTGCTGATGCGGCTGATGCTGCGGCGGCTGTGGCTGGTAGAGATGCTGTGTCTGCGACTGCGGCACAACCAACTGTTGTAGGTGCGTTGGCGGCGGCGCAACAACCGCATGATGTATGTGGTGGACACTCTTCACTGTGGCCTCTGGCCGAGCATTGCCATTGGGTCCGTAGATCAGGGGAGATAGTGGTGGACCCACCGGATAGCCATTGTGGCCACCTTGGGGCGATCCCTCGCCCGATCCACTGCCGGTGGGCGAGGAGCCCGAGGAGGATCCACCACTGCCGCTCATCTTGGCGCGCTTTGTGTTGCTCAGCACCTGTTCGCTGGTGGGCAGCGAGGCCAGGATCTTCTCCACGCTAACCAGATTCTCGCCGGAGATGTTGAACTTGTCGCGTATGGCGTCCAGCTGGGCCTTCAGCACATGGTTCTCCTTGGTCAGCTCGATGACGCGCTGCTCCAAAACCATGTCATTGTAGCGTCTCTTCTCCCGACTCCTCTTGGCGGCCTCGTTGTTCCGTCTCCGACGATCCCAGTAGCTCTCGTCCTTCTTGTTGTCCGGCGTGAATTCGCGTTGCTTTCGCTGCGAGAAGAGCTCCTTTTGAGCGGCGGTCAACGCCGACTGGGGTCCATTGCCACCCTGTGAGGGCGATTGGGCCATCATTCCATCTCCATAGCCACTTCCCGGGACATACTTGCCCAGACTGTCGGACATGCCGCTGTCATTCGACTGCGGACTGATTGACCCGCCGTACATGGACAACGGATGCACTGCAAGAAAAGAAGGGCATCGAATTAGTTATCAAGCTTTTGATACTATAGATACGGTATGATATGATATGATATCGTTTTCATCTTGGATACTTACAATTAGAAGCCTCGTTGGAGCTGCCGTTCATCGACAGGGTCGGCGATATATTGGACAGCCGGACGTTGTTCATCATGGCGATGTTGGCTTTGTTGTGGCTGTTGGAGGGCGTGCCACTGAGGACCTCGGGCATTGCTGTGGACACAGATGCCTCCGGATAGAGTTTGCCCGGCGGCGCTAGCAGGAGCAGCTTCTCCTCCTGGCCTCCGGTGGGTGGGCGTGGCCCGTATGGAAAGTCGCTGCCGCTCAGCTTCTGCTGGCTGTAGTGATGCAGCTGCGCTAGTTTCTGCTGCAGATGCTGCTGGTGCTGCAGGTGGCTGGTGTTGGATTGGGTTTGGATGCGAGGAACTGCAATTAAAATATAGAGGGGTTAGTCTCTTTAGAGTTTTCGAGTTTAAATTATTGCTAGATCAGTAACATTTCAAATTTTCAAACCCTTCTACTTTTTATATTATTTAGCACTTTCGAGATCTTTTAAACAGTAAGGTATACCCGTTTTGAGACCATTGACTATCCGCGCCTGGAAGCAGGTTACACTTTTGTTTAGCCCCAAAAATAATAAACAAACAAGACCTTGCCCCCAATTGAAATTCAAGATTGCGCAGAATATGTCTTTCCTGCTACCAAAACAATATCACTTATCACCTATTTATGGCATTTCTTTCAAATGTTCTTATCTAGCTATGTGACACTTAGAATAAATATATACATATTTAGTAATACTAATACTAATCAGGCTGGGCATTTGATAAGCTGACAAATTGACAAGGGGTCCGCCACCCAACGCAAAACTCGTTGGGTCCCCAAAAAGTCTAATGCGATCTTGTCTGGCCCACACCCACAGCCACACACACGCACATAGAACTTTCTTTGTTCAATGGTCCTTGCCCTTGCTTGTTGCCCTCGTCTATAGCTTTAGCGTTTGCTTTCGTTTTTAGCACAGGCATTTACACAATGATTACGGCGAATGATGCAAGAATTGGCGAGTGGGAGCGCGAAAGAGAGGGCGCGAGAATTAGACGACAAAGGCGACGAAGAACCAGCACAGGCACACACACACACAGCCACAGGAACAGTGCTAGAATGTAAACAAGAAATCGCACATTGCACATCTCTGTGTGAGTGCGCCCCCGCGTCCGTTCCCTTGGCCCACTTTCTCCCACTCTCTTTCTTTCTCACTCACCCTCACCATGACCATCGAATTGGCATTTACAGTTCAATGTGCTCGCAGACACAAACACACACACGTACGCTTAGCGCTCTGGCGGCCAGACTCTGCCGACGCCGACGCCAACTGCGCAGCTGCCGGCAACCCCTAAACGGGGGAGCAACAGAGAGGGCGACACAGAGAGCAGGAGCAGCGCTGCAGTCGGCGTCTTGACAAAATTCACAAAAACAAAATGACTAAGCTTCGCCAGTCATCATCACCGCCCCCCACTTAACCCCCCACTAACCCACACTTTTTCGAGTTATTTTGTTTTGCGTCTCAAACATTCCTGTGTTATTGTTTTAAACCGACTAAGTTAAGTAAATATTTTTGATATTTGGATAAGTTACTACGCAAAAGAGCAGAAATATTTAAATATTTTCATAAGTTTTCCCACACTGGTTATGTATGTATTTATTCTCAGATTTAAGGATCAAGCGTGGAAAGTTCAAAAATTATGCTTAAAAAAGCACACAGTTTTGTTGAAACTTTTCATGACACTGATTTATTTTTTTTTATTTTTTTGTGGCACTAGAACACCTACATTTATTGTTGCTGGCGCTATCCTGCTTGTAGTTGTTGCTGTAATTCGTATCCGTATTGTTTTTGAGTATCAACAGATTTTTGGTCGTTGCAGCCGCTTTGAAAAAGTTCACTTTCTGTTCCAGCGTGCAGACAATCGACATAATGTTTTGTTGTTAAAACGAACAAATTGGCATTGTTTTGTGTGTGCTTTCAATTGCAAATGTTATCCAAATTTTTTGAAAATCGTTTTTCAAACACTTGTACAGTTCTTGGTTTAACCGATTTAGTTGGCTAACGCGACGTTTCTGCGCTTAATGCACTTGGCCGAAATGCTTTTAACGGCTCTCACTTGCTTATCGCGATTGGCAGTTGTTGCTATTGTGAATCCGATCGGCTGTATACTATATTGTACGGTATAGCCTAGAGACTTATCGCGAGCGCCTGAACCGCTTCGAAAGAAGGCTGAATCGCAATTGAATTTGTAAAAGAATTTCTCCGACGAGCTGCTCGGCGGTCACGTTGTGGCAACACGCATCCGATACACGCGACCCAGCCTGTTCGCTCGCAACATGTTGCGTGCGGTTCGATGCAGTAAAAGTGAAATTTCTCAATCGCCGCTTCGAACTTGCACGAACATGCGCGTTGCAAGCGATCACATTGACGCGTTGTTGTTGAGTAATCAGCGCGGCAATCTCAGCGAGAACAAAATCGTTTCGAGCTGCATATTCGAAACTAGAACGTGATTGCCTGCTGCGCGGGTTCGCTCTTGACGCTCAAACACACACACATACACACTAGCACGCACACACACGTAAGGTGAGTGAGGTGCTTTGGCCGCGTGAGTCCGATTTCGATTGCGATTCTTATTCCCATTCTGATTCCGATTCTCCGTACTGGTTGTGTTCATTTTTTAGCCTTTTTCGATTCGTTGTGTGTGTGTGTGTGCCAGTTGGGTTGGTGACGCAAGCGTCTTACACAAAATATTCAGAGAACCAGCACATTATTAATAATCGAGAATGCATTCACATGCACACATGCAAATGGCTGGAGAGTTGGGAAAACTGATTTAAATGAAAAGCTTAGGCAAGGCATTTTTAAGTTGCATGTAAATGTGGTTTACTTGAGCCATTTGTAAGGCTTAACCTTGCACATTTACTAATATATGGTTCAAAGTTAAGGTGATTAAAATTTTAAGAACCTTGAAAAGGATAAAAAGTATTTATTTTAAGCTATAAATTGCCGATTTAATAAAAATGTATTGTATAAAAGGTCAATTACTAAATTTTCTGGATTTCCCCTATTCTGCTTTTATAAACATATGATAATTTCCCAGAAAATCTGTTTGCAGTAGACTAAACACTTATGGGATGAACCATAAACAGCGCCTTTACTAAGAACTAGCTAACTATTGAACTCGACTGAATCTGCATACAATTAACAATTTATTTAATGAACGACGAACAAATCGACAGATCACGTGGCTTGGAAACTTTGGATAGTTTAACAAGGCAAATATATGGACGTGCCGATAACTTTGCAGCCACCAAACTGTCTGGTGGGCTATTACAAAACCACTCGACAGCTTATATAAATCATAATTAAGCGGTCAGCACTGCGATACGCTTATCACAGAATGGATGGGGTAGATCCCAAAACGGCTATCAACTTAGTTGCAGTGGAAGACAAAGACAGCTATTTAAACACTGTACATGGCAAACAACAAGTTGTTGTAAAAAAGTAAGGTCAGGAGATATTACGTAATTTCCTACTGATCAGGCAGTAAAACACAAACGCGGAACAAACAGCGAATAGAATCGCATCAAAAGAAGGAATTCCATTGAATTTGCATAAAATTCTCGATGGTGATTACCAAATGCCAACAAATCAGTCGCAAGTAAATGAGCATGGAAAACTGGACTACTTACATGTACAAAAAAATGTACATAAATGCTGATAAAGTGCAACACATAAGCTGCACTTTATCTGTGCTATTAATAGAACTTTAAAAAACTTTATTGCTGCACTGTGGTAAACTATAGAGTTGCATCAAATCAGTAGAAGCCCTGAATAGAATTGATGTTATAGTACGAGCCTATAACTGACCTATCTTCCAAGGGAATTGTAATTTCCTATTAAATATACATATGTAAGCTTGCTATCCATTCGCAGTTTTAATTTCTAGCCAATGCCCAACATCCAGTTTCCAGCCTCCAGATTGCCGCTGATCATGAGCAAATCCCAATTACGTGATCACTGCGCGATATCCACGTGAGCGGCCCGATTCACGTGTCCGGACCAATCGTAGTCGGATCCGCCGGCTGGGGTGCCAGACCCCCGACCAACCTCTCTGGGATACCGCGTAATCTGCGGCACATCCATTATCAGTATGCAAATGTATAATGGGGCCCTTATCACACCAATCTGTTTGGTGTGTTTTCGCTGGTGTTTTCTGTACTAACATTTTGCCCCGGGACGCCAACACTCATCTTTTGGGTTTGTTTTGACACACTCATACTCGAGTAGGGTATACGCTTGGCTGGCGAGGTGTTTTGGGGAGGAACTGCTGCAGTTAGCCCAAAACGGTTACGAAACACTTTCGTCGTCGTCGACGTCGTCGTCGTCGTATTCTGGGGTTCTGCTAGCACCCCATGCCAAAACGCCGTGGAAACACCCTGCTCCACCCCGTCCCCATCAGCAGTCAAGTTATAGCAGCGCTATTTATATTTTCCACAGCAAGAGGCGTGCGCGCTGACTCGACGTTCGCCGCTGGACGCTTTACGTTCGACAATCGGCAATCCAGCAATCCCGCCATTCCGCCAACCCGCCACCCGGCAATCCGGCAATCGGCGAAGCGATCACGTGTCGCGGAATGTGAGGCACCAGCGGCTAGTGCAACGCTCCCCAACAGCCGGCCTGCGACGACTCACATGTTGGCGACTTGAGTCGGCTACGCAAGCCAAATGGAAATTAACGTGTTCTCCACTTATTGCGTTTGTTCCCTGGCTGATACAGTGGTCCTTCGAAAAAGGACACGTTTTGTCAATTAAACTTAATAAGTAATATCCGCTATATACAGGCAATACTTTAAGGTATAATTTCAAACTTTACTTTTCGTATGCTTAATATTACGTATACGCGATGTACCGTATACGATAAGTAAAGTATACGCATAGTATGCAGTATATTACGTATACGCACAGTACGCAGTACGTCGTAATATGTAATATACTTTTATCGTATTTTTATCTTACTTTTGCATAGTGTAAGAGGCAGCACAGTTCACTTTAGTGAATTTGCACTGTATCAAGATTGATTCCAATACGAATATTATTTTCTTAACATAACACCCTCCATATGCGCGGCCTGCAGGGGGCAGCCCAATCCCAATAGAAAAAAATGCAAATCTGGGCAAGAATTTTGTTTGCACATTGCATTGATTGCTATTCGCCAAAGGTTTTTGTTGTTACTTGGCAACGTGCTCGCTGGAATTGTGCCGCTGTGGTAATTGTAGTTGTAATTGTCACAACATGTAATTCTTACTGTAGTAAGTACGTAGAAGCGAATTGGTGTATACCCTCTAAATGCAACGAGTCAAGGTATTGGTATTTTACACAATATATACAATAGAATTCAACAACAGACTGCATTAAACAGAAGTAAAGGGTACTTAAAAAGCCAGCATTAGTTTACTGGGATTTTTGTTGACTACTATTTGTAATCTTGGTATAGGTCATATAGGAAAATAAATTTCTAGGAAATGCACTCGAACAAAGTGATAAAACGGCTATTACAGACGATGAAAGTTCAAGTTACTTAATCAACTTAAAACACTTAATTGTCTGCTGTTTTCAATTACTCACTTGTTATTTTAATTTAATATTTTTAAAATCAAATAACATAGCTCACTATCTCGTTATACCCTCGAAATAAAAGGTAAAGACTCACATTCTTATATAATAAATACGTACGAGTATGTGTATGATGAAATCTGCATTTAAATATTACTTTTTTTTATTAATTTATTATTGAATGTTGACTTACATTCGGATTCGTTCTTTGTTCTGCTCGGAAATCAAGTCGCGTTGGTTATGTAATTATTGCAATGTGATTTCGCTTGCTCATTGGATGCTTTTTGCTTGATTACAGCGTGTATGTGAATACTTGTCAAGTGCAAAAGTTAATTTTGTTTTGGCGGCACTAAGTAATTCCAATAAATCTGATTAGTTTTAATAATAGTGCTTAAAATGACAGGCAAATATATGGGTATATATGTTTATACGGATATAACCTTCAGATAGCTGCGGATCACTAGCAAATATAGATCGATTAGTAAGCCAAGGTGCCTCAAATTTCAAGCTAATAAACATGAGACATATAATATAAGATAACCCAAAAACTGAATGACTTTCTTCTCATATACTATACAATAAAATTTTCTAACCCTTTCTAAGCATCTCTTTTAAGCCGGCTCTGCGAAGAAACTCTCCCAGCTTTTGTACAAATTTTCCATGACGTCCTGTCCAACTTGACCTCGAAAAGCGCGTCAACAAATTTCCCCTTTTCCCGGCTGCAATGGATGGGATTTATGTTTCTGCTGCTGCCGCTGCTGCTGATTTTCCTCTGCTAAGGCTGTGCAACGTGAGTAAACAGGCCACATGATGATTACCACAGCAACGCTGGACGTCACCAGAGCCAAGAGCCCGTAGTCGCAGCCCGTCAATCAGGTCGTATGCCGATGCCCCGATGCCCGGCTGTCCCCTCTGGCACAGTCACCCACCCAGGTAAACCCCATTTTCCAAGTGTTACGCTGGCACACAGACCCCGATGCAACATGCAACCTGTTTGAAGCCGCGCTGCTGGGAAAACGTGCGCGGCAAACGTGACAGCGGGTTCGAAGCAATTTCTGGCTGGCCTACTGAACGTTTGAGGGACCACCTGGGGGGAGGGGTCGGGTTTGGTTTGGTTGAGTGGGCCGACGAGATCGGGATGATGGGGGGTTTACTGTGGGGGTGGGGTGTGGTGTGGTGGTTGGGTTGGCTAGCTTACACCATTCGTACGATAAACATTGTACGGCAGCAGGCACGTTGCATCGGGCAGAAAGGTGGAAAACGGGGGCGATGGGGGGCGATGGGGGGCTCTCTGTGCACTCGAAAGTCACATTACCGCTGTGCCTATTACATGACACACAAACGATGGGTGGATGGGCGGCAAAACGAACGCCAGCCGACGGGGTGCTGCAATTGTTTGGACTTAGCCGTGGCAATCAATCGGACACCTGTAAGCTGCAACGTGATGAAAAGCGTGCCCGCCAAATGTCATTTAGCGGGGCGGTGCTGTCTGGCTTAGGGGCTTAGGGGTCAAGGGTTCACGCCGAGGCGCACTTAATTGAGCGGGAAATAATCAACAGTTCTCTGGCTAAAAAATTTTTCCAGCTAAAAATCATGCGGTACATCCCTCAGCTTGATAGCTGGAAAGTTTTTAAGCTGAACAAATCGACCACTTATAAACAGCTTATTTTAAGAGCATTTAGAATGAAACTTATTTGGTATTTTCCTTGTATAATTTCTTTTTTATTTATTTTGATCCATTTTGAACTGCAATTTGAAAATATTACAATATTTTAGCTTAAGTTTGAATCAAAGAAGTGGTTAGTACTGCACATACAATAAAATATTTCATATTATAAATATAACATTTATATTTAAAGCATATATTATTATAAGCTGTATACATTTTACCCAGCCCGCCCGCCAGATGGCGCCTGCACTTTGGGGCCGCTTAAATTTCTAGATTCAGTGCGGGGGCAGCAGCGACGGCCAAAATCGAAGTCGACGGCGACGTTGGCCGCGTAATGAGTGCAAATGTGAATGAACTTCCCGCAGACGCACACGCAGCTCTATTGCCCACTCGCTCGCACACGCGCGCTGCTCTTCCTCTTTGGCCGAAAAATCTCGGAAACAGCCCCAACAACAACAACAACAAACATGGGGGCAGAAGAAACCGAAACAGTGGCCACAAACAATATGCGCTGACTCTGCCGGTCTGCCGGAGCTTACAACTTTCACACCGCACCACATCGAAACCTCTAGCACACACACACACACATGAGAAAGAAAGGCCCGGAGACCGAGTCCACCGATTTTGTAGCCACCCCCCCCTCTATAACACTCCACTTCACCCGGGCAATCCCCCGCTCAACACCAAGAAAACTTTTGATATCACCCCGTTCTAAACGGCAAACGAAACCGAAATTTTGTACACATGAAATGTATACCGATAACGGTAGCCCATTTATTATGCAGAACCCCAATTCGAAGCTTTCTTTTGACCCCCCAAAACAACCGTTAATACAACCCGCTTATGATATCGATCTGCCAGTCGGTAAAAGTGATTCTAAAACACCTAGAAACCCATTGAAATATATTTCGACTTATTGATTATTCTATAATTTAAAGAATTTTCTTTTGCAACGCAAAGGGGCGTCGAATTTTGAAGGCCAAAAGTCAGAACAATGAACTTTCTTTGGAAAAGTGCCCAGTGTAACTCTGGTTTCTCTGATTCAATACATTGGTAATGTGTGCTAGCACAAACTATTAACAAATACCACACTTTAGAGCCCAGTTAGCTTGCCCCATTTTTAATGATTCAGAGATTACTTTATGATTTGATATAACAAACCTATTTGATTTTCAGGTCTATTGCGTTTCACCTTATGACACATTAGCACTCACACACTCATGTATTTAGCCGTATTTATGACTGTTATCAGAACGGCTGAGAAATCCATCGGGCTTTGTGTTTTCATCGCTGGCCACAAGCGCACTTGAGAAATCACTTAACATAAGCGGTAATAGCCAGCAAACAAGCCAGAAAGAAAGAAAGCCAACGCAGAGTGGGAGCCAAAAAGAAGCTGATAAGGCACAAATGTGCGGCACAAATGGGGTCGCAATAATAGAAGTGCCGCTAGAATTCTAAAAAAAAAATTCAACAAGTATTTAATTATATTTTTAGCAAATAAGCAAGTAATTAGCAGTAGCCATAAGATGCACACATCAGCAGTAAATGATAAAGAACGATCAATAAAAAAATCTCTTTTTTGCGTTGGGTTTTAAGCCCAGATCCTTTCACACTTTTGACCAAATGGCACTATTATGTTGACCCCAAGTGTATACGGTTTTGGTGTATTCGTGCGCTGCAAAGAGGCAACAAAGTTGTGAAGAAATTTGGGTCTTGCTCTAGTTTTCACAACCAAAGTTCAATGATCGATTGCAAAGCCAAAAAAAAAGCTGCTTATGTGTGCGAGAGAGTGAGCCCCCCAGAAAGAAAGAAACAGTGCGACAGACAGAGAGGGCTGTTGATCGACAGAAAGAGATGGAGCGACTCTCTTTTTTCGCGCTGTATTTTGCAGAACTCTCGCGTCACATGTAGAAATGTCTGCGGGCGCTTTCTGCTTTCTTTTCATCGTGCAACTTTTGCGATGTTGTTAAGTTTCCGAAAGAAATTCGTCATAAAATAAAATTTTATAATTTTTGTTATACTTGTGTGTGCGTGTGCATGTACATATGTATATGCTTGTGTGCGTGCATTCAACTTGATTTCATTTATGAGTTTGTTTTCATCATTTACTTAGAGTGTCGCTGATAAACAATTTCGGTCTTCTGGCTGCAGGTATTATTATTGTGATTTTCTTCTTTTTTCGGTTAACGAAATTAGAATAATGAAAGCAAATACACGCACACACACACACACACACACACACACAAGAAATTTTCGAGCCCAAGAATGGAAAGTCAATGCACGAAGCTGGCAGCGCTGCAGCTCCGGCAGCAACAATTGTGTAGCTTTCTTTTTTTTCGTAATGAAATTATTAGAATTTCACATAACGCCATTTGTTGTTGGCGCCGTCAAAGTCTTTCTAATTGGGGAAAAAGCTTAGCTTTTGTCAACCTGTCGATGCGAGTTATAGAAACTTAACCTTTTTTTTCTGAGCAATTAGTGCATTGCAGAGAAATGCGGAGAATCTTCTGGTATACGATACATGTATGTAAGTCTGCCAAGAAAGTTAATCGTGGGCGAGAAAGTCAAGCTTCAACGGCAGCGAAAGACTTTGAGTTCAAAGACCTTTGCTGATCGCTGGTTAAACTTACATATTGTGAAAATAAGTTGGATTGAGTGATATGGTTGTGTTGTATTTTGCAACTCGAGTATTTGACGAAGTGATAATTAGTATCTTATTGCCTATCTTAACAGTATTCCAAACTGTGCTTAACAATACCGTCTTAATACATAACACGACATTCATCCCAAATTACGAACCGTAAAAGTTAACCCAAAAACAGAGGGCTAAAAAAACTGACGACGAGCAATTATGTAATGCCCACCTACCCAAAATTTCCAGGCTGCGAAGAAACCGAAAAAAGACAGTGAAAATGGTGCATAAAACGCGGACAGAGATAAACGCAGCAAGGGAAAGAAGCGGTTGTGGGGGCCAGAAGAATTCTTCAAAGAACGCTAACTAAACAAGTTTTCGGAATTGGGTAAACGACATTATTAGAGGCACAAACGAGTGTGTTACAATATTAGGCCACCGTACCGTTAGGCGCGCAGCAAACAGATTGAGAACTACCAAAAAAAAAAAAGTTAAGAGTCTCGAGCGAACGGCATTCAAAAGATTCGTTCTCTTTCTGGCCCCCATTGTCTTATGTAATCAATTACAAGAGGAACGATAACGAAGAAAGCACGAAGCGGAGTTCTTACTTTCTCCGCAGAAGTGGGCCAACAGCGGGCAGCGACGCCGGCAGCGGCAGCGGCAGGAGCAGCGCGATTAACCAACCGAATGGAAAAGAAGGGAACCAAGACTGTCGTGTAATTATGAAACTTTCACGCAAGACCCACTCGTATCAAGACAAATGTGCTGTTCTCGCTGCAACTTCTTTTTCGGGGCACTGAAGAAAATGCAATCAATCAAAGTAGATACTGTGGTTTCATTGAAAACTATTAAGTATATCCACATATTTTGAATATTTTTTACTCTAAGAATTTAGACGCAGTTAAAATGGTTATTAAGGTTTTTTTTTTGCTTTTTAGCTGTTTTTAATTATTAGCACTACTAATTTGCCGCCAACATCCGGTTCACTCATACAAAATATGAATATTTTTCACTGTGTGTTTTTCGTTCGTTTCCAGTTTAGAATTGGGTCAAATAACGGATATGTTAGTCGCTCTCGCGCTGTTACTCTCTTTGTTTGGGGGCTGGGGCAAGATCGACCAAAGAACGTAACAAGCTGCGTCATCGCTTACTCCACTCCACTTCACTCCACCTCCCCCTGCCGCGAACGCGAACGCTACCGCCACCTGCCCCTCCCCACCCCTTGGAACTTCAGTCGCAACAGCAGCACACGAACCGAATTTTAAAATTGAGAGCACCGCAAACCGGTTACAAAATGCGGCTCTCTTCGCAGCAGTGGATCGGGATCGGTTTTACTCGGGCTTACTCAGCTGCTCTGCTCACCTAGTGGCCGGCTTTCATGCAGGTTCGTCTCAAACATGCTGCACCACTCCACTTCCCCTTCTCCATCGCCTTCACCTTCGCTGCACTGTTCTACATTTCTGCAGCGGCAGATGGGTGAAAACTCCATCGGTACAGACAGAAAAATTGCACCATAAGATGGATATGGATGCATTTCTGCATCTAAGATGCAGAATGTGGATCATAATCACAGAAAAGAGCAGTCTTCTATGCATTTAGGATAATCTAGCATATGTTTCTTATTCGTTCTTAATATGATTTGCTTACACCTTTTACATTCACATTTTTTAAATTTAATTAATATTTGCATTTTTATCAGTGTAGCTCGGCTTGAACACCGGTTTAGAACGTTTACTCATTAACGTCGCGCAAACGAGCGCAGCGCCAAGCGAACCACATGAAAATCTTTTACTATTTTTATATTTATTTTTATTGTCCAAGAAGAGAAAGTGTTACGCCAATTGATTGTTTAATTAATTTTCTTTCTGCCGCCTCTTCTTGCCAACTGGCGAGCTTCTTCTTCTGCCAGAAGGCCCTGTTCACGTTCAAGTCCATTACCAGAGCAGTGTCAATGACCATGGGCCAAAGCGAAAAGTATCGACAAGAGAAAATCCCATTCGCAGATACACCGATTCACTAATACACTTGGATAGGAAGTGGCATTTCAAAGGAATACGATTTTAACTGCTCCTTAACTTTGAACATTACTTAAAAAGCTGTATATCCATTATCATTATAATTTGATAAGTCTTACAATTTACTCAAAGCACTTCTCTAATCACTGAAACTAACTAAATAATAGCTTATTGCGTATACCTTCTGTCAGAGTATGGCTTAAATTCACAACAAATATGAGTGGGGCCATCGGCGGAGTAAAAGTTTGGCACAATGCGCTTCATTTGTTGGCCATTTGACGACTTCTTCTGCTGCTGCTGCTGCTGCTGCTGCTGCCGCTGCCGCTGGTGCTGCTTTCATATAGCCTTCATTTTTTATTCTTTGGCCAGGCATTTGCAATTGTGACTTTGGCTTTGTCTAGTTTGGCTTATGTGTCAACTGTACCGCTGAGGCGGCGATGTCGAACCCAATGAATTATGCATTCGAGCAAGTTACAACTTTCCAAATTGCTTTCCTCTGGCCATGTAGTTGTTGTCGCTAGTACCGCCTCAGTTACCGCTGTTTTTTTTGTCTTCAAATTTTTGTTGTTGCCAAATAGAAAACTCTAACCGCTTATTTGCACTTAGACTTTCGCGCGATCTTCAATTAAGATAAATGCTTTGCTTGCCCTGGTTGCAAATTGGCGGGAAAAAACGTGGGATGATTGGGAATGCCCCCGAAATCCATTTGAGCACTATCTTTATTGGTAATAACTCTTTGAAAATAGCCCTTACTTAATAGATATTTCAGAACGATGATGTCAATACTCAGAATATGTTCTTGGTAAGAAAGGGTGAAACTTTGTTTTTCTCGAAAATTTTATTTATATACCCTTTAATTGTTTACTCGGTGATTAAGCTATATTTTGGGAGGGCAGTTCCTTTAAGTTTGATTTTTACTAAGCTAGATTGCTTATAAATAAATTAACTATTAAAAAATCCCAGAAGTGATATGGATGAATGCAAAAAAAAACAAGAAGATGCACTCATTAGCCCAATTAAGTACAGCACATCATGCACTGCGTATACGTAATCTGCTGCAGCAGCAAAGTAAATAAAGCATACGCCCCTTGGGTTATATAAAAGTGCCACTGTAAATTACAATTATATAATGCAACAGCGATAAAACCCACACAAAGACGAAACCAGAACGGCCAAGCGGCGGACAAAGAAGAGAACGATCGTTCTGCCAACAAAGAGATAAAGGAAGCAGCGAGGGGTGTACAAGGAATAATGGGAATGCAGGGGGCAATGTCGAAGACCCAGCCTGATACAGGGTGTCGCTAGTCCCAATCCCGATCCGATGCCAGCGGATGTTGCGATTATTACGAAATAAACGAAGAACCAGACCAGAATGAATAAGAATGAAAACGAAATGACAGCGATCGAGAGGGAAACATGTACATGCACACACACACCCATACAGAGAGGATCGTGGCAGATACAGATACATACATCCACATCCAGTAGGCAGTATGTTCGTATTATCCCTTTTATAGCAGAAAATCAGAAAATGCCAACGGCGCAGCTCGGCGCAAGAAATTCTTAAGAAATGCTAAATTTAGAGCGCCAACAGCAGCCCCCAAGCCCCTCAAAGTAGGTTGATTGGTCATATCTGCCAGCTCTTTTCATTTGTTGTATCTGCTGTATTTTTTTTGTAGACCCGGTATATTATATTCCATTCTCCCGCTCACAGTTAAGTTAAGCAATCTGCGCAGTTGCAGACAGGAACATAAACCTCTGACGAAAGAGTCTTGAACTTTGTGTGCAACCAGCGGTTGAACTTTTATCGCAATCCTAACTCCCCAGTCTCTTATCGCGCTTTCTTTGTCTCTTCAGCAGCGAATATTTCATCATTTAGTGCTCGAAACTCGATGATTATGCAAAAGTTGTTCGGAGAATATTTATTCACTCGCTTAATTGGCCATTTTTCGCTGACTAATGGGAAATGCATGTGATGTCATTTAGCTAAAAAGATCTCGAGGAAATGGGGGAAATCGAGAATGAGGAAAACGGAAATCGCTTTCATGGCAACTTTTGCAGTCGATTGACGATGTCTGCAAATCGTTAGTTTTAATTAACATGATTCTAGTTATCCAATTTGTACACGTAGAGCGATGGGTTCCCATGAATTTATTTCGTGATATATATGTACATATAAATATAAAAATTAAGAACCATATTTCTGCAATATTTTAAGTCAACTAAAATGTCTCTATTTAACATCTGCATAATAAGTACACAATAAATTGTGTAATTTTAATTACACGAAGCTTATTTCGAATGTTTCCTCAAAAACCTGAGTTTTGCTTGCGTAATTCAACATGACGTAAATCACGATTGCTAATTATCAAGGTTAAACAACATATAGTATTAATAAAAAATGTTTTTCGTTGAGGCCACCAATTATTGGGTGACGTAAAACTAAACTGCTAATAAAAAGTATTTAATATTAGAGAAAAGTTAATGTTGAAATATAATCTATCTATATTTCAAGATATTATCTAATTGCAAATGTATAGTTTGTATTCCTTAAGGAAAAATTATGCAAACCAGTTTACCACATTTTCAAAGAAGAAAGAGAGGGGAAATTAAAGAAAAAGAGACGGGAGAAATGAGGGCAATGGAGGGGCAATCACTGCCTTGTATACATATCAATTTAATTGTAAGTGTGCATAAATATTTCAACAGTATTACTATCGCAGTACTTCGAGGAACCATATATTACATTACCCTGCACAATTTACATAGACCATGGGGAAAATAAAGAGCAGGAGAAGGAGAAGGGTAAGGAGGCTGAAAACGCGACTACCCCACGATGCCAGCTGCGCATTTTTTTATAATGCACACAGACTGGGTGCTGTGCTAATTTATACAACAATAATGCGAGTATAATTTTTGTTTTTACTTTTCTGCTCCGCCGCCAAAATGATCTTTTTGGAATACCCACACACCCGGCGCGCAATACACTCGCGGCCGGATGAATAGAAGCGAACGAAGAAGGTTCTCTCCGTGTCTCACAAACAAATAATTATACAGCAAAGAGTTTTTACATTCAACTATTATGTTTTATAATATTTAGGGAATATTATTTATGTCAAAATAACATTACTTATATTCCAGTTTTATAGCCCTGACTTAAAGAGTAATATATTTTATCTTTGTCTAGAATAATATATACATAATTGTTTGCTTCGCCTTTATCCTGGTATCTACGGTTTCTACCACTGCTGTACATATAGGGGCTGCAGCTGTGTGAGCGAGCGAGCCAACGACTGATTCGTTCAGCCTTGAACTTCTCTGCGAGTGCATTAACTCTGCGGACAGCGCAGCCGGCGTCGCAGTCGCAGCTCTGTCCGCTCGCGCAGAATGCTGGTTCTTGTCTCGCTCGCACTCGCAGCCCCACCGGCTAAACGGCATACGCAGTGTGTGCCCAAATGCGAGTGTGTGTGCCGTATGTGTGTGGCCAGTGACCGAGGGATGCGGAGCAGAGGGGTGGAGCGGAGAGGAGGAGGAGTTCTGGGCTGCACATTCCGCGCCTCGGATCTCCGATCTTGCGCTTTATGTAATCTAGAATACTGTCTTGTCATACGCGTACAGTGGAACCCTCGTAAGTGGGATATGTAGTGAGTGAAACCTGACGTTACGTATCATAGATTAGGAAATTCAATTAGCAGTTTTATTACTTCAATAGACTTTTAATAAATACAAAATCTTCATTACTTTCTAAATTAAACAAATTTCTTAAAATTTCTGGAAAGTGAACCCAAAAGTAGGCAATACAAAAGTTGATATGATAAATCTATGATCTTTTTGAAAACTCCATTAATTTAGTTATTCATCTTAAAGACTGCAAACTGTATTTATGAGTTTCTTCTGAGACTGCTTCCTTCGCTTGGAACTGGCACCCCCATGAAGGATTGTATTACATAAGCGACAAGCGGCGGGCGATAAGTTTCGCTTTCGCATATGCACATGTGGGCGTGGTATATACACACATACAAAGGCGTATATGCATACAAGCACACACACACACACACGGGAGCAGCCGATTATGAATACAAACACTCGCACAAACAGGCGGTGAACACTCCTTTTGTCTGGCGAGCGAGTGTTTTGAACCTTCGAGGCACTGGCCTTGAACCTACCGATCGCAGTTTGTTTGCAAAACAGACTCACAAACACACAGTCACACACGGACACCCAGACACACGCACACTCGCACACACTCGAGTGTGGGGAGTTATAAAAACAACTTCAATTCAGTGTTTTTTTGTTTTGTTTTGTATCGCTCAGCGTTCTTTGTTTTTGTTCTTGCAATTTGTTGGTTCTGCCATTCACATTTATAAACACACATATGCATTGGCATTGGACTCGAGCGTTGGTGTGCGTATTTGCCTGACCCCACACAACATTGCACTCATACATTCACACACGCACACACACATTGCGTTTTGTCCTTGAGATCGTTTCTTGCCGTTGGCGCACTGTTGCCGTCCCTTTCGCGCCCCCCTGTTACAGCACCAGCCTCCAATCGCCCCACGCCCATTCCCCCAAACAGCAACCTGCACAACAACTGTTTTCCATTGGAGGTTTTCAGGTATTTCGTTCTTGAGTAACTGAAGTTTTCGGATTCAGGTTGCCAAGCCCCTCTTCTTCCAAATTAGGCAGTTAAATGCTCGTATCAGCCGTTATTTTGCCCTTTTATTTACTGTAAAAATACTGACCATCTTTCAGAAAATTCCCTGCAGATATCTATAAGGTCAAAAATCAATCAATCTGAGATCTTTCAATCATAACATCTAAGAAATACTCAACATATACTATGTATATAAACCAGAATTGAAGAAAACAATTTGCAAGTACATTTATTTGGTGACTTTATAAAGTCAACGACTGTGCAGAGCGTGCAGCATTTAATTGATATACCAGATAATTGCGTTTCAATAATATTTCTCAGTATGATAATATATTTCTCTTCTCTTGACGCTTGTTGATTATAATATTTGGCTTTCAGAGAGAAGTATTGTGCAGCCCTATCAGCCGTGGCCACCAGTTGGTCGTGGTTCCCGCCTCCGGACTCCATGGCTACCACGATTACGAATGCATTTCGCTTATCATGACCGATAAGTGCCACCAATTTGTAGATAAGTATGTGCATACATACATATGTAAACCCAATTTGTATAGGGGGTGCGCATTGCAGCCGTCAGCTGTGGCCTTTGTTTCAATATTTATCGAGTCATTCTGCTCGAATATATAAATGAGCATACAAATGCGAATGTGCGGCTGGTGGAAATATACTTTTAGATGGGTTTTTCGGGGAGAATTGACCGATAAGCTGGGAAAAAGATTTCGTTTCACAACAACAAGTTTTTGGGTTCAAGGCTGGTCAAGTGAGAAATGTAAATATACATATATTGCATCATGTTGTTTCAGTTCGCGATTGCATATTTGAGGATGTGTACACTTCTCTCCCAATTGACGTTAATTGAGTAATCTATGAATAATCGCAAATGAATCACTTTCAATTGCCATACAAAAAGCAGCGTGCTCAATTTCCCATAATTCCCTTTTAATCTTGAAATATTTTGGCTTGAAATTCTAAGCTGGACATATCATCATAAGAACTGTAATTTTATATCGTTGAACTTGTAATCTTGGATTTGTCAAGTATTTAATTCGATTTTTGATTTCCTCAAAAACTCCATATGCTCGAGGAATGTCTTTCGTTAACAAGAACTTAATTCCAATTAAAATGACTCAACAAGAGTGTATAAAAAGAACAATACATTACAATACTGTTTATATACAGGAAGGATAAAATAAACGAAGCAACGCGATAACTCATTGGCTTCAATTTAGGCTCTTATGCTTCCATAAAACACAATCAGATTATTAAAATTTATGTGTTCTGCGAATTCGAGGAATAAGTCTTAAATTAACAGTCTTACAGTCTTAAGTTGAATTTGATACGCGTTTTCTTCTAGTGTAACATTCTTTCTGTACACGATGAATGTGACTCAGCAGCTTGGGAATTTTAGCACCGGAAATGCTTAGGAGTACTAAGTTTGCTAAGCCTAAACAAAATTTGCTTAATACAAAGAAATTTCATGAACTTATTTGGGCAACAACTAAGTCAATTGTAAGATGTGTTCTTTTAAAGGTGTACGAGATTGTATAACTATGTATATGTACGTTTGTAGACTGGAGACACATAATATTCTGGTTTGAGAACAGAGGAGATTCCATAAAAAACGTGGATAGGATGTTGATACCCCCACACTGACATCATATGCATATGTACTTGTAGTTGGAACACTTGCACTTGTTGTCTGCCAGTCGGTGTATCCTCCTCTCCCTCTCCCTCTACCCCCATTCTCCCTCTCACTCACTCTTTGTCCGTCTGCTGTGCTTGTGGGTGTGTGCGTGTTAATATCCGTTAAAAGTTTCGTTGTTCGTCTTGATTCTACACTTGTAATAATACTTTATAATATATTCAATTAATTGTTAGCTCATCATGCTTTTGAGATATCATATTTTAGTATATGATTTTATTTCAAAAACTTACTAATATTTTTAAGCATCGATTATAAACGCAAGGTATACACGATGTTTCTGCAATGTTAATAATAGAGTATATTGTAGCTACTCTTTATAAAGATATATCTTTATAATATGTATATATGTATATACATATATAGATTTGTACATACATGTATGTTTACGGTAAAACAAAGGAAACAACTTTTCTGCTGCACTGCGAAATGCGATGTGACCGCCAACGCAACTTTGCAGTTGTAATGGCAATTACTTTTCTTGCTTCCCTTGTTGCTTTTTTCGGTTTTTTTTTTTTGTAGTTGTTAGTAATATTAGTTTTTGTTGTCACTTTGCAGTGCGATGACTTCCGCGTTTAAAATCGCTCGCAATTCGCGCGAATTCCCGCCATGCAATGCGTTCTAATAGAGTCGTATCTCTTTCTACCGACGCACCTGTATTTAGTTTGCGCTTTTTTGTTTGCTTGGGGATTCGCTTTGTTTTTATCTGAAGCACTGCGTAAACTTTAGGGTTTATGAATGGAGCGCGAACGGGGAAATAAAGCAAAAAACAAAAAAACTACAAAACAATCGAGTGCCTCTATCAAAAGGCCTCGACTGAATCACATGTCGTGATCACGCTCCTGATCGTGATAATCGCAAAGAAATGAAGAGATAGCAGGCACAAATTCACCCACTTACTCGCAATTTGTAGGGTATATACTTTACGATCGATCAGTGATTGTTGAAAAGGTAAACTTTGTGTATAAGTAATAAATAATTATATAATTCTTATGTATATAAATAAGACAACGTTTAAAAGTATGTATATAAATTACATACAAGATACATAATTTCTTTGATATCGTTTAAAAAATGCTATTTTCGAGTTCTACTGATACCCTACAGGGTATCACGTAGTGTACTCCCAAGACTTACCAAACGCTGTTGGCCAAATTTTTTGGCTTTTTGTTTTGATCGCGTCGTTTTAATGTGCTTTCGTATTTGTTCCGGCGGCTTGTTGTTGTTTATTGGATTATTCCGTATACCTCAATATATAATGTGCGGTGGTTTATTTGCGTCTCTTGAATTTTGCACCCAAACATAGGGACTTATGTGAGCAATTGCATATTTCAATTTCGCTAATTGCGCCACAAATTACAAAAGAAATGGCCAAAATACGAAAGGCGCGGCCGTTCGTCGTTATGAAATTCTCGATCTTTTGCGTTTTTCGTTTTTGTTTTGGTTGTAGCCAATTTGTCTTTTTGGCTGCCATACAGAAATTTCACTTTTCGCCGATAAAAGAATCTTCGAGCACTTTTGTTGTTGACGTGGGTGTGTTTTGTTGTTGTTGTTGCCACATAGCCAAACGATAGGGAACTAAATTTGTTGTTGGCCTGCAATTGACCGGCTCAGCCGCAGTCGCGGTCGCCGCCGACGTTGACGCCGGCAGAGCATTTTAAAAAGTTCTGAGAGCCAAATAACGGGAGAGCAGAGATCAAAGAGAGAGAGAGAGAGAGAGTATCTTAAAGAACGCAGATCGAGCAATGTTAAAATAAATTTTAAGATTTATTTATTAAATGTTTTATGGTTTATAGGTATATGGTTTAATAGGTAATAAAAATACATATATTTTCGAATCATAACAGGAATAAATACTGATTCAAATTATAAAATTCAAACGACCTATTCCATTTTTTAAGTCATGCATTGTTCAGGTCGCAATTGCATTCGTGTTTTCAAAGTCTCTGTCAACGGCGAACGAACAAGTTCAATGCTAAGTGGCCGTCAAACATGTTGCATGCTGCAGTGTTCGCCACCGAACATGTTGCAGTTGCCAGCGCTCGTTTGGTCGCTCGACCCAGTTTCGTTCTTTTTCTTTTGGCCTGGCCCGTTGGAGTTGGTTTTATGCTGCTTATGTTCCCCATCTTACCGTTGTTTAGTGTTCGTGTTCTTTAACGGGCCCGCTTTCTCTTTTTATTTTGGCCAAGTCAATTGATATGCTGCGCTATGTTTTGAAGTCTAGCCCCGTCCCCCTAACCAATATCACTCCCATTTCACCCAGCGATCGCCTGTCAAGTTCTCGCTTCGTGATCTTTCTGCCATTTGGTTGAGATGGCCGTTTCTTTTGGCCCGAAATCGAATGCCAATCGAATGCATGAGCGGCTTTCTGGATGAGATGCGACATGAGTCAACGACTGTTTCTGAAAACAAGCCAGCTTATTGTGCTAACTAATCTACGTACAGTGGTCCTTGACAAGAAGGATTAGAATTTATTTAAGTTACCAATAAATTAAAACCATTCAAAGGTATTCTAGAATTGTACATTAAGCAATTAACTGTAGATACGTAAGCTGTGATTGCTGGCCTTAAGGACTTCGAGGGTTCACTGTACAGGCCCACATGCTCGCTATTTCCCCTTCGCATCCGCATCCCCGGCCGTTTGCTTATCGCACGTCCTTTATGGCGAAGTTAAACTTTTCAAGGTTAAGTCTTTGGCTGGCGACGCCGGCGAGCAATGACACTTGGGCATGGGCAGAACGAGCCTGGGGGGGAAGGGACGCGGATAGGGACCAGAAGCAACATCCAATTCCACGTCCACATCATCGCCATCGAACACCCTCTCGCACACTCACGCACTTACTCACACACACACGCAGCAAGCAGTTCGTTCACTTGCCGGGAACCCTGCCTCCTCGTTCCGCGCTTCGTCCTCCATCGGAATCTACCCTCCATCCTCTTGGATGCGTCCACCATCTACCATCTAGCATATACCATACCTCGTACCGTCTGCCGTCTGCCGCAATTCCTGCGCGACCAACCGTGGCACAGTGGGCCTAAGTGGATCAAAATCACAAAAATATATTATTAAATAAATATTTTTAATTGCTTTACAAACAAAAGTGAGAACCTTACTGGAAATTTCTATAATGGAAAACTAGTCGTATACTTGATATCTATTCGTATAATTATCTGTGATTTAAGCCAACGTTTACTGAAAACTTTAGATTGCTGCCTCTTATTAAATTACGCTTGTTTCAGCACGATCAGAATGGCTAATTAAATAAAAGCTCGTTCAATGACCACTATGCCTACGACACCCTTTAAATATCTGTTAACCCAGCTCTCCCCCCGATAATTGTCTGCCCGTCTGGATGTTATTGCTCACGTTCTCATTCTCTCAGGTGCACGCTACGCTCCAGTGGTGCCGTCTTTCCGCCCTTCTGTGCACTCTACTCTTCAGCAAGGACCAAAGTTGCAATTTGAATAGAAAAAAACTAAAAGATCAACAAAAAAAGCGTTTAAAAGTAGGAAGTTCAGGCTCAGCATAAAAAAAACAACGTTTTACACTCAATTAATACATGTATTTATCTAAATATTTAATCTTTATATTAACAAAACAAACTGACTATAAATAGCAAGTTCGAAGTTATCACAATTTATCCAATTAAAGTCATTAATCAACTTAAAAGCACGGAAATTCTGTGCTTAAATCATTAATAAACCGTGTTCATTGGCATTAAATTAACAAAATTACTGCCGATCAGCAGAAACTACATAGATGCACAGTCCTAACGCTTTGTAACTACCAAGTATATAGTGGAGTTGGCAGCAGGAGTCTGACGATTTCATTAGCAAGGCCCGAACTTACATAAGGTCGAAACGGGAGCGGAGCAGGAAGAAGATGTCTGAGTCTCGATGGCGATGACTTTTACTGTCGTTGGAGGTGCATATATATATATCATGGTATATATACTTAGTTTGTTATATATGTATCTGTGTGTGGGCGTCGTCTGGTGGACTTGTTCGGTGAAAGGGAAAGGTTATTAGACTCGCCCCGTGCAGAATTTTAAGTAGTGGGGGTCCAGACACTGGCTGCTCCTTATTGTTATAATAACCTTTCGGTTTTCTGTTTTCACTGTCGACGGAAGTGGGCGGCGTCGGCGGCAGCAGGTGCCGGTGGGCGGGGCAGTGCAATGACAGCGGTCGACGTCGGTCCTTGGTCCTTTGAATTCGTGAAAATCATTTATTCGGCGGGCATTACGAAAGACTCCCTCTCCGTCTGTTTTGTATTTCTGGGCGACGAACTCGCGGCCCAGTCACAGGCTCAGTTTGGGCCAGGATTTCTCGCCTTTTCGGGATATTTCGGCCGTTGACTCGACTTGCGGACGTTGCCACATGGCGGCCTCAGTTGAATGCACCCGACGAGGTCACAGGACATCGGCCCAACGAGCCCATCTCGGTCAAAGTCACATGGCCACTTGACCCCGAACCCCACAGATAACCGCAATTACAATGACTCGGAGATACGTAAGTAGCGATGTGAATGATGAAAATAGGATTTGAAGTAGGCTTTTCAGGACGTTTGCATATGCTCAGGGGGTAGTGAACCGAACAAAAGGACTTTTCGGGGTCAACTGAATGGCGGCTGATGAAATAAGTTTACTGCTGTGTTAATGTATTTTATTAAACACCTAAACAATGAATAAATAATCAAATGCTTAACTATAAATTTCTTGCATGCATTTAATTAGGGGAAACACATATATTGTGGTGTACTTCGTTATTTCGACCAAATATGTGTTGCATGACTCATTTCAGTGATGTCACGAGTATTGGCATAGGTTTTTATAAACGACATAAAGATTAGAAGTTACCACACATGTGCTGTTATCAACTGCAAAGTATTACTAACAAATCAGTTATCGCTTTGCTGATGGTCTCTAACAATTGGCGGCTATTAAATCCCTAAATCGTATAAGGAAATATTAAATTAAATGATATTATATTATATAAATATATATAAATATTAGAAATGATATTATAAATCTTGTTTGTTTGACTCATGAATCATCAAACCAGTTGAGTTGCCCCATAAAGATAGATGTTAAACAGCCAATCAATTGATCAAATTTTAGTGGGTCAATTACCGGATGCTAGATATCGCTTTTCGTTCAAGAATTTTCCTTTTCACGTTTGTCAGCTGCAATCGGTGGACCGCACGCCTTATTAACGCTTTCTGCCAAAAAAAAAGTTTCTCCATCCCACTCAAGTTTCCCTCGGCGAGATGCAAAATATTTGGCGAGAAGAGAAAATAGTAAGGAAAATTCGCGAACAGATTTTATGAGGTCAAAACTCATTACAAGCGGTGGCGGCGGCGTTACTATGCTGTTGCATAGTGCGCACTGTACAGTACATACACGTTAGCCCCAATTTGGCGAGTGGGAAAAAGAAAAGCTACAGCAAGCGGCCCATGACAGTTGTTGCAGTTGCAACTTTCTAATGCGGCAACAGCAACAGCACTGCAAACGGATGTGGATCGCGGCGACTGCAGCAACGTGCAACGTGGCAACAGCATTATGTGTGCCATGATGCACATGCACCGCACCGCATCCACCATCTATGCCAGAAAGCAAGAAAATCGAATCGAATTTCTCCGACACTGCTTTCCACTGCAAATTACTTAACTATTTTCCCAGTTTTCGCTTTGTCGTGCAATTTGCGAACAGTTGTTGCATGTTGTTGCATATTAGCGGCTGCAACAACAGCAGAAACACGGTGCGGCAGTGAAAAGTTGGTCATGACAATCAAATGGCCAACACTGCGTGGCATTCAAGGGGAGAGTATCGCTATCTGCCGGGGGGTCTTAGCTGGTTTTTCTGCAACCACATACACATATACACATATTTTGCTGGCTTTGTTATGTGCCCACTGATGCATTCCGCCTGCTGCAACTGCCACTTAGGAGAGCCTAGGGTCCCTTCCTAACCTTTGCAGTCCTCCATTTTGCACGACTTGCTGGCGAGGAGGTCCACTTAGTCACTGGAATGACTAACCGACTGGTAGTCGTTGTTCTACCCTAAATTCCCAGGGTGACTCAGATCAGTCCTTACCACAAACTCAAGTTGTTAACGTTCCTTTGGGCGCAGCCCTCGGTCATCATTGAGTGATCTTCGGTGGGGGAGAAACAAGACATGTTTCCTAAGATACAAAATATTTCCTACTTAAGAAAGTATTCTTATACTAAATATTTGTATAATTAAGATTTGGAACTCTGTAAATTAATTGAATTATCTAGCTAATTTCTAAGTCAATCGTACCATGGTGAAACTATAATCTTGGTTTCAAGTCCTGGCAAATCCGCTTAGGCACCTGTCCAGACGGTGGAAATGCCGAGCCTGATGGCATCTTAACCAACTTAATTGCTGGCGGGTACTTAACGAAAAGTCACCCACTTTTCTGGGATTAAGACTTTCCTTCGGTGGAGACCCGAATACCGTTGGCCAACTTAATTAGAAACGAGTTAAGTGTCGCAGCTCAGCACTTAACTGATCTATTAACGAATTTCTTTCTACCCATTTCTATAGGTTTCTGTTGTCATCTTGCTTTGTGTTGTTGTGTGTTTGGCTGGCGGGTCGGGTGATCGGGAATGGGATCCAGATGGAGATCGGTGTGCCCCAGTGATCTAATAAATGCCGCATTGTCATTCGCTTCGCTTGGCCACTCCGTTTGTCACTCAATGCCCATGGCCCCGAAACTGGGGCACATTCATTAATTTATCGCATGCAAAACAATCCGCTGAAATATCTAATGCTGCAGCTGACGTTGCAGTCGACACACAAAAAAATAGAAAGTTTTTCGCAAATCGCAAATCGCCAATCGCCGGCGGACTGCCGACTGCCTGCTGCAATTTTCTCTTTGCAATTTGATTAAATAAAATATTGTGTAAAAGCGACGCCGGCAGAGCAACTTTCCAACTGCAAACTGCAAACTGCAGGCTGCAAGCTGCAGTTTCGCGCCACGACTTCTAAGTCGGTTACTAGATGCAATAATAATTGCATTTGTCCCACTTTACTTTCACTTGGCGAACCGAGCAACAAGCAGTAAGCAACAAGCTTCAAGCATCAAATATCAAGCAACTAGCAACAAAAAGCTGCAGCGCAGGCGTCGACTTTGACTTTGTGTGCCTGTTGCAGCTTTTCCAACTGTCTGTGTGTGTATGTGTGTGTTGCATGAAAAGTTGCAACTTTTTCCAGTCGCTTGGTGGAAATTGTGTGCCGTTTGGTTGACTTGCAAAAAGGAAAAGTGGGTCAAGCGCACCATTGTTGTTGATGCTGCCGCTGCTGCTGCTGCTGCTGTTACTTGTTGCATGCCCCCACTAAATTGACAATTGCCTGCAACACACACATTATGGGTTCGCCACTTTGGCATTTGATTTATGAAACTGGGTTACCGCTGCTTTCCTTTTTCTCGTTGCGATTTATATGGTTTTTGCTTTAACATTTCGTCAATTTATTCACTATCATTTAAAGATCTTTATATATTACTCAATAGTACAGCAAGCACTAGTCTTAAACATATGTACGTCTCTTTTTTACATTGCCTTCAATATATTGTTTTATTGTGCTGTACATAAAAAATTACAATTAAATCCAGGGCTTTTTAACACAAACTCATTTCGTAAGTTTTGCTTTAGATCGAGTATGTGCCTAATATTTACAAAGATTTTGAATTTCGTAGCGTACTTTTTGCTTTTGTTATTTTTTGGCATCAAAACAATAAATAAAGTATAGAAAGATTAAACATTTAAGTTAGGCGAAAGGGAGTTGGTTCGCAGAAAACTAGCTTAAAATAGATCGCGAAAATGAACTCAGCCATGTCGGCAGAGATTTTCCAGGTTTGGTGTTACTATCTTTGAAGAGTGAAAACTGTTTTAAAATAAAAACTCAAACAAACTAAATGGGTGACTTGGTCAACAGAGTTATACAGAAAACAATTTAATAAAAAGGAATAGGAATAGATTGGTTATCGTCGATGCAGGATGTTTGATAGGGCGCGTATCTGCTTCTGCAGCTCGGAGTCCATACGGTACGCCTCCTCCTCGAAGACGAGGCGCATCTCCTGCAGCGCTGGCAGCTTGTCCGCCTGCATGTTGAGCAGATCCCCAAAGAACTTGGTCCACACGTGCTTTTTGAGGTAACGCGGCAGCTTCTGTCGGATATCCCAGCTGGAGCCCTTCTTTTGCGGTTGCATATAGTCACCAAAGAGCATCACATGAACGGTCGCCGCGATGCAGAAGAGATCTGTTTCGTAGGACCAGCTGCGGCCCTCCTGCATCTCGATACAGGTGAAGCCATCCGTTTGCACCACCTTGCGGAACTTTGTCTTCTCAGCGTTTGGGAACAGGGTCATATCGATAGCACAGCCGAAATCAATCAAACGCAGCGATGGGATCGGACTGTCCACATTGGGCACACGCATCAGCAGGAAGTTGTCCGGTTTGATGTCCGCATGGATGATGTGCTGGCGATGCAGGTGGTCCACGATGTTACAGATCTGCGCCGAGAAGTGCATCACCAGCGATTCGTGCATTACTTTGGTGGTAGCCTGGCGGATTTTGTTGTTAATGTCCAGCAGCGAACCGAACGGAGAGAACTCGGTGGCTATTAGGCTAGCATTTGGGGCGATAATCGCCGTGGAAATGTCCATTAAGCCAGGCAACACTTCCGGCTCCTTGATGCGTTTAAGCACCTAAAATACGCAAATTGTATTAGCATTTTATTACAATAATAAGTGGTAAAGAAAATGTATCTCACCTGATCACATATGTAAATCTCCCAAGTGTTTGGGGGCTTCTGATACTTCAGCGCCACCACATTACCAGTCCGAGAATCAGTGGCTTTATAAACCGAACCGTAGGATCCACGACCCACCTCCTTGTCAATGCTGAAGGTAACGCCTTCCAGGACGTTCAGCGAGCGAGTGTTGGATATTTTTGGCAGTGGCGTTTGGACAATCTTGTAACTGGCATGGGCATCGTGATCGCCAGGAAAGTCCAGCTTAGCGAGGAAAGCACGGCACAGTTCGCTGTTAAACGGATCGATGGCCTCCTTGTCCATGTGGCGGGCAATCGTTTCAACGGCCTTCGATAGTCGACGCTCCTGAGCTTCCGTATCGTGTTGGGTGGCAAAGTAAGAGTTCTCCTGAAACGTCGTGAAGTCGGCCAGTGTGCTAGTGCCATTATTGTTGTTGCTGGTGCTGTTGTTGTTGTTGTGCGCTTGTATGGTCTTATTGACCGGATGGAGGATCTGCTGTTGCGATGTGTCGCGGAAGTTGAGCCTATCTACAGCCAAGGCCAGCGAGCTATTTGAGTTATCCAAAGCTGTGGCACTAGAGAACGAAAAGTTTGCATTGTCGTTAAATGTGCCAGGTGCTCCGGCGACCACACTACTTGAGGTGGCAATGGCCACATCAGCCGCCGAGGACGCCGAGTTGCTATTGCTGCAGAGATCCGGTTGGAACTTGCTGCGCTTGACTTTGGTGCGTGCCTTGCGATAGCCATTCGCCTCGCTTTTCGGCGTCGAGGTCTGGCCCAGCATGTAGGGATGAAAATGGTGGTGGCTTCCGTTGCGTTGACGCTGGATGGGAATCGGAGAAGCGGGTGCCGGGTCCGGTGAAGGGTGATGGACTACCTGCGGTGGCTGATGGATTATTTGATGGTGCTCCTCCTGCTGTTGTTGTTGCTGGTAAACATTCTCTATGGTATAGGCACTGTAGGTGCTGCTGGGCTCCTTCCTGAACTTTATCTTAATCGATCGGTTTTCCTGCTCGAAAGTGGTTTGCGCACTGAACTGCACGCCATTTGCGTAGGGTCCACTAGGCTCCTCCTCCTCATCGTCTTCCTCCTCTTCATCCGATTCATCATCCCCGTTATCTTCTCCAGCTTCCTCCTCTTCACCCTCCTCGGCGTCATTGTCCTCATCTTCCTCACCCGTATTTTCCTGTCCACTGCTAGTATTTTGCCCGTAAAGAGCTCCATCCACAGCAGTCATATAGTAGGATTTCTCTGATTCGTAGGAATTATAAAGATTTTGCTGTTCTTGTTCTGCCGGCTCCGATGGCTTGGCTTTTTGTTCCATTAACTGCTTAAACTTGCGGGCTAGTATCTCCTCGGGACTGTACTCGATGCCTGCTCCCGGTGGGTATACCAACTGCTTGGCATAGTGACACACACGCGAGGGATCATCAGGCTCTTCGAGCGTCAAAGCCGGCTTCCAGGTCTCATGGTTGTTGCGGCCGTAAGCGTGGAAATTGCGTGGCAAGCGCAGGCCAGCCACTTCGTTTGTCACCGGAGGACTTTGTTGAGGAGGTGGATTGCCGTTGCCGTTTTGCTGCTGCTGTGGCTGTTGTACTTGGTGCTGCGGTGCTGCAGTTCGTTGCGGATGCAACTGTGGCTGTTGGGCTGGTGCATAATGGGGCTAGAAAGCAAAGGAGTGTTTATCAAGTAGCTTTAATATTACATTTTATTGCTTACCTCTGCCACAGGAGCATACTGCGGTTGTTGCTGGGCTTGCGCTGGTGGAATTGCTGCTGGGGACTGAGTAGCAGGATGTGGTGCATAGCGTGGCTGCTCCTGGTAGGGTGCCTGATAGGGCACCTGTTGTTCTAGCGGTAGATGCTGCTGTGGCACCGGGTGATGAGGCTGTTGGGGTGGATGTGCCTGCGCCTGCGGATGATATTGCTGATAGACATTCTGTTGATATGGCTGGGGACGGTGTTGTGAATAGCTCTGCGGCATCTGCTGCTGTGCATAGTTTGTGAGTTGCTGCAGTGCATCCTGCGGGGGATGTTGCTGCTGCTGTTGCTGGTGCTGCTGTTGTTGCCGCTGATGGAAAAGTGTCCTGGCATAGGCGAACTTGGTGTGGGCGTGCTGGAGCTCCGAGGTGAGCTGCGCCTTCTCCTGGAAGGCCAAGTTGAACACCGCCTCCGCATCCTTAAACTCCTGACGCGACTCGTAATAGGCAGCCCATCCAATGTAGAAGGCCGCCACCTGGCGACCAGTTCCTCGCTGAAAGAGCACCTGGTAGAAGTGGAGTGGATCCGTCTGCATGGCTATGTACTTCAGCCACAGCCGCACCAAACGGACATCCTGACGATAGTAGTCATTGTGCTCATATACCGTCAGGCAACGCTCCAGAGTCTCGCGGTACTTTAACTCCGGATCGCTGGGCGCATGATTCTCGTACCAGCAAATGTAGTTGTACCAATGATCGAGTGGATCCGGACCCTGGTATAGGGAGATGGCGTGCTCCCACGCCTGCTTGTCTTTCAGGAAACCGTGCATCTCGTCAGGACTGGCCAGTGGCGGTGCTCCATCTGCGACTACTCCTGCTCCTCCTCCAGATCCTGATCCCTGGCGCATGTACGAGTGCATGGCCATCTTAGCCGAACGGGAAACCCTCTGATCCTGCTGTAGGATGTTTGCCGTAACACAAGCAAATGGATGCGAGACTGCGGTTTCTTCGGGTCACCACTCGGAAGTCTCGGATTTCGGAGTGTAGTGCCTCCTGCCGATTGGACTGAATTGGCTGCACCAATTCGGTTAATCCCTCGGCGTCGTCGGTTTGCACTGGTGGCACATCCGCATGATTATCGGTTGGATATTTCAATCGTTTGCAATGCTCAAAGATATTTTGTATTTTTTCCTCCTTTTTAGCTTGCAAATGGAATTTATTAGAGCTGCAAAACAATCGATAGAACTATTGGCTGTCACTGTTGACGATAGCTAGACATAATAGCTATCGATAGTGCGATAGAAACGTGTTAGTCGGAATTTGTAACCAAAAACTAATTCTGTCATAACTTTATTTCGTATATATTATATTTCCAAAACTAAATTTTTTAAAATAAAAAAATACAGCCGCTACTGCTTAGATTTAGTGTAATTTGTATTACGAGCAATATATATAAGTGTGTGTGTGTGTGAAACACTGCTTGATTCAAGATTCACTGCTTGATCACGTAAGCAGTTCATTGCAATGCTTTACAGCGCTTAAGGAAGAATGATTTCAAAATAAACACCACGTTTTATTATATTAAAATGTACTTAAAATTCCATAAACATTTTGCAGCTAAAAAGTGTTGTATGGGGAACCAAGATCTTTATTTCGGATGATATTAATTTATGTGACGTTCTTTCTCCTTTTGGGCAGCCTGATCTGACGTTTGCCAAGAAAGGATAGTGAACTATAAATGACAATTTGTTTTCTCTCGGATACAACTAGTTTTTTATTTTTTATGATAAATATTTTACTAAATATTTCACTTACGCGATAGTTGTGTAGCGCTGGAGACGATAGTCTGCGATAGTGTCACCCCTGTCGCAAGTTCGCCAACTGGCCTCCAGAGCGCGCCACCGTGCTCGGTATTACTGCATTATTGTTTTTTATCAACTCGCTAGAAATTACGCTATTCCCAAAAAAAACCGCAAACCCGCGAGTGTTTATGTTGCGTTCCGAAGTGCATATCATAGATTAGTAGTATTAGTAACCCCGCAAACGTCCTGCTGTCCAAAAAACACGCGTGATTCCCCTGCCACCCACGCACATACATAGACCCCGATATTTCTTTTCTCTTGTTTTCGACCCCTGACTGCGTTTGTGGATTTTCCCCCCAAGAAAAAAAAGCGAAGAGAAAACGCAATTGAGCAGCACATCGATTGGAACGGCTGCAAACTGAATCCCCCGGGATACGGATAATGGAGGTTTCCGCCGATCCGTATGAGCAGAAGCTCTACCAAATGTTCCGCAGCTGCGAGACGCAGTGCGGACTTCTGGACGAGAAGTCCCTGCTGAAACTCTGCTCTCTGCTGGAGCTTCGGGATCAAGGATCCGCACTGATCGCCAGCCTGGGCGGCAGCCACCAGCTGGGCGTGTCCTTTGGCCAGTTCAAGGAGGCTCTCCTCAACTTCCTGGGCTCCGAATTCGATGGCACGACGTCATCGGGTTTTATTGGTGAGATAACACTAAGAATCAAACACACTATAGATTAACTTACATAAAACAACAACTCATAGAACAACATACTGTTTATCTGTAATTGCGCTTTAATTACCTATCAAGCAACATCAGATAATTACGAAGTGTTTGCCAGGCACTTATTTTAAATAGTGAGTCGATTTTGACACGGATTTGGAACCGAATGGGTTTCCCTATTAATACACTCTGATCTCATAGACCTATTTCAATCAATATATAAATTATTTCATACTGATTTCCAAGATTTTTTGTTTACCTTCCATAATTTAGAATCCCTAAAAAGGAACGCAGTTAGTGCGATCATAATGCTTATAGTACTCAATCTATGGGCTAATTTGCAAGGATAATACACATTTGCTTCAAACCCCTGCTTATCTGCTTCGGAAACTTCTAGGCAAATTTAGGACCTTAGGATACGAATATCATACTCAGCACGCGGATTAGCACGGCGGCAGCTGGCGGTCATAAAATCATATATGCAACTTACAATTTTTTACGACTCCCAACTGTTCTCGACTACCTGATCCTGCATGATTCTAATCAGGTAGCTGGTTACGATGTCCTGTATAAATACGCGACTCATTCAGCTGGGCAGTTTAGTCTAAATCGAAATGGGAACGCGATTGTATTACCGCCGATCCGGCGGCCAGTTAACAGATCCGATCATTGAGAAGCTAGCCGCTCGCTTTGGTAGTCACCTAAGATCCATACAACTCTTCCAGTTCTCTACTAACCTATATCTATTGAATCTTACAGAGCGTTCACTGGTGATTACGGATGAGCCGCTGACCAGCACATACATTGAGAGTCCGCCAGAGTCTTCCGATCGCGAAGTTTCACCGAAACTCGTTGTGGGCACCAAGAAATACGGTCGCCGGTCCAGGCCACAACATGGTATCTACGAATTATCCGTCACGGACTCAGACAATACGGATGAGGACCAGTTGCAGCAGCAGCAGAAGCACCGAAATCTCAATGGCTGCGATGAGCTGGGAGTTCAGGTGAGTGTCGGCTGGCAAGTCACGTACGAAGTGGCGATACAACTATTGGTTATGTATGCAAAAGTGCATAGTAAACAGATTTTTTTTAATCGTTAATTATTGCTGGTACAGTAGAACACGACTAAGTACCACAGTGCAAATGAAGTATCTTAAATAAACATTATGAAATTGAATAAGTTTCTTATAAGCATCTCATTTTCACCAACCACAGGTGCAACGTTCCTCGTCCCAGAGCGATCTTCCTGGCAGCCGCCGCCTGCGGTCCGTCCACACCAGCGGCAGCAAACTGAAGCGATGTGCTTCGCTGCCAGCACGCCGAAAGATGAACAACAGCACCACAGGAACAACTACATCGCCGACGGCAGCAGCCAAGTTGAAACAGCTATCCATCCAGAGCCAGGCGCAGCACAGCAGCAGCGTGGAATCCTTGGGTAAGTTCCCACCGGCCAGCAACCAACCCGAACAATCCCAGATTAGCCGATCCCCTTGTCCCCTTGCCACCCTCTGTTGTTGTTAGCCCAAAATGCGAAAATTACGTTTGAAGCAATGATAAAAGTAAAACACTTGTCGGTACACACCGTAGGCCATCACCTGGCCACCAATCCCGCACCGTCGTCCGAGCACTGGAGATGCTATCACGGCGGCCGTTGGTCATGCTGCAAAGGTTTGTGCGCTCTGAAGCAATTGTCAACACCCCCACCCCCACACCCACCGAAACCCCAACCCAGTCATTCGGTTTCTAATCGCACCCTATGTAGCCGCACCATTGACTCGTTCTACTTACTGGTATAATCACATATTACACATTTTCAACCCCTAGTAAAGTTGTGAATCCTTGACTACTTGTTAATCTATTTAGTTAAAGATTTTATATAAATGAATTTCGGTTAGGAAGGATATTTCTTTATAATTTGTTCCATTTTCTTCGTTTAATTCCTAACTCTTTAAATATCACGCCAAAACAGAAATATATTTTCTCATTTCGAATAGCCATTTGATATAGAGAAATAGCAAACTTTCGGCGCTTTCGCTTACACCATCGATTCACACACACCCTTCCCCACTCCCAATCCCACACCCACCTGGTATCTTGGGCTACATGTATAATAAATGTGTATATACAACAGCGAACCTAATCTCATTCGTCCCACGCTAATTGTTAATTGCCATGATTTACAGACACCGTGACGCCTCAGCAGCTGGAGACGATCTCAGTGCATAGCATTATCGAAGCCTGGGAGCTGGCCAGCATTCCCAACACTCGCAACCTACTTCACGTCCTGGGATTCGATGAGGAGGAGGAGGTCAACCTGCAACAGCTCACCAAGGCGTTGGAGGAGGAGATGCGTGGCCTCGAGGGCGATCACGAGCAATCGAATATGCTGCGTGCTCTGGCTGCTCTGCAGGCCACAGAGTTGGGTAACTACCGACTTGCCTTCAGGCAGCAGCACGAGGAGAACCTCAAGCTGAGGGCCGATAATAAGGCGGCTAACCAAAGGGTGGCCTTGCTGGCCGTGGAAGTCGATGAACGGCATGCCTCACTGGAGGATAACTCCAAGAAGCAGGTGCAGCAGCTGGAGCAACGACACGCCAGCATGGTGAGGGAACTTACGTTGCGAATGAGCAATGATCGCGATCACTGGACCAGCATGACGGGAAAGCTTGAGGCGCAGCTTAAATCCCTTGAGCAGGAGGAAGTTCGCCTCAGAACGGAACTCGAACTGGTGCGCACGGAGAACTTGGAACTGGAGTCGGAGCAGCAGAAGGCTCACATCCAACTCACAGAGCTGCTCGAACAGAACATTAAGCTCAACCAGGAACTGGCCCAAAGGCCGAGCAGCATTAGTGGCACTCCGGAGCACAGTCCATTGCGACCAAGAAGGCATAGCGAGGACAAGGAGGAGGAGATGCTCCAGCTAATGGAGAAGCTGGCTGCTCTTCAAATGGAGAACGCCCAGCTGCGTGACAAGACTGACGAACTGACCATCGAAATCGAGAGCTTAAATGTTGAACTAATTCGTTCGAAAACCAAGGGCAAAAAGCAAGAAAAACTAGAGAAACAAGAGGAGCAGGAGTCGGCGGCGACGGCCACCAAGAGGCGTGGAGATTCGCCGAGCAAAACAAACCTCACAGAGGAGAGCCCTCGTCTGGGAAAGCAGCGCAAGTGCACCGAAGGAGAACAGAGTGATGCCAGCAACAGCGGAGATTGGTTAGCTCTAAACTCTGAGCTGCAAAGAAGTCAAAGCCAAGATAAGGAGCTAACAAGCCTCAGGCAGCGGGTGACTGAGTTGGAGAAGGAACTCAAGGCGGCAAAAGAAGGCAGATCTCTAACTCCGGAAAGCCGCTCCAAGGAACTGGAGGCCAGTCTCGAGCAAATGCAGCGCGCCTATGAGGATTGCGAGGACTACTGGCAAACAAAACTCAGCGAAGAGCGGCAGCTGTTCGAAAAGGAGCGACAGATCTACGAGGATGAGCAGCACGAGAGCGATAAGAAGTTCACCGAGCTGATGGAGAAGGTGCGCGAGTACGAGGAACAGTTCAGCAAGGATGGCCGTTTGTCGCCCATTGATGAGCGCGATATGCTGGAGCAGCAGTACTCAGAATTGGAGGCAGAGGCAGCCCAACTGCGCTCGAGCTCTATTGAAATGCTTGAGGAGAAGGCTCAGGAAATTAGTTCTCTGCAATCGGAGATAGAGGATTTGCGACAGAGATTGGGTGAGAGCGTCGAGATCCTCACTGGCGCCTGTGAACTCACATCGGAATCGGTAGCCCAACTGAGTGCCGACGCGGGAAAAAGTCCAGCCAGCTCACCTATCAGCTACCTCTGGCTGCAGAGCACCATCCAAGAGCCGGCGAAATCCCTTGCTGACTCCAAGGATGAAGCCACCGCCAGTGCCATCGAACTGCTCGGAGGCTCACCATCGCACAAGACAGCCAGCCGGTGAGTATGAGAAGCATCTCTGTGTGTAATTGGTGTGAGCATCCCTGTGTGTCCCTCATAATTTGCACTGTTTTGTCCTGTATATATGTTTTAGTTTGATCCCTCACATCTAACCATGTCTAATATAAGTTAATTTAATATATTTTAAGTGTATGTTTGTGCTTGTTTAATAAATATAATTTAAATTCATAAAGAAACTCATCACATTTTCGAAATTTATTGATATATGATTTCAATAAAGAACGCTTACATTATTATATATTATATAAAGGAATTGCACTTTTTCGGTTATGACATTAGCTGCTGGAACTGCTTTTATTTGGTTAATTTTCCCATTTGTTTCATTCGACGTTTTCATTTCGCATCTAAATATTAGTTCGACAATTTGTTCAACGGCGTTTTTTTATTTTTTAAATCATTTGCATACAATGGTTCCTTAAACAGCAATAACCTCACCACTTCGGAAACATCCATCTTTAGCACAACACCCTTTGAAAGCTCTCAGTCGGGTCCTTCGCCAACAAACAGTGGAACCACCAACGCCTCCGGCGCCAATGCTGGTCCAGCTCCGATCAGCAAACCCAAGAGGGCCCAGAGCCCTCATCAGACTCCATCGGAGGGAGAGATAGCCGATTGTGAGACGTCGTCGACGGCGTCCAACAAGAGCTTCGAATCCAACAGTAAAACGTCTTGCCTTAGCCACGAGAAGTCTAGCAGTCCGTCGGCACTGAAGGAGGAACTGAAGCGCCTTAAGTTCTTCGAGCTGTCGCTCAAGGAGCAGATTAAGGACTTGAGCCTGCAGCGGGACGGTCTGGTCATGGAACTGCAGCAATTGCAGGAGGCGCGACCAGTTCTCGAGAAGGCCTATGCGGTGAGCCGTGGATTTTGTTTATCGGAGAATATTTATTAATCAAATTTGGTGACTTATCATTAGCGAACCACGCATCCAACGCTTCAGCAGCGACTGAACCAATTGGAGCTGCGAAATCGCCATCTGCAGAATGTCATCAAGCAGCAGCAGCAATACACCGAGTCCCTGATGCAGCGTAAGTAGCAGAAACGTAACACTGACCAAGGACATTCAATTATTTTGTATGTCTTTATTAGAATCCTGGAGGCAGCATCAAGTGGAGCTCAACGATCTGCATAGCCGGATCGAAACCCAGGGTGTTTTGCTGGGCGAACAGACACAGCGACTGCAGAATGCCGACATCCTGGTGAAGGACCTCTATGTGGAGAACTCCCATCTGACGGCCACAGTGCAGCGGTTGGAGCAGCAGCGAGCTAGGGTTAACCTAATTCACCAGCAGCAGCAACAGCAGCGACTTGTGGGCGGCGGACTGCCCGGCATGCCTTAGTTTGCCCCACCGGCAAACGGATATAGTTTATAGTTAATTATGAAAAAGACAACCTGAGGAGGGGTGCTCAGCATCAGCAGACATCGAACATGCACCTACCCATAGTTCGTTATGAATGTTTAGACATATACAACACTCGGTAGATTAAGTTTGCATACTCGTCGTATTCGTACGTTTCGTTTTTGTGAATGAATATGAATCCATGTTGTTCGACATGAGAGCACCGCAGCAATAACTACAGTGACTATAATCTAAACTTAAACTCACCCACGCGCAAATGAGGAACAATCCACACTAGTGTACCAATTTGTAACACATCTAGTAATCGACTAACAAATACGAATGGATAAACTATTTACACGAGCTAAAGGCATATATTCGATTGGACATAGACGAAGAAGTATCCACGTAATATATGTTCGTTCATGTCTCACTGCAATGTTGACCTTACTAATTGACTACTGAAACAGTTATCGTACATTAATTATATTAGAAGAAACAGTATTTTAAATTTGTTATGCGTCTGAGTAGGCGAGCACGTTTATCAATGTTTATCACGTGCCCAATCAAATGCATCGGAATTGTTGTTAATTTTATTGATAGAGAAAATGAAAATGAGCGTAAACAATGATCTATGATATTGATGTAATATGTAACGACAAAAGACCTGTAAAGCTGTAACCATACACACGAATCTATGTATTTAAATGCGATTTAAGTTAGCCAATACTCTTCAATATTGCTTTTGCGAACGCGACTTTTTGTTAAATCTATATTCGTCCCAATAACTCACTCGATTTATATGTAAAGAAAAAAAAACCTCAACTTAGTTTATCAATCACACGATTTTGTGTAATCAGTGCTTAAATCAATACTTTCGATCAAAATAGAAGTTTACTTTTTAAAAGTATAAAAAAATAATACAACAAAAAAACCAAATATACAATTATTTATAAAACCAACTTGCGATAAATTGATTTTATTATTAATAATAATTAAAAGGATTGGGGGAATTTGTTTTATACTTTTTAAAATATGTTTGCCTTTTAAAATTCTAAGATCTATAAAGTTTTCAACCATTATAAATTTTATTTGAATTTTGTTTTATTGTTTATTTTGTTTATTGCTACAAAATGTATGTTAAAATTGTATTACGAAGTTAAAATTCGAAATATTTATCTGATCTTAGTTTTCCCTTTTTTAATTGTTTTAAATATAATATCGATGTTCAAATAGTTGACACAATCGAAGTATCGATACCACGTCGCTGTTTCTTCCAGCTCTATCGTGCACGCGCTGTTAAAGTTTATTTGTACTGTTAACGCGAATTGGATTAAAATGTTTTGTTTTTTGTTAGTTTTCGGTATAAATGTGTTTCTAGTGCATTTAACAACTGGTGAGTGTGCGTTGTAGTGTGTAAACTTTAAGGCAATTATACTGGATCCCTGAAAAGCTGCAGAATACAAGGGTTTTCCATGATGCGCGCGGTTGTGTGTGTGTTTGGTGCACTGCCAGTGCATGTGACTTTGTGTGTGTGTGAGTGCGGTTTGTTTTGTTATTCGATGCGCAGAACGGAAATATATAATTAAATTAGGCATTTTGTTGGCGAAACCATATTGTAATCAAGGCCTTTAAAGTTGACCCTCAAATCGAAGCAGGAAAAATCATTAGTTAGGTGTTGAAGACCATGAAGTATGTGGTACAAAATGTTAAGGACACTCTTTTCCGCTGAATTGTTTAAGCCATATATAATCAAAAATATTGTTTGCGTATATAACTGGATTCTATATGTGGTAGCTATGTTTATATATGTACTTTTGTTTATGTCAAGTGATACATTTTCTCAGCAACAGGCATTAAAGTGTTATTCTTATTGGATATTCATATCTTTGCCAATTGGAAATAGATGCGACGAAAATAATTTCTGCAAGTGCATTCGATTCTGTTTCGGTTCTATAAATAATTATAGACAATTACATTGTTTACGGTAGAAACATGTTTGATAACAGCGATGGCACATTTCATTGCACTCTGTTAACAAAGAGCTTCTATGAAAATATTTGTGATTACATTATTTTTTTATATTTCTTCATATTCTTTACATATGTTTCATTGTCTTTCCTCAGTGCGAAAATCAGGTTGTGTTTAACTTGTGAGATACAAGTAAAACCTATTATAATAAAAACAAATTCTAAAATGTTAATACACATGCTTATATCTTCCTTTTTTTTTACATATGTGTACCATTTCTACATATATTTGACTTCAACCAACATTTTAAATATTTCACATTTTATAGCCTACTTTTCGGCTGCTATGATCAAGTAATTTCGATTTAGAGGAATTTTCAAATATTTGTAAAACATGTTGATTTCTTCATTATTTACGCTCTTACTTCACTCTTGCTTCAAATTTCACTTTAATGCTCTGCTGAGTGCGCAGTACAATTCCGCTCTCTAAAGTGAGATCCTCTAACCGAGTGGCGGGCAGTAGTTTGAAGTTCCTAATGACCGTTGCCAGGAGCACCTTCATCTCCAGGATGCCGAATTTCTGACCAATGCAATTCCTTGGGCCTGCACTGAAGGGCACAAAAGCGAAGGGATGGCGATTCACAGCGTTCTCTGGCAGAAAACGCTCAGGCAGGAACTGATTTGGGTTCGGGAAATGTCGTGGGTCTCTCATGATGTCGTAAAGGTGGATGCTAATCTGGGCATTCTTTGGTAGGATTAAACCATTCATTACACTTTCCTCCACACATTTTCTGCCAATGATCGGTGCTGAGGGAAACAGCCTCAGCGATTCCTTGATGACACATTCCAAATGGATCAGTTCGTTGAACTGGAACATACTGATTTCATCAACGTCTTCGGGAAGATTTTGTATCTCTTCGTAGCACCGCTGTTGCACATCCTCGTGCAGAGCCAACAGGAGCAGTGTGAAGATTAGGCTGGTTGATGTGGTATCGTATCCGCCGAACATAAAGGTATTGACCTCATCACAGATACCCTGATGATCGATCTTGCCCTCCGCCTCAGCTGCCAAAAGGGTATCCAGCATGGCGTATCGCTGCTTCTTGCCGAATTCATCAACTTCTCCGAGTTGTTTCTGCTTGAATTGCTGCCTTTTCCGTTGGATGATACCGCTCGAGAATCCGTGAATAGTGCTTAGTATCTTGGAATACTTTAGATAGTCTCCGAAAAGAAAGAAGTACCAGTTGTAGAACATTAGCGGATTGCACATGCGCTGATTGAAAACTATTTCAAAGTCATGGATGGCCTTTCTGTACTCGTTTCCTTCCGACATGTCATCTAGTTTTACGCCCAGGGCCGTTTCTATAAAATAAAATATAAAATATGAATATGTAATTAAATTTTATAACTAGATAATTAGGCTTGCCGCAAATATTGTTTAGAGTAAACTGTGGAATAATCTGGTTAAGTTCAAGTTCGCAGCCCACGTTTTTGTCCAGTATTTTGATAAACTTTTTGCTCTCCTCTCTAAAATGATATTAATGATCAATTAGTAGTTAATATGTTAAAAAAAGTCACTATCACTCACTTAAAAATGGAGAGAAAAGACTGCAGAATATTAAAATGAAAAGCCGGCGTCAAAGTTTTTCTTCTTGAGTGCCACTTTTGATCTAAAACGAGTTCAATTAATTAATATTTATGATTACATACGATTGGTCACCTGTGCTTATCAGGAGCCCGTCTCCCAAAAAGGGCCTTATTAAATCATAAGCCATGTTCTTGGTAGTAATTTTGGTGTTCTGAAATATTTCTTCAGCTTCTTCGGCACGAACTATATTATATTCTGGTGCAAATAGAAAGTACCATAGATAATTTTGTCCATTGGCTTTGGCAGTGGACTCTCGTATAAAGTTAAAAATAGTACCTGCAATATATATTAATAATTAGTTGTAAGATTATAACGATCTTTGGTTCAATATATACCAGGCGTTAAATTAAGTAAATCAAAGTTGTTGCCAAATCGCGTTTTTCCAGGAATTAAGAATACTTTGCTTTCTAATGGACTGCCATCCGCTGTTCTCACTCGTTTACATAATGAAAGAATAAAGTATGTTTTATTAAGTTGTCTCAGCAGGAGCCAAAGGACTCCAATCAAAAGTGTAGACCCCAGAAGAGCGATCCACATGTTTAGGCTTTGGGGAACCGTACTGCTGCAAACTTCAAAACCTACTGAGCTAAGGCATACCCAACGAAAAGAAAAGGCCCATGAAAAAGCTCTTTGTTATCGGAATATTTTATTTTATTGTTCAATTCTAGTCATTGAGTTTTCACGTTCTGTTATAAAAAAATCTATAAAGTTCAAACTGAATGTACAAAAGTATAACTGCTAGTCTAGCGGTTTATTTATTATCCCTATGCACCAGTTTAACCTTAACATTTTGCCGCGTACGCAGCACAATTCCATTTTCAAAAGTAAGGTCCTCGAGGAGAGTAACGGGTAATATCCTAAAATTCCTGATGACCGCTGTCAGGAGAACTTTGATCTCAAGGATTGCAAACTTTTGACCAATGCAATTCCGTTGTCCTGCACTAAAAGGCACAAAAGCGAAGGGATGACGATTCACGGTGTTCTCCGGAAGGAATCGATCCGGTTGAAACATTTTTGGGTTTGCAAAATGCCGGGGATCCCTCATGATTTCATAGATGTGAATGTTGATTTGTGTATCCTTCGGCATAATCAAACCGTTGACCACGCCCTCCTCCACGCAGCGACGTCCAATGAAAGGGACCGAAGGAAACAACCGCAGAGATTCCTTGATCACACACTCCATATAGACCAGTTCATTAAACTGGAACACACTGATATCATCGCTGTCCTCGGGAAGGTATTTGATCTCCTCGTAGCAACGCCTTTGAACATCCTCGTGGAGGGCCAGCATGAGCATGGTAAAGATTAGGCATGTGGAGGTAGTATCGTATCCCTCGAACATGAAGGTGTTGACCTCATCGCAGATTCCCTGATGATCGATCTGACCCTCCGCCTCAGCTGCCAAAAGGGTATCCAGCATGGCGTATCTCTGCTTCTTGCCAAATTCATCCTCTTGACCGAGCTGTTTGCTCTTGAAAAGAGTCCTCCTTTTCTCTATGATGTTACTGGAGAACTCGTGGGCTATTTTCAAATTATTCACCTGCTTTCGATAGTCCCCAAATAGATAGAAATACACTACGTTATAGAAGAAGGGGTTACATAAGCGCTGCTGCATCACTTCTTCAATGGCGTGAATCGACTTGCGATATCGAATACCCTCCGTCATGTCATCTAGTTTTACTCCCAGTGCGGTTTCTGCAATTATATTATTCACATAGAAATTCTCGGCATAGTTGTATGAACGGTCAGTGAAAATTGCTGCTATAATTATGACTCATACTAAAAATTTATTTCATTGATGAGATAGGGAGTAATTTCTGTATTTGCTAGTCAGCATGAGTTATATTTACCATAGTCAGCATGAGGTATATTTAGTGTAGTCAGCATGAGTTATACATTTTAGTATATATTCAAAGGTGGCGTTATCAATTCACTCATGTACTTGGACTTACCGCAAACATTGTTTAGTGTAAACTGAGGAATAACCTGATTTAGCTCCAAATCCTTATCCACCCTTCGATGCAGGACTTTCACCAGTTTATTGCACTCTTCCCTGAAAAGCGATCGTGCTTACAAATTACTTAACCTTTGTTATTTTGTAAACTCACTTGAAGATGGTAAGAAAAGACTGCAATACATTGAAATGAAAAGCAGGAGTCAGGGCTTTTCGTCTAGAGTGCCATTTCTGATCTATATTTGGTTAATAATCCTTTAAACAAATTAGAGTTAAGACACAAACTTTAAAATACCTGTGCTAGTCAGCAGTCCTTCGCCCAAAAACGGTTTCAGAAGATCATAGATCATATTTTTGGTGATAAGCTTGGGACTTTGGAATATTTCCTCGGCTTCCTCGGCCCGAACCACATTGTACATGGGTGCATGGAAAAAATACCAGAGATAATTCCGACCTTTTGCTTCGGCAGAGGCATCTCTCATAAAGTTAAATATGCTTTCTAAAAAATATTTTAAACGACGTTATTATAGTTTTATTGTGGATTTGGTTATAATTACCAGATGTAAAGTTTAGAAGGTCGAAGTTGTTTCCAAATCGGGTTTTTGTCGGAGTTACGTAAATCTTGCTTTCCAGCAAACTACCGTCTTCAGGGCGAATTCGTTTACACAAACTTAGAATGAAATAGGTCTTATTTAAATGGGCCCACAGTTTGCAGAAGATGAAAATCAAAAGTGGAACAGAAAAAAGGGCTTCCAAAATCATTTCTACGTTAATATAATATTCCGACTAGAGGTTCTAATACCTTCCAGATCAAGCTCTGATCTATAAATGCCGGATACTGATTAGAAATCAGTGATCGGAAAAATTAAGTTTTGTAAAATCAATATTTACTTAGTATAAAACATGTTCCCATGCGGCATGCAATTGATGGGTATATTTAATTACTTATAGTGCAATGCAGTATCAACATGCTTAAAACGTTTTTTGAATTTTACGATATTTACATATATTACTATATTTGAATTTGTCTTTCACGTAAGCTTTAATTTAAGCTCTAAACCACTTGTTCTCTATAAAACAGTACAAAGTCGTCAATAGTTTTGCAGCTTTGCAAATGTATTTTAAAAAAGTACCCTCTTTATAAAAGGGCAACCAGTAATTAACTTAAATGTTTATAAGAGTAACGAACGTATTGGTTAAGTTAATTACATGTTAGGATCTGTTTTATTCAATCTATTTATTTTTGGTTTTCGCTAAAATTACAATAAGAAATATTCCTCATTTGACCCTCTTCGTTAACTTTACTTTGATATTCTGCTGAGTGCGCAGTACAATTCCGTTCTCGAAAGTGAGATCCTCCAGCTGAGTGGCTGGCAGGAGCCTAAAGTTCCTGACCACAGCGGCCAGGAGCACCTTCATCTCCAGAATGGCAAACTTCTGGCCAATGCAATTCCTCTGGCCTGCACTGAAAGGTACAAAGGCAAAGGGATGGCGATTCACAGTGTTCTCTGGAAGAAAACGCTCGGGCTGAAACTGATTTGGTTTCGGGAAATGTCGCGGATCCCTCATGATGTCGTATATGTGGATGCTGATCTGTGTGTCCTTTGGCATTACCATTCCATTCACCACAGTCTCCTCCACACATTGGCGCCCAATAAATGGCACTGATGGAAACATTCTCAGCGATTCCTTGATCACACACTCCAAGTAGACAAGTTCGTTGAACTGAAACACACTGATGTCGTCGCTTTCCTCGGGAAGACTTTCCACCTCCTCATAGCACTTCTTCTGGACATCCTCGTGGAGGGCCAGCATGAGGAGGGTGAATATTAGACACGTAGAGGTGGTATCGTAGCCCTCGAACATGAAGGTATTGACCTCATCGCAGATACCCTGATGATCGATCTGACCCTCTACTTCGGCTGCTAACAGGGTATCCAGCATGGCGTATCGCTGCTTCCTGCCAAATTCATCAACTTCTCCAAGTTGTTTCTGACGGAACTGCTGCCTTTTTCGTTCGATAATGCGGCTTGAGAAGTCGTGAACTATCCGAAGCTTCTGCACATGCTTTCTGTAGTCTCCGTAGAGGAAGAAATACCAGTTGTAGTACATCAGCGGATTGCACACGCGTTGAATGAGAACTTCCTCGATGGCATGAATGGCCTTTCTATATTCGTTGCCCTCCGACATGTCATCCAGCTTCACTCCCAGAGCAGTTTCTGTAAATGATATGGTTTAGTATAAATGCAAGTAGATGTGATCGCTTTTGCTTACCGCATATATTATTCAAAGTGAATGGCGGAATAACCTGGTTAAGCTCCAGTTCAGCGTCTAAGTTTTTCTCTAAGACGTTTAGGAATTTCTTGCACTCTTCCCTACATTAAACACATATTTTATTTGCAATTGTAATAAGGAATTGTTAATTCAAACTTACTTGAAAATACCCAAGAACGACTGCAGGACATTGAAGTGAAAGGCCGGCGTTAAAGCCTTGCGTCTGGAGTGCCATTTGTGATCTTGAAATCTTCGGCTGATTAGTAAATATATTACTGCAATCAATATTGACTGACTCACCCGTGCTTATCAGCAGTCCGTCTCCCAAAAACGGTCTTATCAGTTCGTAAACCACGTTCTTGGTTATCAGCTTGGTGCTCTGGAATATCTCCTCAGCTTCCTCGGCCCGAACCACATTATACATGGGTGCATATAAAAAATACCACAGATAATTCTGACCCTTGGCCTTGGCAGTCGATTCTCGCACAAAATTAAAAACACTAGCTGCAATAAAACAGTAAAAGTAGTTATAAAGTTATAAACCTTGTGAGTAGCATTACGAACCCGGCGTAAAGTTGAGAATATCCAAGTTATTGCCAAATCGCGTTTTTCCCGGCATTAGGGCCACTTTGCTCTCCAATGGACTGCCATCCTCGGTTCGCACTCGTTTCGTCAATGAAAGTATAAAGTAGGTTTTGTTAATATGTTTTAAAAGAAGCGCCAGGGCCGCCAACAAAATTGGGGTCCCCAGCAGAGCGATCCACATTTTGTCGCAAAATTCTCCGTTCGGTCCGTTCTACAGGCAATTTCAGTACCCACTGAGCTTTGGCGTATCATCAAGCCTCAATAATCATAATCAATTGTATGTAGTATAGTTTAAAACAATAACAATCGCAAAACAGCTTTCTGTTATCAAGAAATTATATGGTTGGATTATTTCAATAATGGCTGCTGGGGGTTGTTTGGTTCCTGAACTTGCTATTTATAATTTTGGATAATGTATAGTTGTGATGTTTAGTTTCGAATCATTCCAAAATTTCAGGTACTTTCCCACAGAATTTGATTGTTGGTGTTAAATGTTTAATCATAGTTTTCTTATCTTTTAAGTTATTTTAATCTGCAAGGTTGTGTTATTACTCGCGGTTATAAATGCGTCAAGGGTCAATTGCGATCGTCAAATGGTTAGTAGTAGAGCGATTAGTTGTGTCAACAAAAACCGTATAAAATAAAATAATTGGAACATTTATTTTTATAACAATCCAGCACGTAAACCTCTTAGACTGTCAGAAATGAAACTAATTGCTTGCTAATGCATATAAGTTATAATGTCATGCTATCGAATTCAAAGCGTTTTGGTTTTATTTTTGTTGGCATTATGGGTTATAATTAGTGCCTATAAGTATACACAGGAAATGCAGTTTGAATTAGTTTACCTACTGATATAGTAGTAGACAAAATACTCATTAAATTCAAATCGTTATGAGCTGCTAAAACATAATGGTATTATCCATCAACCAGCTGCCTCCTATTAAGAGGCATAATAATTAATTGAAGCACTTGGCAGATATTGAAATTGTTAGAGGAGCATTTGAAATAGTTGAAACTGGCTTACGATCGTTTCATTTCCCCTTATGACCATTCCAGATTAATAACAATTTCTTGGCAAATTTCCTCCCAGGCCAAGCGGCATATTTTCCCATCGTTCCAACTATGGATGTGGCTGCAGAAAAAAAGGAAACTGGCAATGTCGCATCAAAATGCCGCATTGATTAAAGTTTGATTAGCTGCAGCTTGGCCAGATCGCATTTGGGCTTGAGGAATTAATTTGAGCCAAGTTTGTAATGCGCGCGCAGAAATGGCAATGCAGCAGTTGCAGTTGCCGCAGTTGCAGTAGCTTTACTTGCAAGCTGGCCAAGTGCAGCCTTAGCTGCAATAGAAGTAAATGTGGAAAAAAATTAAATCACAGTAATTACATTTTCTGTGGAAATGGCAGAAGCCGGAGATGGACGCGCAAACATGCAGCACGACCACTGCGTGGACCTGGATGACAAAAATAGTCAATGCAGCAGCAGCAGTAACTGCATCAACTGCAGCAGTCACAGCAGCAATCACAAACTGCATTTGGGCATGAAAAGTGCTGTGCCGGCACAATTGGATGGAAAAACTGGCTCTGTCTCTCCGTTTCTTGTTGTTATGAACAAATGTTATTGCGGCGGCAACATGCTGCATGTGTTGCTGCTGCCACAGGAGCAGCATCTACTGCCCCTGCTGCTTCTGCTCCTGCTGCTGCTGCTGCTCATTAAGATGCAAAAGACGTCGCTTGCCGCCTTTTTAGAATTACTAATTGAATCGACGCGATCAGTGGCAATTGCATCGGCGGCATTGGCCACAAAAACCAAAAACCAACAATGAACAACAACAATTGCGGTGGCGGCTTGAATGTTTGTTTGTTTGTTTGTTGTTTCAACCGCTGCTGCGTTGAATCTGGCTGCTGCTACTGTTGCAGCTTCCGCTGCGGCGTGAGTACACAAACATACGGTCATACGCCTGCGTATTTATTTATTTACGTACGTGATTCTCGGCGTGGTTTGCGATTCTCTTAGGGCAATTCCCGCCGCAAAAATCTGAGCCAAAGCAGAGCTATCCCTTTAGAGGCGATGCACATCCGCAAGCCGCTTGAGGCAATTGTTAAGATAACAAATTCCGAGTTACTTGGGAGCTGAGAACCCTCAGGCACCTGCACCACAGTTGCTTATAAGGCATAAGGCACTGGTAATAATCATTAAAACGGGCGCTTCTACTGAAATCCTCTATTACTCTGTATATCTTAAGGTTATCGACCATATTAGTCTTACATTTTGAAAAGTAAAAACCACACCTTTCAGCCGCATTCTTTAAGCTTTAGTACACAAATTTTCCATCATTTTCCAGCTTCTTTTTAGTCAAAATATTCATGTTTTCAGTGCTAACCTTAGTCGCTGCATTTCTGGCTAAGCACAAAGTCATGTAGCAACATGTTGCGCGGTCGCGGCAACATTTACTGTGCGGCAACATGATTTTTCAATTATTGCACCGGCATGTAAAATTTGTTGTAAGCGATTGCATATTTACTTTAACACCACGTCCTCCGTATGTATCTTTTTTCCGTGCTATTTCCTTTTTTATTTATTTTTTTTTGTTTTTTCGGCGTGTATGAGCTGACAGCGAACGATGCCGGCGACGAACAGGCGACGCTTGTTAGCCATGTTGCACGGCCTGACACTTGTTGCACGGCATTCTGCCCCAGCAACCTTTTGCGGTCGCAGTGCCCCAAAGATCTCAGCTCGCCGATGTTGCTCTTGCGGTCGATGTACAATGGGCCAAAAGTCGAATGTTTGACTACCTATTATTAGATTTCTTTACTTTAAAAATATTTTTCCACAGATCATTAATTAGGTCTTCAAGATATTTACTTTTTTCAATGATCTTTGTTTCTGTTTCTGTTTCTTGATCTGCAGATTAAAAATATATTTCGTTTAAATGTGACTGGAAAATGCAGTTTGAACCCACTGTGCAGTGTTGTTCTTGGGTTGCTTTTGGTGTTGATGTTGCTGCTGTGTTTTTTCGCGTTGTCGTTGGCGTGTGTCTCTCGCTCCACTAAACTTTTAATTAAAATTTGGTCGTATCACAGTGGCTGCTGCTTCCTTTTTTGTGGCTTGTTAATGTCACCTGAAGGAGGCGGGGAATCCGGGCAATATACTCCACTGATTTTTATGCAAATTTGCCAGTCTCGTTTTTCGGTCACCGGGCAACTTGAGGGGCTTCCACGACGAGGGCTCGTTTTTGGGATCGCAACGGATCGGATCGGGTTCCCATGCCGAGCTGCGTTCGTCATTAAGTTGTCATGACCATAATCATTTTTTGAGATGGCCATAGACCAACTTTGGTGTCCACTTCTTATATAGTATGTCTCTGTAAAAACTGAACCGTCGATCAATATGGCAATTGGCATTTCCCCTTCGATTAAATAAAATGATAATTTTAAATGGAAATTGCATGCGAGATGATTGAATTTACTTGCTTATCTAAAAGATTTCAGACCTATGATTTCTAAAGAATCTTTATACATAACAATAACCATTTTAGAGTTATATACTCTTTTCTCTATGTAAGTAACATTAATTGAAAAGAAAAATGGACAAGTGCCAGCTTTGGTTGCCATTTCGGCGTGGGACAGGTGCATAAAGATATATTGACTCCCGTTTGGATGTTGCATGATCCGGTGTGGCAATTGGCCAAGATTTATTGACATAATGAAGACTAATTCGCGCGTCTGTGGCCGAGCATTTTGACAATTATTTATGTTGTATTAAGTTGTTTGGCGGCAGCGCGTGTAACGATGTAATTAATTGCCATGGATTAGACACCGCCGATGGCCGATGGCCGATGTCTGAAAAGACCTGGTCACGCAGACCAGGCCGAGATGCGGAGGCACCAAACCGGGGCACGATCGGAGTTACTCAGCCAGGAAAGCCAAAGCGGCTTAGGCCCATAAACAACCAAGTTTATTCGCGACGACCATCTGTGACGATCCGAATTGAAAGCGGAATGGAATCGAAGCACTTCAATTGGTTATTCGACTTTGATGCGATTTTAAAGCGATTTAAATATGAATATCAAAAATATTTGCCGTGATCAATTTATACACTTCTTGGCGCACAGATATTGTTCGCTATTTAATAGAGATGGCTAGATAGTCGTTGGTAGTAAAATTTATAGTACAACTACTTCTGCAACACATATCAAAGAGCAAAGTCTATAAAAACTACTATTTCTGATAAGAATCCTTCTAGTTATAATATTTTATTGCCTAACTGATAACCATTTCCTATAAACATATTGTTTGTAGTTATAAATATCTTATCTTCTCTACATATGATTTGGAAAGTAGGAGAAACAAAAGTTAGTAAGTTGTTAACTATTTTTTTAAAATTTATTTAGACCGTTTGGGATGAATTATATTATTTCTCTGAAATGAATCAGGCTGCATTAATTTTATGTGCCACACATCGCTTGCGTATTGCTTCCACTTTAAATTTAATTAAATTTTAGCTGCCCGAACTAATTAAAAAAACAAATTTTATTTTAACAACCGCTTCGAATGGCTCTTGCCCATAAAGTGTACACAGACTTCGGCGGAATCGCCAAACTGAATTGGCTTTCTCGAATGGAAGGTGGTTTTTAATTCCAGCTCTATTCCACTTGGGCACGTATTTTGTTTTATACAGCAGCTACCATTATGAGGTTTATGGATCTAAGCTCATCAAAGCTTAAGCAGGCACTTTATAGGCAGCTTGTATATTATTTTGCAGCCATTGTTCCTCTGCATTTCGTTCGCAAAGACAATGCCGAGTGTTGACAGCCAGCAGGAAAGAGTAGCTGGGTGTTGATAATCCGTAGACCAGTCTAGTTAATTTGCTTTAACAAGAAAACCGCACGCCGATCGTAAAGTTGGCCAAGAAAATCAAACAGATTTTGCCGCGCCAAAAACGCGCGCGACTCGCGTTCGAGTTCGCTAATTGAGTGCGACAGGGCGGTGGTGTTGGTCCGTCGTCGGCCCTTTTCGCCATGTCCTTGTGCAGAAAAAAAAGGGAAAAAGCGGGGGAAAAAAAATAAATAAAATTTATTACGCCACGAAACACATGAAGGACAATGCCGCTGCCTCCTACTCCACCACCTCCTTATTTATTGCTTCCACGAATCGAGCGCGTTGTTTCCAAGAAATGTGCTCGCAACTCAGGCGATCCCGTCCAGAGGTGGTGGCTATCTGTCTGGGCCCGCTGTGGCCGCGGCTTAACAAGTCGACACTTTTCTTCACACCTCCGGATAGTTGGCCAAGAATTTACTTGGCCATATTAAGCTTAATGGCCGCCCGTTGCGATCGCTGCCCAACTGACCGGTGGCAGTTTGCTGGCTCGTTTCAGCCGCTATGCGGTTATTAAATGCAAAAATTAAGATAAGCCTCTGGAAGGGCATTTTTGCCAAGGGTTTTTAATCCGGTTTTACACAAAAACAAAAAAAATATGAATGAAATGGTGGCAGTGAAAGATCTTTGATATATTTGTAAAGCATGATCTGGAGCTGACTGAACGTTTCTATTTTCAAATAGAAATCAACTCCTGAAACTGAACTATTTTTTATTTTACTTACATTTTTAGTTATTTACACTTTTGGTTCCTGTGATTTTTCTATGTGTAACACTGGCTACACAGGTTTTTCGTACAGTTCATGGCCCGAAGCTAAGCAATGTCACGGCTAATTAGCAATAGAAAAACAGCGGGTATCCTCATTTCGGTCACGAATGTGCATATTTTGCTCATATTTTCCGTCAGTTCGAACACGTGGACATAAATCGCCGCATTTAATGCCTTTGAGCCCAGTTCTTTTGGGTGCTCCTTTGGCAGCTGTGACTGTAACTGTGGCCATAGAGTGAGCTTTTTATAAGAGCGGCGATCGTAAAATTGCGAAATTTATATGCACTTAATTGCGGTCTTCTTTGGGCTTCGGTTGCCCAGGAAAGGCCACATCGGTTTCACCAACGTCAATAACATTGTCCCTGCTTATGATGCACTGAATCAACTCGGAATTGCCCCAAGCAGGGCACACACAATGGGGCAACTTGTGGAGAAAACTATTATTTATTGAGCTTAAATCTCAGCCAAGCAGTTTCAAGATGGCACAAATGGCGGGAGTACTCGTTGCGGATATAATCTCGTAACTGATGAGGACGGTTTTGCTTATCACAAATATTTTCAATACTGCTTTAATTAACTAGACTCCTTGATTTGATTCGAGTATTCGTCAGGGCTCTATATTACCGCAGTTCTATAAATGTTGGATGCCTGCCAGTGTGTACTTAATTAAAAAGTAGCCAGCACAATTTAATTAGAAGAGTCTGCTGCTCTGGTCTTTGGATGTGGCATAGAGCATTGTGGATGGGGTATCCATGGGGTTAATTACGCGTCCCGCTGGCGACACCTCATCAGTCCCAGAAGGCAAGACGCGTCGACCGACAGCAATTGCCAGATATGACTTTAATTTCATTTAATTGGCAAATAGGCTGCAGAAATGCAGCTGGGAACGCTCATTACGCTCAACTATAATAAGCTGGGCCAGACGGATGGAATGTTGATCCGCACCATTCGGATTCCATTACCAAAGCTTATTTCCTGTTCAGTCCGCGGACTTACTTTATTTTTTATGAGCTAATCCTGAGCCTGAAGTTTGGGAACTAATCAAGCGATTGGTTGCGCATGCGCGTGAAGCGCTTAAATGCGCAGTTCTTCCTCTCGTTTCATTTTTATTATTTTTATTATTATTTTGCTAAGTTTCCGAGAGAGCGGCTTAAAGTCCAGCGAGATTTATACCACCAAAGGGCGCAATATATTCAGATATGATTAATTGTGCGTCGCATTCCGCTTGCGGAGCCTCAAACCTCAGCGATCCAAAGGCGGCGATAACAACGCCGCAGAATATTTCGCAATTCTCCACAGTTCCTCTTGACTTCCTTGACTTGACTTCTTTTGCGCAGATCCCAAAGCATCGCACACGTACGAGAAATTTCGCGCTTTTCTGGCATCTTGCGATGCTTACTGGGCTGGCCAGCCAGCATCTTCCTTCAGAGGAAAGCGGAGCTGGCTTTTGCATAAGCCAAAAGCAATTTATTTCCTCTCTCTGGTTTCCAATCTATGCGCAGAAATCTTACCCAGCTCCGCTGAACTGACTCGAATGTCTGCGGAAAACTGCAAGATGACTGACAGTGTTCATATATCTGCATAGGCATTGACAGTCTTCTTCAGTCTCAGGAAATATCATTCGACATTGCTAAGAAGCCTAGAGCTTAGAGAGGATCTTTTTTTTGTTATGAATGGTTCAGTTTGGCTTAAGTATATCATAGCTATGGAAAACACTGCACACTTGCAATAAGTAAGAACATTACAGACTTAAACTGAACAACTCAGTCCTATAAAATAGGTGCATGTTTCTTTTAAAAACTGTTTTCTTTTTGTATTTATGCCCTCCTTCAACTGTTACCTCTTTAAATTTCGTATGAAAACGGGGCACTTTCAGGATCAGTAGTGCAGCCTAGTGGTCTACCCTTTTGGCCACCCTGGTCAAAGTTTCTCTGCGGGATCGCTTTATTTTTAGTGCAAAGTCGTGTTCGATTTTGCATAAAATGCTCGCCGACTTCAACTGAAATGGGAAATGGAAGTGCAAAATGGAAATGGCTGATGCATCGGCGATGTGTGCCGTTCTCTGTCCGTCATTTGTGGGCTTTTTCAGTGGAGCTGGGTTGTGCAAGCTTCCTGCTTGGAAGAATGTTTCCGTCGCACCCTAATCACAATGTCAATATGTGCGGTGAGACATTCGATCAAACATTTGCCAGCGCTGTAAAGTGTAAACAAGTTTGAAGTTGAATTGTCTCCCTCTGTCTTGAGGTCCAAAATGAACCTGCAGTGGTGCAGATACTTCTATCTATCCGGCGAGAAAGAGGACCGACCCCTTTCCCAACTCGGCTAAATTGAGTTGATTTTTATCGCTGTCACATTTATGACATTATCGGAATCGGTCAATATTAAAACGAACTCGCACCCTCGCCGCATGGGTGCAACACCTTCATCCACACAAGGGATCGCATCGCGGCGATTGTGTTTATTATGACTATTATTATTGACAGCTATCGTAAATAAGGCTGCGATCTCGATTGCGGTCGTTCTCGATGGCTGTTTAAATTGAGCCTAACCACTCGAGTGCATTCATAACCCATAAAGATTAAAGTCTCAACGATAAACGCAGCCACACTGACGAAAATGAGTTCTTTGCCTCACTTCTTGACACAAAAGGCGTCCAATGAATAGCTTTTATATTCAATCCAACCATTTTGGTAGAGTTTTGGATCAGTTATCTTAAGTGTAACAGAGTGTGCCTTCATAATCTTTAATTTAGTTCATCCTTATGTAGCTTAAGCAAACATTTTGAAAGCATTTTTCGCAGTGCAGCACACTTATTGTTATTGCACTCCTTGCATGTCGCATAATTAAACATTTGATAGGATGAAAGGGGCAACCACCAAAAAAAAGCCTTAGCTTATCACCATTTAATTTGTAAATGTCGCTGGGCAAAGGCGAAAAAAATAAGTCAACCAAAATAAAACCTAAAAATAAACTGGTTCTTAATTAAAACGACATTGGTCGAGATCTCTGTAAATAATCGTAACGAATCAGACAACATATAAACGAAAAGTAAAAATGAGGAAAAAACAGAACAGGGAACCCAAATCGACCCAGAGAACCCGAATGGATCCAAAAAATAAAAAAAATAAAACGCCCTAACCAGAAACTGCAGCGCGCAAAGGTTTCTTATAATTTGAAAACATTTTTCTGGCATTCAGCATTCAAACGAGTTGAGTTTTGGAGAAGAAGGTGCCGTGTGGAATGGGGGATCCATGCCGCCTGGCTTTGGGCCAACATTTCTTCGGTTTTAGGCCCTGTTTTGGTTCTCCAGGTTCTCTGTTCGTTTTCTGATCCCATGCGTTTTGCCGATTCTCCGGTGTTGTCGCCTCGAACTGATTTATCGAGAGCCCTGGCACTTGAGACGGTTTTTAATTATATTTTTGGTCTCTTCAAATGACAAGAACTATTAATTTGATTCTTCTTTCGGTGTGCGGGTCGTTAAAAAAGGCGTTAAAAGGCCAAGTTCGGGCAGGAAGATGTATGGAGGTGCCATAAAAGCGAAGGATTTAATGGAATTCAATTGTGACGCTGATTGCTAGAAAATAAAGGAGATTTTACTGTTTCGGTGGGAGTTCAAACAGATTGTAAACGATTTGGTAGTGCTTAGATAAGGATGCGATAGCTAGATAAGTCTTTAAAGTTTTTGATGTGATAATAATTGTTAAAGTACGGGTTGTTAATTATATTTAAGTCGTTTTTATTCCGCATACGTGATGTCGGCCTTCTTTTGTACTTTAACGCTTTGTAATCTAATTGTCTTATATACTCGAAGACATCTCGAAATAATTGCTGCCCTTGTCTTTTATCATGCGCACTTTTAAAAATTGCATTAAAGACTTGCGCTGAAAATATCCATGATTTCATTGCTACAATCGCACTGAAGATATCGCAACTTACGCATAAATATTTTCAAGTTAACTAAGTTCTCCCAGTGAAGTTTGCACAACAATTCCTGTTCATAATGCTAATTGAATAACCTTAATGTGGGACTGTTTCGTGTAATTTGGGGTAATTGTGGAGCCTTACTGTTATATGGCAGGCTAATTGATTCGCCAGCATCCGCAGCTGTTGTTGCCCATTTCCCTCCAGAGATTCAGGTTCGCGGATCCATTAAGTTCCCGATCCCAGGGCTCACTCTCTCTCAGTGTGTGTGCGTGCCAAGGCGAAACAGTAGCCAACTGGCATGGAGTCAAGCCGCCACATAATCTGTCAAAAGAAAAAGTTCATAATAAATCAAATGTCACGTAAACAATATTATTAAAATGATGCAGTCAGCGACACGGCACCGAACCCAAACCCAAAACCCGAATCCAAGGACCGAGCACCCAGACCCAGACAACACTCATTAAATGGGTGAGCCTGCGGCGGGCAGAAGGGATCTTGGCGGGGGGAGGGGCAGGGTGAATCGCCTGGCATGCAAAGCGATCTGCAGCAGAATCTATACACTGCGAGAAATTGATTGAAAAGTCTATTATATCTATCTATTATTTGTAAATAAATGTATAAAATACTTATCAGATTTAAACTTTGTTTTGTAAATCAAAATAGTATCCGTAATTAGATTTTTAAATAATACTTTTTTTGGCCAGTGAATTGGCTGTTCCAACTGCTCGTTGCTTATCTGCAACTGCTGCTGCTGCTGTTGCTGTTGCTGTGGTAAGCATAACGAGTTGGGGCATTTAAGCCCCGAGCCACACAAAAGTTACAAACTGCCATTCAGGTAGACGGCGGCAAATCGAGATGCAGCACACTGGGATCGGGACCGGGATCGGGATGCGGATGGGTATGGGTATGAGGTGGTGGCTGGCCGGGATTCTCGTCGGGTTTTTGTGCAGCTTCTGCGCGCATTTATGAGGATCCACGGGTCCCGCGGGTTTTTTGTCAACGTCGCACAGGGCCGTCGAGGGAATCTGAAAAGTAAGTAAGAATGGCAATACGAAAGACCAGAGACCGAAAGGCCAGAGCTTTGTGTCAAAAAGGCTGGGCCTGTCCTCGATATTCCCGTCTGAGTTGCAGGTACGCGTTAATCACACTTTGCGCTCGCCGTTTTCGGATTCTTGTGGCTGAAAAATACATTTAAAATTCCAGCCACGTCTGTTGGCCAGGCGAATTGCCTTGGCATTAAATTAAAGGCTTTAGGGCTGCTCTCAAGACTTTCAAAAGCTTCAAACGAGTAGCTGGAGCTGGCAGGACCAGGACCATCAGCTTTTGGCAGCCTTTGGGGAATATGAACAGGCTGGAAATTTCACACCTTCGCGTACAGTTGCAGGATCACACACAAAAACGTCAGTGTAGGCGTGAACCTTTTAGGAACTCAAATGGGCTTCCAGCAGCCCGTAAAACGTAATGCATACCCTTTGTTTTATGTAATTTGGTCCGTAATAAGTCGGTTGGTTGCTTACTTACCCGGTGGGTCATCGAACCCCTCAGCTGCATTGCCCATATTCAGACGGCAGCACACTCTAATCGATAATTTATTGCTGGCCGGGAAACAATGCGATCCAGGCATCGATCGGCAATGGCATCGCCCGAGCTTGACCAGCCAGAAAGCCAAGAGAAAGCTAGACCAAAAACCTAAAAAACGGCTGCAAAATGCGAACTTTTGGTTGCACTCGGCTGTTCTGGCCAAGAGATCCACATCTGCCACAGAAAGAGAAACGAAAACACGAAGCTGCTCTATGGCTCTGACTAATCTGCCGTGGCACATCGCGATGTGCCAGGACCGGCTTTGGTTGGTCTCCACCTTCCTTCCTTCCCATCTTATCCCATGCCATGCCATCCCATGCCATTCCATCCGATCGAATCCCGTCCTGCACTTCCTCGTCTCGTTGAATTTATGTTTAAGCATTTCTTGGCAATGCCGGCCGCGTACTGTTCTTGATATGAGATCTTTTTTCAAGCGGTTCGTCGATGGGCGCGTGACACGAATTTCAAGAAACTTTAATCCCTAAATATGCAGGCCGTTATCCTTTTTACCCAGTTTAATTTTGTAAAAGTATATTGAACCATACTTTTCCTTTAATAAACAGTTTTAACAAATTTATTAAACATTTTTGTAACAGCCCTTAAGCGGAAAAATTTTTATACAGCTTGATTATTTTATTTTAATATTTTGGAGCACCGTTTACCACCTTTTTTTATGTCCTCTACCATCTCTAGACCCTGTTTATGTTTGGCTCCTGCAGCTCGTTCGCAGCTTGGCCATAATATTTATGCCGTTTTTGTGTGCCCTTTTGCCGCTGCCACAGACGGCGCGTTTCCCCCTGCGATCCTTCCGATCCTCCTGCTCCCGTATCCCCATTTCCATCTGCAGCTTGTCCATGGAGCTGCTTTGTGCCTTCAGCTGGGCTGGTGTGAAATAATGATGCCGTTGCGCAGATAAGGTGCCTTCTAAAAGTGGAGTTTCGTGCCTGCCCCATTGTGATTGGGGGATTGTGTGGAGATCGGGCCTTATAGAGAGTGAGAGAGCGCAGGAGTGGTGAACGCAGACGGAGACGGAGACGTGGAGACCCGCTGCAAGAATAACATAAATGGCTCGACGGCGGACTGGAATGGTAAATCTCGAGCTGTGCATCTTGGGATGCAATTCGAAATGGGCTTCGTTTGGGCCCCACAACTTCGTTTCCCTCGATTCGTTCACTGGCCACCACGTCCAGTGTTCAGTGTCCGCCGTCCAGTGTCCGTTGCAATTGCAAATTTCTTTTAATAAGCCTTTTGACGCCTCGCTGCCAATGCCAATTGTAAATTGCACGGAACCTGCCCGCGGAAAGCGGAGAAGCAAAATGAAGGAAGGAAGGAAGAGGGGGCACAAATTATATATACTTAGTGCCGCGTCCTTTCCGGTCCGATTGAAATAGCAGACCCAATGACGCAAACGGAGACGGGCATAATGAGGATAAGGATGCACCAGGCGTGAGTGCAGCCCAACTGTCGGGGTCACTGGAGGTGCAGATGAGGGCTTCCTCTTTCATGCGTTTAATAGATCTGGCTACAGTGTAATTCATATGATTATGGTTGAAACTAAAATTATTAAGCGCTATTTCTGGTACATTTTTTAATAATGAAATAATATAATAATGAGCTCATAAAACACAAAATTAAACCTACAATTTTAATTTATATTTTTATAGCTACCTATTAATATAATTGATGCTTTTGGGAAACTGCATTCTTACTGGTTTGAATCGCACTGTACAACTACCGAGTGCATCTTAAGTCAAGGCAACTTAAAATAAGGGAAGAGGTCGCCTGTAGTATTCATTTCTCATTTTTTCTTAGCCCGATGCTCGATCATTTATCTTGTCAAAGCTAATTTAAAGTTAGTGCTTCCTTCGACTCGTTTTCTCTGCTTAACCGTCCCTTCTTTTTACTCATTCACGCTGTCTTATTTCGCACGTAAAGTGTTAAAGAGCAACAACAATGGGCACTGCAAAAAAACTAAATAAAAAACCCCTCACTCAAAGAATAACAATTTATTTCTTCCTGTACCTTAACTCAAAAAGCACAAGAAATATTAAACAACAAACCAAAAATATTCCTCATTTTTGTGCAACGTCACGTAGGCAAGTTTTGTTGCCAAAGTTGTTGTAGCTGCGCTTATAATGATTGCTGTTCTGGCAGTATATTAGCACCAACGTGCATAGTGTGTTAACAGCCAAAGGAAGTGCTAGACGGTTAATTAGTATGCTGGCTAATTAAAATCTTAAAAAAAAAATTCCTTTTAATTTTGAGGGAAATTTAAATGTTAATCACAAGCATTCGGCAAATAAATTGAAGATTTGGAATTACCCATAAATTTGAACAATAAAATTTAGTGTTAGTCTGTTATGCGGATTATGATAATTTTTAGTCAACACCACTTTGACATTTTATTTTAAATTATAATCAGCACAGATTAAAGCGAGGTAGGAAGTAAAATTCGCCTAGGGCTTCTGATCTTTTTTATAACTTTAATCTTATGTGTAGCTATGCATTTTCCTCACTCCGAACTCAGTGTCACTCGCAGTTGAAGTTTTGGCATTGGAAATTGAAAATTGGCATTGCTTACTTATTCATGCGTCAAAGTTGCGTCTCTGGGGTCTGAGATTCCTTGCTTTATGTGGCCATTGTGTGCCTCGTCTGGCCAAGATCAGAGGAACCCAGAGAAGACCGGACCAGACATCGGGGTAATGAGCTGCGTCTGCGGCTGTGGGCTGCTGCATGTTGCATGTGTCTAGCCTTGCGACATGCCATTCATCAATTAGACTTTTCCTCAAAAAATCCGGCCGAAAAACCTCCGACTAGTTGGCCCAACTTGCTCTTGGCCTGTCCTCCAGTCTCAAGACCATTGTGATTTTCCTTCTTTTGTAGTTTTTTTTTGTGTGTTGTTTTGTATTTTCGGGGCACCGAGAACATGATGTTCAACACCACAATTTGTGTTGTACTTCGTGTACTCGACATGGGCAAATGGAGTGGGCACGGATTTGGAGAGACGAAGGTGGAGCATCTGGGCGGAGGACATCGCGTCTTTTGCATTGCAAAGTACAAATGGGGAACGACGTTGCTGCAGACTGCTGCTGCTGCTGCTGCTGTGCAACGACCCTGAGGAGCCGCCTCCGAATCCAAATGGAGTTGGAATCGCAGAAGCAGCAGCAACAGCAGCATCAGCCTCGCATTGTTTAGCTCCTGACTGGACCTGGGTTCCTTCTCTGGCAATCAATTGTTGCATCTTGCTCTCGCTCTGCGACTGTGGATGTGGCAACGAAGCAGACAAACGGCGTCGTCGCCTCGTTTGCCACACTGCCAAAAACTATTTCAACTCGGCATAAAGATGTTTTAACCATATCTAAAGAGTTTTTATCTACCTTGAAATGAATGTTCCTCCTACTAAGTTTATACTCTTTTTGAAAGTAAGCTTTTCTGCCAGTGCATCCTGACCAGGCTGTGTCTCCTTGGTTTCCCAACGGCCTGGGTAGGTGATATTGCCTTATCTGATGTGTCATTTCACTGTGTGCCTTTGCTGCTTCTGTGACTCTTTCTTTGCACGCGCATTGCGAGCCTTAATTTTTGGTCAACAGTTTTTTGCTTGTTAGCCAAGTTATGCGGAGACCGCGATTCTGGTCAACAAAAGAGAGAAAGCGAGAGAGGAGATGCCAAGAAGTTGGGAAAAGGCCAAAAAGAACGAAAAGAACGAAAAACCGTTTACCACATTGCCCAAATAATTGTCGTGTTGCAGGCCCGTCTTTGGCCATTCACGTTGCCAATTATGAGGCACGCTCCACGCGCTTTTTCTGCCCGTTTTGTTTGCCACATCTAAGCGGTTGCGGCACGCCCACATTGTGGCAACGACTCCCACAACCAACCAGTCGCACTCCCACCACTTTGTGGCACCTTTCCACCTCATAGCTGGCCTCCGTAGCCCCGCTGCCATAACCATGTTTTCCTCGGAAAACCCTGCTCGTTTATCAGGCGGCAGGCATCGGGCACCAGAGCTCAGGCCGCAAATCCGTACCCAATCCGTATCCCGAAGCCAAAGTCAGTCCAAATGGCAATAGCTTTTTGGCCTTAGCAGCTTAACTACATTCGTGTTTATCAAAATGAAATGTAATGAAGATCTGCATAATATTTCCTGTTTGGCGCAAAAATGGTGGCAAAGTCAAGCTCGAATGGTACAGTTGGGAACTTCTAACCAGAAACTTAACTTATAATATGATCATTCTATATAGGTGGCAACATGTTGCAGACTCCCATTATGCCATGTATCTAAACAATAGCAATGACCAGCAGTTTTCCAGTTTCCGCATCGAATGCAAATTAGTCAGAGGCCGATACAGTTCTACGATTCCCTCAAAAATAACGTGTGGCAGTCATAAAACATTTTGACCACAACCAGGCGAGTTCAAACTTCAAAATTCGATGTGCTTGTGGTTCCGAACAATAGTAAGCTAACACACGGAAAAAAAGACCACTCTGTTGTCTAATCAAACGAAATCGAATCGAATCGAGAGTCAGCGATCGATCTTGTTCTACTTTTTGAGTCCAACCTTTTGTGCTTTTTTATTTTCCTCGATTTCTATGGGTTTTTTTCGGTGATTCCAGCGCATTCCTCGAGGCCATTGGCTGCGATGGTAAAAGTCATGCCCATTGTTCTGTTTGGCACAACAATTAACATTTCCAGATCGCAGATCGAGTGGGAGGCGAATTAAGTTGAGTTAAGCTGAGTATATGTATTTATTGATTTAGCTTTGCTATTAACAAATTTGTGGGCTAATTAAGCAGATGTCATTCCATTGAATTAGCATTTGATGCGATTTTTAAGCGTTGGCGTAGGAGTCCAGTGTAGAATAGCATTCACACAACATTTGTTCACAAATTATTTATTGTCCCGCCTCTTAACGATCATTATTCTAGAACCTCTCGAGCTCGTACAGCTTCTGGTTATTTATGTATGTGCTTTTAGAAGTTGACAACAACGAATTTTACCAGTGTTTGCTACTTAAAATGCTTGTTTTTTAGTTTCCAAAAAGTAGTTCTATTTTATTTATGTGATGTATGCAATATTCCAGCCATAAATAAAGGAGGCAATTTGAATAAAATTCAACTAGCAAATTGAAATGGCTGAGTTATATTAACTGAGTTATATTCTCCTGCTAATGATTTCGTAAGATTTGGGATTTCTCACAAGTTGATTATCTCTAAACTAGGAATGTGTGAAGATCTTAAAAAAGCTCTCGTACAGCTGTCGGCGAATGTTCTTTTGTGCTTTTCTTTATTTCTTTTTGGCCCTTGACTGGCAGACGTTCTTTGAAAGTGATACCACATACACACTGACAGGTACACACACAGATACACACACGCACCAGCTTACTTTTCGGTGGGGACGCGTCAAACACTTGAATGTGTCAGCCTTTAACACTTTTACAATTTGATTTGCGTTGTCTGTTTCCAAATGCGGCTGTCGTCTCGTCCTCAACCGCCAACCTCTCTTACCACTCATTTTGGACATTCATTTCGAAGTTTCCCCAAATACGAACAGCATAAATATATGTAGATACTCGACAAAACTGAAGAATACTAAAAAAGCATAAACTGCCCGACCCCTTACAGAGTTGTCTGCTTTTATTTCGGTGCTTGTTTGGGCTGCCCGAAGTGCTCACTTCATATATGACGACCCTTTTCAGAGATCCGTGGCCTCTGCGAGATTGAGATCGTCGCTGTCTTTCTTTATCACTGGGCATCTCGGCATCTCTATCTATATCTGCAATGTGTTTTGTGTTCCTGGTTTCGATGGCGATGTGAGCGTGACAAAAGTTTCATTTTTCTGATCAAGAACGTAGTTCCATTTGCTCACATAATAAGATATTGCACAAGATGTTGAACATGGTTTGTTGTTTCTATATATACATTACTTTTTTTCCTGTATCAGTCGCTCAATCAAAACTCTTTCCCATCTCTGGTTAAATACCTTATCGCACATACCTTCTTTTTTTTTGGGCTCCAGGTGCTGCGGTTTTCCTGCTCGCTGCTGAAATTGTAGACAATACATTTATCCGAAATGCGCCTCTTCACACTTTGGCATTTATCAGTTCGTCTTCTCGGCCCGTATTGAATTACATGCCAACGTGGCTGCTGACATATCATCATCAAGTGAGCGGCCGAGTGAGCATCCGTCGTCCCATCCATCCAATCCTCATCCACATGAGAATCCCCATACCCATGCCCATGCCCATAACCATCCCCATTCCGTTCTAAAGTCATCCAACGAAATTGCCGTCTCAGCGCGGCTGCATCAATTTCAGCGCTTTCGGGTGACATTATTCAATTTAAGTGCTTTCTATAGAATCATCTCATAATGAGCATCATGATCATGAGGTTGCCACCGTCAAACAGGAAATCTTCAATTGCGAGTGGAGAATTCTTTTTCGCTAGTCTACGAATCGTTCGCCGTCTCTAGGTCTTTGATATCGAGAACTGCGCAAAACTCTGCCATCGTCATAGGCTGAAAAAAAAAAAATATATATATATATATTTATGTGGGACCACCCAAAATGCTGTCATTCGGAAAAGCTGAAAACATAAAGAGCTAGAAATTATGCGGCCGCCTTTTTCAATTACAAATCAAACGTCAGTCAAAAGTTGAAGACCGTGCTGCGCTTTCGGCCTCGGCCAGCAGGAAAAATATTTGGAAAATTCATGCGTGCACATTTGATTATAACTATAAATAATCATCATAAATGCATGACTGCAACTAGAGGAACTCTGGGCGGGATTTCTGTTGCCCTGTGTGGCCATCGAGTTGCACATTTGGCTGAAATAGCAAACAAACATCGCGGCATGAAGCCATAAATAATAACAAAAGAGGCCAGTTAACTGCAGCGTCGATACTTGAAGGCTATGATAAATGATAAATTTTGAAAAATATTCGCCAGGCAAATGCATTTGGTGAATGGCTTCCTTATTACAAAATCAATTAAAAGACTTTGTAATATATGATGTGCTGATTTGGTAGAGTTTAAATAATCTAATCATTCATTTAACTCACCTCGGTAATTTGAACTATTTCAATATACGGAAATCAATCAGCCAATCACTTGGCAGCTTCATTAGCGCAGATCCTAGAAACTTTAAATGAATTAAGTTATTTCGGAAAAGAAAACTTTCCTAAATGTTTTTCGAGGCGAAGATGGTGTTGTTGCAGACAAATTGATGTGATTCCAGCAATTTGAGGCTATTCTTTGCCGGCGAGATCATTATGCTGCATTTATGCCCAAATTGAAGTGAAGATCTCCACTTTCAGCCAACACCTGGGGGCAGCAAGAACCGGGTCCATTGACAGTGCTATTATACCATGAGTTTTCATTTCTCATCTGGGATAGGATCGGATCGGATCGGTTCTGGTCTGGCCTGATCTGATATGGGCCCAAAGAAAATTAAAGCTGCATTGTGTGATGCGCGTTTGAGGAGCAAAGCAAAACGAAGCGATATGATTAAGCAGAAAATGATGCACTGCGCGAAATAATTTTGAAATATATATATAAGTAGTAGAGAAGTTCAATCATAAAACAGGTGCACATGTCTTGAAGGCAAATGTTTTATATTTGGCTAAGGCGCGAACATTAAATCCAAATCCCGAATGGTCAAACATTGATTTTTTGAAGTGTGGATGAAATGAGGCCCAGCTGCAATCAGCGGGCCAACTTGTTGTAAACAAATTGAAGTGGCACTCAGTGATCCCCTGCTCCTCCGCTCCTCTTCTTGCGTTGGCCATTACCAATTGCACTCGGGTTCAACCCTTACCCTCGCCCATTCCCCATTTCCCACTCCCAATTCCCTGGGGATCGGATTGTATGGGATTGCATGGGATTGTATGGACGGAGTGGTATAAGATGGTATAGAATGCTATGGTATGGTATGGTATGGTATGGGGACGTGCCTTCATTAGGACATGCAGAGCGCGTAGGCAGAATGTGTAAACACACAGCGATTTCCATTCCGAATGCGTCTCGTGTGCTATGCGTAATTTTAATTGATTTCATTTACGCATTTTTGACTAATGTTCACACGCCGATGCATTGCATCGGACTGGCGGGGGGTGCAGCTCATTTAGCATGGACTCGGCGCGTTGATGGACAGAATCCAACTCCAAATGGCTGCATCGGGGGATCTATTTTTGGCCCTGTCGTCCCACTCTCGCATCCGCCGTTCGCCGGTTTACACCCCTCCCACAAACCGAAAATGTAGGAAAAAAAACTCAAAATCTGTAACATAAATTTCACTTTGATCTATTTTTGAGTGGCCAAATGCAACTTTGCTAAATTCTGTTCAGCAGAGGGAATATTTAAAATTTTTAATTGCTACTAGAGTGCGCGCACTCTACGGCGACGACCCAGTTTCAAAACATCTTTGCTGGTCAAAATCTCGAATGGGTCGGGGGATTTCGAATGGGGGTGAAGGAGGGAGCACTAATCTGTAGAATGCTTTTTTATGTTTCGAAATATTCAGTTTTACTCTAATTAATGTGTGTGACACATACTATTTTTAACCATCTGCATATGCATGAGCATTTTATGAAAGACCAGAAACATGGGATTACATGCAGGAAATGTGATTCAATTTCGCTATGCATAACTTTAATCACACCCCCACTTTGCTAATTGCCCAAGTCTGCTATCAAAACTCCAATATTACAACACTTTTGATTTCACCACTGAGATTGCCTTGGGGTTTTCTTCCCAGTTCTGCCATCAATCTCAAAGTTGACATCCCAACCATGAGCGATTTGGAAAGAAACGTGTGACTTACCGAACGACAAACTGAAAGTAAACCTCCACGTTGCCCGTTCCATCAATCAATCAGTCACTTAATATGAATATGAAAATATGAACCCGAACCCACAACAAATGCAATGTGGGTTTATCTGGCGTACATTCGCCATTCATTATTCATTGTGTGTTTTTCCTTTCGCCAGCCAAGTTTTCTTATCTCGGGCAACAATGTTTTGCGGTGATTTTGTTTTGGCCACTGTAAGTGCAACTTGAAAGGCGATTTTCAGACCATTTATGCAGTAAATGCAGTACTTGAAGCATTTTAGTAGTTCAGCAACAACTGAACAGAGTCCAGTGAGCAACAGAACCACTGAAAAGCCCAGTTAACCAGACCACACCCAATGGATTTTCACTCACTGACCATCTGTAACATGCGCTTATGACACTAGTCGCTTTGGAATATTAACAAACAATATTTTAGATACATGAGCTTTTACTTTCTTGGTTATCTTACAATCTTTGGTTTTAGTATTGAACTTACTTTTAGATAGCCTTCCCCTTTTAGGCCTAGTGTCATAAGGGCTTAACTTTTTCGCCATTCGGCTGGGAGCCATTCAATTCATTTGCCATGCAGTCGGCATTTGCTTTTATTTCTACGTAATTGCGAATCTTTTGAAGCGATGCGAACTATATCATCGTAGTACATTGGCCTACCCGTATGCATATTGATTGATAGGCAATTTGCACGTGCTCCAA